>NW_027518703.1:6790000-7515000 GCF_043159265.1 Tasmannia lanceolata | reverse complement strand
ATTGACGGATGTTGACAATCACAAATCTAGCCTATTATCAATGATCCCACTCTAAATTGGTGACTATAGACATTTGAGACGAAAATAAGTCTGTTAAGAGGTTTTTTAGCCGTTGATTTTTTTTCGTGCCTCAATCTAGTAACGAGTAGCCTGCGACGAGGCCGCACCAGATCAACCGTCTTGATCCCCAAGAACAAATGCCGCGTGTGCATTGAATCATGGTTGTTCTCCTTCATTGGAAGAGAGAACATCTTGGCGGTTGGCCAGTAGCCATTGTTCGCGAGCTAAAGATTATTTGCGCTAAGTTTATGTAATTAGATGATGGGAAAGGTGTGCGTACTAGGTCGAGTAGATAAGCTTATCTACTCGGTCGGGTTAAAAACGGTGGGGGGCCACATTTTTGGGGTGATCCAAACCATTCATTTGAAAGACCCTTACCTAGATAGGGTTTCCACCAAAAATCAGCCCCATAGGATCATCCTAACCCATGCAACAGTGGAGGGAAAAATGGAAAAAAATGGACAAACACAGCTTGTCCACAAATCTGCCCATTTTTCCCTCCACTGTTGGATGGGTTAGGATGATCCTATGGGGCTGATTTTTCGTGGACACCTTATCTAGGTAAGGGCCTTTCAAATGAATGGTTTGGATCACCCCAAAAATGTGGGCCCCCACTGTTTTTAACCCGACCGAGTAGATAAGCTTATCTACTCGACCGAGTACGCACACCTTTCCCTTAGATGATTACTATATAATTTAGAAAGCAAAGCATGATATATTACTATATCTATTTATATTCTAGATAGACGTACAACTATTACCTTTTAAGAGGGCAAACAAAAAAAAAATACTCGAGCTTTGGCTTATTAGTGTGGATCGACCCCTCAAATGACCATTTAGAAAGAGAGCAATTATACAGTGAATAGGCGGACAAACTCGTATTCATCACCCCACCAGTGACATTTGATCCCATCGCAGTACACAATTTTTAAGATGCTACTGTTAGATCAAATATCAAGGGCGATAGTTACATCGTACCACAAATACACGTTTGTCCACCCATTCTCATATAATTTCTCCTAGAAATAAATACAAATTAGAGACTGTTAAGCCCAAAATTGGTAACAGATACGGCAGTGACGGAAGAGCTGATCTGGCGGCCCCAAAGGACTGAGCTGGAGGAACTAAGCCCTGCACAAGAGCGCACGAGGTCAGAAGACCAACCCGGAGTCGTTGCTCCGGACGGGCCCTTCGACACTCAAGTCAGTATGAGCAGAAGTGCAGAGCCAAAACTTTAATAGTGGTAGTTCAGAAGTTATTACCCTCTTCTTTGAGCCTTAGGAGGCTTTTATAGAGAGGGCCCTGACGTGGTTGAATTACCTACCCCAGGACAGGTGTCAGCCCATTTGTAGGTTTCAGTTTACCTGCTCCTGGCAGATTACCAGACTACCCCTAGGCAGGTGCTAAATTCGTGGTGGGCCCTCTAATGGCCACGTGTCGACAAGTCATTGGTCGTTGCTTTTCATACCCCATCAGAGACGTCTCTCAGACTCTCATAGTTGATTTTCTCTTATTCAGATAAGTCACATGAGGTGGCAATTCTCGAGTGAAAAAAAGGAGCTATAAAATTGCTTTTGCAAGATTACCCAGAAAACCCACGTATATTTGGGATTTGCTAAAGTCCATAGCAGAAGGCATTTCACGGATGGTCTGTTGCATCTGACAGCAGCCACCTCGTTAATGAAGACAAAATCTGCTGACAGCAGCCACCTCGTTATTCCAGTATTTACCGATATGTATTGTGAAAAGAGGTTGTTTCATCTCCATTGCTGCTCTGTATCGCCGAAATTAGCCTTTCACTTTTTTTTGTGAAGGGTTATAAATCACACTTAAAAAACATGTTTTTTTAATGAAGAAAACGATTGTGCGCTCGAGCGCACTTAAGCTTATGTGCACTCGAGGGCCCAAACACATGGGTCTCACATTTTTTATGCTGATCAAAAGCATTCATTTGCAAGGCCCCACCATAGATAGGGTGTGCACAATAAATCAGGTTCATTGGATCATCCTAACCCCTCAAAAAGTGAAGGGCGGAAATGGGCATATTTGTGGCAAACGGTGTCTGTCCATTTTGACCTTCACAAATGGATGGGTTAGGATGATCCTATGTAGCTGATTTTTTGTACATACCTCATCTAGGTAATGGCCTTTCAAATGAATGCTTTGGACCATCCTAACAAAGTAGGCCCACATGAGTTTGAGGCCCTCGAGCGCACCTAAGCTTGGTTTGCTCGAGCGAACAATCCTTTTCCTCATTTTTAATATCAGCCCTTCACCAAAACAAAAGGCAAAATGTTGATTTCTAGGCAATGCACTTGTGGGTTGTGGATATGTGACTTAAGTTAATTTTTCATAATTCATGTTTTTTTCTACACGTTTAATTAGTTCACAAAATATTTGTTGCATTCATGAATTATCCAAAATTGTCTAATTTATTCAAAGAATTATTGAATAATTGACAATTTTCAAACAAGACTCGTGAAAACTTCACCTGTAGTTCAATAGTGGTCAATTTTGGTGACTACGGTCGATTTTGGTACCTATGGTCTCGCCATATTAATTAAAAAATTAGTCAATTTTGGATACTCATGTCACCTTCAAGGAGGCCAATCAGTCCTTCAAGGGTGATGATATTTAAAATAGATATTTTTTCAAAGACTATATAGAGTAGAGGAAGTGTTCCACTCTAATTCTCTTAATCACAAGGAATGTTTCAATATGGTGTGAACTCATTGCATTACAATGAGGCGTGCCCACTACGGCACTGTGGGTCTTACCTTTGAACGATCTAAACTGTCCATTTGACAGACCTCGCTTCGAATCTCCTACACTTCCTAAAAAGCATGCTAATCATTTAGTTGTAACACGCATCAAGTTCTTGTTCTTCAAATTTTATTTTCTTCATTTTATTTGTTGGCTACTTTTCATGCATCAAATCTTCTTCATTTGGCTTGATTTAGGTACATTATAAAGTTGTTTCAATTTCCGAACTCAATATCACACAATATGGACATGTTTTAAAGAACTTACGGGCAAATTATAGGCATGGCAAATGTCTATATACTCCGGGATTTCTATTAATTTAGGACTAATTTAGTTAAGCTCTTACCTTTTATCTAAGTTATTTTAGATAGACGAATGAGATTAATTGAGTCTTAAGTTAACTTTCAAGATTTCTTTTTCCTTATAAATAGGTGTTATCATGGGCAGAGCTACACATAGCATAAGATGGCAGCTGCGGGCTGCCCCTGTTGAGTTGGGCCAAACTCCTTAATAGGCCCAACTCAATTGGGCCCAGCCTTATGTATAACTTGACCCCCTTATGTGTAATGCCCCCTTATGTATAAATCCTGCCTCCGCCACTGGGTGTTATCAAGTATTATGATGGACTCCTTTTGAATTGTTGAATGAAACTTGGCTTTTAGACTTTTGAGTTCTTTATGAACTTATGGGTTTTCAAGATTATTCTCGTTTACTCTTAGAAACTCGATTTGTATGGGTTTTCAGGATTAGTCTTGTGAGAGTATTTATCATTTGGGTTTTGCTAATGAGTGCCGTAAGGGCACTCATTAAGGAGCATTAAAAGCTCTCTTTTTTCCTCGTTTTTAGATGGCAGCCCTTCCTTTCCCACGTTTCATTAAATGCCTGCTACTTTTGTCAACATCAAGAGAAGATTGAAGCATTAGAGGGGTGTCTATATAAAAAACTGCTTTCTATTATTAGCATAGTTAAATAGTAAGAATAGTTGCTTTGATATCGACACTCCTCAAAAGCCTCTCTTTTCTTACCCTACCTATTAAAGAGAGAAGTGCCCATATCAAAACAAAAGTGGGTCTCCCATATATATACCTGGATCATATTCTACGGGAGTTTTCTACCGAAGTCAAAGGTGAGCCCAGGGACGGAGACAAGGGGGGGCACTCCCCTCCCCCTCATTTTTTGCCGAAATTTTTTCGGCATTTAGGGTTTGGATAGGTCCAATTTAGGGAGCCGGATTTTTGTTCCCTTTTTCCTGAATGAAGAGTTAGCGGCTTAGTGGGAGGGCTTTTGGTCCCAATAGACCTGGCAAACGGGTGGGTCGGGTCGACCCGCACGTCATGCGGGTGCGGGTCACGCGGGTTGCGGGTCAAAATGACTCGCATTCCTACGGGTCAGCAACAAGGTGACCCATACCCAGTGCAGGTGGGTCGGGTCGACCCGCGGGTTACCCGCATGTTTTTCCAAAACACAGTTTTTATTGGGCGGTGATAAATTCATCCCCTTCTATGTATGAATTCACACCCTAATTTTCAAAATGGACGGTACAGCCTACACCATAGGATGATCCAAACCGTCCATTGATGGGCCACAACGTAAATAGATCGTGCCCCAAAAATATTGCCATAGGACGATCTCAACCGTTCGATCTATAGAAGTTTCCATATTTTCAGTCCCTCTTTAGATCGGAGGGTTAGAATCATCCTATGCTAATGATTTTTTGGCCACAACCTATTTACATTATGGCCCATCAAATGCACGGTTTGGATCATCCTATGGTGTGGGATGTACCTTCCAATCATCCATTTTGAAAAATAGGGAGTGTATTCATGCATAGTAAATTAGAAATGCTCATGAGCTGCTGGAAGTTGGGAGTCCTCAAAAAGTGAGATGCTATTAGAAGGGCTGATTTCCAAACACAAGTGCACTATTCCAGCTCAAAAAGTGAGATGCTCTTAGCCCTTGATCTCATTTTCTATTTTAAAATAAAAAATGTAAAAAAAATCTAGAAAATCGCGGATGCCTGCGGGTTGACCCGACCCGTGTTTTTGCGGGTTGGGTCACCCGCGGATTGGTTTTGGCAGGTCACTAAAACCCCGACCCGTGCCCGCAAATTTGTGCGTGGGTTGGGTCGACCCGCGGGCACAGGTCGCGTTTGCCAGGTCTAGGTCCCGATGTCCCATTCGTTCTACAAAATAAGAGGATGCAGTTTTTGTGCCTAAACAAGAAGTTACCGGTTTCAAATATAGGGGATGACATATTCGACCCTTTTATTACTTGGGACAACCCACTTTAGTGTAAAAGATGAGTCATAAATGCACTAGACCGGGTTGTAAAAAGTAAAAAAATGGACCAAAAACCTATCGTCATTATTTTCCATTTTTTCTAGTTGTGATGGGCTGATGGGTGGCAGTACAAACCCGTAATTTTCTGTAGACACCCCATTTTGACCGTACCCTAATCCCTCCCTGTTTGAGCACAACCCCATCAAATCATTAAATTGGAACCCCAAATTCTACCTTAGAGCAGGTTAGGGTCCCACCAGGGTCCCTGTAAAATTTCGTCAGGACCCGAGCACGTTTGCCGAGCGAACGAGCTAAGACAACGTCGTGGTGCAAGTTCGGGGGGGTTGAAATATGTCTTTTCCCATGTACAAGAGGGCATTCTTGGAAATTTATGTTGCTTCCTTTGCAAGCAATCGTTATGGGCCATTGGATCAAATCATAGGGTTAGGAGCATGTAGAGGGAAAATAATTTTATGCCCATGTCTTACCCGAGGCCCCCCCCCTGTAGGTTAGGATAAGTGTAAAATACACTTGAAGGGGCTGTCTTAGGAGAGGAGAGGGGGTGCAAATTTATGATTCCCTTCTCCTTTAAAACCCAAATCGATTAGGGTTTGAAAAGGGGGAGAAAAGCTTGATTTTCGTTGAAAACAGGGAGCAGATTAAAGGGAGAGGAGGAGGAGATTTGTAGAGGAGGCTCAAGCTCTCCCACCACCGCCATCACCGAGCGTTGGCCAAGGCACCTACCTCGGCCAACTCCATTGAATCCGGCAAGGCCGCCAGAGCTCCAGCCGCTTCCCGCCACCATTTCCTTCCTCAAATACCATCTCTATCATTGGTTTTAGCCTCAGCCTCCTTCTCATCAAGAGCCCTTTTACCCCATTGTGTTGATTTGTATAGCTAAGAGTGGAGAGAACCGAAATAAAAGAAGAGATATAGTTTAGCTGCCATTGATTCCGGCGGGGTTCACCGGAATCCGGCAAGTTTTCACAGATCCGGCACCTCTAATCTCTCAGCAACTTCCGATTCCACCCTCTTTTGCCTCCATTACAGCCACTCCCTATAAACATCAAACCCTCTTCATCACAGCCATCATCCCTACCCCTCCATTTCGCCCAAACCCAGATCTGTCTCCACCTCCACCATCTCCATCCACCACCCACCGGCTAGCTCCATAACCTCCTCCACTTTCTCCTTCTCCCCTTCACCTTCTCTGTTTTTTGCCAAACTAAAACCCATCTAAGAAACCCCCTTTTCGACCATCCCCATCTTCGTCTTCTTCTTCTTCTTCTTCTTCTTCTTCTTCTTGATCTCTACCCCCAGCCGAAACCCATCTCTGCAACTCCGGCCGGCCACCACCATCTTCTTCTCCGGCCTCATTTTCTGTCGGAATCCGGCAAGCCCTTCTCCGATCCTCACCATCCTCGCAGCCACCACCATCCCCCACCACAAAACCCATTTTATTTCCCTCAAACCCATTCCCCTTTTTCTGCTTAAAACCCATTTCCTCCTCCACCAGATTTATAGAACCCTCGTAAATACCCAAATCTCCATTGCCACCACCATCAAGAGATCACACAGAGAGAGAGAGAGAGAGGGAGCAAAAGGGGTCGTAGGTCTTCTCCTCCGGTAACGTTGCCGGAGACGTTGCCGGAGCTCCGACCACGCCATTTTCACCCCCAAACCCGCTCCCATAACCCATATCTGTAAACCCTCTTATCAAATTCCCCATTTCCTTCATCCCATCTCTGCAAACCAACTCCACCCATCTTCTTCGCCCATTCACCATTACCGCCACTAACCCCATCTCCACCTCCACCAGAAAACCCATTTCATTCCACCTTCTCTGCAACCCATCTCCGATCACCTCCACCTTCTCTCTCAATCCGACCATCCCCACCCATTTCTGCAGTACACCAAACCCACCTTCAAACCCATTTCATTTTCCCCATCTCACCTTCTTACATTCAAGCCCAAATTCCACTACCATCATCTCTTCTCTGAAAATCATCACTTCTCCTTTAAAACCCAAATCGATTAGGGTTTGAAAAGGGGGAGAAAAGCTTGATTTTCGTTGAAAACAGGGAGCAGATTAAAGGGAGAGGAGGAGGAGATTTGTAGAGGAGGCTCAAGCTCTCCCACCACCGCCATCACCGAGCGTTGGCCAAGGCACCTACCTCGGCCAACTCCATTGAATCCGGCAAGGCCGCCGGAGCTCCAGCCGCTTCCCGCCACCATTTCCTTCCTCAAATACCATCTCTATCATTGGTTTTAGCCTCAGCCTCCTTCTCATCAAGAGCCCTTTTACCCCATTGTGTTGATTTGTATAGCTAAGAGTGGAGAGAACCGAAATAAAAGAAGAGATATAGTTTAGCTGCCATTGATTCCGGCGGGGTTCACCGGAATCCGGCAAGTTTTCACAGATCCGGCACCTCTAATCTCTCAGCAACTTCCGATTCCACCCTCTTTTGCCTCCATTACAGCCACTCCCTATAAACATCAAACCCTCTTCATCACAGCCATCATCCCTACCCCTCCATTTCGCCCAAACCCAGATCTGTCTCCACCTCCACCATCTCCATCCACCACCCACCGGCTAGCTCCATAACCTCCTCCACTTTCTCCTTCTCCCCTTCACCTTCTCTGTTTTTTGCCAAACTAAAACCCATCTAAGAAACCCCCTTTTCGACCATCCCCATCTCCGTCTTCTTCTTCTTCTTCTTCTTCTTCTTCTTCTTCTTGATCTCTACCCCCAGCCGAAACCCATCTCTGCAACTCCGGCCGGCCACCACCATCTTCTTCTCCGGCCTCATTTTCTGTCGGAATCCGGCAAGCCCTTCTCCGATCCTCACCATCCTCGCAGCCACCACCATCCCCCACCACAAAACCCATTTTATTTCCCTCAAACCCATTCCCCTTTTTCTGCTTAAAACCCATTTCCTCCTCCACCAGATTTATAGAACCCTCGTAAATACCCAAATCTCCATTGCCACCACCATCAAGAGATCACACACAGAGAGAGAGAGAGGGAGCAAAAGGGGTCGTAGGTCTTCTCCTCCGGTAACGTTGCCGGAGACGTTGCCGGAGCTCCGACCACGCCATTTTCACCCCCAAACCCGCTCCCATAACCCATATCTGTAAACCCTCTTATCAAATTCCCCATTTCCTTCATCCCATCTCTGCAAACCAACTCCACCCATCTTCTTCGCCCATTCACCATTACCGCCACTAACCCCATCTCCACCTCCACCAGAAAACCCATTTCATTCCACCTTCTCTGCAACCCATCTCCGATCACCTCCACCTTCTCTCTCAATCCGACCATCCCCACCCATTTCTGCAGTACACCAAACCCACCTTCAAACCCATTTCATTTTCCCCATCTCACCTTCTTACATTCAAGCCCAAATTCCACTACCATCATCTCTTCTCTAAAAATCATCACTTCGATTCCATCTCAGATTACTTCTCTGAGGTTATTTGGAGTGTGAGCAAGAAGGAAAAGAGGGAGTTTTAATTTCTTCATCACCTGCTACCTCTGATTCTTGTAGAATGGAGTCTTGATATCTTTATTTGGAGTTTTGGGAGAGGGTTGTCATTAGGGTTTTGGTTGAAGTAAGCAAAAAGAAAGGAATCGTACTTAAAATTTCTTGGCACCTTGCGGCCTTTCTGAAAAGGTAAAGGAGGAAGGAGGTGATTCTTGTTCAGCGCATTGATCATTTTGTTTCAGCTGCAAGGGTTTGAAAAGTTAGTTCATACCCAATCTGACCTTTTAAATCTCAGGTGCGGCTTAGTGAGAAACCCATTTTTCTTAATGCTGTCTTTGGGTCTGACCTTAAAATAATCATGCTTAATGAATGCCTATGACTTGGGGTTGATCTTTGCCTTAGAAATTTGTAGAATTTTCATTGTTGGGTAAATATTCATTGAATGGTGCTCATTGTTATGTCTGTGTGATCATGAGTTGAAACCATCTAGCTCAACTTAACACCTGTTGATCTAATGTTGGCATGAGTATGTTTTTCCTTTCATCATATATAGCAATGGCTCAATGATTTAGTATAATCATCTTTAGGGGACTCGCTCAATCCAAGTAGCGCTCCCCTCTTTGTTTAGTAGGCCTACCCAGCCTTTTGGATTTCTTTTAACCATTTAAAAAAAAAAAGAACCCTTCTCTGGGCAATGATAAGGTTACTTGGAGCCTGTCTTTGTGTTTTGTGGCTCACCATTTTTTGCACTTGAATCTGCACAAGTTGATGCCCCCTGTTATGCACCAAAATTTATAAAAATCAGAAATATCATTGCATGCCTTTGTATAATTTGTTGAAAATTTAATATTCTTCTTTATGTTAAGTTTTGAGTTAGGTTCTGAAGATGAATGGACTGTTCAGGTGAGACTATCCTGAAAGCTTATCATACTCATTTTTATTTATTTTTTACTTAAATAAATTGTTTTAGGGAAGAAGGAGATCAGATGACTACTCTATTCGATGTTATTGACATGAGTACTGTCTGATTTCAAGGCGGGATATAGAAATATTATCATGTGTATTTGATATCAGATGATTACTTTGGCATCATCTGATTTCATTGGAGTCCCCGTATTGGGGTTTGTGGTTGGCTTTGAAGTGTTTGATATTGTGTTTACTTTATTAGGCTATCCAGCGGCTGGTCTGGACTAATTAATGTTGTTTATCATTTTATGATTGCTATTCTTGCAGATTGTGCACTCTTTAGTTGTAAATCATACTTTGCTAATACTTGATTTGTTTTTATAATAATTGAATGGAAATTTGAGATTATCTGGTAGCCTTTTCTTCTCTTTTTGATAGACTAACACAGTCTTATAGATTTCTGTTAAATTTTCCTTAGATGCTAGAATCCCCTCTCATTGTGAGGGCGATGAAGGCGCTAGCCCAAGCCCATCCTTAGGGGACTTGCTCAGTCCAAGTAGCATCCCCCTCCTTTATATATAGGAGACTTGCCCAGTCTCATTCTCTTGCTAAACCTCCTCTTTGTGCGCCGTTTGGTTTTGGGAGAACACCCTACTCGGCTTTGCAGCATACCCCTACCCTTATGGGTATTGGGTTGCACATTTGTTGCACCCTAGGGCTAGGTAGCCGTCCGGCCCGGCTGGGTGTTTTACCTCTGCCAAATGTGCAAATTCGTGTTTCCTTTTCTTTTAGAGAGTCTTTGACTCATCTATCCTTTAGTTGGTGTTAGTGGAGTCTTTGACTCGTGTTTCCTTTTCTTTTAGAGAGTCTTTGACTCATCTATCCTTTAGTTAGTGTTAGTGGAGTCCTTGACTCGTGTTTCCTTCTCTTTTAGAGAGTCTTTGACTCGTCTACGCCAGTTGGTATCAGTGGAGTCTTTGACTCGTGTTTCTTTCTCTTTTAGAGAGTCTTTGACTCGTCTATTCTTTAGTTGGTGTTATTGGAGTCTTTGACTCATGTTTCCTTTTCTTTTAGAGAGTCTTTGACTCATTCGTCCTTTGGATGATTTTGCTGGAGAGTCTTTGACTCGCTCGTCCTTTAGATAGTGTTATTAGAGAGTCTTTGACTTTGTTGTCTTTATTGATCTTGCTAGGGAGTCTTTGACTCATTTATCTTCTTTAGTAATTTTTATTAGAGAGTCTTTGACTCATTCGTCCTTTGGGTGGTATTATTAGAGAGGCTTTGACTCATTCGTCCTTTTAGTAGTTTTATTAGAAAGTCTTTGACTCTTTTGTCTTTCATAGCGGTGCTATTAGAGAGTCTTTGACTCATTTGTCCTTTTAGGAATGTTATTAGAGAATCTTTGATTCGTTTACCTTTGCTTTTGATAGTGTTATTTGTTTAGGGGTTTCCCCTATTTGCCCTAGGGTTTAGCCCTAAGGTTTTGCTTTGTATATTCCCTTAGGTCTTTGACCAAAAGGGTGAAAAACTCTTTAAACTTCAAAAACATTTGAAAAACTTTAAAAATGTCAAAAGCATTTGAAAAACATTAAAAAACTTAAATCTTTTGGCTTGTTAGGTAGTATTAGGAGAGTTCGTTTCGAACTACGTTGGCTTGATCCTCTTCCACGAGGTACGTAGTGCAGCTTGGGATCTTCATCCCAAGTCCAGCCAAACTTTGTAAATAAAAAATGCTTTAACCCTTCAACTTTAAAACCTTGTTTTTAACAAAAATCTTTCTCTAGAGTTAGGAGTTTGTCCTAGATAGAGAGTTTTAGAGTTAGGAATTCGTCTTTGATTTGTTGTGTGCTTGTTTGTGTTTGTTTTAGAGTTAGGGGTTTGTCCTAGCTAGGAGTGCCTCCGTCCGGTTAGTTGGCGATTCACATCGCCGACTGATGACTAGGTCTTGGATACGTTAGCAATCCTACTGTTTTCCTTAGTGCACAGCCTAGTTACACATAGGTTGTAGGAACCACCTGCATTAGCTTAAGGCTAACTTGCATTTAGTTAGGGCATATAGGGTGTCCTAAAATCTACAATTCACTGGAATTTAAATAATCGTTCAAGAAGCTTTAATAACTAGTCCGGTCTTTTAGATCGAGTCTAAGATAGAGGTCTAGGTGTTTTAGGCATCCTAGCTTAGAATAGACGCGAAGAACTACGTTGCCTTGATTCTCGTGGAGGCGGGGATACGTAGGCTTCTTTGGATGAATATCAGACCATCCGAGGACTCGGGCTAAATCGTTTTAGAGTCTTAGGATTTGTGGTGTTGTTATATTGTATATTTTGTTGTGTTTTCTTACTTTCTTGTACTGATCTTATACCTTGCATGTGTTTGAACATCAGAACTTAGACACCAGTTAGGTATGTCACTCAGAACCTAGTTATCATTAGGTGCCATTTATTTCGATTCTTTTGTGTGTGCTTATTTTCATCTCCGAGACATGCATGATTAGATAGACGTTTTCTCGGAGATGCGTGTTCCCATTTCATATGATTTTCTCTTGAAGCTCTTCAAGGTTAATAGTAAATGGCATAAAAGACCAAGTGTTCGCACTCGGGCAAATTTGGGGCGCTCTTCGGACCTTCTCCATTCGTCATCAGGCACGGACCTTCTGTATCTCTGGTTATCTATTGCAAACAGAGCATTTGTTTTGGTTCCATGGCGTGTCCATGGATGGCGACTCTGAGTTATTTCTAGATATATCTTGGTTTCGAGCCCTGGCTCCGGATCAGGATGTATCTCTTTCTTTTTATATCGCCACTCATGCTATGCTGTGAGGGTGGCAACAGTTTCGAGAGTTCCTTGGCAGAGCTCTCCTTCACGTTGTGGAGATCTTAGAGGATTGCAGGAGGGATCTCGTGTCCCTCGGCACCGTCCTCGGATCGGGGTCCACATTTTCAAAATGTACGGTGCAGCCCACTCCATAGGATGATCCAAACCGTCCATTTATTGGGCCACAACGTAAATAGCTTGCGCCCCAAAAATCATTTACGTAGGATAATCATATCCCTCCGATCCATAGCAAACTTCAATAGATCGAGGGTTCAGGATCATCCTATGGATCGGAGGGTTATGATCAGCGTATGGACATGATTTTTGGGGCACAACCTATTTACATTGTGGCCCAACAAATGGATGGTTTGGAACATCCTATGGAGTAGGCCAAACCGTACATTTTGAAAAATACGGGTGTGTATGGCCACCCATCTGAAGGTTCCTATGTCTCAAAGGAAGCTGGAGAATCCCCTCAAGCTTGATGAAAGGGAAAGACGTCCCTTTCTTCACAATTCTGGAAACAAGGGTGAGAGAGAGAGAGAGAGAGAGACTCTTGATGTTCATATTAGAAAGTTGTGCTTTTCCATTTCCATTTTCCTTTTCTTTTGATATGGGCACTCCTCTCTTTAATAGGTAGGGGTGAGAAAAGAGAGGCTTTTGAGGAGTGTCGATATCAAAACAACTATTCTTACTATTTAGCTATGCTAATAATAGAAAGCTATTTTTGATATAGACACCCCTCTAATGCTTCAATCTTCTCTTGATGTTGACAAAAGTGGCGGGCATTTAATGAAACGTGGGGAAAAAAAGGGCTGCCCTCTAAAAGTGAGTAAAAAAGAGAGCTATTAATGCTCCCTAGCAAAACCCTTATCATTTTTACTAAGAGAGACGCGACTTGTATTCCTTATAACGGATCAAATGTCCCTTTTTTTCTCCTTTCTTTTTTCTGTTTTGCTTCCACGGTTAAGAAAAGAGGAACCTTCTATGTCTTACAACTCCATCACTCTGTTAAGTAGTGTTCTGTAGTGTCTATGTTCCACAAGAGAAAGAAAAATACACATTGTTTGATGGTACAATTGAATGACCCTAAACTTAGGCATTAATACGAGCCCATTGACACTGAGGTTCATTCACTGCTGACTGGACGACTAAGATCATCTAAAAATTGCAATTTTATAATTGTTCTACCTAATTCACGGTACAAGTGAGGTCCACTTAAAATATGAAACCGGTAAATTTATTTTTTGAAACTAAAATGAGGGCAAAAGTAAGCCAGTAAATAGTAAATAGAACATAAAAACTTCATCGCTCTCCCAAATATTACTTACAAAGGAAAATATAAAAAGAAGGGGGAGATGATTTTTTTCACCCCCTGTAGTATTATGCGCCCCCTTGTAAAGTGAATTGTCGCGGACTTTAACGCTTTTCGATGTCAAATCCATGGTTTAAAATACCGGTTTCGGTCCTTGGGAAAACTGAAATTTCGGTCGAAATTTGATAAGAAATTAAAAAGAGTATTCAATTAATTTCGAAATTTCGGACACCACGGTCAAATCACGTTAAAATAGGGGTGCATAATCATAGATGGGTGAAAAATCATCTCCCAAAAAAAGTTACATGAATTTTTACAAGAGTTCAGATCTCCAAACAACACAGAGACTGAACATGGCCACAGTATTCCCTCGGCATCTCTATCCTTGTCCACGTGTGCTTATTTCCTTCGCTTAACTCCAACGTGTACGCCACGTGGGGTCCACCGTACTGTTTCGTCCCAGTCACCAACATCTTCCCCTGCCACATCACCGCATAGCTCACGAGCCGTACATCTGTAGGCAACTCAGCCACATCACGCCACGTGGCATCTTCACACGCAACAACGTAACCTTCGCGGCACCGAAACACCTTCCCGTCATCATCCGCCACGCAGGACCTAGGACACGTGCCAGCATCCAACATGTCCTCCTCTACTGGTCCCCACTTCCACGTGGCAACATCAAAACCCTCCGCGCTCTTCTCGAACTCTCCTTGCGTGTCCGTACTGTACCCTCCGATGACGTGGAACCTGCCACGGTGGAACACCCCTTTGCATTCATCTCGCTCCCTCTCCATGTCCGGTAGCGAGGCCCACTCATTCCTTGCCACGTCGTACGCCAGAGCAGTTTTTAAAGCGTTCTTCCCTTCATCATGCCCTCCTGCTACGAACACTCTCCTGTCCGAACCAGACGCACAAGCGAAGAACGATCTCTTACACCCAGGCATGCGGGCCCCACCCCGCCACGTGGCAGACACCAGATCATAAACGAACACGTCATTCGAGATGGCCCACGTAGTCGGATTCCAACCGCCTACCATAACAAGATGCCGTCCGGTAACGACAATCTGACAGAAGAGCGGCAACCCGTCGTGGTAACCGGGAACCGGCGGTAGCCGGTGCCACGAGCCGGCTTCAGCATCGTAGAGATTAAGCCGGTAAGCCGGGGCGACCGGGTATTTAGAATGCGAAGACCCGGTCGGCTCGGCTTGAGCCAATACGACACAGGCTCGGCTCAAGCCGCTGTCTTTCCTCAACCGGTGAAAAACCGGTGACTCCAGTTCCTCCTTCCATAGCTTTGAAACCTTACTGACGGTACCAAAATGGGTATAGTGAACACGAATCAGACATTCGATTGCGATTTCGCTCGGTAAACCTGGAATCAACTCCATCACAGTAAAAAAAAACCCGAACAAAGAAATCCAGAGAGAGGGGGGAGGGGGGCGAGAGAGGAAAACGAGGTATTTAAGCTTGTCTATGTTTTCTTGGTTTTTATAGAAGGAGGAATTGTTCTAGAAGGAGTGGTAAGAGAGGACGATGGGAATCCATGGAATGTCGAAGAGACCGCAGTCTGCAACTGTTTTTTTTAAGTTGCGGGATGAATTTTCTTTTTTATTCTTTATTATTCTTTTGGTTTTTATATTGAGGGGGGCGACCCTATCTGAACGGTTACATAACCGAGACAATCCGAGGGATGTGTTTTCTTGGCCACGTGTATTGTTTCAAATATTTTCCACTGACATGTGCTGTTGAGATTGCGTGCGATTTCTTGTTTTTTTTTTTTTTTTTTAAAAGAAATGTTACTTGAACACCCTTTTTATGGGATACACTTCTTAACCAAGGTTTAAAATTTGGGTTTAGGTACAGGTTTCGAACCCTGAAATTTCGAAATTTCGGTCAAACTCTGGTATAAAAAATAGAAACCAATATTTTATTCAATATTAAATTTCGGCAGAAATTACCGAAATTTCGGTGAAATATTAAATTAATTAAAAAAAAAGATTTTTGGGTCAAATTTCGGAAAAATTGAAATTTCGACCGAAATTCCGAAATTTCGGCTGAAATATTTCGGTGTTTTGTGGTTTCGGTAAATTCGGATTTCAGTCTAAATTCAAAACCATGTTCTTAACTGTGTGCCAAAGATTATGTATCTATGTAAACAGCTAATACAAGGAATTTTGATTAACTTTTCTTGTCTAGATTTTTACAAGCTTATCTGACTAGGTATTGCAGTATGAGATATTGTAAAATTGCAGGTGAGGTCCCTCTTGCTTAATGATCCAAATCACTCATATGAATGAGCCATTTCGTAAAGGGAAATGATATGTTCACCAACTTTGTAAATATTCAATTAAAGTGCCTCAATCTAGCACTTCCCTCTTGAAATTTTCCTACTACTAGAATGTCTTATCATTTGATGTTTAGATTTCTCATGATAATTAATTACCCATTACAGTCCTTTTATTTTGTAAATATTCAATTAAATAACATAAATCAGTTATTAAGATAATTTTAAGTTCGAACTCGTTGGGTGATTGCGCCCATCCGTAGGCAATAGTCCCGCCCTAACAATTGGGATGGGATTGCCCTTTGTCATAAAAAAAGAAAAAAAGAAAAAAGAGATAATTTTAAGTTGGGGTTTTTCGCACGAGAAGTCCTCTACTTTGCTCTATTTGCAAAAGCAGTCTTCTAGTTTGACAATTTGCAAATAGAGCGTCACATTTAAAAGAAATTTGTGAATCAGTGCCATCAATTTGTGACTAAGACACCCATGGCAGATTTTTTTTTACTTACAAAAGATCAAAATACACGTGATGCTAAGTGATATATTTTGATAGGGTGAGTCCTACCAACTCAATTCAAACCCGCGCATCAGGTGGGGCCCACCATTTTGCCTCTCGTTTTGATGGCGTACATGCCCATGTGTATGGTGGGGTCCACAATTTTACATGTCGTCTTTTTTATGAGGTGGGCCCATTGTTTTACTCCCATGCATAACAAAGTTAGTATATGTAAAAGTGATATTCCCACACCGTTTATTCAAAACTTATCATTGACTGTCATGGGTATTTTGATCTTTTTACAAGGTAAGTTTTTGTCTTTTAGGGGTTGGGCATGTAGCTCAATGGTTGAGGCTTGGTTTCTCAACCTTGAGGTCTCAGGTTCGATCCAAGCTTACCTACTAAAGAGAAAGGTTTTTGTCTTTTCACTTAGCAGGACATTTTGGTCTTTTTAATAAGTAAAAATCTACGATGGGTATTTTGGTCACAATTCAATAGCATGCCTTTATTTGCCAAATTAACTCAAATGTAAAGACTATTTGCATTTTTGCAAGTTTTCAAATTAGACACTATTTGCAAATAAAGCAAAGTAGAAGACTTCTTTTGCAAAAAACCCTTCAAAGTTTTAACCATACATACTGTCCAAAGGATAAAGTTGGCCCTAAGAAAGTCCGTTACACATGATTAATAGTGACAACTCATTACCTTACCAGAACACAACGGGCAGGATACATGTATGTAACTCTGGCAGCTGAAATCCGGAATGACTCTCGTTGGTGGTCCCGCGTTGAGCTCAGACTCCTTAGATGACCTGCGACTTGTACGCACATAGAACAAGCTAGGAAGAAAGTTTGGAGTTGGATATGGGGAGCCTCCGATACTTAAGTCAGATGTGACAACAACCGTACAGTCTGAACTTATGGAGGAAAAGGAACGGGATTGAATTGAGATTCTGAGATGTGAGATGTGTACCTCGAAATTTGTTCTGTATTTTTTTTAGGTAAGCTGGGATCTAACCAGAGACCTCAAGGTTGAGAAACAAAGCCTCAACCAATGAGCTAGAAGCCCAATCCCATTGGTCCCTTTTTATAAACTAGAGTTTTCACAATTATCAGAATATACCAATTGGCTTACTTTTGCCCGGGCTGATTGCCATGTACACGGCTGCTGGGTGTCCCAAGTAATCAAAATGGGCGGATTTATCACTTCCCTTTTGATAGAGAAGGTGCTGTGAAGGAGAATTGTACCGTAATCAGTTAGTAAGACAACAAAACAAACGGAAAATATGAATAGCAAGTCGTCTTTCTAACTTCCAAAATATGGGAAAAGTAAAGAAGTCATACTCGGTTCCCCAAGTTTTGCCAATAAAAAAAAAAAAGTAAAGAAGTCATGACCGTTACGTTTCAGAACAGAATGCCATGACCATTATTCTCTGAACATAGTGTCTCTGTCCCCAAGTTATAAATGTCTTTTGACCCAAGAAAATTATAAAAGAAAAGCTTCCAGAATCAAATCAGATCTATGCATAGCATCACGCTTTTTTTTACTTCTAATGAGATCTTGACAATTTCTTAGTAGGCTCTTTTGGAAGAGAAAGCCTGACTCCAATAAACAGTTTTGGACTCACCATAACACAATTCACAAACAGGGCCCATAATTTCACACCTCTGCATAACATGGGTGGGACCCAACATTTTACACTATATTTTGATAGGGTAGGTCCCACCAACTCCGCTCAGACATGTGCATCGGGTGGGCCCAATTATTTTAACTCCTAAGTTTTGATGGGGTGGGTCCCACGGTCTCCTTTCAAGGTGGGGATAACCATTTCACAACTCATGTTTTGGAGTCTGCGGCATTTATCTATCTATCGGATAACCATTTCACAAATCATGTTTCTTTCTAATGTTGTTAGTCTTTTTCTAAGAAATTTTTTTATTGAAAAACTTTTCCATGAAGTTTTTTTAATGGTAATTTTTTCTACGCCTCATGCTTAGCATGGAAGTGTTTTACAACATGCCTCTGTAAAGGCCCATCATTTTACACCCATGTGTGGGGCCGACCATTTTACATCTCATGTTTTATTATGGTACGGCCCCGCCATCTTCACCCAAACCCATGGATATAAAGGAAAATCAGTCGCCTCGCTCTTGTTATGGGAACGAAACCGCCTTAAAGACTTCCATTTTAATATGAACGATTTGCTAACGTCCATCGCAAAAGGCATTTCGCAGGTGGTCAGCTCACTTTTCAGCAGCTTTTGTCTTCATTCATGAAGTGGCTGGTCTGACATGCAACAGACCCGCCGCGAAAAGCCTTTTTGGATGGAGGCTAGCAAATCCCTTAACATGATTCTGATGGAGAAGGTGCCGTGAAGGAGAATGTACCACAATATAAAGAACGTGGGTCAATAAGACAACTAAACGGACGGAAAATATGAATAGCTAGCAAGTCCTCTTTCTAACTTCCAAAATCCTTATATCCTTATCCTTACTATTCTAAAAGCCTAAACCTCGAAATTTCGTCAACCATCTTCCCCTAAATTCCTGCTATATCCTGATCTTATGGCCTTTGATTTTCTTTTTTATTTCTTAAAAAACAATCTCACGCGTCCGTACCATATACTATTTCCGTCTTTTAGTCTCCCCAGTTACTCCTGCAGAAGTATCCAAACAATTACCGCAGTCTCAACCAATCACCATGGCCTCTTCTCTCGACTTTATCACCCGTCCCGCCAGGTGTTTGGCCATCTTATGCATACTTTTGTAAAGTGTGGTTTCCCTGCATACCGTCTTCTGCTTTTTAGAGAAGATGCAAGGAGAAGTTATGAAGCTTTTCAGAAATACGATTTTTTGTGATTTTTTATTCTACCGAACTGCTCAAGGTACTCTCTCACTCTCTCTCTTTATGGGTGAAATTTCGTTGCAAGTTATCCTTATGTGGAAACCCAAACAGGGTGGCTCTTAAAAATCCATTGATTGAAGGTGCAACTGCTCCATATATCTCAGTTTAGTATTTTTTTTTACTCTCTCATTATCTGAAGGTGTGGATTTTGGCTTCAATTGTCTATCTTTTTAATAAAACTTCAAATGCAATATCTAGATATGTTAAAATCTTTGGTTTACAAGAAGAGATTATGTATCATTGGAGTGCCGAGAAGAGGAATATTCATTTCATGAAAATAAATGCCTATGGTAAGTGGGTATTAAATGTAAACTCTTGGAAAATTGTGTTGCATTTCATTTTTTCTGACAAACCATTATTTACTCAGAAAATTTCTTATTATTTTTTTCGTATGAAAGTATTAAAAGTGCTGTCATTTTCCTTATCACTTTCGATTGAGAGAATTGACTTTCAATTGACAATGGTTTGTGGAAACTTCTATTCCTTTTTCCCCTTTTCTGCTGAAATTTTCACAAAGTTCATCTAAAAAAATGGGAAATGCCTATGGTGAGTGGGTATTAAATATATTCTCTAGGAAAGTTGTGTTGCATCACTCAACTTGATGGAGAGTCGTATTAAATTAACAGAGTTCCGGAAACATTTGATTGATTGAGCAGTTGTAAACTCAAATGATTAGACTGTAGAAGCTTTTAAACTTGAAATATTTATGGAGTGCTACACAAAATTTATAACCAACTTGGATCCTAGCCTCATCAAGGCAATGTGGAGTTATAAGATTTTAGAGCTCGACCACAAAGTTTTAAGTCCAAGGCCTCTGATTCCAAATTTTAGAAATCCTCACTGAGACATCATATTTGCTAAAGCAAGTTTATTTAGCGAATTACCTTAGGTTAGAATCATTTCTTGCCTTTGGGCAATCTGATAATCACAATATTTAATTTCGCTTTGAATGATGCTCTATTCATTTTGGAATTTGTTGTTAAAGTATAACAGATTAAAAACACCTTTAGCTTTTGGAGTGATTGGTAGTTTCACATTTGTGAATTGATCTGAGTGTGAAACTTATTATGGATTCAAAATTGTCTTTAGGTTGATTGAGTGTAAAACTGATTATTGACTCAAAATTGCCTTTAGACCCTGTTTGATAGGGTTTCTACTTATGCATTATATGGGTGTATTTTTTAATTCTAGGGTTTGGATGGTAAATGGTTTATGGGAAAAATGATTTCATTTCCTTCTTCCTTTGTTCTTTCTCATTTTTTTTCTTTGAACTTTGGTGTTGAAAATTTTTCAGATGTAAATGGAATTATGGTTTCCTTTTCTATGCTTTGGAATGTATGTGGTTGTACCCCCAAATGGCAATTGTTCGTACATCAAAAAACAAACCCATCCCCAGTAAGAAATCTAGCAATACATGAAAGTTCTTTCAGTTTTCTGGGTGTATTAGACAAAGAAAAGAGATATGTTTCACTTGAAATGATCATATTACTTCTCTCTTTTTACATAAGATTGATCTGGTTCTGTCTAGCCATCTTCGTCTTCGGTTGTTGGGATTGAAGCTCAGTTTTCAGTGGAAGTTGGGTATCATCCTTTGAGGGTTGTTAATATTTTTATTCAATTATTGGTGTGGGTTTTCAGAGATCATGTTGTTAAATTATGTATCGTTTTCACAGTGATATCCTTCCATAGATCCTTCCATTGAATTTGTGAGGTGAAATTACAGTCCAACAAATGGGCTTTCGTGACCTTACCTCTTGCATCTGTGTCTTTATTGTTATAGTATTTGTGTATGTCACTTGGACGATGACATTGGCAGAAGATTTTGATTTCTAATTTGGTCAGCACGTGAGTCTCTCCCAACCCTCAATCCTCTCGACACGAGATGTAAATTGTTGCTTTGAAATTTTAAGCCTGCATGATTTATATTTGGGATTGAAGCTCAATTGAGAACGATGTTCCTGTGGTTGATGCTTTTGACAGGCCATTTGGTGAGGCGGCAAAAGTGATGGTTGAAGAGAAAGGCATAACTGTCAGAAATAAATTCCTTTGGAGGTGCACTTTAGAAAATTCTGTTTGGAATTCTGGGGATGAGGTATGCCCTTATCTCTGCTAGTTGTTGTTGTTGGTTATATCTTGCTAACTTAGAGTGAATGAAAATAAATGCTTTCTTAATAGCAGTTGGAACTGAACGTCTCTAATGTTACATTGTGTATTCTCCTCCATGTGTTTCTTTTTTCATTATGCAAAGTATTGGGTAATTCATTTAGGAGTTGTTATATGGTGTGTGAGCATAGGTACAAGTGGCCCCACATGTCCAATTATCTGAACCATATATTTGCAAGGTCTTGCTATGCAGATAAATAGTTTGGATCATTGAACAAGTGGCCTAACTTGTAATGGAATGCTATCAATTATTTCGACATTGATAGGGAAAAGGCTCGAATGATAGTCCAGTCAAATGAATATATAGATCTATGCTCAAAGCAAAGAAATTTACAACAACTTTTAAAATGTGAACTGTTGAATTGATCGAAAAAAGGTGTCACATACAATTAGGTTCAATGGGAGGCTTCATAGCTTGGTAGGAGATGCATATAGAAGTATGTATAGAAGTAGGTTGTTGCAAAGAAGATCCCCTCTTTGTAACTCTTTTTGTTTAGAGGGGCTTCTTGATTTTCATTTTTCAACTTTTTAGATGAAGATATCTTTAATTTCACAATGAGTACATCTCCCACTAAAGTTTACTGGGCCTTTTTGAGTTTTCGGCATCAAGTCAGAGAACCTGATTTGATACATTCTTCCTTTTCTATCATTGATCCTTATTCAACTTGTATATGTTTGTCTATAAATTAACATGGACACAATTGAAGTAACTTAAATATACAGTTTTCCTATTCAGATTTTGCTTCTTTCATTCCCTAGGTGAGTGGTATAGTTTAAGTGAATCGTATATTTGAAGTTGATTCTTCAGTGACTATGGTTCTATGAGTAGCTATTCTTAGATGCATGTTTTCATAAGTCATTTACCTTTTTCCATTTGATCTTTGCTCTGTTCTGGATGATCTTTTTTGAAGACATGGCTATTTTTTTTCCAGTTTAGATCTTTGTGTACTTCAGCAAAGCTCCCTATTTTCCTCTTAATATCCTAGGTTTTCTTCCTTTTTACCATTAGAATCGTGTCTTTCTTTGTTTCATTTGAAACTGCTATTTTCTTGAGTCGGTCTTCCTTTCACCTACATATTTTTCCCTTGCATAAGATCTGGTCTTTGTAAGGTGAAGTCCTTGGGTAGATGCATAATACTATTAAAGCATTGGATTTGGAGGATTCGAACAAACTTTATTTCATCTCTTTTCTGTATTTCAAGGGTGTGAAGGGGGCTACTGGTCTGTTATAACTCGAGATTTTCAAGAAAAGCTCTTTTTTTTCAGGTAAAATCTGTGAATAAATTATCTTTCATTCTTTTCTTCTTGGGTTTAGAATTTCCATTTTCTTTATAATGGTGAAGTTATAAGATTGGATTTGACTTGAGAAATGGAGAAATGGGCAGTTGGCATACAAGAATGTGCTTTATTAGGAAGTTAATTTCTAAAGGATTCTTCCTAAGCAATACTATAAGATTATACTCGATGAAACCAGCAGTGGCTAGGATAATAGGAAATAACCCCAAAGCAGCAGTTGTAGATGATCTTTCTACTGTTTCTTGCATTTTGGCATGCTTTTCTTCATTTGCTGCGCATGCTTTCGCCATAATCTTTTTATACTTCTTGGTCTTTCTTCGTCAGATTAGCAGTGGCACAGGTTGTTAAAATTGGGTTGCATTCAAATTTTTGTATTGTTTCCCATATAAATTCCAAAGACTATCTTCTATTTTTGTTTCAGTAACAGGTTTACCCAGTGTGTCATTAGTTATTAGAGTTATTTCATACAAAATAGATTCGAAAGAAAGGAAAAAATTATTCAGTGATCGAAGGATATGCCAAGAACTAAGATGAACCGCAAAGTACATACAGATCAGTTTTCTGAACTTTCTTATAATTTTATTAGTTTCTTAGTTGTTCTTGCTTAACATTATCTTAGCTATTTGAAGAAATGCAAGCTCCATAGGGATGGTTCATCTGCAAAGTCTTTGAGATACATTGGAAGGTATTTGGACACTGCTAATATATGTGCGAGTTGAATTTTTTTCTAAAAGTGACTTGATTGATATGATTATCTTTTTTTTATAACGGTAATAGATATGAATTAGATTTTTCATGCATGTTCACTATGAATAAGAACTAAATTCTTCCTGGGTCTGATGTTTTGCAGCAAAGGTTTTTTGAGAAAAATTCTGTTTTGCAAGAATAACTGATATGAATTATGAATGGCTTCAGCCCTGAAAGACCAAAGTCATGGAGTGTATACAACAGATCATCACATCCAGTAGCAGATGAGGCACCATAGATGCAATTGAGCACATTTGTGAAATCGTGGAGATCTTTGAACATTTGTTGAGGCCAACATCCTCTTTCCTTTAACCTAGAAACAAAGCCGAAGGATCCCTAGAATCATATCAATCAAGTCAATTCCATGAAAAGTGAGCCTTGTTTTATAATGCATATTGAGCATTAAAAGTTGACACTGTATAAAGTGCTCTTGTATTTTTCCATATTGATATTCACTTTACTTATTCAGGCCATTCTGTTATTTATATCTTTGTCGCAGGTGCATTTGCACGTGCACTTTTTACTAGTATGGTAAAAGTAAAGAAGTCCATGCTCTTCATAATTTCAAAACAGAATGCCATGGCCGTTGTTCTCTGAACACGTGGCTTTGTCTCCAAGTTATAAATGTTTCATGACCCGAGAAAATTATAAAAGAGAAGATTACAAAATCAAATCAGACCGACATACGGCATCACGTTTTTTCTTTTTCTTTTTTTACTTCTGATCAGATCCTGGCCATTTGTTAATAGGCTCTTTAGGAAGAGAGAGAGCCTAATAAACAGTTTTGGACTGGCCATCAGTTCTCAAAGTCTAGAACGAACAGGGTTTAAAGGCATCTATCTATAATGGCAGAGATTATGTGGTGGTGGACGGTCAAGTCCCAGTGAAGGCGGTACGTGAAACATACCACTCTTGATATTTGATCCAAAAGCAGCGCACATTTTAGGAGGCTGCTTTTGGACACTTTTGAGGAGGATGCTATTGGATCAAATATCAAGGGTGGTTCTGCTTTCACGGTACTTGACGTTTGGGCACCATATAAAAACTCCTATTATGAATGCTAATCATGTTTCTTTCTAGGGATTTGTTAGCGTCCATCAGGGTCACTTTTCACCGGATTTTGTCTTCATTCACGAGGTGGCTGCTCTCACATGCAACTGCCCATCTTCGAAATGCCTTTTGTAATGGACGCTAGCAAATCCCTTATTTCTATTGTCATTCATTTTATTTGCAATAAATTTTTTATTTGAAAACTTTTTTCCATGGAAGATTTTATTGGAATTTTGTCCACGGTAGATTATTTTATAGCTACGGGCAAGGCCCATCATTTTACAACACATGTTTTGATAACACAGGCTCATAATTTCATACCTATGCATAACATGCGTGGGACCCAACATTTTACACTATATCTTGATAGGGTAGGCCCCACCAACTCCACTCAAACACATGCATTAGGTGGCGCCAATCATTTTAACTCTGATTCTTTATGGGGTGGGTACCACACAGTCTCCATTCACGGCTGGGCTAACCATTTCACACCTCATGTTTTGATGGGGCCTACCGTCTACGCTATCTATCTATCTATCTACTAATCATGTTTCTTTCTAATGTTGTTTGTCTTTTTCTAAGAAATTTTTTATTGAAAAACCTTTTCCGTGAAGTTTTTTTCACGGAAACTTTTCTATGACAGTTTTTTTCCTACACCTCGTACGTAGCATGGGTGGGGCCATCGTTTTACAACATGTCTCAGTAAATTGAGGCCCATCAAGAGCCCACCATTTTACATCCCATCTTTTAATATGGTACGGCCCACCGTTTTCAGCCAAACCCATGCATATAGTGGGCCCATCATTTTACATCTTGTTTTGATAGCGTGGGTCCCGCCAACTCCACTCAATCTCATTCATCTTGCGAGCCCACATTTTACCTGATATTTTGATGGGGTGTGGGCCGTGGGGCGCATTAGTTTACACGATTCATGCCTCGCACGAGCTAAGAATGCTAGTCTAATGGCTATAAAAAATTTCACATCTATGAGGTATGGAATAGTTGTAGAGAAATTTCCTTGGGATTTGCTAGGGAATTTCACCGAAAGGCATTTTGTAGCTGACTGTTAGATGTGTGGACAACCACCTCAGATAAATTATATGAATGAGACAAAATCTTCTTCACAACTATTCTCGAGAATGCAACAGTCAGCCGCGAAATGCCTTTATGTGAAATTCCCTACAAATCCCAATTTACTTTTATACGATACTGAGGAAAGATTCCCTTGAGGACATGTCCCTCCGATGGTGACCCTATCATTAAAAACAGCTATGTTATTAGTTGTGTCGGCAATGTTCCTGGCCCACCGACCAATGGAAATCCTAAACTAAGAATGACAACATTATTAAGTATGCTGACATTGTCTCTTCCACTTGATCCGAGTTGATTAATATAGATAGTCAGTCGGTAGATAAAAAAGGGCAATATTATTAAATGGGAAATGTTATCCGCACTACTGTATTTTGACGAGGGCACTCCTCACTCTATTAAAAGTACGGTATTAGCCCACACCATAGGATGATCGAAACCATCCATTAGATGGGCCACAACCTAAATAGGTTGTGCCCCAAAAATCATTTCCATAGGTCGATCCTAATCCTGTGACAAAGCCAATACCGTACTTTTAATAGAGTGAGGAGTGCCCTCGTCAAAATAAAGTAGTGCTCATAACATTTCCCTATTAAATATATTGCCATAGTTTTTCTCAATACAATTGTTATATCCACTAATTGAACTATCGTTGATTAATTGATCGCCCTAATCAGAAATGACAACATTATTAAATATACCACCAGCGTTTTTCCACTCGAACCGTTATATCCGCTAATCGATCCATTAGTTGATTAAGGTGGTTGATCGCTCGATTTAGAAACAAGGATGTTATTAAATATACCGGCGGTGTTTTTCCCACTTGAACCGTTATATTCACTAATCGAACCATCTTCGATTAAGGTGGTCGATCTCCCCAATCATAAATGCGAATGTTATTAAATATATCAGCAACGTTTTTCCCACTCTAGGAATTACAACTTTTGTCTCTTATAGGGGTGAGCTATTTGTCGAGGTGTAGTGTCGTGCAACAAATCCGAGTGTCTCCGAGGACACTAGCTGTGCTCTGATGATGTCAAGAAGGGCAATAGGGTCTTTTTCCTCCACTTTTTCATATTTGTGTGTATTTTGAAGTGAAGTCCAAAACTTCCCCCATCACGTAAATCTCTATCCGCATGCTAAGATATCTGGTTGCTATATAAAGAATTCATTTATACGGTATTTACTATGGCCACTGATATTGATACTACCTTGTTTTAATAATTGCACAGACTCAGCTTGTCTTTTCTTTGTTAATTTGGTTTCCGAGAGCCTATTGGAACTGTCAAACCACTGACATCTGCTTAAATTATAATAGACATGATGAGTCAGTGCAATTATTAAAACACTGTAGTGCCAATACCATTAGCCTTCAATACGAAGAAAACTTTATCTAGAGTGCTGCGACGAGACCGGAACCGGAAGTGGAACCGGACAAATCTCAACATGCGACGTGGCATGGGAGGGGTAGTTTTGCCATTTTAAAAAGATAAAAAAACCATTTATTAGGTTTTAATAACCTCTACTCTAGGGCTCGAAAGTTGTTTCCAAAGGCATAATCAACGGCTCATATCATCCAATTCAGGTCAGCAGCGTTCAAACCAATCGGATACCGTTCAACATATGCGGGCATAATCAACGGCTCATATCATCCAATTCCATTTTCGCGCCACACGCTACGTCAGATTTTGTTCTTCCCAAAAGTTCCCAAGGGTATTTCCATCACTTTACTCCTCCTCGCGAATAGGCAAAGTGTCTGTCTACGCTCCACAGTTCACAGCTTCTCATTTAAGCTAGTAGCAAAAGGCAACAGAGAAAGAGAGTGAGATTGCTTCTCGTTATGAAATACTGGATTTGATCATGAGAGGTTCGATTTTATCTTAATCTTTTGTCCTATGTTGTGTGATATCGTTAAAAAAAATTTAATTGAAAATTATTGTTTTTTTTTTCCCCCTTGCTAGGGTTTGGATGATTGTTCGCTCTGTGAGTTTCTGAATCTGGAAGGGGACCGAGATTCGGTTCTTGGTCCCCGGCAGATAATTTGGATTTGGTGTTCATATATAGTACGATACAATGACTGTTGATTATCTGCGTAGCTCGTTGTTCGGATTTCCTCTCAGAAGTTCCAAGAATCGAAAACACATTCATGTCAATCCCATTGTAAGAAGTAATTTGGAAACTAGGGTTTTCGTTGATTTTTTACGTGCGAGGTGGAATCAGAAAAGCCGTGGAGGAATTAGGTTTTCTCGATTTGGCGAACGAAATCACGAGGTTTCGTCAGGGAATTCTGGATCAAGAAGGTTTTTTGGGATGAATTGTGTGAATGAGCATTTCTCTAGAAGTAAGGGTTTGGTTGGATATTTTGTTCCTCTGTGGAAAGAGGGTTTGTTTTTAGTTAGGTGCTCTGTTTTTGTCGCTGTTATTTCTGCAATTGGAATGTTGGTATGGTATGGGCAGGTTAGGGCTAGGAGTTTTATTGAGGCTCAGCTTTTACCATCTGTTTGTTCAATATTGAGTGAGTATCTTCATCGCGAGCTTGATTTCGGTAAGGTTAGGAGTTTGTCTCCTTTGGGGATCAGTTTGCAGTCTTGTTCAATTGGACCCCATGAAGAGGAATTCTCTTGTAGTGAAGTACCCACGATGAAAATTCGTGTTCGCCCTTTTGCGAGTTTGAGAAGAGGGAAGATTGTGATTGATGCTGTTTTATCTGGGCCAAGTGTTTTGATTACTCAGAAAGAGGATTTTACTTGGTTAGGGATTCCTTCACATTCTGAAAGTGGTTTGCAGAGACATCTTTCAACTGAGGAAGGAATAGATTATAGGACAAAAACTAGGAGAGTTGCTAGAGAGGAGGCTGCTGCTCGTTGGGCTGTTGAAAGGAGTGAAAAAGCTAGGCAAGCTGCGGAGATGGGGTATGTTGTAACTCAGCATGATTTGAATTCAGTAGGAAATGATGATTCGAAGGATGGTGATGGTCATTCGGCTGAGTTTCCGGCCACTGGTTCGTTCTTTTGCATGGATGAGCGGATGCATTGGAGGGATCATCATTGTATGGACATGGGTTTTGAGTACGGTTTGAAACATGCGGATTTGGAGAAATCGTTCGGTGCAAAGATCCCTAGCCGCGGGCTTAGTTTTTGGTCTAGAATATTGTCTAGTCCTGTAAGGCACAGTCTCAAACGGAAGGCTCGTAAGAAAGAGATTGCAGATGCTAGAGTAAGTATTAAAAGAAGAAATCTTGAGCGCAGTGCGGCAGCTGCACTTGCATATTTTCAGGGTCTAGACGGCGGGAAGTTTAGTGAGACTCATACTCAACATGGAAGGCCTTCAACTCTTAGCAGTGATGCTGTTCATGTCGAGAGGGTTGTGGTGATGGATGAGAAAGCTAGTAACATTAACCCTACTGTGATGGATAAAGGTTTTGAAGGCGTGCATCACGAGGAGGAGGGGGGGCATGTGAAGGAGGCACCAATTGAAAGAGGTATTGGGCATTACAGTAGCAATCTAGATATGCATTTTCTTGACAAAACTGAGAACAATATGGAACTTAAAGGTGATTCAGAAAGTAAGCCTTCTACGGAAGATAAACCTATTGTTGGTCAAACTGATAGATTCAGTTTTATACATGCTCCTTTTCTTATGGCTGTTAGGGAACTTGGCAGGGTAAAAGTGTCAAATGAAAACTCTCCATCGCGTGACAGTCTTAACGAAGTAAAGGAAACCAACGCATCTAATCTAAGCATCGAGGAGTTGAAACAAATCCAGGCTGTGGATAGTCATGTTGACTCGGAAGCCAGCTGCCATGCTTTACCTGACCCAACACTGGGGTCTCTCAAAGGCAGATCAGAAGGTAGCAGAGGTCATAAATCTCAAGGTGTCTCGTTTGCTAGGTTTGGACTATGTGTAGAAATGCACCAGTCAATTTCATTTTGGCCCGTGAGCGTGAAAATTGGGTTGTCCTGTTTATCTGAAATCACAAAATCTTTATCTGATTATTTGGCGGTTCACACTCAGAAACTTAAGTCATACATGGGTATACAAATTGATGATCTTGCTCCTGAACTTGCCGAAGGAGTAGATATACATATTGAAAGCATTGTGAAGGTGCTTCCAGTTACACTTGACTCCGTTTATTTCACGGGTGGAACGCTGATGCTACTAGGATACGGGGACCGGGAGCCCAGGTGTGGACTCTTCTGTTATATTTATAAATAATTTTTTTTTCTGGGAAACTAATATATAAAGCTGTCTTTTCCAGCAAAATGCCACGAAAGGATGTGCCCTTTGAAAATTGGCAAAATAGGTAATTAAGGAATTTTGAACCCAGAATTTATCTAGGAACCTGGGCAAGACCTTAAATTTTATTGATATGAAGCAAATGATACAAGAGGAAGACATGCCGCCATGCCTCAAAACCAAAAAAAAAAAAAACAAAACCAATACATCACACATTAAAGCAGCCCCGTCCCCGCTTGCAGGACTAAGGAAATCTTTCTATTCCCAAAAGAATTGATTACATTTCATGTCACAGGCGAAATTAACAAGAGAATCCACTACTTGATTGTGTTCTGTATAATGGTGAGTAAACCTTGGCTTGATTTCAAAAATGAAATCTTTTAAATATTGCTAGTAATAACTTATAGAATGAAAGTCCTTATAAATAAAATTCAAACAGCACCGGTTCAAATTACATTTTTTTCATGTGTAATCAAACAATTGAAAAACATGAAATTTTGGGAATTTTTTTTTCTTTTCCAAACTTTTCCCAAAAATTCCTGTAATCCAAACAGGACCTAAAGGATTGTTTTTTTCCTTTTAATAATGCCAAATGAGTTATTTGAAACTTGAAATATCTCCTTCTAAATAAACCCCAACATAAAACACCTATTTCATGTTTCAAATAAATGTTGTGTGAAATTTTGTTTAGAAACTTATCCCTACTCTATTGCGTGACCTGATGGATCCTTTTCCTGGGAGCTTGTGAACAAGATGGAAAGATGCACGCCATTTGCCGTTTCTTAAATGTTTAGAAAAGTCAATGACATTGTTATTTCGGAAGCTAAGGGAGGACTTTGATGTTTTCTATTAGTAACTATCTTCCCTTTTCATAATATTTTTGTTTTATTTTTTATTTTTTGCTTTTGTTTATCATTTTCTTTTATCTGTTGAAGCTAGTTACCAAAAGGTGATATTCCAGTGCCATTCCTTAAAGCATGTTACTTGCTACACGACTAGCTTATAATATGGATGTTTGCTGCAAAATACAGACTTTTCTTATATACTCTTATATATTTATTCTTCTTCATCATTAAATTTAGGTTTGCCCCTATTCTAGTGTAACTTGAACCCTCATTGTAAAGAATCCTCACTTTGCTTAAATGGTTATCAATCTCGAACTTTGTATCATTCAAAATGTTTAAAGCAAACTGGTTTAGCATAGTGTTGTGATCTTGTTGGAAAATGTGGAGTCTATTATAATATATTACACTACAGTATGTGAAGATGTATTTTTCTACTATTTATGAGTTCTATGGTCCTTTTGATAGAGAGATGGAGAATGTCAATGGACATGTGAAATTTCAAAATCACTATGCCCGTGTCCACGTGCAGCTCTCTGGGAGCTGTAAGGGGTGGAGATCAGAGGGGACATCTATAGATGGTGGCTGGTTGTCTACAGATGTATTTGTTGACAGTGTTGAGCAGAAATGGCATGCTAATTTAAAGTTTGCAAATCTTTTTGGTCCCGTAAGTCATTTAATCTTTTGTGGTATAAAAAAAATTAAAGATCAGGAACTATTTTTCTTGTCTTGGAACATTTCAGATTTTGCTACTTGCAATCTTAATTGCATAAATGTCAACATGCCTGATGTATTCTTAATGCCATAAGCAGCTCTTTGAAAGGATTCTGGACATTCCTATCATGTGGTGTAAAGGGAGAGCTAGTGGTGAGGTGCTTGTCTAAACTTTAACTGACTCCCTTTATCTTTTTCCCACAGATTTAATCACAATATGTCTTCAGTTTATACCTCCAAGGGTCACTCAATGATTTTAATATGTAAAGCTGTTTGACGATGTTTTTTTCTTTCTTTTTGGTGTTATGACCTATCTACTTGATGCATTTTTTGCTGTACTATTGACTTCATTTTCTCTACCTTTAGTATCAAATGATTGAGTCAGGCCCCTTTAGCCATTTTTTTATGACATAGGGTACCCCCACCTCATTTTAGTGTGGGACTAATCCCTGTGGAAGCACGCAATCACCCGTAAACCACGTGCATCGGGTTACTATGGGGAGAGTCGAACTCGCGTCACTGGGAAGCATACCCAATTTAATGTCTCTATTTCTTTAGTTTTCTTGGTTTGTCTTCTTTTCCTTCTGTTTTGTTGTTCGTGCAAATTATGAAAATTTTGATTTAAAAAATGGTGTCTATTCCGCTGCCAGGTGATTTATCAAAGTCAAATGGTTGTTGCTACGATTCACAAACTTCTTCACTGGCTTTCTGATTTCCTTGTTAAAGCCTCCTCGAAAGCACCTTGGGAGCTGTATATTATCTTTTGGTGTAAAGGGAGACATTTCTAGAAGGAACAATCACTATATCAACCAAAAGACAAGAAAAGAAATCATTATGGGAAAGAATTCTTATTTTAGTGAAATTTTTTGATGTCTCCATAAATTGAAATATAAGATTTCCGTAATTTGATATGTTGCAGAGTTAGGGGTTTAGAAGGGTGTAAAAGTTGTCGACCGCTTATCGATATTACCTCTTAATGTAGTTGATGCTATTTAAACACTTGTTGATCAGCCTGTGTTGGGCTGCAAGTGGGCATCTTATCGACAATTTCTGTAAATTGGTCTCTCTCTCTCTCTCTCTCTCTCTCTCTCTCTCTCACACACACACACACACACACACACACACACACACACACACACACAAGTTTTCCAAATCACCCACACGGGCTTCTTATCTAGGAGACTAATTTTAAGTCGATATTTAATACTTTGCAGGTTCTTAGGCATTAAGGCTGATATATCAATGAGTCATTATTCTTTTTGTTTTTTGTTCGTTTTTAGGTGGCCCTCTTTTATTTCCTTAGGGGGCAGTTGAGGTTCATGCCATGAATTTTCGGTACAGAGGTTCATGCTTTGATGTTTATACAAGCTATGCTACTCATATAGGCATGATTTCATGACAGAGTTAGTGCATGATGTTCTTTGTTTGTGCTGAGTGTCATCTCACAATCACTGAATTTTCTTGGAACTAGTCAATTTATTTTTAGTGGATTCTTTTCTTTTCGACTTTGTTTTAATAATGACATCCCTCTTTCACTTATGGTAATTAGATATTGACTGCTATTACAATTCCCCCCAAAGCTATCAATGACCAATCAGAAAGGTATTTAATGAGGTGAGAAGTGCCATTGTCAATATGAGGGAATGGAATTATCATTGCCCTACTTTTGTTCATTGTTATGACTTGCCCAAGGATGACCCACATTTTCTTTTTTAACTAGCAAGTCAAATGCCAAAGTTATTGAAGGTGGATTTTGGAATTGAATTGTGTCACCAACCAACATACTGCATTTTATTGGTTCAAAAGAAAGATGACCACATCCTCAATAAAAGTGACCACACGGGATACTATTGAACTTTCATTCTTTTCCATTATTTGCATAATTCAGTTATCATATTTGCAGCACATAATATATCTGTATCAAATTTGCATTATTTTCTCAACTTTCTTTGTTTTTTTATTCTTAGGTTCATGTTTGCATGTCAAGAGGAGAGACTTTTCCCAACCTTCACGGGCAGCTTGATGTGACTGGGCTGGATTTTCAAATATATGAGGCTCCATCATATTTTAAAGTATGTCTATGTTTCATCTATTGTCATGAGTTGCTCTTTTTTCCCCTAGGTTTCTCTTTATAATGAGTTCTGATTTTTTAGTGACATTTTCAATCTTAGGCAAAAGACATTATCTATATCCTTTCATTGTGAATGTGCACTTGTTATTGCCACCTTTGGTTGTGACAAAAAAGAGGATCATGATGGATCAATACTGAAGCCTTTATATCAAAGCCTGTTACTATCACTAATAGAACTCTTGATGAATGTTAAATAGTGAATTTTTGGTGAGCGTGTTCTTTTGCTGTATATAGAGTTTTTTGAATGGTAAGGATCAATTCTTTAAATGAAGACTGAGGCGGTCTCGAATGGATACATAGAAAGACCAAATAGAGACGAAAAGTACAAAGGGAAAACAAGCAAAGACATTAGCAACTATGGAGGGAGTCGAAGAGTTCAACTCTCTGCCTATGGACAGGGAGAAAGTTGAAGAGCTCAACTCTCTGCCTATGTACTCCTTCTCTGGTGAGCTTATCCGTCTTCCCATTTGCCGTCCTCCTATTATGATTGAAAGATATCGAATATGATCCCACCCTGTCCTGAATCTCATCAAATTGAGCTGCGAATCTCCAAGGTACCTTAAGTGGATCTTTTAGCCATCTTATGACACTGAGAGAGTCACCTCCGACCACCACCCTGTGACTTCACTCTGCAAAAACTTAACTCCTTGGTGTATGGCTCGATCTTCTGCCTCATTTGAGTCTGCCACTCCAATTGGCCCACTAAACGCCCTAATGACATCCCCTTTCTCGTTCCTTAATAGCCCACTAATACCTGCAGGCCACGGATTCCCCAAACTGGAACCATCGAAGTTCAATTTGAGAGTCGCCTGAGGCGGAGGGGACCGGGCTTGTACAACTTTCGGCACACAAGTAGATAGTTCAATAGTATCCCGTGTGGTCTCTTTTATTGAGGATGTGTTTATCTTTCTTTTGCTGTATATAGAGTTGAAGATACCAATTTTTCATAGCGGAATTAATGAATGATGAATGTTGGATGTTTGTCCTGTATTCATTTTCTCTTTATTTCTCCTTTCTTATTGTTATTTTTCCTAATTTTTCTTACTTGTGTAATTTTCACTACAATACACATGCTACCGGGTACTGATATCTGCACTACAATATTTTGAAAATGGCACTGCTCACTTTGTTTTATTCAGCTTTTCATGGTTTTTACAATACTCAAGATACTATCAATATCCAAGCATAATAGTCTCCAATCAGAAAAGCGTACTTTTTTGTTTAGCTTCCCACAGTTGTTATCAACATCCAATCCGAACGGTGTACTTTTGTATTTAGATTTTCAGTGTATCACTACTTGTTGCCTTGTAGCTTGATCTCGAAGTTTTTGGAATGCTCCAAATTCCCATCGAGCATCCAAATCAGGGTCAATATTAGCAAAAACATCTCTGAACAAGGTTCTAGCTCCATGCCAAATGTGTCCGGAAAAGAAGAGCAAAGCAAACATAGCGTGTCCAAAAGTGAGCCAGCCCCTTTGACTGCGACGTAAAAGTAAAACACCATTAGATGTTGTTCACGGTTGTTACAATACTCTTAGATACTATCAGCATCCAATTAGAAAAGTGTCCAATCTCCAAGTTTTTGGAATGCTCCAGATTTCAGCTGTGCATCCAAATTAGGGGTCAATAGCAGCAAAAACATCTCTGAACAAGGTTCTAGCCCCATGCCAAGTGTGTCTGAAGAAAAAACGCAGAGCAAACGTAGCATGCCCAGAAGTGAACCAAATCTGATGGTGTTTTTCGTATTTGTCCAATCAGAAATTGTACTTTTTTATTTAGCTTTTTGTAGTTGTTACAATACTCAAGATACTATCAAATTCCAATCAGAAATGTGTAAAACAAAGCGAGCAGTGCCATTTCCAAAAATGGTGGTGCGGATACCAGTCCCCTACATATAGTGGCATGTATATTGTAGTGAATGTTACACAAAAATAAGAAAAATAACAATAAGATATCATGGGATTTGCTAAGTAATTTCGCAGATGACTTTTGCATGAGCGAACAGCCACACAGGCTCACTTTTCAGCAGATTTTGTCTTAATCATTTAATTCATTTGAGGTGGCTGCTCTCTCATGCAACAATCAACTGTGAAATGCCTTTCTGCGAAATTCCCTAGCAAATCCCTAGTACATGGCACTTTGTATACACACCCCGCTAGACTAATAAGCATGGTTTAAATTTCCACCGACGACATGAAATGACTGAAATGTCTCCATTTCCATCCCCACCGAAGCCGAAGCTGAAACCGAAATGACGGAAATGCATATACCAAAATCGTAAGTGTAATAATAGTACACTATATTACTATGGATTGCATAATTATATGTATATGAATTGTGTGCAAAATGTGGTGCATGTATTATGTACAAATATTTATACGAATTACATGTAAAATTTTGTATGTCCTAAATTACCAGTCATGCGCGACAGTGCATGTTACTAGGGGTTCGATATTTTCAAACCATTATGGATGATAGTCTTGCTTATATGATGGTTTCTAAATGTGTATTTGTGCTTATTCTAGCATTTCCTGAAGTTTCATCTTTAAATTCTATCATTTGCATATGTTTCCATATGCTTCCTTGATTTTACAGGATTTCCACCGAAATTTCCAACCTTCCATTTCTGTAGTGACCGAAACCGAATTTAAAACCTTGCTAATAAGTCGAAAATATGCTACGTTGACTACCGCTTGTTTTTTGGGAATTAAAGCCACAAAAGTCGTACCCATACTTCTATCCAGCTCTAGGCCCTCATAAAAGGCTGAGAAGAACTTCAATATATCATCTATCACTGACTCGGTGACTCCCAAGTCCCAACAAGACTGGAAGAATACCAGCAAAAAACCATCAGGTCCTGGCACTCGATCCTTGCTCATTGGAAATAGACAATTCCTTGCTTCTTCCTCCTCAAATGGCTTTTCTAATTGTGCCCGATCCAGTTCTTCTAAAGAATCAAATTCTATCCCATCAGGTCTAGGCTGAGCACTTCCCTCTTATGTGTACAGTACATTTTCTAATTGGTAAAGCCGCCTCTTCTTGAATCTATTACAACAAAAGTAGCTGCGTTGATGTGTGAAAGGGATGTGACGTGGTGTTCATGCCTCTTCCCATGCTTCCATTTAGTAGTACAAATTCATCTTTATAATTTTATTGTAAAAGTCAGTTTAAATATGCTTAAATCCGTCCGTCATAGTAGAAACTCTATTTTGTTCTACATTCCCCAGCTATTTTGTCCGCGCTTGCTGAAAGAACATGTGGAGTACTTTTTAAGGAGAGAATTCTTTCAAAAAGGGAAGTAGCCTTCAATATATTATTTAGGACCGTGTTGACTATATATGCTACACCACTGAGCCTTTTTTCACTGGTTGACGGGGCCCATGTACTGTGAACTGCCTGCTTGAATACATGAGGTCTGGTACCACATTCTTATACAGGAATTTCACGTGCCTTTATGCTCCATGGGTCATGCTATGTCAATGTAGCATGGTCTGGCATGAATAATTTTGAAACATCCGTATGATTCTTTTATCTAAGCTTGTAAATTTGAAATGCAAGGATTTCCCTTTGAAAAATAGCGTTGTTTCAAAAATTCATTCCACTTTTAAGAATTCAATTTTTTTTTTGCTAGTATGACAATGCTTTATATATTTTTTCTCCTTTTGAGGGACATGCTACAAATATCATTGTTACAGTTCTTTCCAGGTTGATAGTTCATCCAATGCTCCATTCATGCCCTCGGATTTGTGAATATTTTTCTTTCCGGTTAGAGATTATTTAAGGACTCTCCATTGTTAATGAGTCCGAAACTGAAAAATTGCATTAGTTACCAGTTTGAGAGCACTGATCCATTTATTATGCATGGTCACTTGCAGGAAATAACAGCAAGTTTATGCTTTCGTGGCCAAAGAATTTTTTTGCACAATGCAAGTGGCTGGTTTGGCGATGCCCCTCTGGAGGCTTCTGGAGATTTTGGCTTGAACCCTGAGGATGGAGAGTTTCATCTAATGTGCCAGGTATTTTTCTTTGCTATATGAGATATAGGGCCTCGAAGGAATGTTTCTATGGTCATGTGACCCAATTAGAACCCTAGGTTGGAAAGCTTGGCAATCCACTAATCATGGCCGTCCGCCGGGAACGTGAGACCATATTTCTCAGATATCAGGAGTGTATAGTTCTTTGGGTTGACGACCCTCCTAATGTTGAGGTTCAGTTTGGGTTGGGTCAGGGTTGAAGTAATTCTCTCTCTGGTTAGGTTCGGGTTGTGGCCTCTACCTGACCCAACTCAACGCAACCCGAGTTGCAACCCTACATTTATTGTAGCCTTTTTCCCTTGGAAAAGTCGTGAAACTTTTGCAGCATCAGAATAGAAGCAATGGTATTTTTTTCTTTTTCCTTGGTGGAATATTATTAAAACTCAAACTAGACCCTAAAGCTGAATAATGGTCATTATGATTCTTGGAAAATAGGAGTCTTAAGATGCTATCTTCCTGACATCACAATGGCCATACACATGAGCATATTGAATGATGGAGAACGTATATTAATGGATAGAGCTCTATGTTTTCTGTGTGAATACGTTGTTTGATTTGGGAGCAAAAGGGTAGCAAGGTTGTAATCCAGGGTTTTAGTCTGGCACCATAAACCCTAATCCGCATGAAGTAAACCGTTACCATAAACCCTAATCCGTATGAAGTAAACAATGCTATTTTGGAAAGATGCCCAAATTGGGCTTTTATTTGAATTTTATTAAATTCACTTAACAACAGCAATGCAAATGAGCACTTTGTCCTTACTAAACACTACCAAGTGTACCTGTGTAAATAGGATAATTGACAAAACTGATCTTTGAAAACATTATAAAATATTTGAAAATACTTTCAAGGATGTAAGGCTGAATTGTCAAGTGATATGTATTTCCATAAACTTTGCCTGTCAACAAGAACTCAATTGCTCCCTTGTGAGATTTTATAAAGCAGCTAAACATTTTTTTCCCTTTTTATTTTCTAGTCGACAAGTAGAAACTTACTTCTTATATTTGTAGGTTCCATATGTTGAAGTGAATGCACTTATGAAGACTTTCAGGATGAAGCCTTTGTTGTTCCCGGTACGTGTATTGTATGGTGTGTTTTTTATGGTCTTAAACGCATCAATCTTTAATCAACCAATCCTACTATACCGGAACACACACTGCTTTTAATGGCTGCTGATAGTTTAGAGCCTTAGTCATTTACCAATGCATATATGTTGTCATTAATAAGCACTATCCATGCTATATCTTATGATATCCAGAAGAGAATTTTTCTAGTTTCCCATTATCTTGTTCCATTGACAATGGGTACTTGCATTTGAAGCACTCCGACAACTTTGCTGTACTTGTCATTACGGAATTTTGCGTGGTATTAGCCTGATTTTCTGATAGGATTTGATAAGTCGCTGAACCTTATCCTTTCATGACATACATCACATCAGTATTCATTCAGTTCATCTACTTGCATGCTCATCTTCTCCTAGATTCATGTGATTTTGAAATTTATCTTTTCGAACGTTTGTGTTGAAAGTTACTTCATTTAATCCAATGTTTAAAATTCCCTGAGTCAATTGCCATCTTGTTCGAGTTGACTCTTTTTTTTACCATGTTCGAGTTCTCTCCGAGTCCTAGTTTTGCCATACCTAGAAACTGTGTGTTATCACTTGCTGATTTGCAATAGTCTTATGACCGTGTTTTAAATGCAGCAAATTTAATAATTTAATGTGAGTTCAATCTGTGAATCAGTTTTTGCATTTACCAATCTATCTCCTAGACTAGCATCGTATCTGTTCTCTACCTTACTAGTAAATTCTATAAATTTTCTGTTTCTTCTGCTTGAAGTTGCTGCATGGGACCGTAAGTTTTTGAAGTCCAGTTGTCTTCTCTTTGAATGCTTCTATTGCTATTTGATATAGGTCTCTTGTTGTTATGGTTTGCTTAGATTAATTTAAGATCTCTGTGATTGGTGGGGTTTTGAGAGATCATGCAGGGTCTTTGATTTGGGCTTTTGCGGGTCCCATTGGTACCCCCGATGCTAGTGAGGCAGAGGTTAGAGCTGCTCACCAAGGTATAAAATTATTGGCAGTGGGTCGGGGTGATAAAATAGTGGTGGAGGGGGGACGGGGACTCTATCACATTACGGGGACTCTATCAATGTGATTAGATGGCTCAGCGGTTTGCATGGTTGCCCTTGGAGATTTGATCACCTTTTTTATGAGATTCGTGACTGGATGGAGGCAAATGACCTATCTTTCCGTCATGTTAAGAGGTCCGCTAATGATGTAGCAGGTAGGCTTGCCAGGAGTGGGGTGTCCAAGGAGGAATTGGAATTATTCGATGATTTACCACCTTGAGGGGCTGTGGCTCTCCTTTTCATTCATTATACTGTTACTTTCTGTCATCTATATGTTTTCTGTTTCTTGTATTTCTTCACTGATGTATGACCATCTCGGTCTTTCTATTTTCTATCAATGAAATGATAAGACCATTCAAAAAAAAAAGAAGATTAATTTAAGATCTTCTTTTTCCTTTAAGTGCAGGTGGCTGGCTCAATAACTGCTGTATTTAACTGTCAAGGCCCTTTGGATGCTCCTATTTTTGTCGGAAGTGGAATGGTTTCGAGAAAAACAGCTAATGCAGTTATGGAATTTCCCACATCATCTGCATCAGAAGCTGTGATAAGGAATAAAGATGCTGGGGCAGTTGCGGCATTTGACCGTATTCCATTTTCATATGTATCAGCCAATTTCACTTTCAATACAGATAACAGTGTTAGTTTCGTTTTCTTCATTTATTATGTACCCTTCCACAATTGCAGTGAAAATTCCTCCATTGCTATTGCAATTTTGTTTAACTTACCGTGGGTTACAGGTTGCTGACTTTTATGGTATTAGAGCGAGCCTTTTGGATGGTGGTGAAATTCGAGGGGCTGGAAATGCGTGGATCTGTCCGGAGGTCATGTACTGTTAACTATGTTTTACTTGCAGAAGAAATGATTATTTTAGTTTATGAATTTAATGATGTCCTATCTCTTATGCGCATGAGCACAATGATGTCCTAACTCTAATGTTTATGAGAACAGCGATGTCCTATCTATTATTTTTCTTATTTTTTCCTATAAATTACTATATTTTATTTTTCAATGCAATATTTTGCAGATTTATTCCAGGGTGTGTACTAGCCAGAAAATTCTTATCCATTAATAGCCAAGGTGTATCAAACATATTCTTTTATATAATTTGAAAGTAGAAGTGTTCTTTTATTGGTCATGTTACATGGATTTTTCTAAATGGGTAAGTACAATGATTGGGTTGCAGAGGATGACCCTTTTGTTCCAATTTTTTATTTTGTCGTAGAGCACAGAAACAAAATGCCGAAAAGCTGAAGCGTTCCATTCTAGTGGGCAAAACGAAACGACGATCGAAACGAAATTTATAACTAAGGTCTTACCATTTTGGTTATTATCCCTCACCTTGTTCTACCACCTTCCCCATTTTCTGCTATTCTGCATATGGTTATAGTAATTGTTATGTTGTGTCCCACACCTCAACTTTAGATGCATTATCGTCATCATGTGTGTTACAGTATTTGTTATGTTGTGTCCTACACCTCAACTTTAAATGCCTTATCGTCACCATGTGTGCACGATATACTACTATTAACAAGTCCTACCTTCTCTGTTTGGAAAGTTTTTCAGTAACTTCACCTTTTATCTCTAACTGGTTCAAAACTTTCGGGATTAATTTTGCCCCTTAGTTCTTGTAACATTTTTTATGTACTTGTATATCACATCCACTATGTGTTGTGAAGGAAAATGGAATCTTGATGGTTGTGAGAAGGATCTGGTTATTTGAAAATCAAACATGTCTCTTAAAATATCATGTTTCTCATCACATCCTGATCGGAAATCTCACTAAATTTGTTCTTTATTTTTATGGGCCTGGCATGTACATTTATATTTTTAGGAGTTCAGAATTCCAATGGTTTCTTATTTCTTTGCTTTTACATTTTAACAGGGCGAGGTGGATGATTCAGCAATGGATGTAAACTTGTCTGGACAATTTTCCTTTGACAAAGTTATGTATCGGTATTTACCATGTGAAATTCAGCTACCGTCGCTCAAAATTGGGGAACTAAATGGAGAAACCAAGCTTTCTGGATCACTTTTGAGACCGTAAGATTGCAAGCCCTGTAATAATAATGAGTGGTAAATTTAATGATGTCCTTGTTTATAAATTGTAAATGTAAAAATTTCTTGTTTATCTAACCTTGGGCTATGATTCTTTTACTTCCACTTAGACCACATTGCATGAAAATTAAAAATTTAATGTTTATCAAACCCTGTACTATGATTGTTTTTCTTCCATTTAGACCTCATTCTATTGTTCATGCATTCTTAGGTTTGAATTTCAGGAGATTAGACATTAAGTGGGCTGCACCAAAAGCTGAAGAGTCATTCAGTGATGCACGTGGGGATATTATTATTTCACATGAGTATATCACTGTCAATTCTTCATCAGTTGCTTTTGACTTATATACGAAAGTTCAAACATCTTATCCTGATGAATATTGGGTGGGCATAAAAGATGGTGATGTAAGGAGAACTGTGCCTTTAATTATTGATGGAGTTGAATTGGATCTCCGGATGCGTGGGTTTGAGTTCTTCAGTTTGATTTCCTCTAATACTTCTGACTCTCCAAGACCTATGCATTTGAAAGCTACTGGAAAGATAAAATTTCAAGGAAAGGTTGTAAAGCCTATTAGAATCACAGATGATAAAGTGGTTCGTGATGAGAAGAATATGGACAGACAGGTGATTGATAATGAAAAGACTACTCTTGTTGGGGATATTTCACTATCAGGGATAAAACTAAACCAACTGATGTTAGCACCCCAACTGGTTGGATCTTTGAGCATTTCAGAGGAGAACATGAAGGTACAATTATAAAACTAGTACTTTTAAAAAAAATCAGTTCTTTAGTCTTATCTTGTTTAAAATTTTTATGCCTTCTTTAGAAATTGTTTTTTTTTAAAAATTTGTTTTAGCTTGTGTATCCAAGTTCCGGTTCATTATTGGTTGCTCTTTTAATCCGTCATTCATCATGGTGGCCCCTTGCATAGCTAAGAAATTGGGAATCAATTCGGGGCTCAACATTTTCCAAGCTTAAAAAAAAGGATATTCAAATAAGTTCATAGGATAGACAAAGAAATAGATGAGGATTGGCAATATCCATGTCATGGACAATTGAGATCTTTGAGCTCAGTTATGTGGACCGAGTTGAGGTTAGTCTTAAGAATATCAAGAAACTTCTTTTGACATAGAGTGAGTTGTGATGTGGGCATAATGTGTGTCATGGATGATACAATGCAATATATATTGGATTTTTGTCTTTCATATTCGAATTATAGAGCTTGTGTCAATCCATGCTTGTGAGTATTATAGATCCTTTGAATCCGGTTTTTGATTGCTTGGATAACTGATGGGGCCATCCATGACAAGAAGACACTCAAGTCAAGCTGGGCTAATTCGAGGTCAAGTTGAGCCGATGTGATACCTAGACCCCCTAATAGGGCCTCAAGTGGGGTGTAGGAGAGCATAGGGTGTGAAAGTGTCATTTTAAAAACTTTGACTTGGGTCAAATGTCTCAACTCAAGAGTCAATTCTCGCTTCTTTTGTTGGATTTCGTGTGTAGGAGGCCCACTTGATTTTGCTGCAAGGTTGTATAATTTTGTTTTGTTAGGAGGTGAAATTAGTTTATATTGGGAATCAAGCTAAAAAATAGTTTCCTTAATGAGTTAGTCGAAGTCTAGGAGATCGAGTCAAATTGGGCTTGTTTTTATTAAGCTTTGTTGTTATTTTTAATAAAGATTCTTTAGTTAGTTTCTTCTTTTTTTGTTGGGGTGCTAATTAGAAGTCTAGGAGTTCTCCAATCTTCTCTGCTTTCAAAAATAAGTTCTTGCAAATTTGGGACTCTTTCATTTGTTCTTTCAATCTTTTTTGATTCAAGCTTGATCTTAAGATCCAACAGTTAGATCTGAGTTTGATTTATAATCGATTTGCTTACACCTTTCAATTTGAGGATTGATTTTATTATTCCAAGGGTTACAAACACATCAGACCCTTAGATCTGTTTCAAAATTAATGGGTTCATTAAAATCTGTCATAATTATTGATATTGACAGTCCTCAAAGTTCAAAACAGTTCTGTTCAATTTTCATCCTTACTTTCACCAGATTCTATCTAGTTCCCTATTCTAAGTGAACTTGTTCCCAGACTAGTCCCTATTCTTGTTTTCTAAGTTCCTTTCCATCTAACCCATCCTACATCAATAGCTCTACCGTTTCGGCGGTTTAGTCTGCTTTAATTTAGAAAGGCATTTCTTATCGTGTCTTGAGTGAGTTTTTATTTCTTGAACAAGTGTTCGAATGTATTCTTGTCCTGATCAAGGTGCTCTTTATATGCTTTTCTTTTGGATCCATTTATTACTCTCTTCTCTCCAGTAGTTTCCTGACCTTCTATATTAGCATATTGCATGTTGCCTCATTATCTTGAGCTACGAGTTCTCTGTGGTGGACTAGCTGGTGATCAGTTGGTTATACCCTCTCCGATGTTAGACAAGGGTTTAGAAACATCGAACTCTATTACATGTTCAAATCCATTTGGCAACAAAGTATGGCAATGTTTTTGGAATTTATTGATATTTTTCTTGATGTTGCTCAAGGATATTTCACATTTCTTAACCCTCTCTAAGGATTGCTACTAAGGGATTTCTCTGATGCAAATTATTGGCAAGTGACAACTGAGTTGCTTTTTTACAAGTCTTTTGACTCGTCAAATATTTGGGCTTTCCTTCCCTTCGGTTGGTTTTGATATAGCTTTGATGTTAGATGCTATTGTGGCTCACTTCAAAGCGGCATTTTTCAGTCTATAAAATACTTGACGAACATTGTGTTTTACGTATGGATAGGGGACTTTTTAATTGCTATCAATTATCTTAAGAGAGGCATGTTTTGGGAAATGGAGGATATATCCAAGGGCTTTGCAGAGCAAGCTTACTGGAAGCGGCCCTGGAAGGTGGGAAGCACAGTTCAGAAGCGTGGGAAGCGTATATCCTATTTTTCAGGTGGGAAGCGTGGCATTTCTTCGACTCTCTTCCGCCCTTCTAGCTCCAGATACTTCCAGAATCTGTGAACCCGGGGGTTTTGATCCCAGTCTCTTCACTATTTCCCAGTGCATAAATCCCTCAATCAGCACCGGTAATCTTATTATCTCAGGGTTTTCTTTGGATACAGCCAACAATAGACTTCCTTCATCATAGCCCATTCCAGCTTCACAATTCGAATCAGTGGCCAAAACCCTCCCGATTTTACTTCCTATGATTCGGAAGTTTTCCACCCTCCACGCTAGCGGCTGGAACCCACGCACCACCCACCACGAGGCTGATACCACTTCTTAGAACTTCACCCTCCACAGTTCCAACTGAGAAAAGGGGGAATTTCCATCTCTAATCCATTTAACCTTTGTTTCCTCTAAATTTCCTTCGAAAGGGGGAATTATCAGCATCTCCTTGTCAGCAATAAGATGTATTTCCACCCTTTATTCCAAATCACCCGTTTGAAGGAGCCGTTCCTCCAAGGCCTTAAGATCTCCCTTATAATCCTTGGCAATTTCCCCCCCAAAGGTTTCTACTGGACTCTGGAATAGACTTCAAATATGTTGGCTCAGTCCAAAGTACTTCTGCATCAGAACCTTCTATCTGAGTATTACCTGAATGATTCTGAGTACCTTCACCAACTCCATCCAGCACTGGATCTTCTGAGATTTCCTCCTCTCTAACCGAGTTCACTTCTATCCGTTCTTCCTCTATATGTTCCTCCACTGACAAGGGTTTCCTTTGAGTCCTTCGGTGCTCAATACTTTGATCCATCTTCGACCAGATCTTCCTACATATCAGGCATTCCACTCGCCTCCTGAAATTAATGAAGGAACATTTGGAACATTTCCAGTCCCCAAACCTTCCGTCCATTCTCCTTCTATTCACACTCTCCATTCTCTTTTCTCTTTTACTCTTTTGAACTTGCCACTGGCCTGTCTCCATCTCTCAAGTGTGAAGGCTCCCTTGGTTCTTCTGTGTCAATGTTTTCTTGCTGAAACTTTGCAGGTCTCTGAATCCGGGCTCCCTTGATTCTTGAGGGATTCTCCCTAACCTCTGCGGGCTCCCTTGATTCTTGAGGGATTCTCCCTAACCTCTGCTTCCAACGATGATTCCCATCACCGTTTCGGAACTGAGTTCCAAACCAAACCGTTCCCATCTCAGATTCCTCTATCCATTTTTCCATTGCTCCCAATGCTGGTTGCTTTCGCCTAACAATGTTATGATAACCCTCTATCAGAAGCCCCAGTCACCTTTTCCTTTTTTTTCAATGCAAAAAATGGCCAAGAAAAACCAACATGACCTATTTTAGTTTAGCCTAGTTATATCCGCATTAATGTATAATAATTGAGGTATATAAATATTTGTAGCAATATATGGGTGTTACTATGTGATCATATCAATTAAAAATGTTTATTATATTTTGTAATACGTAGAGTGCACATATAATAAAACCATAGTAACTAAAAAAACCTATTCCCCGCACAAATATGTTCATTTCTTGCTTCATGTTTTCCTCATCTGCTTTCCACATTAGGACAGCTACTGATATTCCCACCATGGTTTAAAATTTCGGTTTCGGTACCGGTTTCTGACCCCTGAAATTCCGAAATTTTGGACCGAAATTCCGAAATTCTGAAATTTCAGCCGAAATTTGGTAAAGGCCGTAATTCGAAATTTCGCCAAATTTTGGTTTCGGTCCCAAAATTTCGGATTTCGGCCAAAATTTAAAACCATGATTCCCACTACCATGTTTTGATAACGAGACAAACTCACCTTGTATTCTACTATTTAACCAGCAGTCAGAAGCAATTACAATTCCCAAAAGCTCACAACAGCTAATTAAAATAGAAAAGACAAGGTGATTTTGTCTCATTACGAAAACATGGTAGTGCAATAATCAGTAGCATTAGTTAATTTCTCTAACAAATGGTGTAAAAAAGGCCTTTCTCGGTGCCCGTTTCAATACCATTTCTTAGATTGGGAATTATGAAAAAAATTGTGTACATATATATGTCTTGTAGATGCTTTTGTGTGGTAAAAATAATGCAATGAATATATTTTTCATGTTGTCATGTTTATTACCCATTGTGTCATTATTGTCCAAAATTTTCTAGAACTACACTCGTGTATAATCATTTGCCTATTCGTGTGCATTCCTTAACATTTTTTGTGATTAATGGTTGCTTTTGTGGCTATTTAGTTGGATGCCACAGGAAGGCCTGATGAGAATTTGACAGTGGAAGTTATTGGACCATTACGACCTACTACAGGAGAAAACTTGCAAAAGAGCACAATTTCTGTTTCTCTTCAAAAAGGACAACTTAGAGCTAATGTTTATTATCAACCAAAATGTTCAGCAAACTTGGAGGTGCTTTATCCTTTCATCTTTTTGTGTATGATTTTGAATAAAAAATTGTATTTATTTTATTTGTGGGATTTTGTTACTTATGATTTCAATTGTTTTTATCCAGCGTGTCATATAATTAACTCTCCTTGTAACAATTCTTTGTTATGTGGATAGGTACGCTATTTGCCACTTGATGAGCTAGAGCTCGCGTCACTTCGGGGAACAATACACAAGGTAATGTGGCATTTAATTTAACACTTTCTAAAATGTTTGCTGTAAATTTTGCAATCATATTATTGATACATTCTTCTAACGGTAGTTATTGCATCAATAAGTCATTAAAACATTGGGAGGGAGGTCTTTAGGACAATTGATAAAATTTTGAAAGAAAGGAGAAGGAATAGAGAAAATATTAGGAAGTAGACAGGTCAGGAAAAGAGTTGGTAAAAGATGAACAATAGCTTATAACTTTTTACACTCCTTCGAGGTAAGTCATAGACATCTATCGTGCCCTACCTTGAAATCATCTCATGAAGACGAGCATTTCCTTTCGTCTTGGTGAGTGAGTACCACCAAGCCGCTCTTTTGATCAAACATAGGAAACACAAGCTTCTTTAATTGTCTTCTCTTGAACAGAATGATAACTGAGTTCAACATAATTTGTTCTCTTATGAAAAGCTATATTTGGAAGAATATGTAAACCCTCATACCTGATTGTCCCAATAAAGTGCCACAGAAAGTTTAACCTCAATTATAAAGTTAGCCAAAGGCAGCGAGGAAGTTCAGTGAAGCAGTAAAAGAGAGCAAAGACAACAGGAAATTGTTACTACTTATTTCTTCCTAGAGTCTGGATTTGCAGAAAGTGCATCATAATGAGAGACATATGCCGAAGATGTGGTGGGGGAGGAAAAAAGGAGATTGAACCAGGGTGAATAGGCATCGATAGGTCATAACTCATATCTACAAGCAAGCATGTAAAGGAAGCGGCCTAATGAAGGAAATATGGAGGTCACAGTAGGAGGCTACCCGTCGGTAAGGATCTCATAAGGTGAATAGGCATCAATGGGTCATATCTACAAGCGCAAACAGAAAAGAAATGGCCTAATGAAGGATATATGGAGGTCATGTTAGGAGGGTACCCGTCGGTAAGGATCTTATGACTCATGAGGAGAGGTGCGGTTTAGGTCTAGGATGTTGAAGGCAAGCCTGATTAGAAGAGTGAAGGGGCGCTGATGAAAGGTGGAAGACCTACATAGATGGGAAGCACGGCAATGGAGCCTAACTTGGATCTCAGAACCAAGAAACTAAATTGCAACGAAGTGTTATTTTTGTTGGGTTCGCTGGAGTAGGCCTAGAGGATCAGAAACATGGGAGGAAAAGCCCTAGGAGAGAAAGATTTGCATACTTGTCAACATGGAACATGGCAATGAATGCCATAGCGAAGTCGATTTGTCTTTGCTTCTTCAATACCACTCTCCATGCTTGGGCAAAATCTAGTCCATAACTCCCTTATTGAATAATCTCCACCACCATTTCGAAATTGCAACCATAGACAGACTGCCCACTGTTATATATTCTATGTCAATCTAATGCTGGTTATGTTATCATTGTCGTCTTTCTCTCATTACTATCCTGAGGATATATTTTCATTTAACCAAGATGGAACCAATTGGTTGGTTTCTAATGAGGGAAAAGCAAATTTTCATTAGTTTTATATTTCAATGTGTTAAATTGAAGAAATCATGTTACAAGATGACTTTATTTTCCAAAGAAGGCAAAGAAAGATTTTTTTAGTTTTATATTTCAGTGTGTTACGTAGAAGAAATCTTATTATTTCTATACTAATTTTATAGAAATGTGGACATTCAATAGTACTGGACCACGCTAGAGGTTTTAAAATCATATTATTTCTGTACTAATTTTATACAAATGTGAAAATTCAATAGTACTGGATCATGTTAGAGGTTTTTGGTTACCTTCTCTATTCAATCTAGGCTTCTCACAATTATTGAAGCAGAAATGGCAATTTTCCTATTTGATTCAACATGTCAGTTACTTGTTTGAAGTTCCTTCAAATGATTTCACAGTCAAAGTTTGTTGCTTATGTGGCAGTTTGAACTTTGAATTGTTATAAAGGTACTGACAACCTGCCTACTTTCAGGCAGAGCTTCAACTTAATTTTCAGAAGAGGAGGGGTCATGGAATTTTATCTGTACTTCGTCCAAAATTCAGTGGTGTGCTAGGTGAAGCCCTCGGCGTGGATGCTCGATGGAGTGGGGATGTTGTGAGTACTTCCATTCCAATTATGTTTTTTTAATAGTCATTTTCTATGGTTGAATAAGCTCCTAACTGTCTCCTCTTAGGTAACTCTATTTTTTATTTTTGGTTTTGAAATGGCGTAGGTTACTCTTCTGACCCTATACTTTTACACCACAGGCTTGCATGCTCAAAATCCTAATCTAACATATCTATTGCATTTTCAACCATTTCAAACTAAGAATAGTACCGTTTTTATCTCCTTAAATTCACAATAAATTTTAGCAAACACTAGTACATTTTGGAATCACTCATAATGTTTTCTGGGTTGAGTTTGACACAAAATCCTGTCACTTTATTTCCATTCCAATGGATTTTAGTTTAATAAGAAAATCACATTTTTTTTTTGAAAATTCAATAAGAAAATCACATTAATATTGGAACCTTATGTTTTTTTCGTTTCTGTTTCGTTGTTCCTTGGGGACCCCCTCGGTCTCGCTTTCTTTATTGAAATACTTTCGTCATTCAAAAAAAAAAAAAAAACAGTCGGTGCTAACAAGTCTAAAATAAGTTTAAATCCAAGTTTACATGCTAACTATTATAGAAATAGATAAATATTTTAGGGAATCTTTATCGATCTTTCAACTTACAGATGTGTTTTTATTAGTTTCATGGTACATCGACATAAATGCCAACGAATAGGCAATCATGTTAAACTTTGTGGAATTGCAAGACCATTCGAATACTGTTTCCTCAGGTGGTGCATAGATATCAAGGACACTGAACTTGTCAGCATTTGTGAATTTATCTATTAGGCGACCTTCTATTTTCACATCAGTTATTACTCCTAACCAACCAACAATTTCTCTTAAACAAAATGGCATTCTATATCTTTATGTTTTGCTCTTATGAAAGACTGGAATTTCAATCGTGGCTTGATTGTTGCAAACCTTGTTCACTAAATGGTCCACATTAAACTCATTTCACTTGATACTTTTTTCAACCAAATTATCTCCCAAACTGTTTTCGCCATTGTCCTCTATACATCCCACAAGTGTTCCATAAACAGTGCCTGACCTCTGATCGCTGGGAGACCTTCCCCATTCAGCATCAGAGAACATAAGATGCTGAGATGTCCATTCATTTTATATGTGGATTCCCTTTCATATGCGTCAACGATGGAGATAAACCTTTCAGGTTATGAACATATGGAATATGCATAAATTAGTTTACTACAATTGCGTAGGCATGGTCTAGTCTGGTAATCATAAGCAAATTAATTTCCCAACTAATATTTGGTATATGATTGTGGATCATTAAGAAGCACACTATCTTTTAAACTTAATATGTAATCCATCGCCATTCAGGTGCCAATTAGCCAAAATTTATGGTCTCCATATGGTCCTTGACATCAAACACCTTGTAAGTGACATTTTTGCTCTTCGATTGCTACAATATCATCTTCCGTTAGCACAATGTCATGAACGCATATGACCAAAGCAATAACTCGTTTATCTTGAGAAACAAGAAGCAATGAGCCACTTCTGGAAGCCAATCTCCTACACTGCAGCACTAAACCTCTTAAATAACGCTATTGGGGATTTTTAGATCATGTATCACCTTCTTTCACTTACTTACCTTCCCACTCTTCCCTTGACGTAGAAAGCCTAGAAGAGGACAATATAGACTTCGTCTTCAAGATTGCCTTATGAGACTATTCCAAAAAAAAAGGATTGCCTTATGAGACATTAAGTTGGTAAAGTCGTAAAAAAGATTTCCTTATGAGACATTAAGTTGGTAAAGTCGTAATTTCCTGTTCGCTTCTATAGACAAATAACTCCAAATGAATTTAACTTTGCTACCTGCACAAAAAGCTCGCGATAGCCCTGATGTAGTGAACAAAAACGTAGTAGAAAATTGATGCTCCATGCCAAAATTAGTTCTCGGAATGTTTATCATGGGTTTTCTTACGTAGTTACATGCTTTCAATTTGTGATGTAGCTTTTGCTAGTCATTTCCATTTCCTAGAAAACATGTTCATTTTCGTCCGTGTACTAATGGTGGGTTTCCTTTTTTGGCTAAAAGGATAGTAACCCTTGATCGATAAGTTCTTGTATGTTTTTTTGTCAGATTTTAGCACTGTTTTATGTGATGTTTTCTACGGAGTTAATTAGTCTGGCCAGTAATGTTGAAACAAATCGGTTATTGTCTTTCAGATAACTGTTGAAAAGGCTGTTTTGGAACAAGCCATTAGCCGATATGAGCTTCAAGGTGAATATGTATTGCCTGGCAGTCGTGACCGGTACCCTGCTGATAAGGAGAGGGATGGCTTGTTGAAAAGAGCCATGGCTGGGCATCTTGGGAGTGTAATATCTTCCATGGGGAGGTGGAGAATGAGACTTGAAGTCCCTAGTGCTGAGGCTTCTGAGATGCTTCCACTTGCACGGCTTCTTTCTCGTAGTACGGACCCCGCTGTTCGCTCTAGATCAAAGGTAGTATTTTCTCCATTCGATCAATTTTGATGGTGTAGGTTCCATCGTAAGTGTTTCTGTTAAACGTATACACGGATATATATAGTTTGAGAAAGAAAACAAATTAAAAAAATATGGTTATGTGTTTATGCTTAAAACTGCTGAAAACTGGCACAAGCTATCGAGTCTTTATTATGTATTTACTCTCTGCAACAAGTAGAGGATAATGTAGTGTCATCATGTTGCTTAAACATAATAGTCACTTTGCAGTTTTTAACCTTTGTTTGGCCCATCTCAGATGAAAAAGAAAAATCAAACACCAGTCTGCTCCCAGTTCTCTACTCTGTTTTGGTATTGAATAGACATTGATGTAGTGGCGTTAACAATAAATATTTTTATGGATCAATGGGAGCGCCAGAAATCATTTTCCAAGTAGTTTTTGAGATGATTGGTTAGTGTCTCATACGTCATGCTAATATCCATAGCGGTCCCCACAGGCTTCCATTCATCACTAAACATATGTATAATATTTTATGCAGGTTTTTAGTTGTTTTTATTTAATTTTTGGGAAAGTGTCCGTAGGTTTTGGTGGGCCCATATAGAGAAAACGTGAATACTAGTTTTAGGGCAGTAATATGTAATGCACTTTCTCTTTATTTTAAAGGGACTGCTCTAAAATAAAAGATAAGCTTTATTTAGGTTTATATAAGCGCTGAAATGATACTGTAACAAGGGAAATGATATCTGAACAACCATATTTTGAAATTTTTACTAACCCATATTGTCTTTTAGTATTTAAAGAGCTATCAAAAGGTTGTTACATTTCCCAAAAACTCTCACGAGCCAATTAAAGAAGAAAAGACAGCTGGGTTTGTACAAATATCAAAATTAGGTTGTGCTGATAACATTTCCCTATAACAATGGTTAGGATTAAACCAGGTTTTTAAGGTATTTTAGGACTATAAATATGAAGTTTTGATATACTTTTCGGGAGGTTAATGCATAGTTTTCGAGTTATCTATTTTGTGCTTTGGATTTTATCCTATTTTGATCATGTTTTATCAAATCTATTGTCGTTTTCTCCTTCTCTTGCATTTTTTTTTCAAATCTATAAAATTATTTGAGTGGTTGTTCAATTCGTTAGTGAGTTCTCTACTGTTGTGGATTCTTAGTAGTTTACTTGCATTCCATCAGACATTAACTCTTATGAAAAAATGCATGTGTATCTTACACAGCTTTTAATCATTTAATATTCTGACAAACAAGTCTTTACAGGAAATTGGTTAACTAGCATACGATGCCTATATTTATATAACTAGGCGCATCACCCAAGAGCTGAGTCTTACTGGACTTTCTAGAAGATTTCTCTTTTGAAATTTGTCCTCGAGCCATCATAAGATTTTACATTGAGTAGAGCCCCAGTTCTTTGAATCATGGTTTCTTATTGGAATTCTTGTTTAAAGTTTTTTACGTGGGCAATTGAAAATTCTGAACTTTAGGAAGGTGGAGTCTACACACGCGTATTCATCGAGAAGGTAACACTTCTGCTGTTCGTTTAGAGAATTTTGGTTCATCTCATCCAGGATTATTGATTCGGCATGGGATGCCTGTTTGTAGCTATTGTGTTCTTCTGTGTTTGTGGTGTGGCCTTTACCGGCAAATTCCAGTTGCTGGGTTCCTTTTTTTCAATGGTCAGAAATATCATTAGAGAAAAGGGGGCCGATATGGCCAAATACAAGAGAGAAGAAAGGATAGGAAATATAAAAATACAACAGAGAAAGGAAGGGAGGCTCAAGGAGGCAAGAAGTTGTATTGCTCAAGGCCCTCCAATTGAACCCCTGCCCTAGCAAGCCTATCCGCTTCCCCATTTGCAGGTCTCCTAATATGACGAAAAGTCATCCTTGAATTTCCCACAATATCTTTAATCTCATTAAAAAAACTCCGCAAATCTCCGAGGGAAGACGTGAGAGCCTTGCAACCAGCAGATGACATTAAGGGAATCTCCCTCAGCCACCACTTTATCCAAATCTGCTCCCACAAGTAACTTTATGCCATGGTGAACCGCTCGCACCTACGTCTCACTGGAGTCTGCCACTCCAATGGGGCCAGCGAAGGCCCACCTCGCTGAACCCCTGTCATCTCTTAGAACTCCTCCAATGCCTTCCAGGCCTTGATATTAATAACCGTTCGCACCCCCTATCTGCTGGGTTTCTATCCTTGGTTGTTATTTTTGTTGTGGGTTTTCTTGTTTCTTTCCTTTTTGTTATATTCCACTAGCTGGTCCTTTTTCTTTGATCTTGCTTGTTCAAAAAAAAAAAAAAAACTTTAGAATAGGTCGACATTGTCATATCTAGCTTAAAGTAAAAATGTCAACAATGTGGTGGCAAAAAATTAACTTAAGAATAGGTCAACATTGTCATGTCTAGCGTAAAGTAATACTGTCAACAATGTGGTGCCTCCTTCAGACACATCTTCAGATTCATTGATTGGTTAATTTAACTTGCACTCATGGCATGAATTTGTAAACTCTATTTAAGATGTACTCAATGAAGTCATGCACAAATGTGTTTTTTCACCTTTTGCAGTCTTGAATCCTGATTTTGCTGCTACTCGTTCACTTCTTTGCAGGATCTTTTTATACAGAGTTTGCATTCTGTGGGATTCTATACTGAAAGTCTTCGAGATCTGCTTGAGGTATTTGGTGGATTAAAATAATTCATTTTTCGTTAAACTATACACGCTTTGCATACTTAGTAGTGGAATTTAGATATCTTCGTTGAACTGGTTCTGCTCAAAGAGAAACACATGTCATGTACAAAACCAATATTTTGTTTACTTACAGAGTTACAGTAGAACACTCTTTTCTATTCCTTCGGTTTTTTTTTTCCTGATTTTTGAACAGTCAAACTCTCTCTGAATTAACAGGCAATACGAGGACACTACATTCCATCCGATGAGGTTATTCTTGAAGAGATGACTCTTCCAGGTTTAGCTGAACTCAAAGGTCGTTGGCGTGGCTCCCTTGATGCTAGCGGTGGAGGCAATGGGGACACAATGGTAAACTTGCAAATAGCATGTTTAAGAAATTGCAATTTATTGTGGTAGACATTGGTTTAATGAATATGGAAAAAATCAATCAAGTAGCAACTGAAAATAATAAGGAAAAAATAAACACTTGCTAGAACTGTAGGTACTGTAATGGAAACAAAACTAACATCAATTATTGCATGATTAGTAAAATGTGAGTCTTCTACACATGAAAATCATACATACATACATACGTACATACATATGAGGAATGCTAGACTGAAGGGCGCCCTTGCAAAAAGGAGGTGAAAGGGCCCCCCCCATTGGCTGCACATCTGCACATCACCATCCTGCATTTATAATGGCTGAAAAGTCAAACAGGATGGTGATGTGCAGCCAATGGGGGTGCCCTTTCACCTCCTTTTTGAAGGGCGCCCTGCAGTCTAGCATTTCTCCACACACGCACGATACACACACACACACACACACACACACACACACACACACCGTGTGTGTGTGTGTGTGTGTGTGTGTGTGTGAGAGAGAGAGAGAGAGAGAGAGAGAGAGAGAGAGAGAGAGAGAGAGAGACTTGCAACTTCTAATCTAATTGACACCAGTAATTTTAGACCACTTCCTAATCTGAAAAAATTTGTTAAAACCAAATTCTAGCACATACATATGCAATTGCATTAAGTTACGGATTAAGAAACTTAAATCTCCCTAAAGGCCTAAACATGATTTTCTAAGAATCCAACCTAGAAGCTTCTAAGAATCCTAGAAAATAGAATAACTTTTAAGTAAAATTGATCATCCACTGATTTTAAAGATGAACGGAAGATGGTGAGTCCTCTTGCTGACATTAGCATGAGCAATGATAATGTCATTTTTGGGGTTATTGTACATTTATATGTCTCTTCTCATTGCTCCCTTTTGGCTAAAGTGTTTTAGGGGCTGGCAAGACTTACGGGCACAACTTGACTTGCATAAAACCTTCCCGGTTGGGAGGAACTCACCCTTGAATTCAAATAATTGTATACCAGCTTTAGCACCAATCTTTTCCACTTCTTACCCCAAGTGACTAATGTCTGAGGACTTCCATTTTGATATACAAGATATTGAGTAGCCATTCCACCCTCTGGTTGTTTGGTCTACTGGTTGAGTATGAATTCTACTTCTTCTCTTAGTTTCTTAGGCATAGAATCTGTCCACACTTCTTCATTACTATCTCCATGGGCATACAAGATAAGTCGATTATATTCGTACAGAGCAGGAAAACTAAAGATGTGAGAAATATTTATGTCCTCTCACAATTGTTTTTTGAAAATTGACAAATATATTCATACTAGCAAAATTTACAATGGGGACCAATAGTCCCACCAGATTTATATAGTATGAATTGCCCAGGAGCATTTTCCTTGGCCCAAAAGAAAAATCCATTACCCCTTACATTACCCAATAGCCTCAAATGTAACGAATCCAACAATAGGTGCCATATTGTGGGGCCCACCAAGTCAAGATCGTGACCTGCCATGTCACACAGATTTCTCCACCACATTCCGAATTCGATTTTCAAAAATCCCACTCGAAAGCCCAGAGCTATTGTGCGCCCCTAACCGTGCACGATAGCCAATCACCCAACAACACCATCGGATCTCCGGCGGCCTCCACCTCGTACCACCATAAAAACCCGGCGGGTCATCCTCTCCGCCGACGACCACCCCCTTCTCCACTGTCATCACTTCCAATCCCTTCTACTTCTTCTCCACATAAGTCATCTCCGCCGGGAGAGTCTCAGCCACCATCACCGTCATCAAGAATCCGGCCACCTCCATTGCCACTGGCCATCACGCCCATCCTCAGGCCACCTCCCACGATCTTGATTCTGAAGACCACAATCTCTTACTGTCAAACCCAGCAACCCGATTGCTAAATCCGGCAATCCACAGCCTCCTACGGTCAAACCCAGCAACCCGATTGCTAAATCCGGCAATCCACAGCCTCCCAGATCCCCCATGGCCTCCAGATCCGATAATCCACGGCATCACACCGCCTATAACCGGCCTTCTACGGCTCTAGGTCCAGCAACTCACGACCTTTCACGGCCTCCGGCAACCTCCATGGTTTTCCTTGGCTCCAGATCCAGCTTCACGGCCTCCAGGGCTTCAGATCCGGCCTCCACGGCCCCAGATCCAACCTCCACGCCCTAGATCTAGCCACCATGGAAGAGCCATACTCTAGATCTGGCCTCCACGGCTCATCTTTTGCCAACAATGGGAGAGACGGGAAAGAGAGGGTGAGACTAAAAAACAACAACAAACGAGAGGGCAAGATTCAAAAAATAGATGAGAGAGAGAGAGAGAGAGAGAGAGAGAGAGAGAGAGAGAGAGAGAGAGGGAGACGAGAGGGAGAGATCGCCGCCCTCCCTGCTCTCGCAATTTAATCTCATATGTTTTTTTAATGGTTTTAATCTCATATGTATAGTCACCAATCCCCTTCAATATTGTGCACTTGCCAATCTTCTTCAATATGTTCTAACTATGGTTTCAAATTTTGGTTTCAGAATGCGTTTCGGTCCTCATACCCTCACCGAAACCGAAGTTTCGGCCGAAATCCGACGAAACCATTAAAAATAGGAAAAAATATTAAAAAAATGCAAAGTTTTTGTTAAATTGTGAATGGAGGGTAGACATTTCAAAATAATGAAAGAGGGCTGTCAGGTCTTGTCAGGGACGGGAAATGACTTGATTTCCATTTTGTTTTGTTTGAAAAAAAGAAGAAGTCATTAGATAGAAGATAAAGGTTTCACTTTTCATTCCTTATAGTATTCTAGAATGGTATTCTATTAGATTTTTATAATTTGCGAGATGGGGATTGTAACTTTCTCTCCTGTCGAGTCTTGTCAGGGACGGAAAATGACAAGAATACCCTTGTCTTTTAAAAACCTTCTTTTTTCCCATCTCTCTCTCTGCAGGAATTTTATATGCTGCAAACAGTGGGGCTCACTTCAAAGGATGATCCAAACCGTTCATTTGTTGGACCATGACGTATATAGGATGTACCCGCATATCTCCACATGAAGATCCTAACCCTCCATTTTGTTCAAGGACTGTACACATCCAACTTAACCCCTAATGTTTAAAAAGTTACAAGTAAACCCCCTGTGGTTCAATTTGTATAAGGTAGGTCCCCTCATTTGAAACACTGTCAATGCTAATGAAGACCCCATACAACCCTCCAAACTCCATACAACCCTCCAAAACCCATACCCGAATCCAAACACTACCAAAAACACAGTGGACCCACATTGTTTGGATCATCCAAAGCGTTCATTTGATGGGCCCTCACATATATAGAATACCCATTCTACTGGACTCCTTTCGGAAGTCCGAAAAAAGTTTCGGACTTCCGAATGGAGTCCAGTAGAATGGGCATTGTACTGGACTCCATTCGGAAGTTCGAAAATTTGTTCGGACTTCCGAGTAGGGCTAGGAGTTGATGGCACGTCCTCAGATTGAAGGGTTAGGATGATCCGATGGAGCTGATTTTTTCGGCACACCCTATATGTGTGAGGGCCTATCAAATGAACGCCTTGGATGATCCAAACAATGTGGGCCCATTGTGTACCTCGTAACCACTAGGGAACCACATTTTGAAGGGTTAGGATGATCCGATGGAGCTGATTTTTTCGGCACAGCCTATATATGTGAGGGCCCATCAAATGAACACCTTGGATGATCCAAACAATGTAGGCCCACTGTGTACTTCGGAACCACTAGGGAACCACATTTTATACCTCGGAACCCCTAGTGAACCACATTTTATACCCCGGAACCACTACGGAACCACATTTTATACGTTGGAACCACTAGGGAACCACATTTTATACCCAGGAACCACTATGGAAATACATTTTATACCTCGGAACCACTACGGAACCACATTCTATACCCCGGAACCACTCTTGAAAACCACATTCTATACATCCGAACTACGAGGGAACCACATTTTATACACCGGAACCACTAGTGAACCACATTTTATACCTCGGAACCACTAAGGAACCACATTTTATACCCCGGAACCACTACGGAACCACATTTTATACCTCGTATTATACCCCGGAACCACTCTGGAACCACATTTTATACCTCAGAACCACTAGGGAACCACATTTTATACCCCGGAATCACTACAGAACCACATTTTATACCCCGGAACCACTACAGAACCACATTTTATACCCCGGAACCACTAGGGAACAAAATTTTATACCTCGGAACCACTACGAAACCACATTTTATACCTCAGAACCACTAGGGAACCACATTTTATACCCCGGAACCACTACGGAACCACATTTAATACCCCGGAACCACTAGGGAACCACATTTTATACCCCGGAACCACTACGAAACCACATTTTATACCTCGAAACCACATTCTATACCCCGGAACCACTCGGGAACCACATTCTATACCTCAGAACCATTAGGGAACCACATTTTATACACTGGAACCACTAGCGAACCACATTTTATACCTTGGAACCATTAGGGAACCACATTTTATACCTCGGAACCACTAAGGAACCACATTTTATACCCCGGAACTACTACGGAACCACATTTTATACCTCGGAACCACTACGGAACCACATTCTATATCCCAGAACCACTCGGGAACCACATTCTATACCTCAGAACCACTACGAGGTATACAATGTGGTTCTGTAGTGGTTCCGGGGTATAAAATGTGGTTCCCTAGTGGATCCGAAGTATAAAATGTGGTTCCCTAGTGGTTGCGGGGTATAGAATGTGGTTCCGTAGTGGTTCCGAGGTATAGAATGTGGTTCCCGAGTGGTTCTGGGGTATAGAATGTGGTTCCGTAGTGGTTTCGAGGTATAAAATGTGGTTCCGTAGTGGTGCTGGGGTATAAAATGTGGTTCCGGTGTATAAAATGTGGTTCCCTAGTGGTTCCAAGGTATAGAATGTAGTTCCATAGTGGTTTCGGGGTATAAAATGTGGTTCCCTAGTGGTTCTGAGGTATAAAATGTGGTTCCGTAATGGTTCTAGGGTATAAAATGTGGTTCTGTAGTGGTTCCGAGGTATAAAATGTGGTTCCCTAGTGGTTCCGGCGTATAAAATGTGGTTCCCTAGTGGTTCCGAGGTTTAAAATGTGGTTCCCTAGTGGTTCCGGGGTAGAAAATGTGGTTCCCTAGTGGTTCCAGGGTATAAAATGTGGTTCCCTAGTGGTTCCAGGGTATAAAATGTGGTTCCCTAGTGGTTCCGGGGTAGAAAATGTGGTTCCCTAGTGGTTCCAGGGTATAAAATGTGGTTCCCTAGTTGTTCCGAGGTATAAAATGTGGTTCCCTAGTGGTTTCGGGGTATAAGATGTGGTTCCGGGGTAGAAAATGTGGTTCCGGGGTATAAAACATGGTTCCCTAGTGGTTCCGGGGTAGAAAATGTGGTTTCCACGCCGGGCTGCGGGGTAGAAAATGTGGTTCCCACGCCGGGCCCGTACGGGCCGGGTCGACCTGCGGATCACCCTGATTTTTGCCGTATTTTTTAAAATGTTTTTGGGAAATTTTATCCGCACTACCGTATTTTGATGAGGACACTCCTCACTTTATTAAAAGTACGGTATGGCCCGCACCATAGGATGATCCAAACCGTCCATTAGATGGGCAACAACCTAAATAGGTTGTGCCCCAAAAAGCATTTCTGTAGGTTGATCCTAACCCTCTGATCAGAATGTTAGAGGGTTGGTCCTAACCCTCTATAGATCGGAGGATTAGGATCAACCTATGGAAATGATTTTTGGGACACAACCTATTTAGGCTGTGGCCCATCTAATGGACGCTTTGGATCATCCTATGGGGGGGCCATACCGTACTTTTAATTAAGTGAGGAGTGCCCTCATCAAAATACAGTAGTGTGGATAACATTTCCCTTTTTTTTATAGAAATTTGCTAGCCACCTTCGCCGAGGCAACTTCTCGGCTTGTGGCCCATCTTTTAATGCAAAGATTGGCAGAAGTAATATAGGTGCAAAGGTGGCTAGCAAAAACGTAATTGCAAAAAATAGTAATCATTACGGATTTGTGGCTGAAGTGCTAAGTTTTAAATGAAAAATTATGAAAAAATGGAAGCAAAGTAGTAAAATTACAAAAAAATACCAAAAGGATGCACTAACATATGACAATTACCGAACTACAAAGTCCAATTGTCTTCCGTCAGAGGTCCGAACGTTTGTTCGGAAGTCCGAAGTTTTGTTCGGAAGTCCGAAGTTTTGTTCGGACTTCCGACGGAAGCCAGTAGAATAGGGATAATTCCAAAGATTTTTATTTTCAAATTAAGTAATAATTCCAAGGATAATAGGGATATACATTGTGATCTTAGTGTCATGCAGGCAACCATAAATTGAAGCTTGGTTTTGATGTTTTAGAATCCAAAAATGCAAACAAAATGAATTTATCTTGAAAATGGGGAAAACAACAAAATTCAGTTTTAAGCTCAAAATTCATTTTCTTTGCATTTTGTAACACTGCTTCGATAAGTTTATCATGAATAAACCCTCATGAATATCAAACCCTGTTGTAAATGGCAACCTTCAAAACCCTTCCGTGGAGTTTTCCACGTTAGAAAAGTCTTGAGGAAGAAGGTGGTAGGTGAGAAGGTAATAAGTGTATAGGGATAGGTGCAAAAAGGTGGAGAGAAAAAAGAGGTAGGAGGGGTATATAAAAGCCATCTTCTTTCACCTGGCAACACCTTTTTTATAATTTTCAAATCACTACCCTTTATTCACAATTTAGACAAAACTTTGCATTTTTTTAATATTTTTTCCTTAAAAATAATATTTTATTCCATACCAAATTTCGGCCGAAATTTTGGCCGAAATTTCGGGAAAATATTAAATAATTAAAAACTCTTTTTACCGGCAGTCCGACCGCCCCTATATCCAAAAGAAAGACCACCGTATAGCAAAAAATAAAAAAATCGAGATTTTTGGTTGAATATCCTAAAACTTCATGCGAAATTTCGGCCGAAAAAATGTACCGTTTCGGGTATCTGTGATTTCAATTTCGGTCCCAAAATTTCGGTCAAAATTTAAAACCATGGTTGTAACCAAGGTTTTAAATTTAGGGCGAAATCTGAAATTCCGGACCGAAGTTTCGGATTTCGGTGAGGACCGAAACATTCCATATTGGTCGAAATTTCGAAAATTTTGGCTAATTTTTTGATAAAATTTTAATTTTTTTTATTCCTTTACAGAATTTCAGCCGGAAATACAGAAATTCTTGTAATTTCAGCCGAAATTTCGCCCCCTCAATCCCCCCCCCCCAAAAAAAAAAACGACATTTCAATCGCCTTTACTGAATTTCGGCTAAAATTTCAGTTTTAGCAAGGACCGAAGTTATCCCCGAAACCGAAATTTAAATCCTTGGTTGTAACTGGAAGTCAAAATATGTTTTTGCATTGAAACACCATAGCGTTCGTGGAACATCATAAATACTTATTGTGTACATTACACAAGTGTATATCTTTTTAGGGATGGAAGTTCTCTTTTATACTCTCATATATACCCCCCATTAGTTATATTGTATAGGGGGTACTTGTAGACTTACTCTCATTATACACAAGTCAACAAGAGACAAGGCAATTGCTTGATCTCTCCCATTGTTCAATTTTATAAGATCGGCCTTCTCTCATTTGCTGAAGTTGTCATGGTATCATAGCCATTTAAGAATCAACCCCGATACGTTAGAGAAGATCCAAGCAAGCTCCCTTTGATCTCTTCTTCTCTCCTTTGTTTTTCCTTTTCTTCCTTCTTGCTACTTCAGGTCTGGCCTTACCTCTTCTCAACAACCCAAAACCCTAGATCCAAACCCAAAAAACCTAGATCTAAAACCCAATACACTAGATCTAGACCCTACACCTCTAGATCAGCAACGTAGTTCCCCCCTACGAAAACTACAAACTCTAGATCTATATGCCAACATCCCTAAAAAAATTCTAGATTTGCATACTACACCTCTAGATCTACTTCCTTCTCTCGTCAGAAACTCAAAATTATCGATCTAAGTTCCTAATCCATAGATCTAAAACCCTAAAACCTCTATATGCACTTCCCACCTTCCTAAATATGCATTCCTACCTTCATGTTTTGAAACCCAAACCTCTAGATATACAGTCCCAATCACTAGACCTGCAGCCCAACCACCAAGATTTGCCTTCATACCCTATTCGAATACCTAGATCTACCCATGTGCCCTCTGAATAGATTCACTATCTTCCCTCAACGCAACCATATGGACTCCCCATTCTTAGATCTGCCCCAACAATAATCGCCATATTTAGATCTTACATCCCAAGCCATAAATCTGTCCATTAAACTTCAGTTCTGCTCTCCTTCACCACTCGACTATCCAAAAGCTATTAGATCTGATCACTTCTTTCTATTCAAGACTCGAAAACTCTCTGTTTACCCCCCTTTCATCATTTGAAACCTCAAAATCTCCAGTCTGTTATCTTCTCTTATTTTCTCTTTTCTATTTCTTTCCTCTTCTTCTTTCTTTGTTTTTAGTGACACTTGTGGCCGTATTGCTTTTAGCCACTACGGTGGTTTGTTTAAGATTATGGCGACCGATTCCGAGTGCCAAACTGATTATTGGTCTCAAATTTGAACTTAATTTTGAGTCCAAAAGTCAGTTTGGTACTCGCAATCGGCTGATCTTAAACGAACAGGGCCTAAGAAATCCCACGAAGGTGGTTGTGATTATATAATGCCACACCTCAAAGGTTACCTATTTGGTGGATTCTTGGACTTCTTGTTCTGAACTTTAGCACCAGGATCTCTTCAGTCAAATTTGTAAGATATCCATGGTGCCATTCATTATGGCTATGAAGTCAGCAGCTTAAAAGGAATTTCATTTCTGTTTTTTTTGAATTTTTTGTGGTTTTCTATGATAATTGTTTCTCCTTGTTGTAGACTGACTTTTGTATGCCTTATTACAGGCAGAATTTGATTTTCATGGGGAGGATTGGGAGTGGGGAACCTACAAAACTCAGCGTGTTCTCGCTGCTGGTGCATACAGCAACAACAATGGCCTGCGCCTTGAGAAAATGTTCATCCAAAAAGATAATGCAACTCTTCATGCGGATGGGACTTTATTGGGGCCAAAAACTAATCTTCATTTTGCTGTTCTGAATTTCCCTGTTGGCCTCATCCCCACACTAGTTCAGGTCTTAGAATCATCGACGGTAGATGCTGTACATCCCTTGCGACAACTTTTAACACCTATAAAGGGTATATTGCACATGGAAGGGGATCTCAGAGGAAGTCTCGCAAAGCCGGAGTGTGATGTGCAAGTCAGGCTCTTGGATGGTGCTGTTGGGGGTATTGACCTCGGACGAGCTGAAATTGTTGCTTCCATAACCTCAACCAGTCGTTTTCTATTCAATGCCAACTTCGAGCCTGTTATCCAAAGTGGTCATGTCCACGTTCAAGGAAGTATTCCTGTGACTTCTATACAAAAAGAATCCCTAGAGGAAGAAGATAAAGAAAGAGAAACAAGCAGTGCAATATGGGTCCCAGGTCAGGGAAAAAATGTAAGAGGATCCAATGATGAAACAAGTGAAAAAAAAGTGTCTAGAGAGAGAGTGGAACAAGGGTGGGATGTACAGTTAGCAGAAAGTCTCAAAGGTTTAAACTGGAACATATTAGATGTAGGAGAAGTAAGGATTGATGCGGATATCAAAGATGGTGGCATGATGTTAATAACGGCCCTATGTCCTTACGCTGACTGGCTTCATGGTAATGCCGACATTATTCTCCAGGTGGGTCAATCTAACCGAAATTCTTCAAATCGTTACTTAAATGGTTTTTACATTCCCAAGATGTCATGGCACATATAGTGTAGATGTTACATGCCCATGGATTTAAATTTCTGTTTCGGCCGAAATCCCAGAAATTTTGGCCGAAATCTGATAAAAAAAAAATTAATTAATTATTTCGGTGATTTAGGCCGAATTTCAGAATAATACTATAATTTTGAAAAATAATTGAATTTCTCGAAATTTCGGCCAAAATTTGGGGTAATTTCGGATTTCTCGAAATTTCAGTTTTGGTCCCATCCGAAATCCGAAATTTCGGATTTTGGATTTCGGACGAATTTTAAAACCATGAGTGTACCATGCTGCAGTAAATGCTTATACCTTGGATATTTTATCAGGTGACCAATGTGGGTCACGTTTTCTCTTCAAGCAAGCAATGTGGAAAGGCTTATTTCTTTGTTGCTGTTACTATTATAATATCTATAAGAGAGATTGACATTCTGTTTTACTAAGATGCATAATCTGTATGAAACAGGTCAGAGGTACAGTTGAACAGCCAGTTGTAGATGGATCGGCATCATTTCACAGGGCATCTATATCTTCCCCGGTGCTCCGGAAGCCACTCACAAATGTTGGGGGTACTGTTCTTGTGAAATCTAATAGGTTGTGCATCAGTTCATTAGAAAGCAGAGTAAGCAGAAAGGGAAAGCTTTTTCTGAAAGGAAACCTGCCCCTTAAAACCAGTGAATCGTTCCCTGGTGATAAAATTGATATGAAATGTGAAGTTCTGGAAGTACGGGCAAAGAACGTCCTAAGGTGTTTTCTCATTTACTGGATCCATGATACTTACTTTCTCTTTGAGTACAAAATATGTTAATCCAGGTTTATTGACATCCTTGTTTCATGTATGGTTTTAGATTTCGGCCAATGGGACTAGAATTTAAAAACAAAACCGAAATTTAAAAATTTCGGCCGAAATTATGAGATTTTCACTGAAATTTCGTTTTCGGCTGAGGCTGAAACCGAAACCGAAATTTCAAACCTTGGTTTCATGGTATAATACCTTTAATGACAGCTGCACTTTTATTATTTACAGCTGGTTTGCTAACATATTCTAATTAAATTACAGTGGCCAGGTTGATACTCAAATACAGATTACCGGCTCTATGTTGCAACCAAATGTTTCTGGAATGATAAAATTGAGTCATGGAGAAGCTTATCTACCCCATGACAAGGGTAATGGAGCGACCACTAATAGATTGGCGTCAACTCGGTCAAGTCTTCCAACTGGTGCTTACAACCGAATGGCCACCTCAGGGCATGTTTCACCTTATTTTGGTTCGGAACGTGCTTCTTCAAGCACCAAATTCCCTCAACCCTCAGGTACTTTAATATACATGGCATCTTTCCCATTGAGGTTGATAATTTGAGAGGTGTGGTGGAAATTTTTTACCCTAGGCACAGGAACCAAAAAGAACTGAAACTTTTCATTGTCAATTGTAGGCTTTGTTGTTAGCATGCTCCATATGCTTTGCAAATAAAACAATGAAGTCTTAATTACTGAATGAATTTGTCTGCTCATCATAAATAGCCCAAGATTTGGAGTACATGCCCAAAATTTGCTTACACTTGGCGGTTGTCCAAGCCACTTGATAAGGAATGGTCTATACTGAATACCTCAATGGGAACAGAATTTATTTCATGTCCAAAAACTTCCTCGGTTACCTCCCTTTGCTTCTTCGGCAATTGTATCACCCGATGACTTGTTATAGGCTGATAATCAGTTTCATCAAACCCATGATAATTGTAAGAAATCAGCTTCCTCACTATAGGAATGATCTGGAGATCATCACGTAAGTCCACCACATAAGCATTAGGGCTGATTTTCTTTGGAATCTTGCACAGACCAATCTTTTTAGCCTTCAACTTGCGATAATTTTCCTTACGAAATCGTCCCTTACCAAAGCTTAATCACCTTTGCTGTATTCTTTGAATCAGTGATACGGATTTTCTGATTCTAGATAGTCCTCATTGCTGGATTTAATTGCTGCATGCACTTCTTCATGCATGCATTTAGCGTGAGCAGCATAGTTTTCAGTATCTTCACTCATGCATCTTGAGGCAATAGGATAAGATCGAGCACATGTTATGGTTTATGCCCATAAGTTGCTTCAAAATGGGTCATCTTGATAGTGTGATTAACCATAGGAAAACTCAGCTTGATGTAAAATCAAGTCTCATGTTCACACATAATCCCCAACAACACAACGCTATAAACAACCAAGCTTTGGTTGATGACTTTCATTGGCCCATCTGTTTCTGATGACATGTGCTGTAACGCTTAGTACCAAATTTCTTCCATCTAGTTTGCCAAAAATGTCCCACGAACTTACATCCTTGTTGAAGTATAAATGATTAAATAACACCAACTCTAACACCTTAAGCTTTTGGAGTAATTGGTTGTTTCACTTGGTATCAGAGCAACAGGTTCTGGTTTCAAAACTCACAACTCCTCAATGTTAGAAGTCCGTTTGTCAGGCCGGCCCAAAAAAGAGGGGCCACACATGAGGGGGAGTGTTGGAATATAAATGATTAAATAACACCAACTCTGCTTTCAAAAAAAAAAACACCAACTTTAACAGCTTAAGCTTTTGGGCATGGAATAAATGGGTCATCTTTGAGAAACAATCAACTGCTACAAATATTGAATCATGTCTTTGAAAAGTTTTTGGAAGACCAAAATAAAACCCATGCTAAGATGAACTCATGGTGAAGTATGTGTTGGCAAAGGAGAATACAAACTTGTATTTTAGGATTGCCCCTTTGCAAATTGACATATTCAACACCTCTTCACTAATCTTTCGTGCCCTGGTGCATCTTCAGCCAAATGTAACAATCAAGCACCACAGCCAAGGTTTTATCCGGTTATCCCATCCAAAATAACCCCCTAGTCCACCTCATGCAGTTCTCTAATGATCTAATCACACAAATATCCCTCCAGTATGCACAACTGGTATCTTTAGACAGATAACTATCATGAATAGCAAGAAAGTAGTTTACACACTTGCTGCACGATCCAACCATGGTTTTAAATTTCGGGTTTTGGTCGAGACCGACACCGGAATCAGTAATACCCAAAATAGTCGTTTATTTCGGCCGAAATTTCAAAATTTCGGTTGAAATTTCATTTATCCTGAAATTTCGTCCGAAATTTAAGGGATTCCACCCAAAAATCTCAATTTTAGATAATTGTTTAATATTTTTCCCAAAATTTCGGCTGAAATCACTGAAATTTCAGTCGAAATTTTGTACGGGATAAAATAGGCGTTAATTTGATTCCGTTGGATTTCGGCCAAATTTCGGTTTTGGTGAGGACCGAAACGCATTCCATAACCTAAATTTGAAACCATGGTTCCAATTTCTTCAATACATGGCTGAAAAATAGATCACTTTCATACTGAATTTTCATATATTCAAAGCCCACAACTTGTTTTTGGTAGTCAATAATAAAGAACCGCTACTAAGTGCATTGGAATTTTCAAAGTCCGAAAACACCTACATGGGCGTTATAGTCATTCCTTGCTTCACCAAGTCGATGCCTTATCGGGAACATTTTGGTCTCAGTTGAAAGGTTTCTTGGAAATCCTGTAAAATTACAGAATCGTATGGAAACATATGCAAATAATAGAATTTTTAAGATGAAACTTTAAACAATGCTAGAATAAGCACATACTCTTATAAACCATCACATAAGCAAGACCAACTATCCATGATGGTTTAACAACACCGAATAGACACGCGCTGCTGCACATGTCAGATTCAATAGATATCACATTTCACATGTAATTCATATAAATATTTATACATGTACATACATTGCTTTTCCATTAGAGTTCGTATAAATATAATTATGCTACACATAATGATATAGTATTCCACTAATACACTTCAAGGTTTTAAATTTTGGTGAGGTCAGAAATTTCGACGAAATTCCTGATAAAATATTAATTTTTTATTCCTTTACAAAATTTCACCCGAAATTACTGAAATTTCAGTGATTTCGGCCAAAATTTCGTCCCAAGAAAACGACGTTTCGAGCGCTTCCACCTAATTTTGGCCGAAATTTCGGGATTTTGGCTATAATTTTGGGATTTCGGATAAAATTTTGGTTTCGGTGAGGAATGAAATTACCCCCGAAACCGAAATTTAAGACCTTGATACACTTACAGTTTTGGCATCGATATGTATCTCGGTTTTGATATGCATTTCAGTGGGGTGGAAACGAAAACATTTCGGTGGAAATTTAAAACCAGTCTCACAGTCATGCAGTGCAAAGTTACACCATGTTTTTTGATTGTTGACTATTTTGTGATTGTTTTTTAATTGTTGATGGAACTTGTAAAACAATCTCATGCTGCATTTTTCCTTCGTTTCTTGATCAATGTAAAAACTTCTCGTAGTGGAATAAAAGGGGATGGAGTGGATAAGTGGATGAACTTTTGTGCAAATGATTGTGTATGCTACTTTTGTTAGGTATCTTGATCATTTAGAGTTGACTGATTTTGTGTTCTTCGTAGGTAAACACACTGAAATTGAAATGAAGATGGAGCAAGAAAGTACTAGGCCAAGTATTGATGTTCGCCTCACTGACCTAAAGCTTCTTCTCGGACCAGAATTAAGAATAGTATATCCTTTGATTCTCAACTTCGCTGTTAGTGGGGAACTTGAGCTCAATGGCGTGGCTCATCCCAAATTGATAAAACCTAAAGGAATTTTAACATTTGAAAATGGAGATGTGAATTTAGTCGCCACTCAGGTGAGTCCAGTCCTTTTGTTTTCACTTATAAATATGCTTCTTCTCTGTTTGTGGATGTGGGGTTTGCAGTACCTAAGGATTCTGAGGATTTTGTTACATGTGGACCTGTTATAATGCAGGTGAGGCTTAAACGGGACCATCTAAATGTAGCAAAATTTGAACCTGATTTGGGACTAGATCCAACTCTAGATTTAGCATTGGTTGGTTCAGAATGGCAGTTCAGGATCCAAAGCCGTGCCAGTAATTGGCAGGATAACTTGGTGGTGACCTCAACACGCTCTGTGGAACAGAATGTTCTCTCACCTACAGAGGTTAGACTCTGCACTGCACATTCTCTGGTATCAATATAAGTCTGTTGTCTGGTTCTTCTATTCTCGTATTATCTTTTAAAATGTAACATTAATATTCCCAAGTGTAGATAACTTATCTACACAAGTGTGTAGGAACCGTTTTCTTATATATATATATATGTGTGTGTGTGTGTGTGTGAGGAAACTGTTGGTGAGCTTAAGCTCACCAAACTTATGGTGAGCTAGCTTGCCCAATCACATGGGTCCCACATTTTGGGGAGTGATCCAAACCATTCATTTGCAAGGCCTTATCATAGATAGGACAAGTCTGTCCATTTTTGTCCTCCACAAATGGAGGGGTTAGGATGATCCTATGGAGCTGATTTTTGGTACACCCCCCATCTATGTAAGGGACTTTCAAATGAATGGTTTGGATCATCCTAACAAAGTGGGCCCCCATGTGATTGGGCAAGCTAGCTCACCATAAGTTTGGTTGAGCTCACCAACAGTTTCCTCTATATATATATATATATATATATATATATATATATATATATATATATATATATATATATATATATATATATATATATATATGAGGAAAGTGGTCCTAAGCTATAGCTTATCTAAGCTTATCTAAGCTATAGCTCAAAAACACATGTGGCCCCATATTTTTTGGGGGATCCAAAGCATTCATTTGGAAGGCCTTCCATGGATAGGGTGTGTACCGAAAATCAGCCCTATAGGATCATCCTAACCCAATCAAAGGTGGAGTGGAAAATGGACAGACACTGTGTGTCCATGTTTCTGCCCATTTTTTCCTTCAACAGATGGCAGGGTTAGGATGACCCAATAGGGCTGATTTTTGTTACACACCCTATCTATGCAAGGGCCTTCCAAATGAATGCTTTGGATCCCCAAAAAATGTGGGGCCACATGTGTTTTTGAGCTATATCTTAGATAAGCTTATCTAAGCTATAGCTTAGGAACATTTTCCTCTCTCTCTCTCTCTCTCTCTCTCTCTATATATATATATATATATATATATATATATATATATATATATATATGTGTGTGTGTGTGTGTGTAAGGGAAAAGTGATGCTACTCGGTCGGGTTAAATACAGTGGGGGCCCACATTGTTTGGGTGATCCAAACCATTCATTTGAAAGCCCCGTACCTAGATAAGGTGTCCACAAAAAATCAGATCCATAGGATCATCCTAACCCTTCCAACAGTGGAGGGAAAAAATGGACAGACTCAGTTTATCCACAAATCTGCCCATTTTTCCCTCCATTGTTGGATGGGTTAGGATGATCCTATGGATCTGATTTTTTGTGGACACCCTATCTAGGTAAGGGCCTTTCAAATGAATGGTTTGGATCACCCAAACAATGTGGGCCCCCACTGTATTTAACCTGATCGAGTAGATAAGCTTAGCTACAAGACCGAGTAGCAACACTTTTCCGATATATATATATATATATATATATATATATATATATATATATATATATATATATATATATATATATATATATATATAGAGAGAGAGAGAGAGAGAGAGAGAGAGAGAGAGGAAATTGTTGGTGCGCTTAAGCTCACCAAGCTTATGGTGCGCTTAAGCGCCCAATCACATGGGTCCCACATTTTTAGTGGTGATCCAAACCATTCATTTGCAAGGTCCTATCGTAGATAGGGGGTGTACCAAAAATCAGCTCCATAGGATCATCCTAACCCCTCCATTTGTGGAGGACAAAACTGGGCAGATTTGTGGATGGGTTAGGATGATTCTCCAAAAATGGATGGGTTAGGATGACTCTATGGAGCTGATTTTTGGTACACCCCCCATCTATGTAAGGACCTTGCAAATGAATGGTTTGGATCACCACAGAAAAGGTGGGACCCATGTGATTGGGCGCTTAAGCGCACCATAAGCATGGTGAGCTTAAGCGCACCAACAGTTTCCTCATATATATATATATATGGGAAAACTATATGAGAAAAGGGTTCCTGCGCTCGGGTGTAGATAGCTTATCTGCGCTCGAGTGCTGGAAACGGGGGTGGGGCCACATTGGGGGGGTGATCCTAAGCATTCATTTGATAGGCCCCATCAGCGATGGGGGGTGTACCAAAAATCAGCTCCATTGGACCATCTTAGGGTGTCCATTTGTGGGGGAGAAAATGGACAGATACTGTTTGTCCACAAATCTGCCCATTTTCACCCCACAAATGGACATCCTATGGTGATCCAATGGAGCTGATTTTTGGTGGACACCCTATCCATGAAAGGGCCCATCAAATGAATGCTTTGGATCCCCCCCCCCCCCAAATGTGGCCCACCCCTGTTTCTGCACTCGAGCACAGATAAGCTTATCTGCGCTCGAGCGCAAAAACCCTTCTCTCTCTCTCTCTCTCTCTCTCTCTCTCTCTCTCTCTCTCTCTCTCTCTCTCTCTCTCTCTCTCTCTCTCTCTCTCTATATATATATATATATATATATATAGGATTTAAAATTGGGAAAACTGTTCCTGCGCTCGAGCGCAGATAAGCTTATATGTGCTCGAGCTTAAAAAAACATCTGGGCCCACATGATTTTGATGATCCAAAGCATTCATTTGGAAGGCCCTTACATGGATAGGGTGTGTGCAAAATTACCTCTACCTCATGAAAAAAATACCCCTATCTCACGAAAAATAACCGCAGTACGCCTATCTCATAGTCCTCTTACTGTGTTTTTCAGTAACAAACATTAGTTCAAAAAAATACCCCTATCTCATAGAAAATGACCAAAATACCCTTATCTTATGGGAAAAGACCAAGACACCCTTACCTCATGAAATATGACAAACATCCATATTTTAGTGAAGTATGGGTTCAGACATGATGCTTTTAACTTAGCGCATCAACAATGTTGCATGTGGCTCCTCGCAAGCTTATGTGTTCCTGCTAGTGTCTTCTGTATCGGCATGATAAGGCTTCAAACATCTTGTGTGGAAGACAAGATGGATCTTCAGCTGAGCAGGGAATTGGAACCGGAAGGAAACATAAATATTTCAGCTGTTTCGTGTCGGTTTCATTGGAAATTTAAAACCATAGTCTTTGATTCTTTGATGATCAGTTATCCAGGTCTGTTGTGGTTAAGCAAGATAGTAAGCAAAAGACAGACGTGACCCCTAGTAGATCAGCTAATAAGATGGCATCCTTCTTTTCTTTTATTAATAAGGATCGGTCACAGGTCATTTGGAGTTCTAAGATAGGTTCAGGAACCCAAGGGTTACTATATGGCGTGATGTAATGAGATCAAAGGATAAGTTTGCAGATTGTGCAGGATTCAGGGTCTATGAAGGGGATCTTACGAGATTTTGGTGTGATAAATGGTGCATTGCCATTCCGTTGAAGGAGGTCTTTCATGAACTATTCACTTTGGCGGCCTCTAAGGAGGCGTTGGTGAAGGATTGCTTGGAGTGAAGGGAGAACAGGGTGGTATGGGCTCCAACTTTCAAAAGGAATGTTTTTAATAGGGAGCTTGATATTATGGGTAGACTGTTGGATACGTTGGAAAGGTGTTATATCAAACTAGCAGGTGCAGATAAAAGAATTTGGATCTGGAACTTAGGTGGGGTATTCTTTGTCAAATCCTTTTACCATCATCTTGCACCTTGCCATGTGCCCTCTAAAGCGGCCAAAGTTTGGAACACTCAAGCTCCTCCCAGGGTTTGTGCTTTTTGAATGGGCGGCGGTTCTTGAAAGAGTTTTTGATAGTCGATCATTGTGCCCTATGTTTGGAAGCTGGGGAAATTGTGGATCATATATTCTTGCATTGCAAAGTGGCTAGAGAGGTATGGAGTAGGCTATTGTCTATATTTGAGATTGCACGAGTCTTCTAGCCGAACTCGTCAAATTATTGAAAAGTTGGGCTATGGCCCCATGGAAGAGGAAAGGGAAGATCCTATGGAAAGTCTCTTTTCTAGCTATTATATGGGTATTGTGGAAAGAAAGAAATGCGCGGGTCTTCAAGGGATTCACGAAGAGACCTCAATTCTTATTCAACAAGGTGATAGCCATTACCATATCTTGGGTGAAAACCCTTTCATGCTTTAGATTTGTATCCACCTATGATCTATGGTATGGGTGTAAGGAGATTTGTCGTGGGCCAAGCCATGAATCCAAGACTTGTCCAAGATTGGGAGCCTCCTACCCATGGTTTACTAAAGCTTAACTTTGACCGGTCTAGCATGGCGAACCCTGGACCAGCAGATATTGGGGGAGTCTTAAGAGATGAATATGGATTTGTGAAATGGGCTTTTGCTGGTCCCATTGGAGACGCAGATGAAAATGAAGCGGAAGTGCATGCTATATATCAAGGAATTAGGTTTCCTCAGAATGAAGACTTGAATAAGGTAGTGGTAGAAGGAGACTCCCTCAATGTGATAAGGTGATGTACAGGCTCGCATCACTGTCCATGGAGATTCGCCACTTTCTTTGATGAAACCCAAGACAGGGTGGAGGAGGCATCTATTTCCTTCCATCATGTTAGGAGCTCAGCTAATATGTGGCGGACAGATTAGCTAGAGATGGTGTCTTCAGGGTGGGGGAGGTATCTTGAGGGATTTTGTTGAGGTACTCAAAAAATTGTCATAAATCCCTGACTTTATTTGAAAGAGCTATTGGGGTTGAAGATGTGTCCCTGAATAGTGACCCGGCTCCCAGCATTCCAATTCCAAGAGATGATTCAAAGCTTCTTTTAAGTATTTTTTATTCTTAGATTTCATGAGAAGGTTTTTTCAAACACTATAAATGAGGTTTAGAACATAAAAAAGTTTTTAGGGTCATAAATACACTTGCATCTGTAATGAAATAACTTCAATGTCCTTTCATTTAAAAGCACAAAGTTGAAAACCTGAAAACTGTTATCAAATCACTTAACTTGATCATGTTCAATTAAAATTTATTACTCAACTTTATCCTGCTCAATTAACATTTTTACTTGGTTCATTGAGTCGATTGAGACTCAACTAGGACTCAATTAAATTCAAGCTTTAGGTCAACTCAACTCGAAGTTTGATCTAGTCAAACAATGCTGGTCAAAATTGGAGTCAACATGACATCTTTTAAACTCAACTCAACTCAACTCAACAAAGCCTTTGTCCCAAACTAGTTGGGGTCGGCTAAATGAATCCTTTAGAAAATTTTCATGAAGAAAGTGAAAGGAATCTTCCCGGCTCTAATCCTGGCTCTAGTTGGGTGCTTCTACGTGGATCATTTTCTTGCATTCTATCCTATCCAAGGTCATGTTCTCTGTTATGTTCCTAGCTATCATGTCTTTCTTAACTGTTTCTACCCAAGTTGTTTTCGGTCTGCCCCTACCTCTTTTTACTCCATCAACTTGGCATGAGTCGCCTCTTCTCACTAGAGCATCCAAAGGCCTACGTTGGATATGTCCAAACCATCTTAAGCGGTGCTCTCTCATCCTCTCCTCAATTGGTGCCACCCCTGCCTTTTTACGAATGTCTTCATTTTTAATTCTATCTAACCTTGTGTGGCCGCACACAAGGAAATAATTGTCTTAATTTTATGTGCATAAATAGCATGCACTGCAATTCTATATCATCTTGGCCTCTCGTGAGATATGATGTGAAGCCTGAATTCTAGTCATCATGAATTGTTTGAAAATGCATGAATATGTTATGTGACTAAAAACAAGCACTGTACCTATTCTTTAATCTTTAGGAGTGCAGTGACTCTTTGATCATTGCTTTTTCATCTTCCAGAAATTTGTGCTCCTTTTAAATTTTTTTTTTTTTTTTTTTGAAAGATGAATTAATTTGTGCTCCTTTTAAATTAATTAAAGTTGTACTGATCGATGAGTTACCTAATTAGCTTGGAATTTTGGTTCTAGTGGTGTTCTTCTGGCAATTATTTTGTTTTTACGTAATAAAGATTAAGAACAACTTAGATCTTAATGTATCTTCTTTGCACAGGCTGCTAGAGTCTTTGAGAGTCAATTGGCTGGGTCTTTATTGGAAGGTGATGGACAACTTGCATTCAAGAAACTTGCGACATCAACACTTGAAAGCTTGATGCCAAGGATAGAGGGGAAAGGAGAATTTGGACAGGCTCGGTGGAGGGTAGTGTATGCGCCCCAGATCCCAAGCTTACTTTCTGTTGATCCTACAATCGATCCTCTCAAGTCCCTGGCAAATAATATTTCATTTGGTACTGAAGTCGAAGTTCAACTTGGGAAACGCCTCCAGGTAGTCTCAATGCATGTCCTTTATGTTAAGACTATCATACGGCTTTCAACTAATATTTTGTGGGAATGTGTAATTTTTGCAGGTCTATTTCGTTTCTTTAATTTTTGAGGTGTATAATTCTCTTTAGTTGCTTTACTGATGTGGATGGTCTGGTCTTAGATAGGATTGCTTCGATTTTTTTTGGTGGATCTAGGTTATCATGGTCTTGCACCTGATATGGGATGATTTTCAAGGTTGGCCCACCTTAGTTACCAAGGATGACTAAGCATCAACTGCTTATACTTTAATAAAGTTTTCTTATACTGGTTCAAAAAAAAGGAGACTAAGCATCACCTGCACTATATAGTATGTAATCTAGATTCCGATGGAAATCCTAGTACAGAAATTACTCCACCTCTATTAACCCCCCACGCCGACCACCACAAAATGGTACCAAGTCAATCAAAATTCCTTAGATTCACCCGAGTCAGTGAAAAATTGATCACGTCAATCATTGACTTGCCCGAGTCGACTCCCTTTTACCATAGCCGAGTTCTCATCCGAGTCGGAATTTTGGAACACTGGTATACACAATAACATGATTATTCATGCCATGTGTCCTCGGATATTTTTTTTGTTTCTGGGTATCATATTGAACGCTACTATTGTAGATCTTCTCTTGGCCTTCTTTCTTACTACATTATGAAGTCACTACCAATGACTACTCGGATGTCCGTGTTAAGTCCATGTACGATTCAATTCAGTAAATGCATTGCTAAGAAACTTCCTAAATGAAGCCTAGTAATATATTTGCTTGGAGAAATCCCTTGGCATTAATAGCACAACCTAAGCTCTTACTTGATTGATCAGTCTATCAGATTGATCATGAATGGTTCGTCACTTTCCAAAGCATTATAATGAATTTTTTGAATTATTTTATAAGTAACTTTGTTATTTAATTGCTGGAGATAGGTTTTTTTTAGTAATTGTTGATAAATATGTTTGCAAAAGAGTTTCCCCTCAATAAAGTGAGTTAAGTGTGGGGGAATTTGGCAAAGGACTAGGAATAATCTAACATGAGATTAGAGTTTACTTATTATGTGGGTGTCACACACCTCCAGTTCGAGCTTGGGAAGAGGTATGGCAAAACTCATACAAAGAAAATGTGTAGCTCTTAAAATCGCATGCTTCGAAGCCTGCTTTGTTTGAAAGAGTGGTTTCAACATTTATGTTGGATTTTTTTTTAAAGATAATATTTATTTTATTTTTATATTGAAGTTGATAGGATGAAATTTCGGTTGAGTTTTGAATGAGTGATTTATGAACTATAAATATAGTTTTTATGTAATGGCAGTATGGATAACATAAAAAGGGCGGCCCAGTGCACGAGGCTCCCACCATTGCAGGGTCTGGGGAGGGCTACTAGATGTACGCAGCCTTACCCCTGCTTTGCAGAGAGGCTGTTTCCGTGAGATAACATGAGAATGGAAATTTTTTTCTATTCTGTTCATGAGAGGTTGTTTTGAATCTCCTATTGATGAGAGAGGAGAGGGAGGGTTTCCTCTTCCTCGCTTTTGGTTTTAAATAACCTTCAAGAATCTAATCTCATCTTCGTTGTACAAAATATGAGTGGTAAATGGTAAGATGGCCAACAATCTCATTGTTCTGTAGATCTAAGAAGTGATTAGCTACTATCGGCGAAGGAATGATCTTGAAAATACCCTCACACATACTACCATTTTCCGTACTGCCGATTTCTAAAACAAAAACGCAAAGCTATGACCCCAGCTGAACATCTTGAACTGGAATTTTCAGAAGATGAATTTGCAATTTGCTTGCACAGTGTCTTTTTGTTCTCTTGACTTCACTAAAACAAAAATTACTTACTACCACAGACTTCTTATCTTCTCTAGATTTCCCAAATGATTAATATATCCTTTAGCATTTGTAAATGATCAGGACATAATCCAATTCCCTTCCCTATAGCCTGTTATTGTCCAGGTTCCCTATTAGCAAAGCTATTCTGGACCTGAAAATGCATATACTAAGGAGAAGAATAGTATCTTGTATATACAAGGTTGTAAGAAAATCATAAAGCAACTCAAATTCTATGTGACGATATTGAGGTATTATCATGATGGTTATTTTTTTGAAAAATGACATATATTGATACCATGAAGCGTACATTGGGGACAAGGAGTCCCTAGACACAATACACAGTATCTATATAGGCAATTCAGGGCGTAACCTGAACTACCAGAGAAATGGGACTATCTCCTTAAAAATACTGAAACGCCAAAAGAGCCTATATTTCTCCCGACTTTAAGACAGCCTCCAGAGCATCTATAGATCCATCCTACTCTCATTTTTCTTATCCCCCTTTTTTACAAATATAAATATCCCCACTTGTATCATCCATCAAAAACTCTCCTAAGATCAATTCTATTTATCTCTTTTTTTTCTCTTTTTTTTTCTTTTCTCTTTACTTCCTCCCACATCCATGCACCCGGATCCAAAGAGAACACAAAAACTCGTATCAAATTGCCCGAAGTTAATTCTTATCTGATCCTTAACTTAAACCTGTCTGGCGCAATAGTTCAGCTCCACCATTAAAACCCCAATATCCAATTCCAATTCCAACTCCATGTCCTCGGGCCAAAACTCTGAGGCATATTGTGGAAAAGGGACCCCTTCCACCGGGTTCTTCCAAATAGCTATGATTTCAGCTATCTTCTGGATACAAAGGTTCCCTTTTTCCTCCCATTTAGTCCGCCTCAGATTATCAGTATACTCCAACCAGCTTCGAAAAAAAGGAAGTTTATGCACCGGTGTACATATCTCCTTAATATTGGGTGTTCCTGTCAAAGGGAAGAACTCTTCAGAGACGAGGTTGTAGTCCTCCTGGAACTGCTTCCACTGCTACTTGATAATCATCTTGATTAGTTCTGGGATAGTGGGAACTCTCACCGAGGCGAATGCAGAGTTATAACACAGATTTCGAACCCATTGACGATGTTGGAACCTTCCGTATACTGTAGAAACTCTCTTCGAACTCTTTTATATATACGAGGGCCAGAGGAGGAGGAGGAATCAGCCATCTTTTTACCACAGTAAGAAAGAATTACCTGTGTTGAAGAATACATCCTAAAAAGTTATCTACTCCCCCTTTAGACGCCTATGTAAAATCAGACTCAACTCTTCGCATCCCCGGACCCACATCCTTTTCTCGATACAACCAGGTATTATAAAAGTTCCTACCCGAACAAGGCAGATCCCATCATTACCAGAAAAGTGGCTACCGCCAGAAAAAACCTTTATATATCGTATTCCAACGCGCACGTTCTGATCCACTTTCATTGTACAAATTAATAATCACAATTCATAAATTCCGAGTTTACTCAACGCACCAGAGACATGGATGTTTCAATGCACAGTGGGTGCGCCAAATGGGTCCACAGGGGGCCAGCAATTTTTTCTTTGATCTTGGAAAGAGGCCCCCTGCAAGAAACTGCACCAGATAGTTTATGGTGGTCCTTCCTGCAACCCACTAGACCATTGATAGGCAAAGATGGGACGGTTCCTTTTCTGTCAAACCCTAGGTATTTCCTAGCCCCTGAAAACCGTCCTTTCTTGGACCAAGTGCAGAAGGGGCTAACATACCTTGAGTGGTTCCTAATTAGAGTTTTCTTAAAAGACCATGCTGACCCTGAGTGAGATTTGAAATTCAAAATCGAATGGTGGGGCCCCGAAGGTCCAGCAACTCCCCGGCCAAGATTTTCCAATGGAGCCGTCGACGGGCAATCCATAGGTAAGACATAGTTTTCCAGAAGTTGAGCACCTCTCAAAGTGCCAGAGCCTGATAAGTGAGACTCTGAAATCGAGGACAATGGGCCCCTGCTGCCTAAAGATTCAATTCCAATCGTGTAAACTTGTCCGGTGATTTGAATATGAACGGATGGTGGTAAAAAATTCTACTGCGGGGCCAGGATTTTAGCAGAGACAAAGGTCATACACTGGTTATGGTTCCCTTCCATATTAATTTCTAGGACTTGCCCAAAAAGATTACCTAGAGCTTGAACTGTTGAAGCGGCCCAAACATGAAGAGGAATACCATAAAATCTGATCCAAAATTCCTTCAGCCCCGAGGAGAATTCTTTGGTCCAAGAGAGGAGGGAGTAAAGTCTGCCTTGCCACAGTTCTTTGCCTTTATCCAGGACCGTTGTAGCTTCTTGTTCCAATTCAAAGATGAATAAGACTTCATCCGTTGATAAAAGACATGGGCATGAGAGAGAGGGAAGATTCCAGACTCTTTTAGCCCACCACCAAATATCGTTAAGGTTATCGGAAGCCGAGTTGGCTAGGGGTCCCTACTTTCTAGTTTTTCCAATTAAACAGCATCTAAGAGACGATAGTCTTGATTCCACCTCTTTTCCGGAAATGGAAAGGACCGGAGAACCAACCGTGGATAGAGTAGAGATTGACCCTGAGTCGGGCCAGAGATTGTCTTTATTTGGAGTGGGTACAGGATCCGACCCATTGCGCTTCTCTCCCAACTGCAGAGACCCATCCTTTATATGCAAGTAACATCTCCGTCAGCTGACTCTCCAACTAAAGTTAGCATATTTGCAGGATGGGCACCGCCAATCATCAAAAGTCCTCTTTACTTCTTTTGTAACCTGTTTTTCCTTTTTCTTGCCATTGCCAGGAGCTTGAGGGAGCACATGTAGGCATATATTTCCGAATATGGTACTTTTCCCAGCGACAACAGCGCCTCCGTTGGAAATTTCGATAAGCACATTCGTTACAATACCAATCCCCCCACATTCGATATGGTACTCCAACTTTAGATTGATGGAGAGATTCTGACCCTCTTTTCACTGTTGAATACTTTCTGTTACTCAAAAATAATATATGATAAATATGGTGTGGAATGATCACATATCAAGTTCATCTTTAAAATCAAATTTAAACCAAAAGTAAAATGATTTTTTAGGCTAAGCCAGATCCCTCTATTCAATCTTATCATCATCATGGTTATTTGAAACAGTATAATCCCAATATTTCCCAATAGATTGGGTTTGTCTCAAAATATACATATACTTGTGATTGTCGTGATAATATCGCAATATTTTTCATTTCTTATATATAAATACAAATAAATCTCAATTTTATAAATTTTTAGTTGCATTTTGAACTATGTACATTGTCTAATTATTTTTCCTTTCTACGATCGTTAAAATGTCCAATTTTTAGTTGCATTTTTTACAAATAAACCTCAATTCTATGTGGCTCTTTTAATTTATGTGATCCCATGTGGCAAATTATAATAGATGACCCTGGTTTGCCAACTAGTCAGATGTAAAGATTGGAAATAGGCATGTATAAGGAAAACGTATACCCATGATCTCTAAATAGTGGTAAAGTAAAACCTATTTGTTGGTTTAATGCTATTTATAAAGTAAGGAGGGGTTCGAAGACCAAGAAGTGAGTTATTTATACCAAGCATTCTTCTTATGGCTAGAGCCAATCTCCTGGTCCCTGCGGAAAGGAAAAAGAATTTCACGTTCTTCCTTTCAGGAAGGGAGGATTAGGGAAATCCTATGGATTGATGCTTTCTCTAGACCTCCATTCTAGTACTGTATAATTAAATCATGAATAAATCTGCATACCCCCATATCTCAGAATTGGCAGTCATCAATCAAAAAACAAATAAAAAATGGCCGGGAAAGGATATAGCATCTGAAAAAAGATGGAGATTTTGCGAGAGCAAAAGACCGCTCTACTCCGCTGTTGCCGTGGATGCAATAAAATGCCCTTGTACATGGAGCTAAACTTTACACATGGGAATTTTAGGGTCAGCAGTAAAGTAACTTTGCTTCATTTTTTATTTTATTTTTGTTTGCATTGTTACTCATTTTCTGAATTGTATTGTTTAGAGTTTTTCAATGAAAGACAATTTTCTTTCTTTTCTTTTTGTTTCATATACCATCTGTTTAACAGTTATGTTTTGCCTTTTCAGGCGTCGATAGTTAGACAGATGAAGGACTCAGAAATGGCTATGCAGTGTACCCTAATCTACCAGCTTACGAGCCGCCTTAGAGTCCTTTTCCAATCTATTCCATCTAGTGATTCAAAGCGCCTCCTATTTGAGTACTCGGCTACATCTCAGGACTGATCTGCATACAAATCAATCATCGGTCCACGAAAGCATACTAGTTATTCGAAAAGGAAATGTGTTATTTCACAGAGACATACAGGTGTGTTATTTCACATGCATGTCTTTTCAGAAAATGTAAAATTAGATGTTGTAAATATGTTTGTAATCAATATTCTTTGGCTCAATGAAAAAAAAATGAGCTTTGTTCATAAGTTGCTCTGTCAACAGCTTGGCTAAATTCTATAATGCTTGAACTGCAAATATGTTGTTAGTACAGTTTTGGTGTCATCATTCACTTTTAAAATATAGGGCAAGGAGCTCAGATACTCTGGTTCATAAATCACAATGGTTTAGATCTTATTCTTAGGACAAATGATCTACTGTAAAACCTTGGCATCAGAAGAGCAGCAGAAGATATTTTAGCTAACAGTGTAGTTTTTGCCCTTTTTTTTTTGGGACTGAGCTTCATTTGTGTGTTAAACTCAGCTTGTGCTTATGAAAAGAACATTTGATGGTTCTGCCAATAATGGGTTTTGAACTGATTGCTTCTTACATATGATTTGAAGTAGAATTTCATGTAGGAATTGATATCTTCTCCCTATTTAATGTTCTCCTCTACGGCCTCTTCTTATTCTTGATTTCACCGTCTTTGTATTATGGCAACCCTCACAAGGTCCTGCAGTTGAAGTTTTTCAAAAACTGGGGGTGTTATTATCATATTTATATCCGCCCCCTTTTCTTCCCCGGGCCACCTCATTGGAGAACTTTGATCGAGGTAGGGCCTACGCTTACCGTACTGGTGTGCATAGCAAACCGGGGTTTATTTTACCCTTTTGTAGGAGTTACTATCCTTTGTTTTTGGTTTTTGTTTTTCCTGTTTTCCAAGGGCTTTTCATGGTCCCACCCATCACTTGCAACCTGGCTCCACTAATATTTCAGGAATATTTTTTCATGGTTGCGTATTTTTCCTTGGAAAAAAAAAACACATTGGAAGAAATCATCCTCCCCGGGTGGGTTCATATGGGCTTGGTTGTATGATTCTAACCTTCCATTTGTACATCCCAAACATTTTTAAACCATCCATTGCACAACACCGAAAATGGATGGCTTGGATTATCCAATGACTTAAGCTTGGCCCGTGGGCATCCATGATGAGATCCATCAGATCAGCATCCGAATGGCCATGATTTGTTCAGATGCCCTTGCTCAAGTCTTGGGTCCCACATGGCGGCATGTATGTGCAATTGGGACCTTAATCTTGTGGACAACACATGAGTAAAATCAACGGCTTAGCTAAATAGATAATAGGGAATTGTTATCAGCACTACTGTATTTTGATGAGGGCACTCCTCACTTTATTAAAAGTACGGTATGGCCCGCACCATAGGATGATCCAAACCGTCCATTAGATGGGCCACGGCCTAAATAGATTGTGCCTCAAAAATCATTTAGATAGGTTGATCCTAACCCTCTATAGATCGGAGGGTTAAGGTCAACCTATCGAAATAATTTTTCGGGCACAACCTATTTAGGCTGTGGCCCATCTAATGGACCGTTTGGATCATCTTATGGTGCGGGCCATGCCGTACTTTTAATAAAGTGAGAGTGCCCTCATCAAAATACAGTAGTGCTGATAACATTTCCCTATTATCTATCCTGATATCCTTTCCTATTTTGACTTTGGCACTCTATAATCACATTTCTGAAAAGACAAAAACATAGAAAACTCGACAAATTGAAGGGTTGGGATCATCTCATTGGTGGGACCTTATCAAATCATTCCTCTCGTCACTCGTGTCCATAAATAAAATAGGCCTCCCGATTCCTCCCCCCTTCCCTTTTAATTAGAAACCCTAGAGATAGCAAAAGGGTATAAAAAAAAGTATAAAAATAGAGAGAATCCTAAACCTCTCTTTTCTCACAAATTCTCTTCATTTCTCGAATCTGCAGACATCTGAGATACATTCTGCTGAAATTCGTGAAGAAATATCGGTATTTTTTTTAATTTTCTCGTCTCTGACCAGGAAAGACGAAGATCGGAGGGGTTTTTTTTTTCGTTTCTTGATTTTTTGCACGAATTTGCTGAGGCTTGAGGCATGTTTTGATGAAAACCTAAAATATCGCAAGCTTTTTGTCATTTGATTAAGAATCGAGAAGATCAGAGGTATTCCTTCTCTATATTACACGAATTTGCGTAGATTCGTAATATATTTGACTGAAATCGGAGAGATCGGTTCCTGAGAAGTCTCGCGAAGATTAGAGGGTTTTTTTTTTCGAGGATTTGGAGGAATTTGAAGGATTTGAGATAATCTTTGCTGGAAATTGTAAAAAGTCGGAAGTTTTCTGTCTCTCGACTAAGGATTGAGAAGATCGGAGGGTTTTCTTATTGTTCTGCGTGAATTTGTTGATATTTGTAATTTTTCGTAAATTTTGAGATCGTATGGTAAATTTCTAAGATAAATTTGCAGAGATCTGAGGTCTTTATGGGTGGAATTTCAGTGATTCGTGTTGTATCGAGCAGAAATTGTGGAGATTCGAACATTTATTCTGAAAAAAATCGGTGATTCTTCTCGTCTTAATTCAGATCTAAGAATATCAGACAAACCGAATGTACTCTCTGCACAGATCTGAAAGATTTAAGGTATCGTCCTCAAGAATCGCAGAGGTCTGAGAATCTTTTCTTTATTTTTAAGTGCTGGAAAGCAAAAGCTAACGAATCGAATCCAAGAAGGTTTTAAGGTTGACGGTTAGGGTTAGGGTTAGGGTTTCCTCTCTTTGTCTTTGTTTCTATTTTTGGAATAAGCATGGGAGTCGATTACTACAACATCTTGAAGGTGAACAGGAATGCCAGCGATGACGATCTCAAGAAATCGTACCGGAGATTGGCCATGAAATGGCACCCTGATAAAAATCCTAACAACAAGAAGGAAGCAGAGGCCAAATTTAAGCAGATCTCCGAAGCCTATGAAGTAAGTTATCGTACCCCACGCTGCCCATCACGTTACCATTCTCTGTTTCTGTTTATTTGGACCTATTCCTTTCCTCTCACAGGAAATATATTCTTTTGCACCTGTCTGTCTTTTTATACCTTAGTAATTTTATTTCTGGTTGCATTCTTAATTGTGTACCTGTTTTCGCATTAGCATCTTCTGGTTTGTATCCTTTTGAAATTCTTTTCACTCTTTAACCTTGAATGCTGATTTTGAAATGTTAGAGCTGTTTTATTTTTCTTCATTTCCTTTGACAAAGCGCTTTCAAGTACAGGTTTTGTTTTATGATTTGATCTACCTTGTCAGCTAGGGAACGTGGAACCTTATTTTCCTCTCTCCGTTATGTGGAGTTCTGTTACGATACTGCAAAGATTTACTTTATTTTTTCGCAATATTTTGTGAGAATGGAAGTTCAAAATCAGAAACCTTTGTGAATTCATCTTTACTATTCAAAAAAAAAAATAGTTATATGAAATCATCTTTTATTTTAGCATTAGCAAGAAAAGCCTTCCATGAGAGCTCTGTCAAGTAGTCTCTGGTCAAATCTTCTCGATCGTCCCATTAATGATCCTACCTGTTCATCTGGTGCGCCCCATCTTAACTTCTTAACCATTGAGGCATTATGCCTGTAGAATGTTGACTAGCACCCCCTAATGTTTTTATTCATTTCTTAACCATTCATTTTCTGCCCACCAACTATATGGTTAAGACTTCTCGGCGGGAATGAGCTTTTGGCTCCATTGCCAGTAAGAGCCCATTCACAAGAAACCTAAATGATGCCATCACATCACTAAGAGAACCTGATAATATGATTCCCTTGTGATTGATAATATATGACAATGATTCTTTGTTCTGCGGCACCATGTATGTTGATTTGGAGTTTCGGACCACCCATCAAATGGGCCACACTCCAAGTATCGCATCAATATACTGATTAGTTATGCTCCATAAAAGAGACAGTTGAACTAAAAAAATTATATTGGTCGAGATAAAGCATATTGATAGGAAAGTGTAGTTTTTTTCTCTGGATCAAATGGTGTAAGCCAGTAGATGGAGAGATGCAGACGCTGGCCTGACGTAGAAGTGCGATGAATGTGTACAAATCAAAATTATCTTTAGATGATGATAAATGTGCCCCCTTGTAGTGCTTTTATGGCAATTTAACTTTTTGTCTCAAGTCATAATACCACTAAAGAGAGGGGGGTCCTTGTTGATGAGCTATGGAGGAAGTGCACCTCCAATCCTCACAATCATATTGCAGGAAAATTTAGCAGGGATTTCTTGCAAGGTTTCATATTTCTTCAGAAATGTCAGATTCCTCAAGTAACAAGAAGGAAATAGACCAAAAGGAAAAAAAACAATTTAGTATAACAGAAAAAACTGACTGTTTCATGACTTGACTTTCTCAAGAAAGATAAATATTTTCAAAAATCCACATGAAATTAACTGCTGAGAAATTTTGTGCAATATCATTTCTGTGTTCACATATTTATCACACATTTGTTTTAGGTCTTGAGTGATCCTCAGAAGAGGGCAGTCTACGATCAATATGGAGAAGAAGGTCTGAAGGGAGTCCCCCCTCCTGGTTCTGGAAGCAACTTCTCAAATGGCAATTCGAGTGGCCAAAATGATTTCCATTTCAATCCACGTAATGCTGAAGACATCTTCGCCGAATTCTTCGGGAGTAGCCCTTTCGGGTTTGGCTCGATGGGTCACGGTAGGTCCATGAGGTTCCAGCCGGACAGTGGGATCTTTGGTGGATTCGGTGGGCCTGAGAACGTCTTCCGATCTTACACCGAAGGCATGGGGGCTGGTGGGGGAGTGTCGCGAAAACCAGCCCCAGTGGAGAGCAAGCTGGCATGCAGCCTTGAGGAGCTGTATACGGGCTCAACAAGGAAGATGAAAATCTCCAGGAACGTTGTTGATGCCAATGGGTATGCATTTCCTTTCCTCTTCTAAACCTAGTAATATTTTTATGAGCTTGTTAGTTAGCATTGTGTTAAATTAGAAACAAGAAGGTTCTCCCCATTTTTTATGAATTTACGAAAGTTCCACGATCAAATTGACTGAAAAAGTCCTGCAAATGACTAAAATGCTCTAACCCTCTTCCAGGTTGTATTGGCTCCTAGATTGTTGGTAGTGGATATTCATTTGAAAAGTTGAAGTCAGTCTCCTCCGATGCTTAAATCATATTTGCTATACCAAACAGTTTGAGACTTGCCACAAAACCGTTTATGAGTTAATGACGTGCAAATGAATATCTACACTCTGATGTATTTCTAAATCAGGAATATCACTTCACTGATAAGTTCCTTATGCAGCCTTTTATTTTTGAACCGTTAATGAAACTTTAATAAAATAGAAGGACAAAAATTACGGGAGGGAGCAGAGATCCCCCCCCCCAAACACACACCTCTTCTCCCTACCTCTGCTATCTTATCTGTGCTTCAGAGGACGTGTGTAGAGGAAATAGATAAAGTGTTACAGATGTCATATATTTCATTAATAATTCCAGCAAGTCACCAAGGACCCAGGGAAAGATTCTTTTCCCAGGCAACTATGTTAGATGAGTTCCCTCCACTAGTAGACCTGCATATAATGCATCAGCAAACTAGCTAGTGTAGAGATTGAGTGAGTATTTAACCATTCTGTTCATATTTAACAGTGTCAATTCTTCAGGACAGTAATTACTTATGTTCTTTCAGTTGAGTGTAGTGTGTTGTGAATTCTGATTGGAAGGATATGCTTGGTACTATTTCCCTGGATGCCATACTGTTCGTTTGGCCTTTCCCTCGTAGTGGAAAGACCTCATATACTTAGATTTTTCTTTGATCTCCAACAATGCATGCAAACAATCCATACATTGTACTGCTCTTTGATTTTTATTTTTTATTTTTATTTTTTTTGAGTTGCAATTAAATTTTCAGACAGTATCAAGAATTCTGGATTGAGTCTGAATCAGTGAGGGTTCATGATCTCGCGTTCTATCTGAAAGACAAAGCTGCATCCACCTGCCTTAGTATTTTGTGGCCAGAGTTAACATAGCTTTCAAGAGCCCATATTATTTGATCCCTCACACACCAGAAAGCTAGTAACTCACCTTAGAGCAAGATCCTCACCACCCAAATCATATATCCTACACACCCTTAGCAGCAACATAATGTCCACTAATAGATTCTCATTGACAATACTTTCTTGTAATTCTGACCTCAGTTACAGCTTTCCAAGTTTGGTCCATGTGCCTCAGACCTTAAAAAACAATCCCAGAGGGATTAAACAAAGTAACTAACAAAAATTCGCATTTCGAAAGCAAAATTCTCTATAGAACTTTTAGATTGGATCTCTTTATCAAATGCCCCTACCGTACATTTACAGTTTAGTCTCCTTTCACCTGTCAAAGATTACGATTACATTTCCTAACAAAACCAAATTCCTCCATCGAGAATGATGAGAATAGCCTTCGTATATTTTGAACAAGTAGTTTTCATTCAACTGTTTATGTTCAGTGTGTGCTGACCTTCTAATATATGCAATGATGGTTGAGCATGACTAGATTACTGTTCATTCAAATGCTTTATTAGATGAATTACACACCCTCCATGTATGAGTTAGATTTTTATTAATTTGATGGCCTGGTCTTATATTATTAATCCTTTTTCTTTCTCTGCATCCAAAAAACCAAAAATGAAAAACAGGCGATTGATGCCGGAAACAGAGATCTTAACAATCGACGTGAAACCCGGCTGGAAAAAAGGAACAAAGATCACTTTCCCAGACAAGGGGAATGAGCAGGTGAACCAGCTCCCAGCGGACCTTGTATTTGTCATCGACGAGAAACCACACGATATCTACAAGCGAGATGGGAGTGACCTCATAGTGAACCAGAAGGTTTCTTTGGCAGAGGCACTTGCAGGGACCGCCGTGAATCTCACAACACTAGACGGACGTAACCTTACCATCCCTGTGAATGACATAATCAGCCCTGGATACGAGATTGTGATTGCAGAGGAAGGGATGCCAATTGTAAAGGAGCCTGGGAAGAAGGGGAATTTGCGAGTCAAATTCGACGTGAAGTTTCCGGCTAGATTGACCTCAGAACAGCGATCAGGTATCAAGCGCATCTTGGGGGGTTGAAAAGGATGCTGATAGTGATCTTGATATGCATAATTGTACACGGATGAAATGTCAATCAACTGATCCATTGTAATTCGGTTTTGTTTTTTTTTTTTTTTACGTCTTTCCGTCTGTTGTTTTATATATTTTCATTCTTTGCTTTTTGAATGTTCTTGTCAAATGAGTGGTTTAACGCAATGTAATATGGATCTTGAAATCAATGTGATTTTTTAACTAAATTACGGTATGGTGATCTTGAAACAGAAGACAACTGATAGAAATGGTGTTCATAAGAAAAGGAAAATGAAACAGAAAAAGGCTCAATCGGACGGTGTATATTGGCAAAAGTAGAGTTGTGGCCCTTCACATTACTGAATGATGGGGCTCTACACCAAGAATTTCAGGCGTCGGAGTATTACTTGGAATCCAAAAATTGTAGAGAATTTTGGGCCGTAGTTCTTTACCTTACAGACTAATTATTTTTACAGCCAAAGAAGTGAATTTTTTTTTTGTTTTTTGATTGGTTCCTATGAAATGAACTATTAAGAATGGACAAAGAAAGATCTTTCCAGGGATCCTCTCGAATTTTCCCCTACTCACATTTTGCTTACTATAGTCCTAAAACCTAAATCCCCAGAAAACATTAGAAGCGAGAGAAACAATGTTTTCTGATAGATGCTTCACATGGCATTTTGGATGTTGAGTGAATAGAGTGATGCAAGTGTACGAAGGGCATGGACGGAGTCAAATTACGAAGGGCATAGACAGAGTCAAATCAAGCTGATGACTCGTACTTACTAGGAATTCCTAGTTGAAGTCCAACTATTGCAATGATTTACATGGGCAAGTTGTCACCAAGATTTTTGGTATTACTTTGGATTGCATTATTAGGAATTATAAGACATCTCTTCAGGCAATACAGTGGAGAAGAAATCAGCCTTTTGGAAACTTCCTTCCCTTGATACCCTTATACTTAATATTGACATTTCAACTCTAGAAAAAAGGAAATCAGAGATCTGTTTAGGGGCCGTTTGGATACACGGATTTTAGAATCTTGGATTTCCTCAAAATCCTCAATTGGAGACGAGAGAAGGAGACCGTCAGTTTCACTTCTCTTTAGAATCTTGGATTTTAAGTAAGAAATCTAGATTTTAGAAATCTCTCTCCCGTCCGATATTTCTAAAAGCTGGAAACATGGGATGATCTCCTACTCTCTTGCTGACAGAAAGAAGGGCGAGAATTAAAAAACAACGGCTGGTCTCCTTCTCTCCTCTCCCATCTACATTTTTTAGGAAATCCAAGATTCTAAAATCTGCGTATCCAAATGGCCCCTTAGAGTGTAATGGCATCATCATTTATACATTTTCAGGCCCGATCGGCCTAACACACTCTACAGAGGCTGAGGTTCAGGCTAACCACCTCAGCATGAGCATCTTTAGGGAGGAGATGGAAGGTGATTCTTCTAATGTTATTTCTTGGGCTCGTGCTAATAATATAGATCCTTGGAGATTAAAGAGGCTTTTGAATGAAACTTGTGCAATGTATGATGGAATTTTTTTTTCTTTTTGTCCATATTCCTAAAAGATGAGAGAGGGAGAGGTGGGAATATAGAAAACCCATTTCCTGGTTTTTATATGGCCACATTTTCGTATATCAGTTACCCTACCAACACTCAGATAAAAGAAAATTGTGGGGGACAAACCTAGCACTTCCATCTCCATAGTCAATGCCAGTATAGAAGTACAAGTAAATACACACATGACCTGAAATCATTGCCCGCATAGAGATCAATGCCAAGCAGCTATCTCAAGTAGCTCTGCATATTTTTCATCTACGTAAGACTTCACCTTGAGCCCAGGTTCTGTGCTACCTGGAGAAGAATACTTCTTCAATCCAATTACCGTTGGTAAGCCTGCAAGAAAAGGCACAGCAAAAGGTCAATCTCTTTCCTTTGCTGGTCCCAAAACAGTATCGCACTAACAAAGAACAAGGAAGATGTAAGAAATCCTTTTATCTCTTCATCAATCGTAAAATCCTCAATCTTTTAAACAAAACTGGAAAACTCATCCCATGAAATGAGCAATGTTTGCTTAAAAGAGGTCTCTGTTAGTTTGTCAGGGGAATCAGTCTTAGTTTTCTAATGTTCAAGATCACTGATTTTTATCATTTCGTCTTCAGATGAATTCAAATAATTTGCGATCTGACGATCTGATTCTTGGAAGTCCGATGTTCAAACGGCATCCAAGCACCGATCTAGCACCAGAATCATTATTAAGAAGAGATGGTTATCTTATATAATAGAATGTTTGGTTATATCCTACGGTTATAATGTAATGTTCTATATTATTAGTAACAGAAAAGGCAATTCTGTTACATGAACCATTTTGTACAATTTGATGAAAAAACAGTTTCTGGAATATGCAGATAAAGTGGAGGAAGAATAAATTGCTACGAGCATTCAGAAGAAAATACACACACTGCATATAGAGAGGAAGTGGTTCTTTTACCCTTTAAAAGGGTAGTACTTAGTGGCCCTAGTTAGGCAACTGCTAGCCATCCTAATGTAGGTTGCCCAGGAAGCTTCTGCCAAGACATGAAACTCTCACCCAAACGCCATGAAGCACGCATTTTACTCTCTTAAAGGAAGAAGAATGGATCAGATGCTCCTGGTCTGACAACACCTAAGCGTCTGCTGCTGCGAAGATTGCGTTTGCTAGCTCTATCTACAGAATTTGGAAAGAACGAAATCTGAGAGTTTTTGAGAAGAAGGAAACCCATAAAAAAGTGCTTCTCTCTGCAATCCTTTCTGAGATCAGATGCAAGCTTAATTGTCTGCCGTATTGTGATGTCGATAGCGCTAGCAAAATTCAGATTGCTTCCAACTTTGCTATAGATTAATTGCCAATCAAAAAATTCAAAAATTCATCAGTTGGAAACCGCCGGATAAATATGGTATCCAAATTGAATACGGATGCGTCTCTGGGCAACAGGCAGGGAAGTCTCGGTGGAGTGATTAGAGATAGCTCAGGTAAGCTCCTGTATATTTTTTTCTCTGAATGTGGAAGGGGAGGACATCTTCATCCTTGAAATGCAAGCTATTTTAGAAGGAATTAAGCTTGCATCTGTCAAAGGAATATCACATCAGTGGATAGAATCTGATTCTTCTGCAGCTGTCCATATTATCAATGGTAATTGGGAATCTCCTTGGCGAAAAACTGATATGGTCAATGAGATAAGTAATCGGCTTGCTAGTTTTAGTTCTTGGAAGCTTACACATATATGGAGGGAAGCTAATGCTGCGGCGGATATTCTCTCCCAAAGAAGCTTTGCTATCATGGGTTCAGATGTTCCTCCGTTCAGTTTGCCCCCCCCAGATGCTTGATCTCCTCCAGTCGGCTAGATCGGGAACCCAATATTTGAGGATTTAGTTCTTTGGTTAACTCTTCTATGCCGTTGTTACATGTGCCGAGACTTCTCTTACTTTCTGTGTTGAGGGCTATCGATTACCGGTTGGTTTATTTTGTCACTCGCCTGCTCCCTTCCGTTTGGAGAGCTTGCATGCTTTGTAGCCAGAATATTCCTAATATATCTGGTAGGGGTCTGCCTAACCCCAGCTTGCTTATCAAAAAAAAATGATGATAAAAAAGACTATAATGGGGATGACAACAAAGCAGGCAGGGGCAAATGACGTGATAATTATACTTACAAAGGCTACTTAACGAATGTCCCGTTGTATTATCTGTTGCTATCAGAATTTTTGCTTTCATAGCTGAGAAATTGGAGATATTACAAAAAAAATACCCACTGGAAAGACAGGAATGATACTGATGTTAGGAGTCCCCTCATTGAATTCGCCTCAAATTTTCCAGCCGAAAAAAGAGGAAGGACTCTATTATTTCTATCAAACTTCAGAACCCCACCTTGCGAAAGTGTGGCAAGAATTGGTTTCAATCCAGTAGTGCAATGAGCCAAGACGATCATAGTTGAATATCAGAAGAGAAAAGTACTCCACCTTAGGGAATGGTCATCTGCAGATTCCCACAATTCTTGGAAATAAAAAATTAAACTACTCAATAAAGGTTTGAGATTCCATATCGGGGATGAATCTAAATTTTATTTGTGGTTCGAAAAATGGTGTGGTGAGTCTCTATTGCTGGGGGTTTCTATTTATTTAGGAAGTTGAAGAATCCTACATCTCTAGTTTTGGAATGGTTTTCTGGGATTAGGGCTTTGTTGTAATGAAATCTGTCCATAAGGTTAGAATACATAGCCTTGAAGAAATATCTGACTTTATTAGTCATTCTGGACTAACAAAGCTGGCTCCATTAGTTTCCTATCGTTTTATCTAGAATCCATTTCCGCCCCCTAAGACCTTGGCTTTTATATCGTAAGCTACTAAAGTTTTAACTAGCAATAAGGTTGAAAAAAAAAAGGAAACTCTGTCACATGATTGTAAATTTTGTAATTATACTATTGAGTTACCTTTGCACATTTTTCTTTTATATGGCATAGTTTTTAAATTTCTATGGCAACCGATATGAAATGACCGAAATCGTTCTCATCCCTACAGAAACATAAATTGAATAAAAAATGCATAGAAAAACCAAAATTGTAAGTGTATTAATAGTGTACAATACTAGTATGTGTTACATAATCATATTTATATGAATTGTATGTGAAATGTAGTGTATACATTATGTATAAATATTTATATTAATTACATGTGAAATGTGGTGTGTACTGAATTATCTGGCGTGCTATGGAGCATGTCACTAGGTGTTCAATGTTAAACGGGCCTTAAACCTTTCTATGCAAGGGTCGCTGGATCGCAGTAGATTGACCAAACAAGCCTTTGAGTTTGTTCAGAAACTGAGATTAAAAAAAAAAGTTTTCCTTTCCAATAACTTTGGAGCACCATTTGTAACTCGATGATGCAAGCATCAAACTATTGGCAATAAATAAAAGTCATGTGGAGGATATTTGCAAAAAGTTATAGATGAAGATAATGATGACAATGATGCTTATCAAAAACCACCTAGGCTGATATGCTATTGACTTAAGGTAACTTTGTGTCTTTAAATATTTGATCCATACTCTTTATATTTAGTACTTCCATATGTTGTTACAATCACGTTATGATACAAACACATGGTATAAATCACAAGTACTAGCTACTAGCAAGTGGTAAGAGTAGAGTACAAAACTTGAAAGTATTGAAATGTGCTGTAGAAAAGGTTAAAACTCTCAACACAAGTATTTTGGCAAGTAGATAGAGTGGTAATGAACCATACGTACCATACATGCTTAAATCTAAAAAGCTAACATATGATGATTTTAAAGGGCTATAATGTATTCCCATTTTTAATGACATATTATATATTTTTTAATTTCTATAAGATTTGTGGCATGGAGAGTATCATCCGGCAGGTATTGCATAACGGCAATGAGTACTGGATTTTTCCCTGACCAATACCTCTAGAAAATCCAAGACTTTGAACATTGGGACAGACTAATATTGAAAGTTAGAGCTTTCATAGATTTTTATTTTTGTATTGAAGTAAAGAACCATCTGGTTCATCCAGGTCCAATTAGTTTTACCAATGAAGAGGTGGTTCGTCCTATTTTCAGGAGATTAGAGCATTTTGTTTGAGCCGCAATGAAGTGGTTACCAGTTCTGGTGCGACCTGGTCAGACAGTCTGGCTCAGTTTTGTTTTCAAAACCCTGCTTCAAATTCAATAAAAGATCCAAGGCAAACAGGGGAAAAAAACGAAATTGAGTTTCATAACTCAAATGTTTTATTGAAAAAATACCGACAAAAACAGGAGAGAGAAACAAAGACCACTATGATGAACAATAAAGAAAAGAAGAAACCTGCACATCATGTTTGTTTTGAACAATCAAAACGTAAACGCTCAATTTTAGGAATCTTTGCCATCATCATCCTTAGACAAAAGGAAATGGTACTCAGGAAGAATGATGATTATACATCACTGATTTTATCACTCTTTTAGTAGACAAGCATATGAGCAAAGTAGATGGTTTCTAATAAGCATGATTTTTTTTTTCTAATAAGCATGGTTTCTTATAAGCATGTTATAAATTAGAATAGCACCAGATAGAAAAATACACAGAAAGAAAATACTCACTGTCATGTATACGTCCATATAAATACCGCTCGCCTCTCCAATACTCTAACGGTCTTGTCTTGATTCTGTTGCTTCGCCTTACCCCAGATTTCCATGAAGTACCAGCTCCTGAAGATACAAAGAACTCATCCTTATTGAACTAATCAGACCAGCAATGGCTTCAAGATGCATGCATGAAGGATCAATTGTAGAATCACTTTTTTAAACATTAGTCTTAAAACATATCATTATATAAAAACCTCATGAGCTTAAAATTTTCAAAATGCAGAATGGTTCAGTCAGTAACCACCTGCAAGACTATGCCTATGTTGACGTGCTTCTTTCTTGCTTCCTCTGTTTGGAGCTGTTTTTTGTTTTCTTCGTCTATTCGGTAAAATTGAAGCAGGTGCCTGAAGTTCCTGATCCATAGACAAGAAATATATGATGATTGACCCCATTGGAGTTCGTCAAGCATTTACAGTAGGGGGGAAGTTAAGTTCCCCAAGCTCGGAAAAATCCAGATGTTATCAAAATGTCACCAAAGGCAATTAACAATTCCACAACATCTAAATCAACTCCAGGTCAAAACAAGCATGTGAAGAAAAGAGACAGCAACACGTAAGCAACTGGCCCAATAATGAGAGTCTCCCTGCCAAATAGTAGAGCCACCTTTTATACAGCAAATTCGCTTATACTAAACTCAACTCAGCAAATTCGCTTATAATGTTAGGAAATATGAAAGACCGCTGATGAGGGAAAATGTAACCTAAGAGAAGCATCTACATCTGTCGGTTAAGATAACAGTTGCCCAGATCATCTTCCTACTACCTTGCTACCTGTTTCTCTATCATAAGACCAAAAGGGCATGTATGACGATACAATGAACTCTATAGATTCCATGGAAGCAGCATGGATGACCAAAACTGCACTCTGTTAGAGAAATTTCAAATTCAATTTGGAAGAAATGTAATAACGCATAGCTTGGCATTCCAACGGAAATGGCTCCAACAAATTCTCGTACTCATATTGAACCATAATGCCAATTAACTACCTATGGCATATAAAATCTGCAGCATGACTTGTTAATTGATGGATTCACTCAAGATGCCGGCAACAATAACTGGGGTGAAAATAAGATTATACGCTCTCAGGTACTTGCACCACTCTTCAAATGTGCCTCGACCTCTTTTATAGGTACGTCGGCTTAAAACCAATCCACTCAGTTTGGAACAAGACCATTCAGTTTGAATAGACGCAACAAGTTTTAAAAATAATGCATATCATTATGAAAAACGATATGTTAAAAAAAATCATTATGAAAAACAATGAACACAGAAATCTATTCAAAAATAAGGCACTGTTCAAAAAAATTCCACATAAAAGATACGGCAATGTTTTGTCAAGTGGTTCCTCGTCTAAAATATCTGATATTTAGTGTGAAGTAATGATTATATTTTCACATATAGATCTGCTTCAAAGATGCCACGAGCACTTAGGATGTGTGAGCCACACCAAGCACTCTACAGAAGCAAAAAAGCAGCAGCCCCCAGTTTGTATTCAGATACTTATAATATTGTAGCGACACTATCATTTCCACATAAAAGTGAATGAGGCACCATTAAAAATCCACAAGCCAAACAGGCATTGAATAAATTTATAATCTCAAATTCCAATTCCAACCCCTAGAAATCTAGAATAAAACATTGCAGAAGTCAAGTGGATGATTAAAAAAACACTAGCCAACCTTGTTATTCTGTTCGGATAAGATGCTCGAGTTTTCTGAATGCCCACGCATTACGGTGCATGTTATTGCAGTAGGACTTGGGTGATCTGCAAAAAAAAAAAAAAAAACCGAAAAAAATTAAAGATATGGCACAAGGAACAAAGTGAAGGTCAAAACCATCATAATATCTATAACAACATAGCAATCCGAAAAGTGACTCAAACTTTCCTGAAGTTAACAAAACTGAAGAAAGTATTCATTGTTTTTTTTTTTTTTTGAATGGTGCTTATTAAGTGGGGAAACCCCAAAGACCGAGGTTGTCTAAGTAGACAAGGGACAAGGTCAAAACAATCATATATCAATAACAGCATAGCGAAATAAAAAGTGACTCAAACATTCCTAACTTTTTTATTAATGGCGCTCAATTATATTAAGGGGAAAAACCCCAACGACTGAGGCAGTCTAAGTACACAAGGGACAAGAACAAAATCCTCTCCAAGTGAGTTCTCCCAACACCCGCTTATGCAAGCCAGTCAGCGTTACTATTGGCCAACCTCTTGACAAGCTGGAATATACTATCATGACTCTCTAATCGCTCTTGGATTTAAGAGCTTGAGGGCCTCCTTAAATTGCATCGCCTTCTTGCTGGCATCAAATTCAGCTGCATGAACCGTCGAAAAGGGCTTCAAACACATTTCCCTTGCTAGAAAGGTTGACAATTCTAGCAAACCTCGACCCAATTGAACCTTGCATCCCCTCAGCATATTAGGAGTCCCATCCAATAAATATAATATTTGCATTTCAATAAATAAAAAAAATCCATGCTGAGTGCATCTATACTTTGTTGAAAAAAATCCATACTGAGTGCGTTTATAATTTGCAGAAAAAAATCCATACTAAGTGCATTTATAATTTGCTGAAAAAATACTTAAATGTGGCAATGACACAATGTTAAGCAATTAAACAAATATTTACCTCCATCAAACAGATTATATAGATTCAATATGATATATGCAAGTAGAGAAACACAGGTAAAAAACCTGAATGACTCCCACTGCAATGCACAGTCTGTATAGTCGGACTTTCGAGGTTGAGATCTGGCTCTTGATATACAGATGCTTCTGGGACCATATCTTTGAACTGAATTTGAAACAGAACATCAAAATCAAATTAAATCATCACAGCATAACCTAGTCCGTGTTGATACATCTAGAACACTTACCTTTTCTTGAAAGCTTCTATCAAGTCCAATTGAGGTAACATCCATGTCACTGTCAAATCTACTTGAGTTGTCACTGATGGGCTTTCCAAATGGACAAGCCAGCTCTTCTGTCACCGGATTTACTGAATTGATATCATTTCCAACGGTTTTATCCACACCTAGCATTGGATCCTGCAAGTCTCCAACAAAGCTCGATCTCTCTACATCAATCTTCTCAGAAGTAATACGACCATTGGTCTGATCGGTATCAATAGGAGGTGAAAGATTGTGTTCTACACCCTCAACAACAGAAGAATGCTCTACAGGTGACATATCAATGTCAAGAGGCATGGAAAATGGATCTCTAATTGGATCTAATTGTGAATTGCGCCTTTGCAGTGAAGGCATTAAAGCAAATGGACTTCTTGGTGGGGTAGGTGAAGTCTTTGAAAATCTGTTGCTCTCCACTCTTTGTTGGTCCTTTACTGGTGTTTTCCTATTAATTATTGATTTTGTCGAATGCTGCAGAACTGATAATGCTTTTCTGGATCTCGACTTCTGTGATGCCTTAAGATCATTTGTTTGGACACTACCCAAGTCAGGGAAGGATAGTTTGTTCAAGGTAAGGGGTTTAATATTTAAGTTTTCTTGCAAGAGAGTGACCATTTCATCCCCATCTAAGTCTCTATGAGTATGCAGCAATTCATCGAAAAAGCTTCCGATTTTGTTCTCCTCTGCTACTGAACCTAGTCACAATAAAGTTAATCAACAGAAAAGGTTTAAATGCCAGAATAAACAAAGTAAAAAATATCATAGTAGAAATAAAGTACACACTTGCAGAATTAAGGCTAACCAACCCTTTCCTTGAGAAATGGTGAAAAGTTCACCACCATTGTTTTCCTTTTCTTTTGAAGAACCAAGCCCGTCAGTTGCTTCTAACACCATATCAGATGGGACCTTGGATGGAGTTGGAATTTTCACTTGGAAATTTTCTTGTGATGATACAGGGTTCTCCATGTTATCAGCAGGTGGAGGATAAAGATGTTTATAACTTGCCTTCTTCCTGAAACCAAAGACAATAATATTTCTGACAGTAGAACTCTATGTGAGAATAAAAATTCGGCGTTTTTCAAATATATATATGGTTCTATCTACTTGATAGCATTTATCATATTGGAATTTTCTGGGCAGACACTTTATTACCATTATAGCCGAACCGTAAAGAAGAGCGTTGGAAATCAATGGATGATTATCTTTTTCTGCAATTTGTTACCTAAACCCAGTTACCTGGGCTATATTTCCATTACATGGAAAATGCTTCCTTCAGGAAAACTGCAACAGCAGAAACAGAAATAGATAAGTGATCTCAATCATACCCCAGAATCCCCGGTCGGCGAGGCCGTGCTGCTAAGGACTTGTTATGTTGAATTTGCTCCGTCGAATTGTCTCCCCTTAATTTCTTTACCACTTTCTCAGCCACTACAAACAATTCATTGTAATAACTAAAAAGTAATGAAAAACCCCAAAAAAAAAAAAAAAAAAAAAAAAAAACAGCCACAAGTATGCATGTTCATAAAACACAAGAATAAGTGAGAGTTACTTTCACGCATTTCGAAAAATGTGAAGAATTCGTCTGGGTCTTGCAGATGGTCGATGTTCAAACTCTGATCCGCTTGTGAAGTGGATATACTGTCAAATAATAGCATTACCGATTTCTCTTTAATTTTTCATTTCAAACAAAATATCGCATACTTTCATATTCTAATACCAAAATAAGTACAAAAATCTTTACCTTTGACTAGGCTTAAAAGAGAATTGAGCCCGTTGGAGACCCAATGCCGGTCTTCGTCTCCGGGTTTGATCTTCACCATTTGCAATGGCAGCTCTATCGACAACTTGGGATGGCAACTGACAGGCAAAATCAGATTTTAGAAATTCCTGACTAGTGTTAAAAATCTCAGTTGCCTGCTCCTTAAGCTCCATTGGGTCGTTTAACGCCTGGATTCGCACAGTGAACACAGAACTTTTTCTCATTTCCTCTGTAACTAAACTAATAAGTAACATAATAGTGTTGAAGTATAAATGATTAAATAACACCAACTCTAACAACGTAAGCTTTTGGAGTAATTGGTTGTTTCACAAATAGCTACAGAAAAGTTGAATGCTTATGTTCTAGAGGCACTTGGAGCAGAACATGAATGAGAAAAAATAAAGACTAGTGATGTTAGCACTACCATGTTTTGATAATCGCACTAACTCATTTTGTCTTTTATTATTTAAACACTTGTCAGAGGTTCCAAAAGGCTCTCAAAAGCCAAGTAAAGAAGAAAGGACAAGCTGAATTTGTGCAATTATTAAAACATGGTAGTGCCAATATCAGTACCCAAAATAAAACATAACCACAAAAAATCAAAATCAAAAACTAAATAAAACATGTGGAAACACGAAATAGTGAAGGAACATAGTTCAGATCCATAATTCTGAGATAATCAACCGATCAAGCAGAAATTGAGAAAAGAGAAACGATAAATGAAGATAAAAAAGAGAAAAAAAAAAACCCTAAGTGAGAGAAATAGAAGTACCATAGATCTGAGGAGATTTTGTACGGGGTCGGACCCCTGTTGATCCAAGGCCATGCCGTTGGGTAAAAACCCTAAGGTCTTAGGAAGGAGGGATAAAATAGAAGTGTCGATAAAGGGATCAAGATTTTGAAGTTCTTCATCTACCATCGTTGGTGGGATTCACAGCAGAAACCCTAGAGAGAGAGAGGGGGGGCGCCTTGGGCAGAGAGATGGGTTTGGTTTCTTTGTTTTTTATTGGCTCTCTTCCGGTTTTCAAATAACGTAGCGGGACATATCATTTTTGATATATTTGTCAAATGACGAAATTACCCCGGTGTTTGACATATACATAATCAGGGCACTTTGCCAGAAGTACAAAAACGTGATTCAGCCAAAAAAAAAAAAAAACGGACATGATATTTTCACCCCCTCTGCAGTACGCATTCACCCACTTATAACGTGAACAGTAGGCAACTTTAACTCTTTTTGACGTCAAATCACGTTAGAAGTGGGGCGAATGCGTAGTGCAGTGGGTGAAAAATATCATCGCCCAAAATAAAGGGACTGGAAAAATTCGGTGGGGATATTGGAAAGTTGGCCAAAAAAACGTATTTAACGTAAAAAACGTGTGTGAGTCTAGCATCCCCTCATTTCATGGATAGTGAAGAAAACATGATCAGATTATATGATTGTGGGGGGCACCCACACCAATCATGAGCCTATGGAAATAATCTCTACTAATACCAGTAGTTTATAAATATGATTAGGTGATCTTAACTAATCGCGAAATAAAGCTATCACTTAAGGGCCTATTTGATTGCATGATAATTTGTTGGGGCCAAAAATAATTCGAGAACCAACACTTATTTAATATTTGTCGAGCAACCATCATGGAAAAAATAGTAATTATAATATCTGACTTTAAAAATAATTATAACATCTGACTTTAAAATCTAGTAGATGAGTGCAACTAGAATGAATTTTAGATGAAATACCCGGGACAAAAAAATTAAAACATCAAAGTAAAAAAATTTAAAAATTCTTAGAAAAGAAAAGAAAAATTCCTAAAACACCCGTATCTCTTAAGAAATGACGAAAATTCCCCATCCTATAAAAAATAACAAGAATACTCATGTATCATAGACATGAGCCTGAGAGCCATGTAAACTAATCTCTCTGTGTACTTGTGAGTAATGGCACTAGGGCAGCAACGAGGAAGGTTAATTGAGCTTAAAGTGAACATAAAATAGATTGCATGCCAATTTGAAAAGTCAAAGTGGAGTATGAATTAAAGACACATTGTGCAGTTTGGACGATCAACAGTGACCATTCACGGACGACCAAACAGTATGTGGTACAGATTCAGAAGAAGTGTTGAAATAGCTTTCGCAGACAACCATCAGTATGTACGTTCGACCGTAGTGTGCTCAGGGTCGACCGTCCGGGGATTTCCAATAACGGATAAATCCCCAACGCCTAGTTCGACGGACGACCGTAGTTCATCCACGGTTTATCCATTCTACCGGTTATAGGTGCTATGATGGCGATTTTCCTTCCAAACTCTATAGGTATGGCTCTTTGGAGCTTTAGACATCGTCCAATAACACTTGGACTTGCCTTCAAGTATTGTACGGAGTGTTAAAAAACCCTTTGTGCTATTATTTGTTGTGTTTTTTGAGGGATTGGCTCATGGATTCGTTTATATATCTTCTGAGTGTTTGTTTTGTGAACTTCTAATTGCAACTCAACCTTGGTAGAAAGTTTTTCCTTTGGTTTTTCTTCTTATACTTGGTGGGAGGCACCACATCAACCTCGGGAGTCAGTCTTGGTGGCATTGTAAAAGCTTGCAACAATTTGGTATCCCCATAATTAGTGAGGCCACGAGTAGGGGACATCCTTGTGAGAGTGGACGTAGGCGGTAGTCAGGAACTGGGTTGAACCGATATAAAAATCTTGACACACACTTTCTAACTCTCTCATTTTATCTGTGCGGTGATTTTTTATCTGCTAAGTTTTTAATTGAAATCTGTTTTAAAGAATGACTGATTTTAAATGACCCAATTCCCACCTATTGGGTTGCCTATCTTGGTCCACAGGCACTCTTACCATTGGGCTTGTGCAGGTATGCCCTTCAGTTTATCATTTTTCTAGACAATTTATTCTTCCATAGTACAACATGAAATAAACAATGGATGATTATAACTACAGGATAAAAAAAACAAAGTACACAAACAAAATATAAATTAATTCTAGACAAGCTATCCACGACAACCGGCAATTCAAGACAAAGTTAGATTACCCCGCAATCAAACAACCCCTAAAATCATGTTATGTGATTAAGCTAACCAAATAAGGCCGTGCTTGTTTCATACCTTGATTGATGACTGTGGGCCTCAAACTGGTTATTGGACTCATAATTAAATGAACAAGGCTGTAGACACCCCATTTTTCCAAGTTTGGACTGATGATAGCTTTTGGCGCGATGATGATTGCAATGATGAACCCGTGCTAGGATAATTGATGCTTATCCTTGTAATATTGTATCTCTAGTATGAGAACCAGGGAGTTTTGGCATTCCCTGGACAATAGAACCATGATCTATTATAGATATAAAGAGTGGGAGAATTCATGCACAAAAACCTTTGTTTGATCACAAATATCACCCGAACCCAGCATAAAGGTTGACCTAATCAGTTGGCAACCATAGCCCTGGGATTTTATATCCGAGATCTCCGAGATCGAGCCTACAAACTAGCAAAACAGCATAAAGCTAGCCTAGTTGAACCTTTGTTGAATTTTCGAACATTCCTAAGTATACGAAACAAATTTCGTATGTATAAATACAAAGAAATTTAATTTCATACATTTTAGAAATGTACGTACGAATTTAATTCCGTACATTTTAGAAATGTACAGACTTCTAAGAGTTTGGTGAAATTTGGTTTGTACGGAATCTGTAATCGTATGCTCCCAAAACATATGAAATTGGTGTACGAAATTCCAATAGTACGAAAATCAAATCTGTAACTACTTTTTGAAAATTTTGCAGGAATTTACCATCCCATTTATGCCTATAAATAGGCCCTAGTTCTAGAGAATTAGGTGGGTGGATTTTTTGTTGGAGTTTGGGGTGATATTTTCCCTCCAATTTTTCTCAGAACGGAGAAACCTTACCAAAGCTCGTTGGAATTCGATTGAAGAATTCGCCGGAAGAATTTCAAAGGAGACTAAGGTTCTAAAGGCTTTGTGTGATCTCATTTCTTGAATTCTTCATCGAATTGTTCATAAATATTGATTGAATAATCGGAGCGCCATCGGAATTATCGTCAAAAGTCCTTCAATTTCGTTGTTCTTTTCTTAACAATTTTTCACATCAAAACATGTTTCGATTTCATTTCATTTGAATTTCAAGTTAAAAACAATCTTGATCTAAGTGAAGATTTAGAGAATTAGGGTTGCTAGCCATAATTCTATAGGTTTTCACCTTAAATGTATTAGACATAGGTTAGAATTTCAAGAATACGGTTATGGAATTCAATCCTATTGAAATTAAAAGAGAATTCGTGAATTATGAATAATCTCTTCATAATTCTCAAATATCCCCAATGGAATTCAATATGATTTAAATTTTAAAGAGATCCAGTAGGTAATCCATTAGAATTAGGTTTCTAATAACTCCTCTAATATCATTAGAGTTTTGATATCAAAGTTTTCAGAGAATCGAGCAAGAATTCTTGAAGAACTGGAATTTCGTATGAATTTTCAATATAATTTCGTATGAAAATATCCGTACGAAAATTTAAAGAAATACATACAAAAAGTTAGCACTCTCGGGGAATTCTTAACATTCAAAATTTAATTGGAATTTCATTATGTACGAAATTACAGAAGAACTACAATTTCATACGAAATTGCAAAAACAGTGATTAAACTAGTGAAGCCTTTGAATTCTTTTGCAAGATCTGATTCTTAAGACTAGGATTTCTCCAGCATGTCATAAGTTAAAAACAGGAATCAGGCCAAGCAAACACAAGTTCATTGAGTGTAAACAAAGATGAAGAAGAAATAAAATACTGATTTGAATCAGGCCCAACCGATCGACAATTCCAGAATGTTCTTTTTCTCTGGGAACGAAAACTTTGAAGATCGAATGCTCTCAAAGCAATGGAAATCTTCAACATTTGTTCTTATGTTTTCCAAAGAATCCATAGTTTATTCCTTGATATATCAAAGAAATAATTTTTTTATATAGGTTTATTCCTAAAGGTAAAGGAAAATAAGGAAGATTCAACGTTGGACAAAAACCAAGCTTGATTCAACAAGAAAATATTTTGAAAATTATGTTAGAAAGAAGGGACTTGCTCGGGACCATCGCATAAGGCATTTCGCGGATGGTCTGTTGCATGAGAGAGCAGCCACATAGGATTACTTTTCAGCAGATTTTGTCTTTATTCGTGGTGTGGCTGCTCTCTCTTCCAAGAGACCATCCACGAAATGCCTTATGTGATGCTCCCTAGCAAATCCCTTGAAAGAAATTAAGAGATGGATGAACAAGATTGGATTTTTGAAAAGTGGGATATGTTTTGTATTAGAAACAATGGCTGGGATCAAAACCACACGGCCCCCATTAGATCCAATCCATAATAAATAGACTTTTGATCAAATCTCCCACGGTCAGGCTCTTCTGGTTGATACAATCTTTGGGCAGTGGATCATCAAAATTCAGGAATTAAAAGATGAACGGTCAAGATCAGCTGTCCGAGACAAGATGGAGTATATAATTAGGTACACTTGTGGAGGAGCATCTCCTTTCACTATAACCTATTCGGGACGGCGCAGCCCCCCAAAAAAGTGGGGCCCACAATATTTGGGTGATCCATACCATTAATTTGTCGGGCCTTGGCGTAGATAGGACGGCACACTATAGAAACCTCCACGGATCAAAGGGCTATGATGATCCTACGAAGAAGACTTTTGGGGCACATCCTATCTACGTCAGGGCCCAACAAATGAACGGTTTGGATCAGGAAAATAAAGTGGGTCCCACTGTTTTTTTGAGACTGCACGTCAAATCACGGTCATGCCCCCATATAATTTCTCTAATTTGTGCAGCCATCCCTGAAAGCCCAATTTCCGGAGAAAAAGCCGTGTAAATTACACCTATTTCCTTGTTTTAATTTGGGCTAGGTTAAATTCGCACCCCCTGTAAGATAATTCGCACCTCTTTAAAGTAGCGTATGCTGCAGACTTAGCACTACAGGGGGGGTGCGAATTCATCACCTGCCTTTTAATTTTTTTAATATATATATAAATATTCCTTCCATCTATCACTGGCCGGGGGTAGGGTTACATATATCAGTGTAGAGATACAACAGGCACTTTCGTTTCATTTTTTCATTCTGCCCTAAAGCCTGCGCACCCCTCTCTCTCTCTCTCTCTCTCTCTCTCTCTACAAAATCTCCCTGTAAAAATGGGGGCTTCTCTCCCTCCCAAAGAAGCCAATCTCTTCAAGCTCATAGTTGTAAGCTCTATAGCTTTTAATTTTTCTTCCATTTTACGTTTCCCTTTTCAATAATCTATGCTACTGATCAGTGTTCTCTGTTCCTTCTTAATCTCTATTTGTTCTTTCATCTGATGTTTTTCCCTCTCGAAAACCCTAGTTTTGCTTATACTTATTCTTTTTAGTTTATTTAAAGCGTCCGATTCATGGAATTTATGTCTGTAACCAGTTAAATTGTTCGATTGCAGTTTTCTGACTGTTAGAGTAGTTGTTTGAATGCGATTGATCTATGGGCTGTTTGTTTAATGTGGATTCGATTTTTGAGGAGCTTCACCTCGTTGTAACTGAACTCAGTATTTATTGTTTATCATTTTTGAGATTTATGTTTATAAAGTTTTCTTTTTTTGTTAGAAAGGTGATTTTATGGTTACTGAAATTGTAGATTTTGCTTTGGAACCGTTAATGCTTGTAGATTTTGCCTTGGAAAGTTTGAATCTTGAAGCCATGTTCGTTAAAGATTATGACAACCGATTGTGATTGCCAAACTGATTATTGGACTCAAATTTAAACGTAATTTTGAGTCCAATAATTGGTTTGGCGCTCACAATAGGTTGGGGTTGGTTTATAATGTTGTAGAACTGTTTCTTGAGTAACACGGAAGAACCCGTGGCACATGTTTGGGTAAATTAATTGCGCTTAAAGTTAACTTTGAGATCCAATATGCTATATTTGGTTGGGTTCCACCCTCATGCATATTGCCAATCACTAAGTTTCTTGTCAAGTTGGCCACCTGCTATCAGTACAACTTTATCTCGCAGTTGGTCACTTGCTAGTAATTGAAATGCACCTTTTTTTTTCTTAGCTTTGAGGAATGACCATATGTAGTTCGTAGTAAGTCTGTTCTTGTTAATTTTCACATCGTTTATGAGATAGTAATTTAGGGGACATGCATTTTGATTCATCAGATGAAGTGTTATCTTAAATTTTGCCCGCATATTTTGTTGGCAATTGTCTGCTCATTGGAAATGGTAAAGCTTTCAGTTCAGTTTTCATTCTACCCACAGCCCTCTAAGCCCATATCCCACCAGTGTAATATAGCCCTGTAAAAAGAGGCATTGTGGAGTCCTTCACAGTAGTGGGAACACATTATCTTTTTATTTTGCAACTCCTCCAGGCTTGATGGGTTATAGTCAAATGGGCACTGTGGCACAGTGATTGTTTTGTGCTTCTCCTTCACTTTCCACACTATGGGCCATGGGTGGGAGCAATGTTACCAGGGTTGCGCCCCCTACCGTCCCCGATCTGGGTCGCATGACCCCAAACGCTGTATGTTCACGATCCAAATAGCTAAAAATGGCGATCCCGTTGTCCGGGCCTACAACAAGCTCACACATACGGCTTTACAAGAGAGTACTTCTGTGGACAATGGAAAACCAGTCGTATACTAGCTTATTAGTTTGATCATTTATCATATTTTTTACGTCTTTATTTAAAACCTAGTAGTTTTCTATTTGCTTTCTTTTAGGATTGAATATAAATTATATGCTTTTTCTTTATATAGTAATATTTAGAGATCTTCATATTTTATATATTTTTGTGTGGAACTCGAACCTTTTTTTTGAAAAAATATGTATGGCATACCCCATCTTACTGTGTACCGGGCTAACCATCTTACCAACCTTTGCCGTACCGCGTACCATAATGAACCACGTTCCAGGTAAAATTGGTTTGGAGGTGACTTGCTCAATGCAATCTGTAATGGAAGGTAGGGATTCATTCCATGTCTTTTTTAGGGGCTTTGCCTACTTCAACAGTTCAACGCACATTTTTTTTTCCTAATTATCTAATGGTCTGGTCTCTTGCCTGTCTCCAATGATGGTTAATTTTAATTAAAAAAAAAAAAAAAGGTCTGCAAAGCATTCTTGGTGTCTTTTTTTATTTTTTTAACATGGTTTGCTCTTATATTCTGGATTTTAGTTATGATGTTTGTTATCATAGGCAGAGATCATCTGTGACAACTTCTGGTTGGAGCTTATGTATGTTAGGGTTTGTAGGGATATCTTGTATATTTGGGCAACTCTGCCCTTTAATGTAAATAGTGTAATTTTGGTTTTTTTAGTAAGTCATTATCTGCTTCAATAAAAAAAGGCTAATGCATGGTAGTATTGACTTTATTATGTCCTTTATTTTTTTCATTTTAGTATTGGTTTGTGTTACTTTTTAATAACTCAACTCAACTAAGCCTTTGTCCCAAATTAGTTTGGGGTCGGGTTGTGCTACTTTTTAATGATAAAATAAAAATCTATGTTTGTTAAGATTTTTGACATACTCCTCACGCGTTCTTGTCCTTGCAGAAATCATATGAAACTAAACAATATAAGAAGGGGTTGAAGGCCGCAGATGCTATACTGAAAAAATTTCCGGAGCATGGAGGTATGAGTAGCTTCAACAGCGATTTAAGTTCAAGTCACCCCTTTACCAAATTTTAATACCAGCACCTATTATCATCTCATTACATGGTTACATGCATCGAGCTTGGGGTCCAGACATGTATATTTGATATTTTTGCCACTATTTAATAAAACTTTATTACAATACTTCCTTGATTCAACCACAGTTTGCTTGTAAAACATGAAAAATTGGAATGTGATTTATCTCCGGGATGATGTCATGAGGAACAGGAATGATACACTAGGGTTTTATTTTGAATTCCATTATTCCAGGATATGGAACATTCCTCTGCTAACAGTTGGAGTGAATATGAGTTAAGCTATTATGTATGAGTTGAAATGCAATATGATATTCTAATGCTCTGTCTTCCATACGAAAGAGGTTTGCTTGGGTTGGACCTCTACTTGTTTTCTGATAAACTGAAATTCAAAATTTATTTATGATCAAGAACAGTACAATCAAGTCTAATACAGTCCCAGTTTGGGGTTGCCTTTTACTCACAGGTAAGAGGTAAGAGACAATAGTTTGGCACGAAATCTGCCATGCAAGATCAATGTTAAACCTTTTTATGGTTTGTTAGATATGTTTATTCATGTAGTTGGACAACAGTTAACTGTCTACTTTTTGTAGTGTCGTGGACCTATTTATATCTTTTTTGGTTCTTTTGGCGCATCTTTTATCACGAAATAACCGTGGGGTCCTTGGATAGACTAGTCTCGAAATCTATAGCTATTGAAGTCTTTGATTATAAGCGCTAGACAAGTAAATTACTGGCGGAGCCATTTCTATTCAGAGGAGTCAATACCATTTGTTTGAAAAACTCGGACTCAGATGAGTCGGCTAAGGTAAAACCGACTCGACACGGGCAAGTGAATGATTGACACCATCAATTTTTCATTAACTTGGGCGAGTCAAAGGAGTTTTTGATTGACTTGGTTAGTCCAAAAACTCAAACTCAAACTCAAACTCGGCCAAGTAAAACCTAATCAATTAGGGAGAATTGATGATCGGCTCGGGAAGTTTTAAAAAGCGCTCAGCACTTCATTTAACTTCATTTCTGGTATTTTTGCCTGATCATGTGGTAAACGGTGTTTACCTGTATGAAACCTTGGTCATGATAGTCTCTTAGGATGTTAATGGCCTCAATTGGCCTTGCAGCAAGATGAAGATCTGTAGTTGAGCTGGAGAATATCCAATAATGAATTCCATTGAATGAATAATTGATCCGGATGCTAAAAACAATAATGCTTTCGAATAGGCATGAGTGACTAAGTGGAATAATGCAGCTTGATAAGAACCTATCCCTGGAGCTAACATAGTATAACCCAATTGAGACATTGTAGACATTGTAGATTAAGCACATGCATCAAATCCACTTGTTCAGTCAAAACCGGATGGCTGGCTTAAAAAGGCGAATACCCTCATTTTTTTACTATTAGATTACATCCTCAGATGCTTGGTTCATCATATTTTATCGATGACACACACACACACACATACACCAATTGAAGCATGCATGTTCTCAAATAATACTTTCATATGAAATTCTTTTTGAGAGGTACAATTTATACTAGAAGTATTTCTACATCTCCGTTTTGTGGATAACTGTGCCACATTTCATCTTGGTAAACCATGCCTATGAGCAGCCCTTGCGAATCCATGGAAAGATACTAAATCCATGGAAAAGATACTATGTCATCATATGCATTGAAGTAACTGCAAAGATTTGTTGTTGGTTATACTTCAACCATGGACAATGTTTGGTGTTTGCTTAGCCTCTAACTGGCTGATAATATACAAAATATAAAATACAATGACTCAATCATTTCTTGGCAGTCTGTTCTTTTTAAGTTTGTTGTTTGTTTATATGTCCGCTAACTGTAATGCACATTCCTTTAATCTTTGTTAGGGGTATGGAGAATCAACTTCAAGAGAGTATATTTCTACTGTTGCTCAATTCACACACACACACACACACACACACACACACACCTTTTCAACGCTGATCTGTTTCTCTGTTTGGTTAGTTGTTTGGTTTTGGGGATCTAATTTAGTAATGGTAAATTCTTCCTTTTTTTCCTGCCCATTGCTAGAAACTTTATCAATGAAGGGATTAACATTGAATTGCATGGATCGCAAAGCGGATGCTTATGAGCTTGTACGGCGGGGGCTGAAGGTTTGTCTTTTTAATGGTGTTTAGTATGGAAACTTGCTGTTTTTTTCGACATTGGCACTTCCATACATTACTTCTCATTGTTTTCCTCTGTTTTTTTGCAGAATGACCTTAAAAGTCACGTTTGCTGGCATGTTTATGGCCTTCTATATCGATCAGACAGGGAATACAGGGAAGCAATCAAATGCTACCGAAATGCTTTGAGGATCGATCCAGACAATATTGAAATTCTTCGGGACCTTTCTCTCTTACAGGTAGGTAGATGATGTTTCAATTTACTGAGCTATTATTTTTGTAAATGGAATGTTCTGACTCATCTACAGCACCCTTTGGGTCCACAAATAGCAAATTGTTATCACTGTTGTTTTTTTTTCTAGATATGTTTTCTTCGTTTTTTTTTCCAGTGAACAATTTCAGTAAAAATGAATGAAGAAAACAGTACAGAACAATTGGACAGTTGCCTTGAAAGAAAGAAAAAACAGCTAAAATCATCGTCTAAAACAAAAAAGAAAACCAGAGTTAGCACTATGATATAGTAATAAACAGTGGCATGCTAGTTGCCAATAAGTAATAACCAAAGTTTTCCTTTCCACACCATCTAGTTAACCCTGATGATTTCTCCTTAAAGATGATTAGTTGATGTGAATCCATGATAGCCATGAGAAAGACAGAGAAACAATAGATAGTGAAGATCAAAATCAAGATTAAGAATGAGGGGAATCGGAGTAGAAAGGAATGCACTTTATGAACCCAACCACAGTGGGGTGGGGGTTATGAACCCAACTGAGAAGGGGAAAAAGAAGAGCGGAGAGAATGAGACTAGAAAGAAAGAGATACGCGGAGAAAGATGGAAGAGGGAGAAAAGGATTTAAGAGAGGGGAAGGATAAGCGGGTGGTGGGCTTATAATCCCGACCAAGAGGAGATGGGGGAGAGAGGAGAGGAGAAGGAGAAGATGAAATAAAGAAAGAAAAGTGTTTAGGGATAAAAACTGACCTGATATGAAGCATCACACTTTGGAAATGGTATCACACCTAATCAATATAAGAAAACATCAAATATTATTATGGGTTACACATGCCAATATTCGATGTTTTCAGAGGTGGTCTTATATCACTGTTTGCCTTCTTGTGGTAGCATTTTCTTGTAGTACATTCCAAACTCTTTATTTGCGGGGTAGCAGGTTGACCTGCAACCTTGTTAAGTGACATTCATTTAAACTTTTGTTCGCCTTGACAAATTTATATCTTTGGTGCTGCACAGTTTTAGTTTGGAGATCTCTGCATCTTGTTAGAGTGTGTGTAGGTTGATTTTCTCTACACCATATGTTCTCTAAGGTCATGAGTAATTCCCATTTTAGCATGATGTTTTAGTTTTTCAATTCTGCTTGCTTCTATACCATGCATTCCTATTTCTATTAGATTTTTATGACCGACAAATTTGATCAAGCATATTAAGTTATAGATCTAGTTTGCTTTAATCCCATTACAAAACTCTTTAGCTTTCATATGGCAGGCACAGATGCGGGACTTGTCTGGATTTGTTGAAACGAGACAACAGCTTCTGACACTAAAACCAAATCATCGCATGAATTGGATTGGTTTTGCCGTTGCCCATCATTTGAACTCTAAGTATGTTTTGTTTCTTAGCTAAAGAAAGTTTTACATTTTTATGTTCACAAATGTCTATTATACAGATCGTTCCCTACTTCATCAATATTGCTTTTATCTTTAAATGTGTCTTATTAGATCATCAATAATCCAATTTAAAGATTAATGGGTACTTAGGGGAAGAAAAGACAAAAAGGGGGTAAAAAAATCAAAATGTCAGGTTCGGTCATCAAAATCATTCATTTCCTGAACATGCCTAAATGGTGTACGCCCTTTATTGGAGGTGTGCGCCTTTCAAATGTCAGGTCTGCTCATCAAAATCATTAATTTTCTGAACATGCCTAAATAGCATACTCCTTTTGTTGGAGGCTTGCGCCTCAAGTAAAAGGCACACACATTTTACCCCTTTCACCCCCCAAGGCTTACTCCTTTCGAACAAAAGGCTTTTTTTAACGTCTTAAGGTGCTAATGGCATGCCACGGCTTGAGGTGTAGGCTTCAAAAGCGCCTTTGAGAACACTGTTTTAATCATTCGAAGATCGTTTCCTTTGAGAAGATGTCTTTACTTCTGGTTAGTTGTTTATCCTTGTATTATTTATTTGCTAGTGGCTCAAAGGCAATTGAAATTCTGGAAGCTTATGAAGGGACTTTAGAAGATGATTATCCTCCAGACAATGAACGTTGTGAACATGGAGAAATGCTTTTATACAAGGTATGACTTTAATATAGAAATTTAGCTATCCCTTTTCCATATCTCATTTATTTCTTACAGTTGGCTGTTTTAACCACATTGTATTAGAATGCTGCATTGTGCCATCTGTACTTTTTTTTTTGTTGGACTGTTAACTTTTTCTTAGTAGCTTAAAATTGCTTGGGTTTACATTGATACTTAAAATCTTGGACACTGATCAGTATGGCTGCTGACTTGGTCGGGTCAATTATTGCCTAGGCCAAGTTAAACGAGTTTATGTTAGATCACATCGAGTTTTTTAGTGTTCGATTGAATTTATAGGGTGACTCATAAGATTTAAAAAAATATACAATGAGTTCACTCAGCCAGGCCATTGATGGACCAGACAGGTTTTTATACAAGGCTTAGACTTAAGAATATCCTTTCTTGTAAAGCGTAAGATAATCCTTTCTTGTAAAGCTTTAAACACCAATATTACTTGTTTGGCTTGATTATCAATCTTATTCCGTTTCATTTGGAATGGATGTACCCTTTCATTCCGTTTTGGAAAAGAGAAAAAAAAACATACGAAATATCTTGTTTAGAAATCTTGTCTTATCCAGTGTGTGTCCTTGTGTTTTGTTCCATGTCATCCATTCTTGAAGCAATATGGCAAAACGCCCTGTTTCAGACGAAATTGACTGAAAACTAATTAAACATCTATTCTTCCCATCACCATTTAAAAAAAAAAAATCTTTTCTTCCCACCAGTCTAACTATCAGGTGTTATTGTGCATCCATGAGTCTTCCACACATTCTTCTGTTCTTCCATCATGTTATTTAGGTTCTGCACTTCATGTTTGGTGATCCGTGTACTCATCTCATACATGCAAGTGGACTTAAATCTGTGCCTAAATGACCCAATCGCCGCCTCACGTAGGCGCAGAAGTGTGGGTTATTAACCACATTGAATAAAAGGGCACATAAACAAACCTATCCTTTCTTAACAAATAATCCATGTCCTTATCGGAGTTGTGCCTCAAGGTTTATGCCTTGAGGCAACTTATGTGTTTACTACCTTTTTTTTTCTTTGAATGATAAGAGAATTTTCTTTGGGACCTTCTCGGTCTCTTTTCCTATTAATGAATTCTCTTATAATGATAAGAGAATTCATTAATAGGAAAAGAGACCGAGAAGGTCCCAAAATACATGAGCGGGGCTGGCATGTAACCCTATAACAATGCAACAAAGCTAAACAGTTAATGAGGAAGAAACTCGAAAAGCTCGACTCTCTCCCTAAGAACTCCCTCTCTAGTAAGTTTATCAGCCTCTTCATTTGCTGACCACCTTATATGGTTGAAGTGAATCAAGGCGGATCCAATTCTATCATGAATTTCATCAAATAATGTGGCAAACCCCCAAGGAGCCGGGAGTGAGCCTCTAAGCCATTTAATGACATTGAGAGAGTCTCCTTCTATCACCAGTTCACCACCCTATTAAGATCCTCATTTTGAAGCAACTTAATTCCTTGGTGGATTGCTCGAACTTCTGTCTCATTAGAATCTGCTACTCTTATTGGGCTGCTAAAAGCCCAAATCACCACCCATTCCTCTATCCTTAACAATCCTCCAATACCTGAAGGGCCCAGGTTAACCCAACTCAAACCGTCAAAATTTGTTTTGAGAGTTCCTTGAGAGGGCGGGGACCAAGCTTGAATAACTTTAGGATTATTGCTTGATGCGTAGCATATCTCTTTCCATGCATGCCACAGATCGTATGTTTTCACTACTACTTGCAGAGACTTTAGTCATTGATTTCAATTCCATTAATTCAAAATTAAAATTTAATCTATTGAAATGTAACATGGAATGAAAAATTAGTAGCGCCAATGAGAAATATTGAATTAATCTGATCATGCATGAGAAATAGTTACTACTACATTCTATGGTCTAAATAAAAAGATGGACAACTCTTCCGATATGGAACTCCATGTTGCCAAAGTAAACGACACCTACATTGATAAAAATACCCCCTTTAAGGATTGAATTCTCAATCAAATGCCTGCGACCAGATGCAACAAGTGATGATTGGAATCTCTCCCGTGTGGCCAATTCGGCGTCGTAGACTCGCAGGAGACTCCGGCTAGCATAAGGTGTTCCACCACTCCACCCCATCGTTAGAAAACCGATCCATAGCCAGCATTTAATTTTGGATCCGTTTTCCAGTGGCAAGTGGAGCTGTAGGGACTTTCTTATGATGCCGTTTGACTTGGTGGAGAGATTCCAATCTTCATTTTTCGCATCCATCTGCTGGAGATCCTCAGTTAATATTGCAAATATTTACTTCTTATAAAGGGGTATTTTGGTCATTTTGTTGAAAGCAAATATCAGTCCCGATGAATGCGAAGCCTCTTTCTTGTCTTCTTGTACCAATGTCCCAATCATCAGCTCCCACCTTTTTTTTAACTGAATGGGTTTCCGTCTTTCTAGCAGCTCTCGAAAAAGATAAAAGAATATGTATCCACAATTCTACATTATGTTACCTTTTAGTGAACGTTATGGTGTCTAACTTCAGTGAAGTCATATTGCAACTGTAAGGTTGACTTAGGTATCCAAATAGATCGTTTGTTTGAACCTTGAGTGGACAACAGATTTTTCATGTAGCATCATAGCTTGCTCAGAATCTTGATAGGAGTAAAAGAAAGATACAACTTGTGTGTGAATGACTACTCTAGCTGAAGGATTTCATAGTCTACATTATGCAGACATAAGAGGATCCAATACAGGTCATATCAACTAATTCTTCTTGCAATTGTCAAAAAACACAGAAGTAAAATTGGTAGGGATCAAGAGTACTCTAGCTATATTCCCTTATCTATTAATCAAATTCTCTAGGTTTGAACTTTGAAGGTTCCGGCTATTCTTAGGTTGGGGAAGATTAAAACATATGATTGTTTCTTGTAATAGAAAGTTGAGCTGCTACAGTAAAGTGACTGACTACTTGTAGGATATGGTGCCCTCATTTTTACTATACTTTAGACTAGCGTGCTTTTCGCTCATAGAGGGACTATTGACTTTTTTTTTCCTTGTTTGAACTTAGGCCTGCTTGTCTTCTTGACATCAATTTTTTTATTCTTATATGGTTTCAAGTGATATATATTTTGGAGATCTTTCACATTGGGAATGCATTCTTATTCTCATGATAAAACACTCTTTGTGCTTTTTTCTTAATTTTTTGGCTCCATCCCTTCACGTGAAATTATCTATAACCCTTATTTCTTTCCAATTTGCATTATCTATATCTAGGTGTCTTTCTTTCCTTTTCCTTTTCCTTTTTGTTTGTGTCCTTGTAGCAGAGGATGCTTTACTTGTATCAGTTTAAAGACAAGTGTAATTAATTATGTTGATATGGTACCATTAAAAAAATTGAATATGTTGATATGGGTTATATGGATTGACTCGTAGGCCTTGTTTTATATATTTACTTATGATTTTTTTTTTCAGATTTCTTTATTAGAAGAATACGGATTTCTTGAGAGAGCACTTGAGGAATTGTACAAGAAAGACGCTAAAATTGTAAGAGTATTTTATTCAACTTGCTAAGCTGTAGAAAAGGAGTTAATGCCTTCAACTTTCTTACTTATTATATTATCCTGTTTGTCATCAATGTCTTGTCCAGGTAGATAAATTGGCGTACAAGGAACAACAAGTTTCTTTACTAGCGAAGCTTCGTCGTTTTGAAGAAGGAGAGAAAATATATAGGTCCTTGCTCTCTATGATCCCCGACAATTACAGGTAAATTTTTTAGATTTATCTTGATGTTAGTTACGAGCATCTTGTAGATTGGCTCAGAATAGCCATTGTGTTAAAATAATGGCGCGACATTGGTACTTTATTTGGAACCTTTCTATTAAGTTTTGTCCTTTTGATGTCTCATTACTTGTTTGCACAATCAGAAGTTGGTATTATATATATATAATACCTCAAGACTCAAGAGCGGTGGTTTTTTTCTTTCTAAATAATGAACTTAATGAAGGAAAGTGCATGTACAAATAGGATTCAAGATAGGGTATGTCCGCGGTGAAGTAAAGATACATAAACTATGGTGGAAATACGTCAGAGTAAAGGAATTGGGAGCGAATATGGATCTTATGTCCTAACACTCCCTTATTTTTTGTTGGAATTTGCTACCTCATTCACCCCTCGGGTGAATATCATGAAAAGATAACTGGAACACTTCACAACCCTCTACGATCTTCTTAATATTATTGGCCACTCTCCATGGATACTTATACCATCTTTTCACCCACATGATAACCTTATCAACCTCCCTCAATTTCTTTTGTTTCTATTAGATGGGGAGTGAAGGCTTTAAGTCCTTATAGAGGAATTAGGATTAAAACATTTTCTTTGTAGCCATAACCGAAGGTGAGAGGTCTGGGCGAGGATATCTATACACAAGTCTTGAAGAAAATGTGCTACACGTTCTCGATCTTTTGGCGTTAAAGTAATGATATGCAATTCGTGTATTTTGTTTGTTTTTCTATATTTGTATTGCTCTGCCTTTTCAATCGAAATGTGTTAATAAGTCTTTTTAGACCGTGCAAGGAAATGCCCATCATCTCGTAAGTTTGTAAGTGGGGTGCTTAGGCATTCATTATTTGGTGCTAATGTATTGCATTTCACATTTGGCAAGTGCACAAAAGATATCTTGGATTGTGCTTCAAATGCTTTGAAGGCTCACTTATTTTATTTTCTGGGTTGCTTTTGTTGCATTCAGATATTATGAAGGCCTGCAAAAATGTCTAGGGCTATATTCAGAGAATGGTCGGTACTCACCTGAAGAAGTTGATCGGTTAGATGTGTTGTACAAATCTCTTAGGACGCAATATAACTGGTCATCTGCTGTGAAGGTACATTGATTTCTTCCAAATTCACGTTCATCTTTTATTTTGCTCATTGCAACTAATTTGGAGCATCATGTTCTGTACAAGACCTCTACATGCTTGTTTCTGTATCAATAGTTTTCAATTCAAGTTGTGAGTTTAAGTATTCAATTAAAGAATTATTTTCACGCTGATGATTATGGTAAACCTTCTTCAAGTTCTTTAGTCATTTAAAAAGCTATGTAATTTAAAATGAGGAAGATGCAAACTAGGCAATAAGATGGTTTTGGGAAACAAGGTATTAAGAAATGACCAAGGGGAAGTTCTGTGGGCTTTCGCGGGCCACATCGGAGAGGTGGATGCTATGGAGGCCGAGGTTTGCGCAATCATCAGGGCTTAAAACTATTGGCTACGAATAAAGTGGATAACATGGTAGTTGAAAGGGACTCTTTGTATGGTATTAAGTGGCTAAAAGGAATACAGAATCACCCGTGGGGATTTGATAGGCTTTTTGATGAAATGTTTGATTGGATGAGACCATTATCGCTAGAGTTCAAGCATATTCGTCGGTCGGCAAACGAGGTGGCCGATAGGCTAGCTAGGGAAGGAGTGTCGAAAGAGTCATTGGCATTGTTTGATTCTCTCCCTCCGTGACTTTACTTTGTTGCCTCTTGTAGTCTTGTATCTTTCTTTATTTTCTTGGTTCCTCCACCCTGTATCTTGGCCATCTCGGTCTTTTTTTTTTCAATAAAATTGGCGATCTTTAAAAAAAAAAAGTTAATTAATTTGTATTCAGCATTGTCTTATTAGTTCCATAATCATTGCTAAAAATAGGAAGTCCAGTAGTTTTTATATTCCTTTTCTATGTATGTTGTCTTTATGGTAAACCTTCTTCCAGGTCTTTAGTCATATAAAAGGCTATGTAATTTAAAATGATGATGCAAACTAGGCAGGAAGATGGTTTTGGGAAACGAAGTATGAGAATGTTAATTAATTCTTATTCAACAATGTCTTATTAACCCCGTAATCGTTGCTAAAAAAATAGGAAGTTAAGTAGTTTTTAGATTCCTTTTCTATGTATGTTATCTTTAAATTATTAGTGGTAGTTAGGATGAGACACATGATAAATATGCCCTACAAGGAAATGATATTCAGCCTCTTCTCTTGCGGTTCCACCTGCTCTTTGTTCGTCTTATTTACATTTAAAGATTTCTTTTCTGTCAATTATCCAAAATGCCCTCAACCCAAACCATCCTCTTTTTCACGCATAGTAATACACAAGGTGTACTCAGGACCATGGTTTTAAATTTCGACCGAAGTCCAAAATTTTGGATTTCTGTGAGCACCGAAACCGAAATTTATAATAAAATATTAATTTTTTATCCCGTCAAAGAATTTCGATCGAAATTACCTAAATTTCGGCAATTTCAATCGAAATTTCGTCCCAAAAAATCAGGGATTTGAAGCGTTAATACCAAATTTCAGCTGAAATTTCGGTTTCGAATAAGTCATTTTAGCCGAAACTGAAATTTAAAACCATGCTCAAGACATGGAATGAAATTTTGGAAGGATAAATGGTGTGGTGATGAGGCCCTCAGTGTCACCTTTCCCATTCTCTTTAAGGATAAATGGTGTGCTGATGAGGCCCTCAGTGTCATCTTTCCCAATCTCTTTGCAGTGTCTAAGAAGAAGGAAATGTGGTTGAAGGATTGAATATCTCGTGGGGAAGTCAGCATATTTTGGGATTTGCAGTTTAGAAGAATTTTTTTAACAGGGAGCTCGATAGGGTAGCTCAGTTTTTGGAGGTTGTGGATGAGCAGTTCATTAGATGCTCGGGGGCATACAAGAGAGTTTAGATTTAGTGCACTTCAAGGGTCTTCTGTGTCAAATCATTCTATCATCGACTCTCATCTTGCTCGACTTCCCTGCTGACAGCTAAAGTGTGGTGCATCCCGACACCCCCAAGGGTGCGCGCTTTTGGTTGGACGGCTGCCCTAGACAAAATTTTAATAGTCAACCACCTGTGAAGCCGCCAAATGTTGATAGTAGACCACTGTGCTTCTTGTATAGAAGCCGGTGAAATAGTGGATCACTTGCTCCTACACTGCAAGATTGCTCGAGAAGTCTGGAGTAGAATTTTAATTCGGTTTGGCATTTCTTGGGTATTCCCAGCTCACTTGGATCTTTTGTTGGATACTTGGTCGTTTGCCCCATGGAAGAAGAGAGGTGACATGTTATGGAATGTGGTATTGTTAGCGGTGAGTTGGACCCTGTGGAAAGAAAGAAATGCTAGAATCTTCATGGGTGTTGCAAAATGTCCTTATTTCATTTTCACTAAGGTGATTGCTTTGACGATATCCTGGGTCAAGGTTCTTCCCTCATTTAGATTTGTTTCTACATACGACCTTTGGCACGGTTTGCTTTATTGGCTGAACAAAGAAGGCTTGATTCAGAAAATCAAATGAAACGTTTGAAATTTCTATTCGACGTGTTTAGGCGGCGCTTGGATAGAGCAAAGCAAGTGATCCAAAGTTGGTCTCCTCCCCCTCCAGGTTTCCTCAAGCTAAATTTTGAGGCATCGAGCCTGGGAAACCCTGGTCTTTTAGGGTGGACGGCCTTCTTAGAGATGCAGAGGGTGCTACGCTGTGGGCCTTCTCGGGACTTTTGGGATTGCAGACTCTAATGAAGCGGAGGTCAGATCGGTTCTCCTGGGTATCAAGTTGATTGAGGAGCCTGACTTGACGAGGGTGATAGTGGAGGGAGACTTCCTCAATGTAATTAGATGGTTAAAAGGTACTGTTGCCCCCCTTGGAGATTTGCGAGGTGGTTTGACGAGATCATGGACCGAGTAGGGGAATCATGAGTATCTTTCCATCACGTGAAAATATCGGTAAATTCGAATGTGGATAGATTGGTCAAGGGGTAGCGAGAAGGGCGGTAGCACTTTTTGACTTTCTTTCCTCATGATAGATGTTTGTATTTCTTTAGCCTGTGATTTCCTCTTTGCTTTCTTCCTTTTCTTTATAGCTGACCTCCTCAGCCGTGTTTCTTATTATGATTCATTACCATTCAAAAAATAGGTTTCAGGTTTCGTTTTCTGAACGTGTTTTGGTCGTGAAGGAAATTGAAACATGTCGGTTTCGGATGGAAATTCCTGTGGAAATTCTGTAAAATCATGAAACCATATGGAAACATATGAAAATGGTGGACATATAATATGGAGCTCAAGAAATGCTAGCTATAACTTCTTCTGTTTATTATGTATTATTGTTATAGAATTTTGCATATGGGTAACCAGCTAGCTAATTTTTATGAAATTCACATAATTGTTTCTGAGGTTTGCTTTTCTTTTCTGCTCAGCGTATACCGCTTGATTTTCTACAAGGTGAAAAATTCCGAGAGGCTGCCGATGGCTATATTAGGCCGCTATTAACCAAGGTGATGTTCATTGTTCTTAGCTAAAACACTATTCTAAGTGATTATACATTAGTGTAAAGATCATAATGCATGCATTACACTATCGTTTTTATTCATTTCATGTTGTTACTCTAGCTTCTTATTTCTGTCACTGATTTCGGAGATGAAGAAGAAATTCTTCTACAAATATCTTGTGAAACTAACATAATTTTCTCATCTTCCTGTGCATGTAGGGAGTTCCGTCATTATTCTCTGATCTCAGTCCTCTGTATGATCTTCCTGACAAGGTTAGTGAGTGTACTTTATTTCACTCTTTGGTGATTTATGGAGTTTAGATTAGATTCATCTTTTGAAGAACTCTAGCATACATGTAGTTGTTTGGATGGAATAGTTACTACTTGTGTATTTTTTAATGTTGTATATCTAAACAGGCAGACATTCTAGAACAATTGATTCTTCAGCTGAAAGATTCAATTTGTACCACTGGAGGATTTCCTGGGAGGTAAATGAGGGATTTGTAACTTTTCAGATCTTGCACAATGTTGAAAGTCATGGACTTGTTTATCTGGGCTATACTGTTTATGCAAATATATTAACATTTTCGCCATAATTTGGTACTATTGATTCTTTTCATTCGAAACATGCTGTAGTATGAGTTTTCTTTTGTGGCGTATATGGACACATGTTTACAAATTAACATTTATGAAGTTTTTGTGTCTGTACATGAGGCCATGTGCTTGTTTGTTTGCCTTTGAATGTGTTTGCATGTATTCTGGTGAGTTTGTTCACCTCCTTGCACATTTGTGCTGATATACACCAATAATCTGTGCTTATATGGCTATGCATGTGTAGGTTTGTATTCTTGCATTCATATGTATAATAAGATTTTGGTGTATTGGTTTCTGAATAGGCATGTGTATGCTTATATGCTTATACTTAGGCATTTCATCAAATTATATCAATGAAAGGACTGCAAGCGTGATAGTGCTGCTGGCGGAGTAGTTTAAGAAGTCAGTTTCTATTTTTATTTATTAACTGAAATTGCAATTTATGCTGACAGTAACACACTGTTCTGTGATATAAACCTGTCCTTATACATCATATGTTCCCTCATTGTTGAAGTAGTATATTTGATTTAAATTTTCCAATATCTCCACCTATACTTTTCTACTTTATTCTCTTTCGTTTGATTCAATAAATAAAGGCCTGGACTAACCATTTAAAAAAAGGCCTGGACTAATAGAAGGATTCTTTTCTACTGCACAATGCCCCGCCCCCCCCCGCGCGGCTAACCCACCACGCGAATCCAAATTCCGTTTCTACGTGTCCTATCTTTTCTCCACCCTTTCCACTATCAGATCCCATTCCATCTTTTGCGGCCTTCCCATGCTCAATGGGAGGCCTAAGTACTTCGTCAAAAACTTATCCACAGTACGTGATCCAAGGAGGCCTTGCAAATCCCTCAACCTCCTGAGCAGGGAGATGAATTCTGAGGATCCTTGATTTGCCAAAGTTTTAACCTCTTACCAATCACCATCTCTTAACACCTAAGGATAGCTTTTAGCTTTAGTACCTTACCTACCCCGAGAACATTGAACCCTAGGGTGCCATTAGCAAATTGAAGTTGGGAGACCTCTAACTGTTGGTTGCCTACTCTGAAGCCTTCGATCAGCCTGTGGTTTTTTCCTTTTCGATCATCTTACTCAGGGGTCCCCGCTACTATCAAGAACAAGAAGGGGGAGAGTGGGTCGCCCTGCCTAAGACCTCTAGATGACTTCAAGAAACCATTTGGTGACCCATTGACCAAGATTGAGAACCAAGCCAAAATTACACATCTCAACATTCAAGCACACCACGTACTCCCAAAGTCCATTCTCCTTAAAGAGTTAATCCAAACAATCCTATTCCACTCGGTCATAAGCTTTTTCCTATCCAATTTGCATATGATGCCCCTATCTCCATGTTTGAAGTAGCAGTTGACTACCTCATTAGAAATCAAAACACTGTTTAGATTCTAGAATTTGTCTTACCTAGACGAAGGCTGATTGATTGCTAGAGATGACCGTAGGTAACATTTTCTTCAACCATTCTGCCAGTTATGCCAGTTAGTTAGTAGCTTATATGAGCAACCAACAAGGCTAATTGGTGGAAAATCTGCTACACTTACTGTTCCTGTCACCTTTGGAGTGAGCACAATGAAGGTTGCCTCAATTCCTTTGTCTAACTCTAGGCCTTTATAGACATTCCTGAAAGTACTTAATGAGATCATCTTTACTGTAATCCCAACAATTTCGGAAGAATGCCAAACAAAAGCCATCCTGTCCAGGTGCTCTATCTCCGCCTAAGGCATAGAGACTCACTCTTACGTGTTCTTCATCAAATGGTTTCTCTAGGGAAGCTGCCACTTTTCTCTAGCCTCCTAAAGGGCACACCTACAAGTTTGGGTCTAGTATCTTTTTCTGATGAGTATAGGCTCAAATTAAATTCTACAATATTCTTCAATATAGTTTCTTTCTCCACACTGAGCTCTCTATTAATATGCAGTTTTGTTACTGTCACCTCATTTAACAAACCTCCAAGTCTCTCTTCCATCTTAGAGATTTCAAACCATGCCAACTCAAATCAGAATGGAATATGACCCATGACTGCAGTCTGGGTCCTCTAGGATCTAGGGGAGAAGAGGGCAATGGTCCGAGAATGTGTTAGGCAAGGCCACCTGGCAAACACCAGGAAAAAGGGAAAGCTAGTCAGGGCAGATAAGATGAGGACTCTGTCAATCCGGCTCTGATTAGAACTTCTCGACCAAGTATACTAAGCCACCTATTCCTGGCATTTTTCTGCTTATGAAATCCAAAAATGCCCTCATACAGTGTCTCGCTCTGCTGCACTCCGCTCTTTCCTCAACCAGTCTTGTCACATTGAAGTCACCCCGTTATGCACAATGGGAAGAGGCCGCCTATTCCTGGCATTATCCAACTCCTCCCACAACAACCTCCGATCGGCTCTTAGTATTGGCCTATAAACACCCGTGAAAGTCCATAAGAAACTGTCTGAAGTCTTCTTCACAACTATCTATACTGAGTACCTCCCGATAGAGTTATGCATAATCCCTGGTAACTAGGACCCCTGCAGCGGTTTTTCCAACTGCATTGATCGTCACAAAGTCTCAGCTGGACCGGCATCCCAACTCCTTTATTACTTCTTTGCTCATATTGTTCAACTTAGTTTCTTGAATACATACGAGTTCAGATTATTTTTTAATATTAACTGCTTCACTTGGGTCATTTTGTCGAGGCTTCCCAAACCCCTTAGATTCCAAACCGGGATCCTCATGTTGATCCGAAGGCTATTTAATATTTTTTTATTTATGAAAAAACTATTTAAACATTTTGCAAATCTTTCTTGAGAAAGGGAGACCAAAATATTATATATGGACAGAAATTAATTTCAGCCACTTGAGTTATACATTAACCAGTAATAACGTTTGCCAGTCCATACTTATGTTCCAATGCATCTTTAGTGCTACTGCCATTATCTTATATTATAACTACTGCAAAAATGTCTAAAGCGACTATGATGGAGTGGTCCTGCATAAAACTGAGTAGCAATAAAAGCAAATACGAACCCATATTTCCTTGTTAATATCTTCCCCAGATAGCCTACGTCAATCACAATGGTAGCTAAGCTAAGTATATTAAGAGAATTCCTTTAAAAGGCCACATATTTTTAATACATTTTGGTGAAGCCAATTGTAGGGAACTCTTTTGGCATGGATGTGGGCACGAGATAAGAGTTGGTTATTGCCCCCCTATGTAACTCATTCTTTTTAGTTTTTCCTTTTCCTTCAATAAATTTTTTTTTGCCAATGATCGAATAGAAACAAGCTACTTCGTCCAATCGAGTTGGTTATAATTATATTTAAGGTAATTAATATTTTCTCGTTCAAGTTCTGTTGAGTGCTGTATCAAAGTTTCCTCTTTTGAGGTAGACGTCTGGTGCTTAAGTGATACTTGTCTTAGAATGACTTCCTAAGTGGATGTGAATCAACTGTGCTATATTTTTGAGCCATGATGTACACTTTATAACAATAGACTGAACTTTTATTCCTTTGAGAATCATGCATTCTTTTCACTTGTTTTGGCTAACTGTACATGGTATTTGATGGTTGGTTATTTGTGATATGCAGTTTTTGATGGTGAAGTGCCATATTCTTTTTGCTAACATGTACATGTATTCATTTGAGTTACAGTGCAACGAAAGAGCCTCCTTCAACGCTTATGTGGACTTTGTTTTTGTTGGCCCAGGTTCTGGCTTAAGCATCTTGGTTTATTTATTTTTTATTTTCTTTAGTTGTATCTCTTTTAATGACATTGCTTACGGAGTTTATCTTGATGCAGCATTATGATAGAAGAGGGCAGTATGATCTAGGCCTTGTTAAAATTGATGAAGCTATTGAGCATACTCCTACTGTGATTGATCTTTACTCTGTGAAGGTTTGTTTATGACATCTACCTATACGTGATGTGCCTCTTTGAAGTGCTATGATATTTAGATTTGTCCATAACATTGTTAATAACTATATTACTGATAACTTGTTTAGGGAAATTGACATGTTTTTCTAATTCTTTTGGCAGTAAAAGATACTTTCCTATTGTGATTGGTTTTCATTTTCAAGCTTGTGAGTTTTGGTATATTTATTGCTTGTCCTTAAAAGGAGCTAATATTTGGCATATTTATTTGGTTCACTTCCCACATATTTTTTTTGAATGGTAGATGGATTAAAACAAAAACAGGGAGACTGAGAGTGTCTCAAAACAACAAAAGTTACAATCTACAACTGTAAAAACAACAAAAGGAGAACAAGAAGGAAACAAGAAATCAGGGTCCTGTAAAATGTCAGAATGCAAGACATCTTCACAACTTGAACAAATGCCCAAAAAAGGGTAGTGGGATTGACAATACCAAAACTCGCTAAAGAATTGCTCTAAAACACGAAACTCTCCCTGAAATAATTTTAAATTTGACCTACCTGGATTTCCTTCTCTTACAAGATTTGCAAGGTTTTTTTTTATTCCAAATATGTCAACATGCTACTTTTGGGGTGGTCCACCATGAATTCTTCTGGTGTCTGCAAAAGACCTTTTTAACCATCCCGAGAACGGTTGACCATTGACTCCGAATCATACATATGAACATAGATTCCATTATGTTGATCTACGTCTCCAAATCTGCAGTCCATGATTTGGGGATAGCACCTCAAGAAACCATCATATTGATCGAGGTGCTATGATGCTCTGTTTTGATTGGGACTGGCAATTTCCATACGTGGTCGTGGGATAGTCAACCGGATTAACCGCCCGAATCATACACACGTGTCATGTGTACTGAGGTCGGGTGTTGGTGGGGTGGGGCCTATGATCTGTTTTGATTGGGACTGGCAATTTCCATATGTGGTGGTGGGATAGTCAACCGGATTAACCTACCTAATCATACACACGTGTCATGTGTACTGAGGTCGGGTGTTGGCAGGGTGGGCAGTGGTGAGAGTGGCAGTACCAAAACTCGGTAATGAATACCCTAAAACTTGAAACTCTTGTTGAAATATCTCTGATTGCTAATTTTGAATGAGACCTACAAGAATCTAATCATGTGCCATGAGCTATCCTCATTGCCTGGCCAATAAAGCTTCATGTGGGGATCTGCTGTTTATTACTACGTTGCTCATAGGAGCTTTCTCATCTTTCTTTTTACTTGGCTGAAATTGGCTTTTGCTGTCTATTCATCCTATATTGGTGGATCCGTTTTGATTTTGCTCAATATTGAATCAGTGGTGTGCATCTTTCAATCAGAGATGAGATTGAAATATTTGTTCTGATACCTTATCCAAATGCGCATTTAAGTTATTTGTAAGTAAATGCTTTCATAGAGAATTATACAATCATGAACGTCAGAAAATTAATGGCTAACTTTTTCGAATGTAGAAAGCTCTACATGAACTGTGATATTTCATTTTTGTCATAAAATTTTCATTACCTTTCTGTTTGGTTTTTTATTTTCCTTTCTGCTCCATTGTGACCTGGTGGTCACGGGTTCAAGTCACGGAAACAGCCTCTCTGCAAAGCAGGGGTTAGGCTGCGTACATCTACCCTCCCCAGACCCTGCAGTGGCGGGAGCCTCGTGCACTGGGCCACCCCTTATTTGAGATTATAGAATGGCTTATTATTATTATTATTATTATTATTATTTTTGCTTGTCAATGCATATTCACACTTTATCAAGTTCAAAATAATTCAAAATAAATAAATAAATAAAAATTCATACTTTATTAAGTTCATACTTTATGCTGTTGTTTTGGCATGTTGCTGACACATGTCCTCTTAATCACAGGGCAGAATATTGAAACACGCAGGTGACTTGGCAGCAGCTGCTGCGATGGCAGATGAAGCTAGGTCAATGGATCTTGCAGATCGCTTCATAAATAGTGAATGTGTTAAGCGGATGCTTCAGGCTGATCAGGTATATAGACTGTTGGATTTTTCATTTTTCTCTTCTTTTTCTTCACGTGAATATGCTATTTAAATCAAAATTGTTTTCTGCAAGTATTCTCATGTTTAGTCTCTCTCTCTCTCTCTCTCTCTCTCTCTGTTTATAACGTCGCCATTTTGTTGGGAAATACTTGTATTGTAGAAGCGAATTTCTTGTAACTCTTCTGTTTTTGAAAGGTGGGATTAGCGGAGAAGACAGCTGTCTTATTCACAAAGGATGGGGACCAGCACAATAACCTGCATGATATGCAATGCATGTGGTGTGTCCTCGTTACCTTTTTGGTCACTGAGTTATGTACAAATGGTATTGTGACTCCTCTTTCTAATTCTTCTGGTTTTCTCATCCTTTCATTCTGAGAAGGTATGAACTTGCATCTGGTGAAAGTTACTTTCGACAAGGTGATCTGGGCCGGGCTTTGAAAAAATTCTTGGCTGTTGAGAAGCACTATGCAGATATGACGGAGGATCAATTCGACTTCCACTCTTATTGCTTAAGGAAAATGACTTTGCGTGCCTATGTTGAAATGCTAAAATTTCAAGATCGCTTACATTCACATGCGTACTTTCATAAGGCAGCAGCTGGAGCTATCAGGTAAAATCTTTTGTTCTTGCAATGCCAGTGACTAATGCGATATTTGATTGATTAAGTTCATGTCTGAGATTTCTTGCTTAATCAAAACATCCATTTTTTTTTTTTTTGAATGATATCAAAACATTTATTTTCATTATCATTTTTCAGATCCTGTGATTAAATTTCATCCTACCAGAAATGTTTATAACTTTATATGATTAAGCTTAATTCTTTTACTTGTGGATCAATAATGTATCTTTATGGAGTTCAAATCCTTTTTCTTCGAAGAAAGTTAATTTTTATGAAAAAAGAAAGCTGCCACTGAGATGGTCAAAACAAGGAAACACAAAAGAGAAAGAAACAAGAGGCGCCAACGCGCTACAATAGGGATAAAATCAAGCAGGTGGAAAATAAAAAATCTCTAAACGAGCTCTGTCCACCCTAGAACTAGTCCAGTGGTCTGCCTTGCTATTGGCCGATCTCCCGAATCTCCTCAATTAGGCCCGCTTACCTCTAAGGATGAGGGCTTCTCCTCTCTAGATAAGTCACTATTAATTATCCTGATTCCTTGCAACACTGCTTTAACTTGTACTTTGTTAGAATCCTCGATCTCAATCGGACCTCAGAAGGACCATCTAGTGGCTCCATCATCGTCCCTAGAGTCCTCCAACCCCGACCAAGCCAGGATTACCAAGGCTCGATCTATCGAAGTTCAATTTTATCCAACCCCCACCAAGCTAGGATTACCAAGGCTTGATCTATCGAAGTTCAATTTTACCATACCAGGGTCTGGTGGGTTCCCGGTGTTTTGTTTTGTTTTTTTGTTTTTTTTTTTTTTTTTGGGGGGGTATTATGTTTAAATAATTTGCCTTTTTAAAAATTTCTCATCATGCGATCTTCTCATTGTTTTATAAGTAACTGTATCACCTTCCAATCAAAATTTAAGGCCCTCGCTGTTGTGTATATCTCCTTGGACTACATCTAGTGAGTGACTGTGCATGTCTCTTTACTTGTCTCTATTGATTCTTTTCTAGGTCGGTCTTGGGTGCTGCTTTGCAGGGGGAACCTTATTTCCGAGTTTTAGTTAGTGATTGCAATCCACAGATCCTTGTTGAAAGACAATTTTCCCCACCATTCTTCAAAATAGTCACGATACTGGGCCTTTCTTCTGATAATGTTCCATCTTTGATGGAATAATTTATTTTATCTCCTGTTATCAGGTGTTATCTATTTTATCTCCAGTTATCAGGTGTTCTCTATCGAGTTTGAGTCCACCCTTCATAGCCATAAAGGTGACCACTAGGGTTGCTAATGATTTAGGCCTTGTTTTCTCTGGACTCTTTTTTTTGACGTGCTACTTCATTGTTCACTTGTTGGAGAAATTATTATTTCCTTCATTCTTTAGAGCAGTTCTGTTTGTTAACTGTATTCCTTTGGGATTTTCTATGCTATATCTAAACATTAGAAATCATCCAGTTCCGACTTGTATTCGTTATGACTTCATATGATATTTTGTGGTGCAGATGCTATATAAGGTTATATGATTCTCCTTCCAAATCAACAACTGAAGAAGATGAAGAGATGTCTAGACTGCCACCATCTCAGAAAAAAAAACTGAGACAAAAACAGAGAAAGGCAGAAGCTCGTGCGAAGAAAGTATATCTTACTTTACTTTCTGCAGTTTTCTTAATTACCTTTCTACGTTCATTGTTTATGTTATGACGTATTGCATTTTCCTAGGAGGCTGAAGACAAAAATGAGGAAGAATCTAGTGCTGGTATATCCAAAACTGGCAAGCGTCAACATGCCAAACCAGTTGATTTAGATCCTCATGGGGAGAAATTGTTGCAGGTGCATTTTAGATCTTCTTGTTGCTGAAGCAAGGATTTTAAATTTCGGGTTTTGGTGTCGGTTTCAGCCACAACCAAAACCAAATTTCGGCCGAAATTATAAAAAAATGTAAAAAAAGTAAACAAATGACGGTAATTTCGGCCGAAATTCTGAAATTTCGGCCAAAATTCAGACTGACACCAAATCTATGTACTTTTGCGAAATCTGAAATTTTGGGATTTCGGCCGAAATTTTAAATTATTTGCTGAAGTCCATATTTTACTTCTTAAGTGATTAATGTGGCTGATGTTATTGAGATTACTACTCAAAGGAGCCGTCAAGGGCATTAGAATAAGTGATAGCTTGTTTTGTGGCGTTGAATGCATTGGTGCAGGTTGAAGATCCATTAGCAGAAGGTACGAAGTACTTGAAGCTGCTTCAAAAGAACTCCTCAGAGTGCTTGGAAACACATTTACTTTCGTTTGAATTAAATATGAGAAAGCAGAGGATTTTACTTGCCTTGCAGGTAATTTAATGGAAGGTTCTTTAAATGGGAAATTGAATGAAGCAGACTAAATGTCCACAATGGACTGATTAGTTATATTTCATTGTTAACTGACACCCTGCGCCACTAGTGTGATTAGAAATGGCAATTTTGGCCACTCTTTGTAAGGAGTGTTTGGCAATTTTGGGGATGAATAGCGTAGAAAGATATGGCAATTTGGTGTTTAGAGAAGCGATTAGAAATTTGTGTGGCTGTATGGAATTTCTTACCATTACTAAAATGCGAAGGTTCACATCTTGTTCAAGTTGCTCAAGATGGCCCAATCAACAATGTGGACTATATCCACCTAGTGGATGACATGTTGGATTGCCGATGACCCAAAATCATGATCGAACCATCCTAGCCATCTGATAGATTTTTTTTTTGCTGTTAGATCATTGATAATTTTCCTACCCATCGTCCATTTTTAAGCTCCTACCGTTGACAATCCAGACCGATGGTCGTCCAAATGGGTGTTAGGATTTGATCGCGTAATTGTATGATGAAAGCATTTTTTTTTTTTGAAAAGTGATGCCATCCTTTTGTTACTTTGTAAGGCTAGTTGAACTCCGAATCACCGCTTACCTTTTTTCTTTTCCTCAGGCTTTGAAGCAGTTGCTTAAACTGGATGGAGATAACCCTGATTCCCATCGCTCCTTGGTATGTCATCTCATCCAACAGCGATTGTAAAATAGAACTGCCCGTCTTTTATTTTGTTTTGATGTTTTCCTTTTCAGTATTTGTTGTCTCTAACAGACATTATGAATTGTCTTGGTAAAAGATATTATGTCATATTGGTTTTACATTCAAATTTTTCTGGGACTAAACAAATTCATCTTTCTCATCACCTCGTCTTTTTTGCAGATAAGATTCTTTCATAAAGTGAGTAGTTTCACTACTCCTGTGACTGATTCAGAGAAACTCGTTTGGAGTGTCTTAGAAGCAGAGCGGTCTAGTCTGAGGTAGTCATGGCACGGCTACTTCTCGGTTACTGTTTAGCATAATCCTGAGCATTCTAGAATTCTTCAAATGCATTCCACTTTTTTTTTTTTTTTTTTTTGTAGCCAATTGCACGAGAAGTCTCTAATTGAAGCAAACAAATCTTTTCTTGAGAAACACAAAGGTTTGTATCTTCCCGAACTCATGCATACATTCATTTATCGTGTAGATCCTGATTCTTTCAGATTATGACAACCGATTGCAGCCCTAAACCTTTTATTGGGCTCAAATTTAAATGTAATTTTGAGTCCGATAATAGGTTTAGGGCTGACAATCGGTTGTCATAATCTGAAAGGATCAGGTCCTTAGTGTCCTGGGGGTGCCGACTACTGACTCTGGTTTGATGGATTGTGAAGATTCCTTGATGCATAGAGCCGCAGTTGCAGAAATGCTATATGTTCTGGAACCTGGAAAGAAGCCTGAAGCAATCAAGCTGATTGAAGACTCAACTAACAACCTTGTGTCAATGTAATACTTTCTCAAGAGACCTTCTATAAAGACACGTGCTAGGGTTCTTCCTAGCAGCCCCTGTTTGCACGTTTAAAATTCTACATTAATAACTCAAGTTTCTGTACTTTAGACGCTCGGTACCATAGAAAAAAACTATAAATATTGTGAACAAAATACTGTTGTATTTTCAATCAGATAACAAACATACCCCTACTTTAGTGTGTCAATATCATGGTTTTAAATTTCCCTAAACGACCGAAATGTTTCCATTTCCATCTCCACAGAAACAAAATCTACATGATTTTCTTTTATGTAATTATTTCCATGAAATTCGACCGAAATTCCCAAAATTTTGCTGAAATTCCTGAAATTTGACTTAAATGATCGGAAGGACCAAAAAAATGGAAAAATATTATTTTCATTTCCTTTCATTTCATAAATGTAGAGAATGACACTTGGTAGGCAACATCATTGAACTGCACAACAAAGTAACCGTGTCTTATGCATGGGGCGTCGTATCGGCATGGGACCAATAATACCTCGTAACTCTATGTTGTATTGACATAGCGTTGTGGTCTTTAGAAGGGAGACTGGTCATTATACTTTCTTATTCTTTATTACAGTTTGCTTCCTTATTGACTTTAATGTTCCAAACATGTGTGAAAACACATCATTAGGTGTTCGATGTGACTAAGCCATTATGGATGGCTTTCTTCCTCATGTGATGGTTCCTAAGTATGTATTTGTTTTTTTTTTTTTTTTTAATATTTCCCAAAGTTTCATCTTAAAATTTCGTTATTTGTACCTGTTTTTTAAAAGATTAAAAATATTTCACCATGTGCAAATGTTTCCATACGTTTGGGATGAACCTGACATAAACGTGTCTTTGGGTCATTGTCCTTTTCTTAATTGGTTGAAATGTATTATTTCTTTGACATCTATTTTCTGTAAAAGAAAATTTAATGTGATCCATGTTTGTTGTACAAACCAGAAAGGGCGCGTTGGGACCAGTCAAGGAATGGAAACTTAATGACTGTATTGCAGTCCATAAACTTCTTGGAACTGTGCTCGTTGATCCAAATGCTGCTTCTCGTAAGTACCACCTCAAGACATTTGCAATTTGTAGCAACCAATTCACTGCTTTCCACTTTAACCTTTTACAGCCCAAGTATCAATTATCCTATTATAACAAGGGATCGATTTGTGTTGACTGTCTTGGTCACCTGTTTCTTCTTTAATGAAAACCTTGCTACCATCCCAAAAAAATAAATAAAAATAAAAATAAAATAGGGGATCGATTTGTGCATGTATTAGCAATGTACTGGTGTGGTCTTTTTGGAAGATACTATTTCTTTTCTTTCCTTCAGGAACCATTTGGATGTAGGATAAAAATTTGTATGGAAAAAATTCTATAGAAAAATTCCATGGAAAAAATAGTCCATCAAAATAAAATTCAGGTTCAGATGGCTTGAAATTTTCTTCCTAGAAAACAGGGAAAGTTTATTTTTTATTCTGGAAAAGAATTTGCACAAAAATGAGTGTTGACCAAATGCTGGGAAATTCATTTTGGGCACTGACATCCACAGTACCATATTTTGATAATGGCACTGCTCGCTTTGTTTTACACTTTTTAATTAGCTTTCCATGCCTGTTACAATGCTCATGATGCTATCAACATCCAATCAGAAAAGTATAAAACAAAGTTATCAAAATATGGTAGCAAGGGTAACAGTCCACTTCATTTTCCAGGGATATATTGTTCCAATAAACTTCTACCACAATGTATGAACTGAAACAAATGGCATAAAACGCAAAATAAAAAAGAAATAAGAATCTTCATTATTCAAATAAGGTTGGCGGATCTCAGAATGCATTCATGCTTGCTTGCCTTTCTTATGCACATACTTGCCTGTATTTTTACCTGTAACTTGTTCATATGTTATGTTCTCTGTTTTTTTTTCTCTATTCAAGGGCTCAACATTGAACTTCTAAATGCCAAAATCGTAGGAATAACCATTGTACTATGTTCTTAATATTTCTTGATCTGTTTTTCTCTCTTTCTGTTTTGCTTTTCAGGATGGAAAGCGCGTTGTGCGGCATATTTTCCTTTTTCGACATACTTTGAAGGTCTATGCAGCTCAGCTATCTCTGGTTCTGTCAATCACAAGATATGTAACGCGCTTGAAAATGGGGGCATGAACCATCAAGAGGCTAAATCTGGGGTTTCACCCCTGAATGGGAACATAGAAACATTTAAGGACCTCACCATCTAATCATATGCATTCTTTCTTCACCCAACTGCTTAGCAGGAAATGAGTTTATTCAAAAGATACAGACACAGAAGAGTTGCAAATATCAATGGTGGTGGACTTGGGAACACAAAATGCTGTTTTAAGGCTTCCAAAGGAACAGGTTCAAGCTCTCTGCAAGATTTTGTCACCACAATACAGTAAGGAATTTTCTGTTGCTTTGGGGCTGTAATTTAACTTGTGGCTGTCTCTTCCATGTTAGGAAACGTATTCTATTCCAAATGTGTATAATTATTTTGTGTTATGAAAATTGTCGCTGGCACATGCGGTCTACGAACCACCATTCAATCACAATGTGAGAACTGCCGCCGCATCTCTGGAGCTGGCCCGGTGCGTCATTTCTACTCCGCCTTTCTTTTTCCAACAACATCCATTCGTTCTCTGTGTACACTACCAAGTATGGAAAAATTTTGGCATGAAAATTACTCTGTATCCTTTGATTTTGCAGTAGTACTTTATGTGATATCTTGCCTTAACTGTGAGAAAGTAGTAGAAAATAATGGGTTTCCTTTTCTTACTCTCTCTTTTTATGAGTATCAATGGGAAAGCGATGTACTGATAAGCAGCGTTGGACTAGAACATTGTGGATCACCACATGATGCTCAACAAGATCCATGGCATCTCTCGTGAGAGGGGAGCACATGTTATTTTTTCATGAGATGTATTTTTTCGTGATTTTAATGAGATGATATTTTAATCATTTTAGATAAGGATAGTTTTGTCATTTTATATGAGATATAGGAATTTATATCATTTTTTTCTTGAAATATGGGCATTTTGATCATTTTCCGTCGGAGTTTTTTCGTCATTTTAATGAGATGATATTTTAATCATTTTAGATAAGGATAGTTTTGTCATTTTATATGTTGTAGGGATTTATATCATTTGTTTCTTGAAATATGGGCATTTTGATCATTTTCTGTAGGAGTGTTTTGGTCATTTTCTACGAGATGGGTGTAATTTGGTTATTTTTCCTAAGATGGTTTTTTTTTTTTTTTCTTGAGATATGGGTATTTTGGTCATTTTGATGAGATAAGAATAGTTTGTTCAATTTTCAGGAGGTGTGTATTTTGATTATTTTCATGAGTTATGGGTGCTTTTGTCATTTTCCAAGAGATAAGGGTATTTTGGTAATTTTGGGTAGGGTATTTTGATTATTTGTTGAAAGGGATATTTTGGGGTTGATTTGTGAGATGTCGATGTTTTGGTTAATTCATGAGGTATGGATAGTTTTGTCTTTTTCATGAGGGAGGAGGGATACTTTTGTCATTTGTCAATTTTTGTATTTCTTCTTTTTTAGTCAAGTAATTTTTCCATCATAGAGTGAGAGCTTAGGTGGATAAAATTCCCTGACCTCATTTACCATACTACATGTGGTATGTGCCAAATCCCTTACTTTTAAAATGTTGGGGAAGGTACCTAACTTCTTACGAATCATGGAGAGTTAAATTGCTGAATTTCAAACTTGGCGTACATGGAGGGAGGTTAATATAAGATGGATGAGAATACATTTTCAAGGAAAAAAAATTGGCCCCGCTTGTTCTAATGATCTAAACCATTTATCTATTAGGCCTTTGCTATGGATTGGTCGTACTTTAAAATCCATTCAACCAACTATTCCAACCCCCTAATTTTTTACCCTAAATTAATGGATAGGTGTTTTGATTTCCAGCCGTCCATTTAGTCCGATACAAATCAGTCGGATGATCATTTACATCTCCAACCTCGGACCCAGATGCCCTATCGTCTTGATCCCACATCCCAGCCCACGGCCCGCCTATCAAATTAACAGTACAATCGACCGTCTATCACAACTTAATTCTTCAAAACAAATGTAGTAAAAAAAACAGCCAATCTTAATATCAAGGAAAAGAAAACAGATAGGGCATGAGTGATGAGAGAGTAAGAAAAGGGTGAAAACAAGGAAAAGAAAAGCTCTAAACAAACTATTTTCCCCTCCTGCTTTTTAGTCATTTCTTACCATCTCAGCAGTCCTGCTATCTCAAATCTCTTCATCTCCCACTCTCCGTAGCCCTCTTTCTCCACCGGATAAACAAACGTTGCTATGTTTTTATAAGATGCGTGACGTATCTTGTCGTGTAGTATTTAAAGAGTTCTCAAAAAGCTTTTATAAGCCTTCTAAATACTAAATGGTAAGATGCTTTCGCGCATCTTATAAATAGAGTGGAGTGTTGAAATCAGTTCCCTAAACTAAAATTTCATGTAAAAAAAACAAAAAATTCATGGCTACCAAACGTGGCCTAAAGGAAAAGGAATTTCTCTCATTACAGCCCCGTTTGAGATAGATAAGGAAAGCTAGAGGGGCAACCAATCCTTCCAGGTCCCTCCCAAAAATGATATTTAGAACCCCCTTGTTTCGATAATAAACCCTATTAGGCCATGTGCCAACTGAAGAGGGGCGCGTGAATTGGTTTTTCAAAAAACTTTGCTCTGTTAAAATGATTCAATTAAACTAAGAACAAATAGTAAGTTAAGAACTTAGAAGAATAACAATTAAAAGCACAAGAAAGACAAAATAGAAAGTGGGAGAAGGGTACCAATAATTTTTTGTAGTGGTTCTGTCCAAACCCGGACCTACATCCACTCCACCAATACAAGCTTACACCAAAGTAGGATCTTGGTGGCTTCACTAAACCTGGTCTTCTTATGGGTAAAACCAAACCGTTACAAGCTTATACCATGCTCCTTCCCGAGGTGACTCCATACCTGTATACTCATCCCAAGCATTAGGCCCAAGCTTGTCTTCCAAGGGTCATCCGGGTGCCCTCCACCGTATACAATGAGAAATAAACAAAGCCTTCACAAAATACAAGAAGACAAGCTCTCACAAGAATGACAAAAAGATTTAGAATTGTGATCCTGCACTAATCCCTCAAATAATCACCAAGTAGAGGCACAAGGATATTAAGCACACTAAAATATGTCAAAGTAAGTTCCGAGAGCGTTTCTTAAGGTTTCCTTTAAATAGGCAGGGAGCCCAAAACTAGGCGTTATTGGGCTCCCGACAGCTAATACAGAGGCTACCGGCGGAGCTCCGTGTTGGCCGTTAGGCTTTTTTTATTTTTATTTTGGACAAGTCTTGCCAACGGAGATTAATGGGAGCCTGCGGAGCTCTGTGGAATCCCATGGAGGCCCATCTAAGAAATTATGGATTGTGCAGTTGACTTAGAAAATTCATATCTCTCTCGTTTCTTATTGGAATTTGATGTTCTTATACTATATGGAAATCTTAGGGAGTATACTTTTTGTTAAAAATAATTTCAAAATTATTTAAAAACTCCCTAGATCCATTTTCCATAAGAAAATGGCCAATGTTCAACTAAGCAAGTGCAAATTTGGCCTTTTTCCTTTTTTATCTTTTCTCATGGCCTTGGGCTTTTGGTCCTCTTTATTTCTTAGACATATTTAAATTATTTAAGTGTCTTTTGAGTCCCTTTAAGTTGGTTTTCTAATTACACAAAGACTTGACTTTTGATCTTTAAGATCATTCTTCTTCTTCTTCTCCTCTTCATGGATCTCCAACTTCTCTTTGGCTTCCATGATCCTCAACTTGCTCCATGCCATTGATCCATGCTCCTTGGTTTAGTTCCTTAGATAAAATCTTTAAGTTAAACACAAACACATTAGTACACTAAAATTACACAAGAAATCAACTTGTGTTTGGAATCATCAAAACAAGACTAAAAGTTTGCCGAGGGTTGAACTAATAGGCTCACAATCTCCCCCCGTTTTGATAATGTCTTTTATTATTAAAACAACCGTCAAAGAAAAAAGAAAAGACAAAGCTAAGTTTGTGCGATTATTAAAACATGCTAGTGCAAATTCAGTAATAAGGTGAATCTTCCCTCTTGCAGGAGAGAAGAGTCACCTCAGATTCATTAAATGAATGAGACAAAATCTGCTCAAAAGCAAGCACGTGTAGATGCTCTCTCCTGAAAAAGTGAGCCATAAAATGGCTTTCCGCAAAATTGCCTAGCAAATCCCATATCTCTCTCTCACACACACACGCACACACATTGGTGCTGTGCATTTTGGCAGTGTAAGCAATTGTGCAAAAGCGCTTTTGCAGCGCCTCTTTTACGAGAGAAGTTCCACCTCATGTGAATTAAATAAATAAGTCAAATTGAGCTACTAGGTGGCTCAAACTCACAACAAAGAAGAGAAGCAAAATGACTTAGTGAAAAAATTGCCTAGACAAGGTAGGTGGTGAGGGAACCAATAACCCAACTTATAACCATATAACTTGTTGTCGACAAATTCTCGATAAACTTTTTTTGCAGTTATGGGTAAAACAAAGTAGGCAGGGACAAAAGTGCTATCCTCTCCCTTCAAAAAGGGAAGAACCCCTCCCCCCTCTTACGTGCACAACAACACTTAGACTAAGCCTTCACACCCCAACTTTGTGAGAATTTTATTTCGTCTCTTCTTTTTCTTCTTCCCCCCCTTTTATTATGGTTGAAATTTGTACTACACAAGAAGAAACAACTTTGAGAACTTTAGGCCTTTTGACCACCACTCTGAGAATTTTAGTCTTTCTCTTCTCTGTCTTCTTCTACTTTCTTTTGTTATGTTTGACATTTGCAACAAAGATGAAGAAACAAATCCTTGATTATACTTTGGTTCCTATGGGCCTCACTCTAATGCTGGCTTACCATGTATTGCTCTTGTACTATGTGATCAAGTATCCAAGAAAAACTGTTATGGGTAACAATGCCAAAAATAGGCAATTATGGGTCAGAAGTATGATGAAGGTCAGTTATCTCTTTGCATTATATGTTGGTCCTTTTGGTTTTAGATTTTGAGAATCGATTTTGGTTCCAAAACTGATTATTTGACCCAAAATTAAACAAAACTTTTAGTCAAATAATCAATTTTTTTGACTAGAAATCATTTCTCAGAATCCAACATGAACCGGGTCTTATGTCTCGATCTATTTCATGTAAATTCATTCCTATGCTCCTCGTATGATGTAGTAAGGGTGCAAAAATAAAAATCACGTAGGTTTCGCAAACCTTTTGGATATCTTTTTATTCTATAATCTTCGCCTATAGTGAAACCTCTTTGATTGCCTCCCGCCTAGACATAGTCATACTATATTACGTAAAATGGGCATAAAATAAATTCTCGTTTGTGTTTTCCAACTTTTTTCTTTAGGCTCCGTTTCTTTGATGTAAAATGGGCGAAAAAAATTTTTACTCCCACTTTTCAGTTTAAAAATGGGCATTGTGAAACAATCAATTACTCCAAAAGCTTAAGCTGATAGAGCAGGTATTATTTAATCATTTATACTTCAACACTCCCCTTCACGTGCAACCCCTCTATTTTTTTTGGGTTGGCCTTACACGTGTGTGTTTTTAATATGAAGGAGTTGTTGGGTTTTGAACTCAAGACCTGCCGTGAGGCAATAGCTCTGATACCAAGTGAAACAATCAATACTCCATGAGCTTAAGCTGATAGAGTTGGTGTTATTTAATCATTTATGCTTAAAATTTGTTTTAAGCGATTTTACTTAATTTTTTTGGGGGCACTTTTCTTCATTTCAATGGATTCTCTTTTGTGTTGATTGTTACAGGACATGGACAAGAACGGGATTCTAGCAGTACAAACTCTGAGAAACAACATAATGGCATCAACCCTGTTGGCATCAACGGCTATAATGCTAAGTTCATTGATCGTGGTTCTGATGACGAACGGCGGTCATGACATTGGACGGTTTAGATTGGTTTTGGGGGACACTAGCGAGCTCGGATTTTCGATCAAGTACTTGTCCATCTTGGTGTGCTTCTTGGTAGCTTTTCTTATGAACGTGCAATCTGTTGCGTCTTATAGCCATGCAAGCATCCTAATTAACGTGCCATTAAAGAGTAAATCAGGACCCAATGAGTATGTGGTGAGGGCTGTGGATAGAGGGAGTTATTTCTCGTCATGTGGAATGATTTCCTTGTACTTGTCTTTCCCTTTATTTTTGTGGATCTTTGGTCCCATACCCATGTTTATTTGCTGCTTTGTCATGGTTTTCTTGCTCTATTTTTTTGACTTTTCTGTTGATCGTGATGTTGATTGGGATGAGTAGGAAGAAGAGGGATTCTACTAATTTCTATGTATTTATTTATGTAAAATCAGAGCTATGTATCTTTGGTCATTACACCTTGCATCCACATGGGTTCCTCTCATTTGAAATCCCCAAATAAGAAATAAAAATGAAAGATTAATCATGGGTTCCTACCCAAGAGATGTCAAAAAAAAAGAAAAAGAAAGGTTTTTCTTGTTCCTGTATAATTCTCATATATATGAATGCAAATTCATTTTTGTTTTTTCCCTCTCCAATCAATCCTTTAGGCCATTTTTGGCTGCCACAATTTTTTCCCCATGGAATTCTAGTTTATCAAATGGAGAGAGAGGGTGGGAGATGTAGAGAGTAGAGAGGACATGAGTGAGGAAAGGCTGAAAAATAAGGAAAAAAAAAACTCCAATCAAAATATAATTTATCTTCTCCTTACGTTTTAGCCATTTCTTATCATGTCCTTTGTCGTGCCATCTCAAGTCTCTTCGTCTCTGTCTCCAACCCTCGCTAGTCCTCTCTCACCATTTGATAGGGCTGGCAATTAGACCTGTGAAAACGATCCGCCCCGCACCCTGCGTGGCGGAGATTCCCGATTTAAGCGGAGACGGGATTAAAAAATTTCCCCGGAGCTGGGATGGGGATGGCTTTGGCCCCGCCCCTAAATTCCCCAGAGCCATTTCTTTTATCATGTCCTTTGTCTATAAAATTACATAAACATCTTTGGATTCTTTTCTAATAATTGTTTGATTAGATTAAAAAAAAGTAGAATTCATATAATATATATATATGTAAAATAGAATCTTGGACGACGTGGGTGTGCCACATGGCATCCCTCCTCAAAAAATGTAAAACTCTTGCTACAAGGTGATATATTTGGATTGTAGAAAAAATCTCACCGTTTTTAGCAAAATTGTTTCTATTACTCAATATCCCAGGTATATTAGCAAAATTGTTTCTATTACTCAATATCCCAGGTATATTAGCAAAATTGTTTCTATTTATTGGAGAAAAAAATCTCCACCATGTCCCATGATTTTAGCAAATTGTTTCTATCTTTCAATATCCTACGCATATTGGCAAAATTTTAGTGAATTATTTATTTTTTGCCATGTGCATCGAACGGGCTGTCCGTGGGGAACTATTTCCTGTAGTGTGCGGGGGCGGGGACAGGTTTCCCCGCCATCCCCGAAGCGGGGACGACGGGGGATTTCCCTTGAGGCGGGCACGGGGAAGGCAACATCCGGCCCTGCCCTGTTGCCATCCCTAGCACTTGATAAACTAAAATTTCCATAGAAAAATAATTCATCGTTGCCAAACATGATCATAATGTCTTGGAAGCAATCTTTTACTATGCTTCCTGTTTTGCCTTCATATATCGGGCCCTGCCATGATTAATCTGTCATTTTTGTGATGAACCTCATCACATGGTCCGATGCAAACTGGCTGATCATAAAAGAGTAGAATATAAACCTGCAACAAACCAAGTGATAAAAAGAGTTAACTGAGATGAGGTGGAAATGGTTGATTTTGGGCATTGCCAAATCCAAAGAAAGTTGGTATGGAAGGCCCCCAAAAAACACAAAAAAGGCGCAGCAGAGATAATGAGCAGCTGTTGGGTCATTGTATTTTCAATTACTTGTTCAAAAACAATTGTAGCCTCTAACTCATTAGTGTTTTTGTGAATGTTTTCTGTTCTAGAATTTGCTATTTATCATATAATTAACAACTACTTTCGAATCTTAAAAGCCAGATTACTGGAAATTCAGATTATATATATGCAGATTATGATTACATAATTGCATCTTTACAACCGCCCAAACTGCTTCAGACTTGGGGTATATCACAGAAACTAAACCCCTCTACTCCTATGGCTATCAGGTCTCCAGTCTGTTCCGTTCTGGCCCACCCCAAATCCGGGATTCTTAGAGAACTGCCCATCAACAGTTGGGCTGCCAAAATTACATGGCTGTATCAATCCATTTCCTGAGAACCCCATATCAGCGGGCCCACGAGAACCAAATGGTGAACCCCACCAGGGGCCTTGCTGCCAAGGTGCTTGTAGGGCTGAGGTACCCTGCATGGGACCCATTTGGGGTGGTAGAGGCTGCAAAGGCATTGGTAGTGGGGGCACGAGTGGGACCAGAGGCTGAAGGGGGGGCTGGAGTGGGGTTAATTGTTGGTTAGCCATGTGGGTTTGAACCCCCTGGGGCTGAAATCCATGCAATGGGGGTGCCAGTGGCCTAGGTTGTGGCTGGGTATCTTGGTTGGGCCGCCACTCTGGAATATCATCGTCATCGTTCCATGGCTGGGTCTCAACCTCAAAACTCTGGGCTTGCCTCTGCCAATTCACTGAATTATTGGCAGTCATTTTACCCTGCCCATACTTGTGGATAAGTTCTCTCATTTGTTCCACAGGACGACGATGTGGTTGCCGGAGTTGGGGTTGTGCAGGAAACTTTGAAATGGGTGGCTTTTGCCCTTTAACAAAGTCAAATTCAGGGAGATCATCCTCATCCCTGGTGGCTGCGGGACCAAAGCCAGGTGGAACGTCATCAATGGCATCATCTTCGGGAGGGGGTTCGGGATTGGAGGGAGGTGGACCCACAGGTAGAGGAGGGAGTGCTTTGGAATTGCCATCTTTTTCTTGCTGTCTCTTTGAAGTGCTGTGGTGTTTCTTAGAGTTTTGTTTCTGGTGTGAGGACAACTTGGGTGATATGGTAGTAGGTGCAAAAGCCTTTCTCCATACAACAATGCCAATAAGACCACTATCTATTGCGTTAAGTGTCTCTGTGTGCTCCTTGGGAAGGAGCCTGCCAAGCATTTCACTTGTTTTTTCATGGGGAGGACAGAGGTAGAGCTCCACTCCAGGGGCTGGTTCTGCAAACCCGACTCTCTCGTCCACAACATACGAATCTGCCACCTGTACAGGAAAAGGAATTCTGGGTTAGAAAATGGAAGCTAGAATGATGGAAAGATCGAAAGATTGCAGAGATGTAGGCAACAATTACCTCAAGCAGGTTTGAGCGTCCACTCTCCGGGGATCCGTCCTTCCAACAGAATTGGACAACCTGCAAAAGCAATCATTTGATAAATAAAATGATAATTTTGAAGTTTTAAGCATTGTTAAGAAAGGAGATGATAGCCAGCATAGGTATTATGCAATATCAAATTCTGCACCGCAATCCACACTAAAAATATTGGTATAATAATTGAGAACATATTCTGCTCCATTTAGCATATCAGACACCTAATGTACTAAAGTTCCCAAATAAACTCTCAGGAAATCTGGATTTTTGGGGTCTATTGCTGGAATGTTTACATTATAAAAATAACCTCATGATAGACAAGTAATGCAGCTAGTTTCTCCCCCCAGCAATTACCGTCTCTATTTTTTCCACCGTTGCCATTTCCTGATAGCCTGGTTCTTTTTTTATTTTTGTGTCTTTCACTCTATATGAAATGCATACCGGGAAGCAATACAATCAAAATACTTTCTGAAAATGATGAATTTTTTACTTTGGTCTAAGAAAATACCACGGAACGGTATTTGCAAAAGTTCCCCAAGATTGGCAGATGTTGCATGAATAAACAATGCCGGACTATTGCAAAGAAAAAATAAACCAGAATCACGAGATCAAGTAGGGACAATGGAGATACCATAATTGCACGGCTTCGAGACATAGGAAGTTCTTGGAGGAATTTTTCAAATGCATCCAGTTTAACTCTTCCCTTGATCTCGAGAAAGCTAGGCCAATCTTTTGCGGATGTTTTCTCACCACTGCAAGAAGAAATCAGATAAGCAACCAATAATATCAAGGGCTGAACATGCATATCCTGAATATGAATTTCGTAATTTGGCCTGATAGTGTTACTGTTAAATGATTCCAACAAAATTTAGCATGAAATTGATGAGAAATGAATCTGGAAATCGCATACAAATAACTCAGAAACCATTTTACCAAGGTATATCCAACAATCTCCAGCTTCAATTAAAATTTTTAATTGACATTTTAACCAAGTAAAATTATTTAGTCCAGTCCTTCAAGAAAAAAGAGGAGATTACCAATTGATACCAAATTGAAATATTAGTTTCCACTAGCTCAGGAAGAACAAAACCCAAATTACGGAATTGGTAATGTTTCTCTCACTATGATGAATATGCAGGACTGTAACAACCCTAACAAACTGAACATTCAAAATTGAATACATATATCCTTCATTTGTCGACTTCAGCTCAAGCTTTTGAAATGGGCTGCATGTTGGGGTCAATCATATGTTCATCAATTACATTAGGTGATGGGAAAGGACGAGTATGACCATTAGAGAAATTTTCAGCAGCCGTCGTCTCAGCCCTCCGAGATGCATTGAATCTGACCCTCCATCGGAATAGTTTTGTCTGCTCCTGTGGACTTAATCTTGAGAGGTTATCAGGTTTACTTCTTGCCAGGGTTGATGGAGGTTACTCAATCTTGGAAATTTTTGATTCCCTGGGTATCTCTAACCCCTGCTGTTGGAGAATGCTATTTGCTTATGGCCAAGAGATTAATGCGATTAGACCGACTCGGACCAGTCCAAGATCCCATACGGGATCCCTGGGGAGTATTGAAGATAGAGACACGAGAGGAAGACGGTTGGCTTTTGGTGCTAGAATCGCCCCGGGTTGTCGACCTACTGAATCGAATAGACGAATGGTGGCAAATGCTAGTGATTGGATGTGCTCACAATGCAGCTACCGAAACTTTGGACTTAATAAAGAAAAGTGGAGAGGGTGATCCTAAAAACAACAATAAGCCTAATTTGATATGGAGGCCTAAGAAAACCACAGTCGAGGCTACAACCAGCGGAGGTTTAGGAATTGAAATCCCAGGTAGATTAATAGAGGAAAGAAAAGGATATTTGAAGCGGTGCCTTATTGGCAGCCTTAAATTGGGGTCCTCGATGATCGAAGATGTGTGGGAATGGGCGAAAAAACAATGGAATCTTCAGAACCTGCCAAAGCCTTTCTCTATTAATGCTGTGGATGTGATTTTTATTTTTGATTCAGAGCGCCAATCTACCTCTATTCTTAGGAGAGGTGCAGATGCTGTGGGAGAATATCTCTCTTCTTTGAAACCTTGGCACCCGGCATATAATACTGGGGCCAGAACTATCAGGGTTAGATTTTACGATATTCCCCTTCACGCCTGGGCCACTACAACAGGGGAGATGCATGGAAATCAATTGGGTCAGGTTATTCAAACTGAGCTTTATGCCAACCATGACCATTGTTTGACTTATGCTTCTGCTTTAATCTTGACATCCATCTGGAAGACCATCCCCTCTTCCCTGAATTTAAAAATTGATTCTTTTGTTTATTCGGTGGGAGTTAAGGTGGTCTCTAAAGGAGGAATAAATAGCTTGTCGTTGTCGGTAGTGGGAGAATCCAGCAGTAAAGACAACTCAAGTCTTTTTGTTGGTTTTGAATCCAATTCCACTGAAAAGGGCTTACCGGTGCCGGTAAAGGTTGCCGTGAGTAGTGTTGAGAACTCCGACGATGCCAGGGAGCCGTTGGCGGGCCCCATTTCAAATTTTGAATTAGAAATTGCTTATCCAGAGAATGTAGAACATGAGTCGGCTAATCTGTCAGGAACTAGGATAGCTGTCTTGAGGGGCCAGGATATCAAAATTGGAGGGAGGCGGGCCCACAAAGCCCCAAAAGTAATGATTTGTGGTGAGAAAAGGAAAGTGGGTAGGAAGATCGTTGCGGACAGCTGTAATATTACTTCGACCCATGAAAAGAATTCTCTAAAAATTAAATCTCGACATCTTAGCGAGAGTAAAAGTTTGTTTGAGAAGCGTCTACAAAAAAACAAAAAAAAGGGTAGGGGAATCTTTGTTAGGAAATCTAAAAAAGACGCACGTGTCCTAGCAACTAGAGAGGGATTGTTTGCATTGAATAGAAAACTTAAAGGTCCACTTCTAAGAGAGGTTTAGGAAATCGATCTCTAGATTTCCTTTGCTGGCTCATTCCCCTCCGATGGTCCGATCGAATCCTTCACCGAGTTCTGAAGCCTCCTTCTCTTTCAAGGAGGGTGACCTTGACGTCTTGAAAGAAATCTCCTTTAACGAAAAACTAGCTCGAAAGGTATCGCCTACTCCATCGGAAATCATCTTAAGTCATCTTAAGAAGCAATGGGTGCTGCAAAGGAAAGAGGCGAGTTGCTCGTCTCCGCCTGCCTCCTCTCAATTTAATAGTGAAAAGGATCTTCATGTGCCCTTTCTGGAACTTCCCATGTTCAGCAAGATCCTAGACAAAGAGGGGCGTACCCGGAGGAGACTTTGGGAGGAGGAAAAACAGATGGCCATTTCAGATTTGGAGGTGAGGAAAGTTTTTTTTTGACAAGGATAATCTGGACTGCCCTGGAACCCTAGCCCTGGATATTGTCCCCACCGTTAAGGAAGTGCGTGGACCGGATGGGGACACCCAAGGAAAAGGCCGACGCCTCAGTGACATTTTAAGGTCCCCTGAACCTCAAGATCCAGAACAATTTAGTTACTTTTTAAGAATAGGGGATGTTCTCGGAATGTCTTATGATGAAAATATGGACAAAACTAGAGAAATGTATTGTGCCATACAAGAAAGGGATGGCAACGAAAGGAAGAAAAGAATCGAGGAGATTGGTCGAGATCAAGGAAACCAGGATTAAGGGGTCCTAAGTTAAAAATGAAGTCCCTGTTGAAATAATTTTATGGTTTAGGCTAAATACGAATCATCTACAATTTCAATCATCCGACAAGAAGGGGAGAAGTGCCCCTGCTTAAGGACAGAAGAACTTATTGGTAGGGGAGGCCAATGTTAGTTTGAAAAGGGAAAATGGGAAGGAAAGTCAGGGATAGTAAACGTTGTGACATGTTACTCTTAGTAGTATGTCTCGAAGTTAATTACTCAGTAATTCTGACTGGATGGAGAAAATGTAAAGATGGCAAGAAAGTGTAACGAGATTTTTTGAGGAAATAGTTGTAGGGATGGGATTTCTTGGGGAATTTTAGTTTGGGTTTTTTTTTTGGTAAAAGAAATGAATGATGGGAAGACCTGGTTGGTGGTTGAACGTTGTATAGACATATGCATGCTGTTTTGTTTATCTCTTTTGGACTGGTACCGGCATGTTGGTCCAGTCCACCTTAATATTTTGTAATGCATGAGGGGACTACTAGTCCCAATTGCTATCTTAATATTAATGAAATATGTCAATTTTAAAATAAAAATAAAAATTGAATACATATATAGTACGGAGGAGGCTAGCTGTAAGGCTCGCTCCTTTTACCCAAAATGTGATATTTCTCCTCTCCATCTTTCCCCTCTTCTCTCTTCCATTTCTTTCTCCTATTTCACAGTTAGGGTTTACCCTATTTTCCTTTCTCTCCAACTTGTTTTTCTTTGATCTATTGGTTTTATTGGGCTACTTCTTCTTTTTTCTTCTTTTGATACTGCTTTGCATTAGTTATACTCTTGAGAGTACTAAAAATGAGTAGCTTGTTGTTTTATTTAAAAAGAATAACCAAAGAGGATGATGAGGTTCTTTGTTCCAAGGAGTGAAGCGTAGCTGCAAGAGTTCATAAACTCAATAAAAAGGTTCAAACGCAGTAAAAAGAAATCAAGAAAAACATCGAGTCAAAGGCTTGTGTATAAGGGATTTTTATTGAGAAATGAAACAGGAGGGAGTGGAGAAGTGAAACCCAACTTAGGCATGCATATCAAAGAGCTGGTGGGGAAGAAATAGGAGGGGATGTGGATCAAAAGGGCCCTTGGAAACAACACTGGCCTGATAAAAAAATAGAACAAATAGAAAAGCCGGCTATTGGAATCAAACAGATGACCTAGGTGAAAGAATCTCATATTGTGGAAACAAGATTGAATAGGGATCAAGGGATGACAGTGACGGAGGGAGTGAATGGAGAGATGGTTTGATTGAGTTTAGTTACCGCAATTAAGGACAATACTTTTGGAAACTATAGAAATTGTTTTCCCATTTATTCGATTTTGCAGGGTGTTGCAGGGGAGGGGACCCTGAAAAGGGGGGGAACTGGACTTCATGTGACAAAGAAAAGTTTAATGTCTAACACATTCAAGTCGCATGCTCATAATCAAAGGTGCTACTTCAAAAGTCAATGAGACTACCTTTCCTACCAACTAGTGGTGGCCTACCCAAATGACAATAGAGGACTACTTGTGTGATGTAATAGATCAAGTCAGGCCTTATTGGTTTTTTCAGTACTCTAGCCTCAAGTGCGTCCATCCTTGCTAGTTTAGTATAGGATATCTTAGTTATCAACAATTACTCTGTTACTACTCATCAAATAAAGCAACATCTTTGAGTACTCGCTGTTCATATCAACACCAACACAAGGATCAACTCAGCAAAGAAATGAAGAGTTGCAATTGTGTGGAAGAAATGGAAGCATAATGAGCGAAGCTAAGTATCAATTTCAAAGGCGCAGAAGACCAAGTTAGATACTTGATGTGGTTGAGCCTTCCAATTCAAACAATACTTATCTCAATACTCGACCCGAGTAATTTTAAATTTCCACCGAAACGTTTGAATTTGGAAATGACAAAACATAAATGCATAGTGAAATCAAAAGAGTAGTGTGGTAGTGGTATGCTATACCAGTATATTTTAAATAATTATATTTATATGAATTGCATGTAAAATGCGGTCTACATATTACTTATAGTATTTGTAAGAATTAAATATGAAATGTGCTATTATGGAATTATCATACATGTGCGACACTGACAACGCATACCACTAGGTATTCGATGCTATATTTTAATGGTAGGTGTTCAATGTTGTTAAACCATTATGGGAGATTCTTTTGCTTATGGGATGGTTTTTTTATTGTGTTTGTGCTTATTCTAGCACTTCCTGAGTTTTCATATTAGATGTCAACCATTTGCATATGTTTCCGTGTGTTTCAATAATTTTACATGATTTCCACAGAAATTGGCATGTTTCTATTTCCAAATCGACTGGAATGCCAAAACATGAAACCTTGGATTTTTTTTTTGAAAATTGACTTTTATTACTCCATAAAAGGTTGGATGAAAGCATCCCCAAGGTGGGGAACAATCATATCATCCATCCAGTACATCGCCCAAAAAGAAAAGCCAATTACATCATTATCCCATTACATTCCCCTACTGGTTTTACATAGTGTGAAAGCATATCTCCTCCAGCATTACTCCTCCTTTTGCTAAAGCATCTGCCATTTCATTAGATGCCCGCCTCCTATGATCGACCTTCGGACAAATAATGCAAACCAGATCCCTCACTTCCGCAATGTAGTTCCGAAGGTACCAAGGTCCACAAGACGCTTCCGTGGCCCAAGAAATTGCATTTGATGAATCCCCTTCCACAATTAGGTGTTTGAATCCAGATGGTGTAAACCATTTCAGTCCAAATAGAAGGGATCTAATCTCAGCCTCATTTGTGTCAAAAGTACCCACCGGCCCAGAATAAGACATCACAATCCTTCCAAAGTTGACTATGATCACGCCTATTACTCCTCCTTTTGCTAAAGCGTCTGCCATTTCATTAGATGCCTGCCTCCTATGATCGACCTTCGGACAAATAATGCAAACCAGATCCCTCACTTCCGCAATGTAGTTCTGAAGGTACCAAGGTCCACAAGTCGCTTCCGTGGCCCAAGGAATTGCATTTGATGAATCCCCTTCCACAATTAGGTGTTTGAATCCAGATGGTGTAAACCATTTCAGTCCAAATAGAAGGGATCTAATCTCAGCCTCATTTGTGTCAAAAGTAGACATCACAATCCTTCCAAAGTTGACTCTGATCACGCCTCCGAAGCCCGCCCTACCCGGGTTACCTATAGAACTGCCATCAAAGTTGAGTTCCATCCAACCCTCCGGAGGTGCCTCCCATTTTGGAGATTACTTCACGACTGTTTTTCTTTCCCATATAACCGCATTCCAATTAAGTAGGATGTCGTTTAATCCATACAATACATACACCTTTAAATAAGATCAAACATCCTACTATGGATTAAGTCCCTCACTGCCTGTATCTTTTTCTCACCCCCCAAACCCTTGATATTCCAGAAACCGAGCTTCATTGCGACACTATATATACCCAAAAAAACTTATACCCGATGCTTAAGCCAAAGCCAAAGCCCGGACTTTCCTGCTCCTCTTTTTCAATTGCCTCCTGTTCGATCTCTTTGTCTCCTCCCTTGTTTCAATGCCATCTAAGATATTCCAGGTCGCCTCTTCATTTCCTTCATATTCTATACCAATGTCTTTCCCCATAGTTGCCATCTCACGTCTTTCTTGCGAGTTCGCTTCCTCACTCGATATACGTGAGTCACCTGCCTTGGGCATTGCCTTGTTAATATTTTGTTTCTAGTTCCAACGAGTCCTGAAACGATTCAGACTCCCCATCCATCACCTTATTCTCAATCAACATTTGACTACTAACACCCCCACTGATCTTGAATGGCTCTACATGGGTTTGATTATCGGCCACGAACCCAGATTATTCATCAGAGACCAGATCCTCCGAAGTTTTCTTTGAATCCATAAAATGTAAATTCTCATGTACAATATCCACCATTTCCATAGGTTGTAGAAAATTCCCCGTCGCTTCAACCTCAGAACCGGGCATTACACATTGATCCCTCTGTTTTTAGATCTTAGCTTCAAGAACTCTTGAGCGATTTCCTCCCTTGTAGGAGATTCATGGAAGGATCTCTGTGCTTTACCTATTTCTGTGCTTATTTACCCATCTGTGCTAGTTTATCTATGCTTACTTTCATCCACCTCTTTTCTTCCTCGTGAGAAATCATCACACAGCTCGTTAAGAAGGGCATTGAAGCGTCTTTTAATTTCTCCCTCCGGTATATTACCTGAATATTTGGCGTGATATCGAGGGCCCCTCCTTTTTTGACCTACCCCTGCCAGTTTTATTTTTTTCTTTAGCCGGCTGAATCTTGCTTCCCTATTTTTATCTGATTTTCGGTGATGATATTGCATGTCTCCCAGATGTCCATCATGCAAACTGTAGGCCATCGATGACTGCCACCTATTCCCACCGCAAGGTTTACCTTTATGGCAGCCAGAAAAGATATCAAGCTACATGTCTTCTCTTCCTACTACGTTTTGGGAACATGACCCTTCCATCAGAAAGTTGCTTCTGTTCAAAGGCATCCCAGGAGCGATGTGGTAACTTTGATCAAAGATGTGTACCCCCCTATTTGTGACGTGTTCCGTACTTCCGTTTGATCTGAAACACGTGTCCCCATTTCATGTGGCCTTTGACGTGTTGCCCCAGACCTGATCTGATTTTTATCTCCTGCCATATGCTTATCATGATTCAGGACGCGTGCCTCACCCTCCACCCGATTACGAGAGTAGTCCAGTGGCTCCATAACACGCGTCCCCGCCAGCCGACTATTCTGTACCACCTTATTTTTCTCCGTCAACGTAGGGTTCCTGGCGCAATTTAAATTAACGCTAGGATTGTGTCCGTACCCCTTTCCATCAAGCAAATCGATGGCTAATCCTTTCCCCTTATGTTGGCGTTCTGTGTTCCAGTTGTAATCCGTTGATGCATCAGTACCATGTGATTGTTTCCTAGTTTCAATCAACGGTCTGATCATCATCTTCCTCGCAAGGTTTCCAAAGAAAGAAAGTCCGTCATTAGAACTCTCTTCCACTTACCTTCTCGGGTTCTGGAACCATTTTTGTGGACATATGTCCACCATTTCGTCCATTTTTACCGTGTTCTCCTCCATATCAAACGGGGAATGATCCAAATTTGTGTCAACATGATTGGCCCCCATTTTTAATTCATCACCATAATCACCAACTACGCCAATAGAGTACCATCTCTCTCCTACTTTTAGTCTCACATAAGAACGTAGGAACCTCCATTCCGATGTGAGAACTTCTGCAGAGGCATACTCCATGCATTGGTCATTTTCCCGACTGTTTTGGCGTGATCCCATAAAACCGAACCAGATAGCTTTGGCGCCCGTCTGATGTGCCGGGTGCCACGGACTCAGGGATAGGAGAAATTTTCCGCAAGCTTGGGCTCCCCTTCTGAATATGGCAACGGCTTGGGATTCAGTCTCAAACTGGAACAATATTTCTCTGTCATTAAGGATATAAGGTTCCAGGAGGTCTGGTATGCTCCAAAACCATTTAGCCCATTGCCACATCTTGATCCCAAGACCATTTCCTCGATTTAACTTTTACAATAAGACGGAGTTTTGAGAAGTTCATTTCTTTTCTCAACCTCCTTACCAGTTATGATAACCTTTGGAATGCCATCTTCGTTTTTAACGTCTGGTGCCGGAATCCGACCATATCTGGTACTCCGATTCTTCCACCCTTTCTGGCACCATTCTTTGTTGTTTCTTTTCGTCTTTTGCCTGATTGCATCTCCGACATCTCTCCCGCCTCCTAAAGTTATGGTATCGACAATCATTGCAAATCCAATCCCCAGGAAAGATGTCCCTCTGGTTTCTTGATCCCTTCCCTTCGATGCCGTTGTTCAAGTAGTTCCGCATCTCAGATCCCTTCAAACTGACTTGTTTGGTGTTCGAAATGAGATGTTCGTAAGATAAGGATTTCATAGTCTCTTCATTTCTTCTCCAATTCCTTGAGAAAGAGGTTTTCCTCCTCTTTACAACCCTAGAAATAGTGTGTTGAAACCTTGGATTTGATCATACGCATGATGAGGGAATCCCTCTTTCACCACAAATAAAGATTTCTTTGGATTAATCTCTTCTTCACAAGGCATATGATAGAGATTGGGATGGTAGAAGTTTGTCACACTCGTACAATTATGTTGTAGAACATAAGAGTAAAATAGTCATTTACTTTCAAATTCAAACATTACATACCTCTCAAACTTAGACCTAACCATATGCATGATGAGGGTGAGGGAATCCCTCTCTAGAGAACCGAGAAATACCTTCTCAAATAGGATCGCACTCGATGTGAAGCAAAATGTCAAGATAAGATGAGAGACACAATCACACAAAGAAAAGAACAAAAGATTTACATGGTTCGGGAGTGTGCCTATGCCCATGGGAGAAGAGTTTCACTATTTCGGTTTAGCGTTACAAAACTCTCCCCCGCTAAGATTAAGAAATCACAAAGAAAACCTCACAACCCGTAATCCTAATATGTGGCTTACATATCAATGCCATTTCATCAAAAAATTGCTGAAATATCCTTTAGCACAAAACAGCGCTGCTTGACCCATGTGCGGCATGCACATTAGTCCATTAGGGTGCTAAATAATGCCAGAATACAAGATATCTACACAACACCCACCCTTCCTAAAGAGATATTTCCTTGGATAATATCTTCCTCATCACAAGGTAGCAACAAAAAATTTACGACTTCTCCAAGCTCTAATACCATGTCAAGTTGAGAAGTAGAAGAGGAATGAAGAATAAGAGGCATTGCGAATAAGGAAGAAAGAAAGTCGAACCATACGAAATTTGGGAGAAGGGTTAAGTTTTGGAACTTTGTCACACATACACATTTTTGTGGAACATAGGGGTAAAATTGTGTTTTTCTTTCAGTTATATTTTTGTTTATAAATACGTGAAGGGCAATCATGAAACTTCACTAAGAATTAGATGAATATATAAGAGGCTGGTGGAAGGGGAATGTTGACTCCTCCCTAATTTTGTGTGCTTTGACTTTCTCTCTTTCTCCTTTGGTTTTTACTTCTCAACTTGACAGGGATGGAAATACTCAAGGAATCTAAGCTGGAGAATGTGGATGCCAGGTTCATCATTGATTTACGGGAAAGAAGGAACCATTGCTTGGCTTGCTTACCTACTAGAATACACTAAGGTGCATAGAGTTAATCTAGAACAAGGTGTTCTAGATCGAAGATGGGGGAATTGAGGAGCTATGTGTCTCCTTAACGAAAACTTATCAGAGTTGGAGATAATTTTAGAAGGATATTTGACAAGGTGTTCCTTTCCTATATATATATATATATATATATATATGGGAAATGTTTTCTGCACGATACCTCAGATAAGTTATCTGAGCAAGAGCTCAAAAAAACATATGGGCCCACATTGTTTGGATGATCCAAAGCATTCATTTGGATAGTCCAAAGATAGATATAGTGTGCACAAAAAATCTGGTCCGCAAGATTATCCTAACCCTTCGATTTGTGGAGGTTAAAGTGGATGGGTATAAACCTCCACAAATCTATCCATTTTTAACCTCCAAAAATCGAAGGGTTAGGATGGTCCTATGGAGCTGATTTTTTGGGCACGCCTTATCTATGTAAGGGCCTATCAAATGAATGTTTTGGATCATCCAAACAATGTGGGCCCACATGATTTTTTGAGCTCTTGTTCAGATAACTAATCTGAGGTATCGCTCAGAAAACGTTTCCCTATATATATATATATATATATATATATATATATATATATATATGAGGAAAGTGTTCCTAAGATCTAGCTTAGATAAGCTTATCTGAGCTAGAGCTCAGGAACACATGTGGCCCCACATTTGTGGGAGGATCCAAAGCATTCATTTGGAAGGCCCTTCCATGGATAGGATGTGTACCAAAAATCAGCCCTATAGGATCATCCTAACTCAATCAAAGGTTGAGGGGAAAATGGACAGACACTGTGTGTCCACGTTTCTGCCCATTTTTTCCCTCCACAAATGGCAGGGTTAGGATGATCCTACAGGGCTGATTTTTGGTACACACCCTATCCATGGAAGGGCCTTCCAAATGAAAGCTTTGGATCCCCCAAAAATGTGGGGCAACATGTGTTTTTGAGCTAGAACTCAGATAAGCTTATCTGAGCTCTAGCTCAGGAACACTTTCCTCATATATATATATATATATATATATATATATATATATATATATATATATATATATATATAGAGAGAGAGAGAGAGAGAGAGAGAGAGAGAGAGAAGAAGAAGAAGAAGAAGGTACTCCCTGGAGTAGAAAACTTATCTATTCCCTACCTTGAAATAACAGTTGGGGCCACATTGTTTGGGTGATCCAAAGCATTCATTTGATGCACCCTCACATAGATAAGGGGTGCCCAAAAAATCAGCTCGATAGGATCATCCTAACCCTATGAACTGTGGAGGCAAAAAATGGACAGATTTGTGCAGGTTTATACACGTCCATTTTTGCCTCACAGTTCATAGGGTTAGGATGATCCTATCGAGCTGATTTTTTGGGCACACCCTATCTGTGTGAGGGCCCATCAAATGAATGCTTTGGATCATCCAAACAATGTGGCCCCAACTGTTATTTCAAGGTAGGGAGTAGATAAGTTATCTACTCCAGGGAGTACCTTCTCTTTTCTCATAATGATGTAATCATTCAAGAAAGGCTGTCAAGAAATCAATGCCATTATAAGTGGGAGGAAGAAACCTTGGTGCTTGGGATGAAATTTTATCTTGCATTTGGTACACTTCAAAAATAAAATATAGTAGAATGACTACAGGTAGCAGACTTTCAAAGTTTATGACTTGCCACAAATTGGTAAATTCCCCATTAAGTAATGCACAGCTCAAATAGTCAAGATGCTGCAGCGCTTTTTGATTACAAGCACTTTGCAAGGGAATTTCTTGCGTTAAGGTTCTCCAACACTGGATTCATAACATGTGTCAATTCTATTTTTCATTTTTGTGTTTTATTTTTCAGAGCAGTAACCAGGTTCATTAAGGGGCCGTTTGGATGCACGGATTTTAGAATCCAGGTTTTTAGTTTGAAAAAAGTGTAAAACAGGGTTCATGATCTGGCTGCTGCCCTGGCAGCATTTCTTGGATTTTAAGTAAGAAAACCAGGTTTTAGAAATCTCATGATGGGGGAGAGGTTTCTAAAACCTGGTTTTCTTAAAATCCAAGAAACGCTGCCAGGACAGCATGCAGCAGCTTGATCATGAACCATCTTTTACACTGTTTTCAAACTAAAAACCTGGATTCAAAAATCCGCGTATCCAAACGGCCCCTAAGAGAAGAAAGAAAACCACCTAATTTTTATCAACCATTAAAAAAAAAAAAAAAAAAAAATTTGCAGGAGGCCAGAAAAGCACCCAGAAAAACAAAACTACAATCGGGAAAGAGATTGCAGCTCAATGAGTCGCCTGAATAATACTAGTTTTGGCCAATGTTTCAGCAGTCATGTTGGCCTCTCTAATAGTATGAGTAAATTAGTAAGTAGTCTCCCTAGAAAGGTTGACAGTCTCATTGAAGGTGGGGCCCATACGCCATGGTCCTCTGATATTTTTTACTACCTACCACGAAGCAATTTGGAAGTCCTCTTTAGCCACAAGAGAACCCTCAAATCTCGATCGCCTTAGCTTCAGCTACCTTGGAGTCAGTGCCAGTTGTGTTAGCCAACAAGATCATATGGCCCTGGGCCCTTTAAGTTCAATATTTATGTGGTTGTAAGTTCTCAGATTCATCAAATACCGTTGAGTGATGGAAGCTCAATAGAAGATTGGTGTAAGCGGTGAGATGGCTTTAAGCTCATGATCAAGCTTAAGAGCCTTCAGTCCATGATTAAATAATGGTACTAAAATCGTTTTGGGAAGAGAAAATTGAAGAGATCAAGTGCAATGAGTTGGTCAATTTTGAAGAGAAAGAAAATGGTGTCTTACTGATTTGGGAGAGGGAAATAGAGGCTCACAAGGCATCCATCGTTCTGCCTATGATATGACCAGCAATATGTAGACCTTCAAGTGTGAATTGACAAATTGAGTGAAATCAAAGCTTTATATAACTACCCAAGCTACGCTTCTTTGGTTCGCTTACCAGCAACCCCAAAGAGGCATAACTAAAGAACCAAATTTTCGGTTTCAGTATGCACTTTGATCGTGATGAAAATGGAAACATGTTGGGTTTGGATGGAAATTTCGGTCAAAATCCTGTAAAATTATAGAAACGTATGGAAACAGATGCAAATGATTGACATTGAAGTTGAAACTCCAGAAGACGCTAGAATAAGCAAAAATACACACTAAAAAACCATCACATAAGGAATAGAAAAAACACTCATAATATTTTAACATGGAACCTTATGACATGTGCCATCACATAAGCAATAAAAAAAACACTCATAATATTTTAACATGGAACCTTATGACATGTGCCATCACATAAGCAATAAAAAAAACACTCATAATATTTTAACATGGAACCTTATGACATGTGCCGATGCACATATGTGCTAATTCAGTATATACCATATTTCACATGCAATTCATATAAATATTTATACATAATATATACACTACATTTCACATTCCATTTATATAAATATAATTATGGAACACATGCTGGTATAGTATACCATTAATACACTCACGGTTTTGGTTTCGATGGGCATTTTAGTTTCGTTTTGTGTTTCGGTGGGGATGAAAACGAAAACATTTTGGTCGTTTTGTGTTGGTTTCGGTGATATTTAAAAACTATGAAAGAAACATTACAAAATGAATGAAATGAAGAAGCGTAGCAAACAACAGAAGTTATAATAAACACCTCATCCATATGTAAATGGAGTTACAAAGTTGTAATCTAAATGCGATACAACGACATGGATGACAAAAAATGCTAAAAGCTTTAAACCTAGTTGGATAAGTAGAATAACAAAACGGCATCATCAGGATGTATATATACCACAGAACTCTTTTTCTTTTTCTTTTTTGAAATTATATACCACAGAACTCTCATGCACATGAAAATAGTTGAAAATTATAAAACTCAACTGTGATGTCCACACAGATACTTGAAATATGCAGGCAACATCTAAAAAAAATACCCACATCAGTAAAGAGAGAATACAAGATTTTTACTCCAACATAACCAACATTGCAGCATCCCAGTTTAAAGAAATGAGTGTTACAATCTAAAACAATGTTGAATGCCCATAAATTATGAGTAGACTCTAGAAATTGATAACATCAGGAAAAAATAAATAAACTGTAGTGTGTATCAGAGACAAAATAAAAGGCAAAACTAAAAAATTAGATTCATGAAGCATAATTTTGAGTTACAGCAATAATATAATATCACTAAATCACATTGGGCAACATAAAGAAAAAGAAAGTAAAACTGTCAACAGAACCGACCTTTTGAAGAAGCCAACAACTGTAACCATGGCAGAAACATTCAATTGAAGCAAGCCTTCCCAGACAAGCTCACTCTTAAATTCACCGCCAGGGGGATATGTTTTTGATGCTATGGGAATGTCACTGGATTTCAAGTAACTGTCAGCCCTTGTATACTGTACATTCACTTTATCTGGTTTATCCAGAGCAGTAACTACAGGATCTTTAGAAACAGAATCCAAAGAGTCCTTATTAGATACTAAGGCATCTGAGTCCTTTTTGACATTAACAGGTGTAGATTGTCCGGCAGGTGTAGATTGTCCGGCATCGCCTGGTAAATTTTCGAACGGCGGCTCAGAATCAAGTGACTCCATAAATTCATCCAGAGAAACTATTGGAGGCAAAAATTCTGCATCTTTCAATTCATCATCCACCATGAGTCCTTGCATAAAATCGGTACAGTCATGGGGAAGAGTGATTAGATTACTTGGGGAGCTTGGCTCTCCTAAATCAACCTTCGCAGGTAGAACAGCATCTTCAGAGGCTTCATTTTCATTAGATTTGGATGGAATTAGAGTTTCATTTTCACCAGTTCTAGATGGAAGTAAAATTCCCCCCACAGAAACCTCCACTGAAACACTATCATCTCGTTCAAATTCTACTTGGAACTCTCCTTTATGTGTTTTCCTCACCAAACGTCTGATATCAACGTCTGAATCCGGCAAAACCACCATCTGTGCAAGCTCTTCTGCCTTTGCTATTCTCCACTGGGAAAGCTCCTTTGAAGCAAGTTCCTCTGCGGTCATGGAACAGAGACGCTCGGGTGGGATTTCACCCGACATGACCTTTTCTCTTAGTTCTGGGTTACTACGATCTTTCAAATTGAACAAAAGAGACCTACCCTTCTCCTTATACTTCTTATTGACGCCACCAAATAATTTGAAAAGTTCAGCTTCAATTTTTATTGCCAGTGTTTGCGGACAGTGAAGTGCCTGTTCCCTGTCATCCCCAGTGACTTCTTCATGTGCCAATTTGGGCTTTTTGGAATCACGAATTTCCTTTGCTTCAGCGTTTTCTATATCAAGATCAGAAACCCAAGGTCTTTTGGAATCACGAGTCTCCTTTGGTTCAGCATTCTCTATATCAAGATCAGATACCCAACAGAGCCCATTTCCCTGCAAAAGCTCGTCTTTTAAGATGAAGTTACAGTTGAATGAATCTTCATCTTCCAGGGAAATATGCTTTGGCTTAAGTTCTTGCGCATCAGATTTCCATGCCTTACTTATATCATCTGTATTTTCGTCAATCAAATTCTCATGTGAAGAATTCTGGTCTTCACTGCGATTCTGAACAAGTTCATCCCGTTGAGAGCCCCCATCCACAGATGTAGAAGTTGATTCAGTGAGTTGAGAGCCCCCATAATCCTGCCTTGGAGTGCTTACAGCCTCACTCTTAGTATTCTTTCCCACAAGTGGGGGTTTGTTCTGTGGTTGAGAAACCAAGGCCAATGAAGCGGCTAAAGACTCCCTCAACTTAGACCTGATGGACTCGAAGGACTCAGGTTGCCCCTTGGGAGATGGTTCCATCTGTGTGGTTCGCTTGTTTGGTAGTGTCAACTGATGTGTACCCAGATTACTGGACATGGACTTAGACCTGATGGACTCAAAGGACTCGGGTTGCCCCTTGGGAGATGGTTCCATCTGTGTGGTTCGCTTGTTTGGTAGTGTTAACTGCTGTGTACCCAGATTACTGGACATGGACTTAGACCTGATGGACTCAAAGGACTCAGGCTGTCCCTTGGAAGATGGTTCCATCTGTGTGGTTCGCTTGTTTGGTAGTGTTAACTGCTGTGTACCCAGATTACTGGACATGGACTTAGACCTGATGGACTCAAAGGACTCGGATTGCCCCTTGGGAGATGGTTCCATCTGTGTGGTTCGCCTGTTTGGTAGTGTTAACTGCGGTGTACCCAGATTACTTGACATGGTGAAATTATCAATAGTCAAGGCGCCATACAAACTAATGATACACCGTTTCCTATCAGGCCTTTCAGCAACTTCTGTGACTACCTTCAGTTCCTAAAACATAATTAGGAACTGTGTCCAATGTTTTTTTGAAAAATACCTCAAAAGAAGACCTCTATTCAATGTGTACTTTTGTGACAAGCTTCCTGTTTAAAAAACATGATTGCAATGAGTCAACAGGGGAAATGGATTAGCCTCTTTAAAACCCATAAATATGCAGATTATACAACTTCATCTCTGAAATGATAAATAATAACAATTAGAGAAATCAAACCTAAATGCCACAATATATATTGCCTGACCCATTAGGCAGTTCTAGCTACTCTAATATTAAAATAAGAACCATAATCAGCTAGATTTACTAAGGCCCTGTTTGTTTAAGATTATGACAACCGATTGTCAGCACCAAACCGATTATTGACTCAAAATTACTTTTAAATTTGAGTCCAATAATCGGTTTGGCCCTCACAATAGGTTGTAATAATCTTGAACAAACAGGGCCTAAATGTTCAAGAATTTGTGACCTTTTTCTAGAACTATAGATCCAGCACATATCTTTATTAAAATGGGCAAAACTAGATACTGCAGCTCCAGATTCAAGTGAACTCATAAAAAGTCATACAGCCTTATAAAATATGGTATAACTAAACATATATTGCTAGTTACAAAGACCTAGAAATTTGTTCAATAGGCTATCATCCTTCCTGAATGGCTCCTACAGGTTTAAATAGCATATGTAAAAGTGGCTACATACCTTGTAGTTATGAAGCCATTTGACACTGAGGAATAGCTTAGTTTCAGATATCAATTATTAGAAGGTTTTTTTCCATGATTTTATAAGTTTATGAAGGGTGGATAGATTGACTTTTTCTTTACTTTTAATTATGTTGGTATTTTTTTAGTAATTCAATAATTATTGTAATGGGAAATATGAGGGCTCAGTTAACAGTTCTCTATACAGTTTTTGAAAATCGTGAAGGTTGAAGAATTTAAAGAGGACGAATCAGCTAGTGTTATCATCCTTTTCCCTATTGCCTGCTGCTTGTCATGGTTAATTTAGTCAAATAAAATAGCTCCAATGCATTCATGATTATTTTTTATTTCTCCTTCTACTTCGCCACGTCAATTATGTCGTCTTATTAAGGTTTTGTATCCTTCTTGCTTTGGCCAGGGCCAATAGTGGAAAATTAACCCAAAATCAAAGGGATGAATTGATCTACTTTTGGATCTCACTCGGCAAGTGGTTGCCCTATTGCAGGAGGTTCAAGCCCTCCATAGGGAGCAACTTGGCCATGGGCATGTGTCGGGTAACAATCGACCTTTGCAACATGAGGATGGATTGGAAAGCTATGATTTGTGGACACGGGCACGAGTGTCGCGTTTCGACACGGACACGGCAAACTCCCAAAATTTAGAAACAGAGACACGGCTAAAATAGAAAGTACATATAATCATGATTTGTGGATACAAACTTGAGTGCCCAGTTTCGACACGAATACGATGTATCTAGCATGGAAACCGTTAAAAATCTAGAAATAGTGGCACACTCATACACATGCATACATATAAAGTTACTAACACTTCTAAGCAGTACATTTAAAAGTGTCTAAATGACTGTCGACACGGGTGGACAAGGGTGTCGTGTCGGACATGACATGACACGGGTGCCATCAATAAATTCAAAGTGTCGGCCAAATCATAGTTGGAAAGCGACTTGGGAGAAGAACATGAAGAGGAACATTTCGATGACTGCCAGAAAGGAATGGCAATAATCATTTTGAGGATGATGAAGGGCAACCCAACTTTAGAGCTCATGTTGAGGAGCGTGGAAGAAGAAAACCAGCACCATTTGGTTTGCACTTAGGGGCTGTTTGGATACGTGGATTTTAGAATCCAGATTTTTAGTTTGAAAACAGTGTAAAAGAGGGTTCATGATCAAGCTGCTATATGTTGTCCTGACAGCGTTTCTTGGATTTTAAGCGAGAAAATCAGGTTTTAAAAATCTCTCCTCCATCCTAAGATTTCTAAAACCTGGAAATATGGGAGGATCTGCTACTCTCTTGCTGACGGGAAGAAGGGTGAGAAGTCAAAAACGACGGCTGGTCCGCTTCTTCTCGTCTCTTAGCTACAATTTTGAAGAAATACCGCATTCTAAAATCCGCGTATCCAACCGGCCCCTACGTGTTATAGAAATGGGTGGGTTGAATCAGAGGTGATTTCTACTTCTCGGTACTTGTTGGGAGTGAGGACACATATTAGGAAGCATCTGATTGCTACTAAGGCATGGACTGTTGATGAGGCATATTAGCTTGATTAGAAAGTAGAAGAGGATCTAAAGAAGAAATCCTCATCTGAACATAGAGTGGCGACTGGTGGCATAAATTTTGGCACAAGATGGTCGCGTAATCAAGGTCAATCAGCCAATAATAATAGTCTGAAACCTACCAGAGAGATTCCAGAGCGAGAGAAGGGTGAATCATCATCCAGGAGAAGATCAAGGGGGATCTAGACATTGTTGCTACTCCTATGGTGAAACTGGTCATGTGTCGTTTGAATGCCCGAGCGATGAACACATCTAGTACTCTAGTAGAGATAGAAAAAGAGGGCAGCAACAACAATGAGGAAGAAAAATCCGACAAATCCTATAGCGAAGATGAGGACAGCGTAGAGATAAATCCTCTGGGTGAGGAGTTGTTGGCTGTGCGATAAGTAATGGCGTCACCTGACTGGTGATGAGTAATGATGCCAAATGACTTGGGTGATGATTGGCAGTGAGAGAGCACCTTCCACCCAAGTTCTTTGCAATGGGAACATATGCAACGTTATTATAGATGACACAGAAGCACTTCCACTGAGAAAATATCCACGTCCTTATAAAATGACATGGTTCTAGAAGGATTCTAAATCTCCTGCCCCTAAGAGGTGTTCGGTTGACTTCTCTTCTTTTTTTGGATGTTTATTCGGTTAACATCTCTATGAGAGATAAATATTCCGATTTCGTGTGATGAGACATTTCCCTATGAATCTGTGTCATGTTCAATTGGGAAGTTGTGCTCATAGAAGGACGATATACACTACATTCGTGCCAATATCTACACATTTAAGAATGGCAGAGTGAAGGTCATTTTAGACTCTCTTAGAAGGATGTATAGCATGCGAAGGAGGAGAAACCAACAAACATTTTGACCAAGCCAAGGATTGTTGAAGAGAGCCAATAGACCAAAAAGATTTATATTTTAGTGGCCCGAGAGGTGAGTGTGAAGGTTGCTGTCCTAAAAAAATACAAGCCATAAATTCAAGAATTGTTGCACAAGATTAAAGCAATGGTTCCAAAAGATCTTCCTGTGCTTTGTCATCTATGAGGGACATACAATATTGCATTAATTTTGTGATCGTTGTGGCATAGACAATTAAATCATCCACACAAAGACTATCATTAAAAAAAAAATGATCCACACAAAAAGATACAACTTCTATTAGTGGTGTTCATTATTCGGTTAAAACCGAATAACCGAACCGAATTGGTTCGGTCGGTTCGGTTCGGTTTTTTTCCGTTTTGGTTCGGTTTCGGTTTTTTTTTTTTGGAAATTCGGTTATTCGGTTTCGGATTCGGTTATCTGAACAAAAAAATTCGGTTAACCGAAATAACCAAAATTATGATAAAAACCATTATTTTTTCAAAAAAAAAAGTGCTATATGGGCACTCCGTAGGATGATCAAAACCGTCCATTTGATTGATCAAAACTTAATTAGGTTGTGCTCAAAAAATCATTTCTATTAGATGATCCTAGCCCTCCGATCGAAACCAAGATTTTGCTTTTTTCCCTCTTTTTCTCCCACTATTCGGTTATTCAGTTATAACCGAATAACCAAATTTTTAATCGGTTTGGTTTTTAAAAATTTCGGTTCGGTTTCAGTTACCGAAATTTGATAACCGAAATTATTTCGGTTATCAAATTTTGGTTATTTCGGTTTGGTTATAACCGAATACCACCCCTAACTTCTATGTTGAATTCTTGATTTGCCGCGAATTAAACTATTGTTTCTCATGCCCCTTCGTCTTCTTCTTTGAATTATGATACTTGCTCACTTAGTAAAAGTACTCAATTATCCTTTCCCACGAGTAATCATGCCTTCAAGACACTGTTTGAATTGGTACACAGTGATGTCTAGATGACTTGCATCTGTGCCATCAATCCAACGTCAACATTATTTCATTGTATTTATTGATGATCAATTGATCATACATGGTTTAGGTGGTTACACCTTAGAGGAAAGAATATCTTTCTCATGACTTTCAGAAATTTTTATAAGACGAGGGCATCATGTCGCAAAAGTTGTCCTCATAAACCTCAGCAAAATTATTGCTGAAAGAAAGAATGGTAAACGTCTCTCCATCAATAGTTCTTTTCTCACTGAACCTCAAACTTTGTATTACCTTTGTGGTGAGACTGATCTTACTGGTGTACTGTCAGTTTTCTGATGTATTGGTCAACAAATGTCCTTACCATTGTTTTTTGGGGATATCCTCATATTACTGATTGATCCGTGGGGATATCCTCATATTACTCATTGATCCATGTTTTTAGTTGTACCTGTATCTTTGTCGGATATGGAGATAGTCAGAAAGGTTCTTGTTGTTATGACCCGAGGCATATGCATGTCTCGTTATATGGTTTTCCTTGAAAATGTTTAGTTTATCATCTTCCATATGAAACATTGCCCACTATCTCACAACTACTGTCCTTCATTGAAGGTTCTCCTACTCCCAAACCTCTTTTCGAACGAAGGATTTGGGGCCTCTCAACTACTTTCTCGAGCTGGAAGTCACAAGCTTTGAAAGAGGCATTCTTGTAAGTCAGAACAAATACTCCAGGGATTTGATTGCACTTGCCAACTTGATAGATAAAAAAGTTAGTTGACACACTGCATTAGCGTAATGCTAAGTATTGACAATCTGATAGTGTAACTCTTGATGATCCAACTAGATATCAATAAATTGTGAGGAGTAAGGTTGATCTAACAATGACCAGACTAAAAACACCCAAATTTCCTAAAATATTTATCTAAGCACACATATCCAATGCTATAAAAAAGCATACATATCCAATGAGTCATGCATGCTATTGATGTGTTCCAATTAATCCATAAAAAAGAATGAGAACAAATAGGGATTTTACGTCCAAAGAAAAATTCCAAAAAAATCGTGAATCTGACTTAAATACATCAATTCGTGCTTCAAATCATGTTTTTCAAACCATGGATAGAATTGCCAAATTTAATGGGTGCAATACCAGGCCCTTTTCATTTTTCCACTTTATAAAATGGCATGCCCTAAGGATATGAAATTCTTGTACGGAAAAGCCCGTGCACAAATTTGTATCAATTTAAAGAGGTTTGCACAGGATTGTTCTCTTATTAAAGAGGACGGAGTAGGTTCATTGTTAAGGAATATATCATGAAGTTTCTTTCAGACAAAGGGAACCTAGTTCGCATACTTTGGTAAATGAAACTTTCAGCTTTTAAGTTCAATAAAAGAAAGGCTTAGTCCATGGCATGTGAACCAGGTTTTCTTGGCTGCTCAATTTGGTATATTAAACCAACGACAGCTGGTACAAGTACCAAGGACATATAATTAGCAAACCTTGGGTTAACATGGTTCTTCGGAAAAATGGTGAACTCATATGCATGAACCTGATTTGTCTTTCGCCTCCATTTCTATGGACCCAACAACTATGAGATGGAGAGAAATAAACTATAAAATAAGCACAGAATAGAAAAGAAAGCACATCAGCTAACTATCAAAAATTCTTTCGAGGACAAGTCATATGACTGCGAAAGCCACAAGAGAAGTGAACTATATGATCGATTGACAACTTCTCTCCAATTCAACAGATCCAAAACCTATAAAATTCAAATACTTTTTCATAATCTCTCTATTGGTGAGAATAGCCATGATATCACTACCCTAAACTTGGAAACGCATGCCAATTAAATTTTTCTTTGCTATCATATCTCTCGCAGGTTAGCTCTCCTTGTAACAAAGCAAATACATTTGGACAAAATTGTGAATCTCATCACCATCATATGTGTAAAGGGTTCATTGCTTGCCTATTGAGACCAAGAGAAAACGGCCTAGTTTCATAGATTAGCTATGTTTGGTAACTCTATTTACATCATCCATCAGACTCTTCTGGTCCGTAACTTAATGGAACATGTAACCTCAGAATACAAACCATTTCTCCTAATTGTCAGGGTAAGAAACCACTCCCCATCCTCAATGCACTCTATGGTGCTCTTCATAGACCCAAACTCCATATAGAAGAGGAGTCATGACAGACCCAAAGCAAAACAGACAATTGTCACTGGGCTGGGAAACAAATACGGGAATTGAAATGTGAAACGGAAGCAGGAAACACAGAAAAAATAGACAGGAAACAAGAATCGGAAAAAGATACAAAATCATATGAGAAACACATTGAGAAACGTATTATGAAACACGTTAGACACATTTCAGAAATCAGAAGTGATAGAAAACATCATTTTATCTTATTACCCTAATTTTTATTTTAGTTTGTATTTTCATAAGTTTTTGTGTGTTTGTAAATTTGAAATTTCTTAATTTCAAGTTTTTACGAGCTTTTACGCATAAATACATGCATTTATAATTTTTACTATTTAAATCAGAGGCATAAATATATGATTTTTGTAGTGATAGGCATAAATATATGATTTATGTATGTTCTTTATGTATTTTACTTTTTAACGGAAATTTTGCTTTTTTTTAATGGTGGCTAATTTTATTGCAAGAAAAAAAGGGGACCGAGATGGTTGATACACATAATCGCCAAAGGAAAAGAAAAAGACAAATCATGATAATCATGATTTAAGAAAAATGAAAGAAAGATATTGGGGGGAGGGAATCGAACAATGACAAGGCATCCTTAGAGACTCCTACCCTGGCTAGGCTATCAGCCAACCCATTAGAGGATCAATGGATATGCTGGAAAACAATAGAAGATGATCCCACCCAATCTTGCATTTCATAAAAAAAATGCGATCAAATCTCCATGGATATTTTTGGGAAACAGAGAGCCAACGGATAACATTGAGGGAATCCCCTTCTACCACCACTTAATCAAGGCGATTGCTAAGTAACAACTTTAGGCCTTGGTGAATTGCATGCACCTCAGCTTCAGAAACATCTGTCACCCCAAAGGGACCCGCAAAAAACCATATCACCTCCCCTAGCTCATTCTGCAAGACACCTCCAACACTGGTCGGACCAGGGTTCCCCAAGCTTTATCCATCAAAATTTAGCCTCAAGAAACCATGCGGCGAGGGATCCCACTCTTACACTATTTTTTTGCTTATGGTCCACACTGAAGCACACCTCTCTCCAGCCATTCCATAAGTCAAAAGCAAAGACATATTTGAAGCATGGGAGGGATTTTACCCGGGATATTGTCAAGGCAACCACTTTGACGAAGAGGAAAGCTGGGCTTTTACGACACCTTTGAAGACTCTGGCATTTCTTTCTTTCTTTCCAAAGAACTCATATGGTTGATAAGAAGGATATGTTCCATAGGATTTTTCATTTTTTCCTTCCATGGAACTGCTAACGAACTCAGAAGGAGATCAATGAGCTTGGCATGAAACACCCAAGCTATGCCAAACCTGCTCAATATTTTGCTCCATATCTTCCTAGCAAATTTACAATGCATAAAAAGATGATCCACATATTCTCCCACTTCTAAGCATAGCGCGCAGTGATCTATGATTAGAATTTCTCTCTCGCGCAAAGAATCATGAGAGATTCTTCCATTATTAGAATCTCACAATTACTTATTTTCCTTTTTTATTATTATATATACTATTATTTTCCTTCTTAATATGCATTTCGTAACTTTCTCGGTGTGATTCCTTAAAAACATTTTCTGTACGTTTCACACATTTCACATATGTTTTCCACTTGTTTCATATGCGTTTCTCACATCTTTCACACAAGTTTCTCATGTGTTTCTCACGCGTTTCCCATGCGTTTTGGAAACATTTCCCCATAAAACGTGTCGGAAATTTCCAAAACGTGTTTCCCACTCCCAAGGGCGTTTCTGGTAACTATGGAATAGACAGTCCCCCTAACGTAGCCCAGTAAAATGCACAAGGAATAAAGAAAATTCAAATGCTATCTTTGGGCTTGCCCCTTTCCTAATAAATCGTTGGCGTTCAAAAAAAAAAACAAGAAGAAGAAGAAATGAAAGTTGACATACTAGAGATCCCACTCACTTAGCAAGACTTTTTTTTTTTTTTGAATGGTAGAATTCAAGCAAGACATATTGTTTCATTCCCATGATCAAAGCAATCACAACAAACCCATCTCAAAATACTGTCCAAACGCTTCTCAAAAGAACTAAAACCCAAAAACCTACAATTTTCTACAGTGTCCAGATCCCTACTCCACGAAGGCATCAAATTTAAAAAAATAAAGACACAATAAAAATCTTTTTGTTATGGCAAGTCAAGAAACCCCATTTTACAAAAGCAGTCTTTCCAGTTCCCATTAAACTAACACCTAATTTCCCTCTTTTTCTCTTTCCTATTAAGTTTTTGTTCGATGTTTCCTATCGAACTATCATGCAAAAAAGATCCCATCAAGAAAAACACTTCAAATAACTTTAAAAAAAAAAAAACACACAAATAGAAATAAAAATTCATCGAAATTCAAACAAGAAAGCGCTCTCAAGCAAAAACTCATAACCCTAGAAACAGCAAACAAACCATTACAATTTTACAAGACATTTAAAATCTAGGGCTAAAAGAAACCGCAATACCAAACAGAAAAAATCAAACTTCAGAAGAACAAAGACTGAAACAGAGAATAAAAAGGGAATAAAAGAACTGTAAATAAGAAAAGAAGAGTACCTTGAAAACGAAAGCAATGGCGCTTCATAAAAGATTTACAGAGGGAGGAGAGAGATGAGATGATGTGGACTTGGATAACCCTAGGGAAAAAAAAAAATCCCTAAATATAAAGAGCGAATCCAAAACCAGTATCTAAATTCATTGATTCATGAGAACTGAACTTTTTATACTTGGAACAAGAGGACACGAGAATAGGGTACTCGAGTTCTGTTCTTAAATTTGGGAATTTATATATTCGCCCCTTTTCTGTATTGGGCAACCCCCTTTAGAAGAAAAGAGCAGTTATTTATAAATTATAATTACAATAGATGGGGCTGGATTTGGGAAGAAGGGGCACGAGATTTTATATGGTGTGAGCCCTTATAGTCCCATATTTTTCAAAAAAGTACTGTACGGACAGCACTGTAGGATCATCCAAACCGTCCGTGTGATGGAACACAAAGTAAATAGGTTGTTTGTCTTAAAAATCATTTCCTTAGGATGATCCTAGCCCTCTGATCTGTAGAGGTTTCAATAATAGGCAGTTCCTCTATAGATCGAAGGGTTGGGATCATCCTATCACTTCCCTTTCATTTTTACCTTTTTTTTGTCCTGGCGAAGTATATACAGGTGGGGACCACTTCTTCAATGACCCAAACCAGTACCTGGTAAATCCATGATTCAGGAAACTTTTACGTCGCATGATCTTAACCATTCATATTGTGGACTGTAAATTAGACATAAAATCTTTATACAAATTGGAGGGTTGGGATCATCTGTTGTGGGGGATTTTTTAAATCTAGGACCCACCCATTGTAGAGTCAAGAACATGAATAGATAGTCTTGATACCATTTTCCTTCTGGTTAAAATTTTTTTGGTGAAGGTCCTCCCAAATATAGAGATTGAACTCGGGCCTGGTTTGGTCGATCGGATTGAGGCCAACCCTGGTCCAACCTGAGCCTCAACTCAAGGAGGGTCAACCCGACCCAACAAGCACTACAGGAAATATGGGTCCTCCCGTATCTCTCTCTTTCTCTCTCGTTTAAAAGCTCAAAAGCTCTAGCATATTTTTTTAGTAATATAAATATAATTTCTTTTGGAAAAGATATTTTCACCAATTTCTAAGCTTTTTCAATTTCAACCCCTTTTGTTTTTTCTCTTTTTGAAAATGAAGAAAAAGAGAAACAAAAGAAGGTGAAAATGCTACCATTTTTAAGAAAAGACAATTGACCAAGAGGAGTGGAAATGCTGGAAAGGATGTGGAAATATCATTTCCCAATTTTATTTTTTATAAATAAAATGATATTTCCACCCACTCTCTCCGTATGTATACTCATTTTGCTTGCGTTTTCTTAAAAACAAAGTTAATTTTGCAAAAACAACAGTGTTTCAAAACTCAGATGCGGGTCCAAAACATTGCCAAAGGAAATCCGAGTTGATTCGAGGCAAAGCAGCCGAGCACTCAGTTGACGCGACCAAGTAAACAGTTAATGCGACCAAGTACTTAGTTGACACAGCAATAGAGTCAAAGAAGTTTTGATTGGCTTTGTGGGGGCAAAATGCGGCCAATCCGCAAAAGGTAAAATGGCATCAACCCGGGGGAGTCAACACTGACTCAGGAAGGGGAGGGAGGCTTAAAACTATGAAAAATCACAAACAAAAAGGAGTTGAATAGCAGCCATTTTAGGAAGGAATTTGCTATGCAATTTTTGCAGAAAGCCATTTCGCGGCTGGCTTTTGCAGCCACCCAGGCTCACTTTTTAGCAGATTTTGTCTTGTTGATTTAATTCATCTGAGGTGGCTGCTCTCTCATGCAAAAGTCAGCTGGGAAAATGGCTTTGTGCAAAATTGCCTAGCAAATCCCTTTCCTTTATATAAACAGGCAATTATATTTCAACCCCTTTTTTCTGGCATTTTGACCCTCTTTTGTTAGTTTTTCCCGTAATGACTTCATTTTAAGGACAAGTCCGACAAAAGGGACTATTTACTATTATTCTTGGGATTGATTATGTTCTTAATTTGGATAAGTTTAGGATGTTTTTTTAAGGGCGATGATATTTTCACTCCCCCTGTTGTATGCATTCACACCCCTTGATGATATTTCACTCCCCCCTGCTGTACGCATTCGCAACCCTTACAACGTGAACAGTGGGCAACTTTAACTTTTTAAGTACAGTATTGTTTAAGGATAGCCAATCTATCCAAAGATCAATAAATATTGTGATTGATATTCCCATGAACAGCCCCAAAGGTGGTAGAAATGCTGGAAATGAGGGTGGAAATAAAAATTCTCTTTGTATATATTAATCCTATATATAAGGGATCGAAGCATAGTGGTTAGAATGTTTTGATGCTGCAATTTAGGACGTGGGTTAAGTCTTTATGGCCCTTCACCTTTTTATTTTTAAAACAACGAGTTGTTGACGTCTCAACTCATTATAGTAGTGAGTCTAATCAACTCGGACGAGTTGGGCACTTCCTCTCATTGTTTTCTTTTTCTACAGCCCTTCTCAAGATTTCTCCAGACTAATAGATGCGATGATCTTCAAAGATGCAAATGCTGATTCAACACTGCCAACAACAACAACACCATCTTTATCTGGCTCTTCTTCTGCTTCTTCCGGGTCGGGTCTGGATTCAAAGGCGACTCTGGCCAGCAGTTAGTTGCCGGAATTTTTTTGGTTCTTGGGATTTCTGTGGAACAAAAAACTCCCTAAACTCCCTAGAAGTATCCCGGTAAAATAAAAATCCCATGTTTGGTTGACCGGACTATGGTGGGCCCAGCTTTGTTTGGTTGCTTGAATTGTTGGGAAGAAAGAAATTCTTTTGTAAGCTTATTTTTGGTTCCTGCGATTATTTTAGTGCCTGGGAGTTTTTTTTTCCAGGGTAGGATTTCGTGCGGGCTTATTTTGGTTCCTGGGATTATTTTGGGCCCAGCAACCAAACTTTCCTGCGGAAATTCCACAAAAGTCCCAAGAACCAAAAAAATTCCGGCAACCAAACGGAGAACAATGTTGAAGAATTTTGGGTATGGAACTTTCCTTATGTCTATTGCATGCATGTTGGTGTAAGTTGGGTTTGTTAAGACTTGCACTTGAAGCGTCGAGAGAAGTTCGCTTCTTGCTACTTTGTTTTCCAAATAATCTCTCTCTCTCTCTCTCTCTCTCTCTCTCTCTCTCTCTCTCTCTCAAAGTAAAATAAAATAACTTCATTAGTTCTCTCTAAAATCTCAAAAAGAAAAATCAGGGTCCAAATTACCTAGTTCATTAGTTCAAGTTCGTGGTCACAGTTTGAACTTGTAATCAAGGTTTTAAATTTCGGCTTCGGAGGTAATTTTGGGGTTAACCAAAACCAAAATTTTAGCCGAAATTCAGTTAAGGCTCACGAAATGTCATTTTTTGGGGCTGAAATTTGGTAATATATAAAAAAATCACTATTTTAGAAAAAAATTATTTCTGAAATTTCGGTCCTCTCCGAAATTTAAAACCTTGCTTGTAATGGGTTTCTTTATGGGAAGTGATATATCCACCCTTTTTTTTTTACTTGGGACAGCCAGCTATAGTGTATCTATGACTGGTTAGAGGTGGTCCAAGCTTAATTGAAAACTAAAGTCAAATGCTAGTTAGAGGTGGTCCAAGCTCAGGTTGAGATTATCTAACCAAAATTCACAATATGGTGATGTTTTGTCTATACACAAGCCATGAATTCCCATTACTATCTTACCTTCTTGCGAAGCGTGAGCTTATCTTGTTCTTGGTTTCAATTGATTGGCGAGTGTTCGGTTGTTTAAATGTTAATGCACTATATTTTGGTCATAGCTGCTGGGTAGTCTGGTGTTATATTAATCAATTCAGCAATCTAACATAGCTATGATGAAAAATGAGAAATTACCTCCGATAGTAGTATACGTAAGCCGGATCTGTATGCAAAATCCAAACAAAAATTGCTGGAAATTAAAAGAAATTCAAACAGTGGAGCCGCATTACTGGTTTAACACTACCCTTAAGATGGATCATCACCTCACCAACATTCATTCGTATGCATTCGTCACTGATGGTGTGCACACAACGGCGAACAAAATCGATGATGAACAATTTGGCCACTTGAAAAGCTATTGCAAAGGCTTTGAAAATGTTAAAAAAAAAAAGCATAGTGAAGAACTTGTAAAATACAAAGTCTACAAAGAACAAGAGAATGTGGATTGCTTTTACACTTTCTTTTTTATTCCGAGATAAATATCTCTCAGATACAAGGTTCTCTCCCCACCCCAAAGTCCCTCCCATAATGAAATAGTTTGCCAAAAAATAAATCATAAAGTATATTAAATACATTAATAGTTAAAGAGAAACGTGTAACAATTGAAATGAATGAGCATGAAACGTATATAAATTTTAAAATTTGACTCAGAAGTCAAATTTTAAGACAAAACATCAGATTTTTATAAATTTCAACAATAAGAAGAGCCATGCTACCCTCTAAAAGTTCATTGAATACACGAAAAAATGCAGTTATGCTTCCCAAAATACTGCAGTAAAAAAGGGTCCTGCGTCTTTTAACTTTTACGTTCATCATATATCTCTTCACAAGCGAAAACAGAGCATAATAGATTTTGATTGCACCAGAAAGTGTTTCTTACGCAATAAGCTTAGGGATTAAGTTTAAATGCACCCAGAAGGATGATCAAGGCTGGTACCTGTCTAATGGATCCAGTCAAAGAACCCAAATCGTTGCGAGTAAGACGAAGGACGAACTGGTCAAAACCGGAATGTTTCACTGGTCCAATTATTTTCTATTCTTCTCTTTTTCCTAATTCAAATATTTTCAATTTTGGCTCCTGTTATATGTACAGCGGCTATTGAAACACGGCTTGGGTGCTTAAGAGAAAAACTTCTCAACGCAACCAATGCAACCAAATGGGCCACATCAGAATCCGGTTATCTGTGAGAATCCATACACATTACGGTGGGCTAGCAACACCAAGTCAATATACTATGGGATAGAATTTCCTGATTATAAGATGGCGCTCCCATATCCATCTCCGGCAACGCCATTCCCCGCCCTCCTCTCACCTTGACGACGGCCAGAATTTAACCCAGATGACAAACCTGAAGTCTCTCCTATGTCGGACTTGCAGAGGGGGCACAAAGCGTTTATCTTGAGCCATTTGTCCACACATTCCATGTGGAAGAAATGGGTGCAGGGCAGCTCTCTGAGTTCCTCATTGTCTGCATATTTCGCCAAGCAAATGCAGCACACCTGTGGCACATAGAAATACAATCAATGGTAATATTCTATCTGCATTCAAGAATCTAACAATCTAGGAACATTGATCGACAAGCCAATTTTCAAAAGCCATGTAACTTGGGTGCAGAGACAAGTATCAACAATGGAACCGCACCCAAGGTGTAAGGCTGGCTCCAAAAAATTTGATATCTAGACACAACTGTATGCATGTAAAATATAACATATGAAGGAATCGTCCTGTGAAATCATTTGGACAGAACTTTTGGTATAAGCAATTCGAACAGGAGAATCTTATTGTTTCTCGTGTACATTCGAACAGGAGAATCTTGTTTTGATGGTTATGAAATCCAGGGACCATGAACTGCAGGCTAAAGATTATACACATGTAAGTTTAGGTAGTGCTAGAATAAGCACATATACATTAAAAACATCACACAAGCAAACAAATACAGACAACATTTTACATATAATTCATATGTAATTAAAAACATCACATTTTACATTAAAAACATCACATTTTACACATACAAACATAACTTTAGGTCGCGCATGTCTGATAATTAATACATACCACATTTTACATATAATTCATATGAGGAAAGTGTTTCTGCGCTGCAGCAACTCCCTGCACTGTAGCACGTTATAACGCCTCCCATTGGTCACTTTTGTGGGCCCGCAAAGTGGGACCCGCTGAACGAACCAATGGGGGCGTTATAAAAGCGCTACAGCGCAGAAACACTTTTCTCAATTCATATATATATATATATATATATATATATATATATATATATATATATATAGAGAGAGAGAGAGAGAGAGAGAGAGAGAGATCAAATTTCACATACAATTCATATAAATGTAATTGATCAAATTTCACATACAATTCATATAAATGAAATTATGTAACACACACTGATATTGTATATCACAATATCACTAATACACTTACGGTTTTAGTTTCACCATACATTTCGGTGTCAGTATTTTGGTGGGGATGGAAACAAGAACATTTCAGTCGTTTCGTGTCAGTTTTGGTGGAAATTTAAAAATATGTATAGATATACTATGATATTTAGGGAAATGATCATCACACTCGTTTTATAGTGGCACCCATTTCCCTATACTTTAAAAATTGGATATCAAATGCTATCAGGATCCCCGAAAGCTATGAACAACTGATTAAAAAAAAAGTTATTAATAAAGTGAGGAGTGTCAGTACCAAAACAAGAGTGCCAATATCATCTCCCCCTCTTTAATAAATACAAGAAAATTATGCAATAATAGGTCTTCCCTTTATTTGGAGTGATTGACATGATATAACTAAGGTTCAAAATTTGAAGGCTAATGATTGGGACATTTCCAGGATTAATGATATAAGTAGGAAGAAAGTTTGCCGTCTAAACTGTGGTAGCATCTTTGAAATAAATGGAATAACTACTTAATGAAATTTCAAGTCCAATCGCGTGGGCTTTACTTCAATAAGTGTTATAAAATACTATTTGCAACAAAACAAGTGGGGAATTTCATGAATAAGCGGTGCGATCAAGGGTGCAAGATTCCAATATAGTGTGTATGTGGTATAATTCTACAAATACACAAATTGGGTTCGGAACATGAAAGATAATAGTTGGGGAAATTTCGTAGTATAAGATAGGTCGTAAATTTGGGAAAAAGTGCCATACATAATAAGGTTGCAAATTTGCAACCTAATGATGGGGCATTTCCTAAACGATATAAATAACAGGTATCAGGATTTTAGGAGGTAAAAGTTTAAAGACTAAAATAGGGTTGCAAATGTGGAATCTAACGGGCGCGAAATTTAGGCATTGTAGGGTACAAATATAATCAACTAAACATTTGCTAGAAATGTAAAAGACTAAAAATAGGGTTGCAAATCTGGAATCTATTGGGCGGGCAATTCAGGTACTGTAGGGTACAAATATAATTAACTAAACACTTACTAGTAGCGTCAGAAATAAACTAAAAACGACTATTCTTGGTAGATAGGTTAGAATAAGATGCCATCTCAGAAAAATGTGAGAAACCTATTGCTGCAAACAATAAACGATGTCAAACAACTATTCTTGGTACACAGGTTAGAATAAGATGACCTCTCAGAAAAATGTGAGAAAACTATTCCTAAAAACAATAAACAACGTCAAATGCATGATCAGTGCAAGGCCATGTTACATGGATTCTTCTAAATGGGCGAAGAATCTGTGTTGAACACGTCTCCGATTCCAGGATTCTTTGAGACACTTCTAGATCTCCTTTATCAGTTTTTTTCTGAATACTACTACCCCAACTTTACAATTACCGCATATTTTGAGTTTCACCCATCCTGATAGTAAGTTTCTTAAACAAAAATAAAATATTATATCTACTTAACGTATTAAAATTTTCAGTACATTACTTGTTATAACCATGCCGACCCCAACTAGTTTGGGACAAAGGTTTAGTTGAGTTGAGTTGAGTTGTACTTGTTATAACCTTTTATTATTAAGTAACAAAATAAAATTTGAGAATTGATTAAAATATTTTGGTGAATCCATGAATCGTCCTTTTTGAAGCTTGCCGAATTCGACACTCAATACCCGTGTCGGATTTCGACACTCATATCCGTACTGATGCAACATAGGTGCAAGGATAAGCATGCAAGAACCTGATTTATGCAATTGAATACAGTGTGATGTAGGCTACAATAAATAAAATGAAATTACTTGATCGAAAGTATGCTCCAAAAAACACAAAAAGTTAAATGAGTTTCAGGTATGTGAGGCTTGAATTCAAAAGAAGCTGGGTCTACTCGCAATGGGCAAATAAGCTAGAATTTTCTCTAACAAATCATTGGGCAGGACAAAATTAAAGCCATTCACTAAAATTTTATAAGAAATATAGAGGCAGATCAAAGGTTTACAGAAAACTTACAGCATCTTCTGCTGAAATTGTCCGCTCCTTGTCAGTACCGGCTGCCAAGACCCCAACTTCACTGGTACCTTCCAAGTTGATTTCACTTTCTTCTCTATTTCTTCTTCTCTTCAACTTGAACTTGTAGGTTGGCAGAGCACTAATTGATTCAGGGTTAGCTCCTCGGGTCTGAACCAGATCGTCGCGAAAGCCCAAAATAGAAATAATACAAGGCAGGCAGCAGCAGATTGCTGCACATAGAATAAAGGGCATGGCATAGCCAATACAGCTGAACGTAAGGAATGCTATACATAACCTGCAAGTGCACACAAGAAGTTTATGGTAACAAAAGATTGGATCCAAAGTGTGGATATTAAAATACGACCATCGGTACCTGTACAAGTTTGGAGCCTCTGAAGATGAGGAATGCCCGCCAAAAATCCACACGTTGCCAACCACAAACCATACCGCAAAGAAGCAATCCAATGCCATTTTGAAGTGGTCTACCAGGGCATTGAGCCTGTTGAGCAAACAGTGTCCCATTCTTTTAATATTTGTTCCAAACCAACATAGATTTAAATCAAAGCAGATGAGATCAAAGTCAAATAACTTTTTTTTAATGATAATGATTTATTAAAAAAAATGGGGACAGAACAAAAAAAATGAGAAAAATACAGATAAGAGTATCAGGGAGGGAGAAAGTAAAAAAAGCTCAATGTCCAATATCTTTCAAGTCCCACATAAACATTAGAGAGCATAAGTCACAAATAGATACATCTATAAATTCTACCAAACGAAAAAGCCCAAGTAATGCTCTGGTGACTTTCATTTTGAGGATATTTCATTTCATCTGCTCCATCATAAGGGTTTGCTGTCCTATAACCACAGTAAAGATTAGAACATAAGAAGATGGTCCCATGAGCAACTGGCATTACTCTGTTGCCAACAGGTTATGACCAGTCACCAACATCATGCAATAATTTTTTTTTGAAAGGTAAACAGACAGTCATCCAAACTATCCAATCATACAGCCTGCAAATGGACAGTGACATTTGTTGCCAAAATTATCCGTTCACGGGCTTGGATCAGAGGATCATTTCAACATTTCACCCACATTGCAGGGCAAAGAATATGTGCAAACGTCACAGGTTTATATACTGCTTTTGTAATACAGTTTTCTTCATCTTTTAATGGTCCCACAAATGAGATTTATGGCCCACCACCTATAGTGACAAGACCCATGGTTTAAGAACTAAACCCCAGCCAAAACTCGATTAGGATCTGAGCCCAATTCAAACTAACCTGGTCAATCTCGACATAGTTTCCATGTTTTCACTTAAAATAGATAATAATAAATAGGTAAAAACTAGTACAATACAAATAAATTGTAAAACACAACTTGCAGTATGTTAGCAAAAACATGCATAAATGTTTTTTTGTTTAATGGTAGAACATGCATAAATGTTAATTGAACGTAAAACAATCCAAATATTTTAGGGGGAATGATTTTCTGAAATTTGTGAGCTATTCTCATTTACAGTTATCTCAGTCATTACCTTTAGCTCTTCTCTCCCTTGTCATTTGTGAACAACTTTAAAATCGTTTTTCACTTTTTTGAATGGAATATAAGATCTTATTCAGAAAACCAATAAAATACAAGGCCAACGACTAAGATGGTCATGGCTTAAGTCATAGCTTAACTTAGAAGGTACAAGAAGCAAGAAAAAGTGGAAGATTGCAACCCGACTCTTTCCACAGGATGAAATACAAGAAGCAAAAAATAGGACTAGATAGTAAAAATACAAAACTAGCCATTAGAGGAACATTGCTGGATATTTTCCAAAATTTTGGAGATCCAGCCGGAAGATTACGTTCCACGCTGTTACGGATGAAACAAACTGAAATAAGGTGAAACAAACCAAAACAGACCGCAATTCTGGCCGAAATGTTCCACGCTAATTCATTGTACCATTCTGATCATTTGGACAGAATGTTTAGTCCTTTCCGGTCAAAACGGAATGGGATTGATAACTAAGACTATATCTGAACATTCATTCTAGATCTTTTAATGGAAGAGTGATCATGTTACGTGCCTAATTGGCCATAACAGAAATAAACAAAACAGAAAGATTGAAAAGAGAAGGGGATGGTTGATTCAAGGCAACCGGACCTCCTAGAGGTTCAATTCGAGAGGACCCATAACTCTCCTAGAAAAAAAGTTTCTGCTTTTGATGTAATTTTCTCCTCTCTCATTTCATTGAAATAAAGAACTTCAATACAAGAATAAAAGTAGTGTCACATCCCTACCCACTAACCCTATTACATAACACATTGGCAATAACTACCACCCATGACACTAAAACACATACTCACAAACCTAAATGCAAATCCCTACAATAACTACCTTGCAACTTCCTCTTATACATCATAAAATATATGTATCATTCCTTCCCCCTTACAACGACCTTGTCCTTTACAACGACCTTGTCCTCAAGGTCGAATTATTAAATAAAATGCATTAATCCGTCGGGATCCCAAATCGTAATGGACATGATTTGCTTGAGTTAACATTGGCCTTCCATCTTCTAAAATAACGGTCGAGATCTTTGGAACTCCACTTTTAAAATCTGTTGTGAACAAAGGTGGAAGAAAATACGATTTTTTATCGCAGCGCATCGAATCAATGGGATGATCGAATGGGTCGACGAAATGAAGATGATCCTTGACATGGTGTTCAACCAAATCATCTTCGTTAGCATCAATGCTTGCATTTTTCTCCACCACAAGATCAACCTTCTCAAGATTCAACTTCCCTTCGTCTTTGCGAATTTCTTCGACCACTACGCTGATTTTGTTCAAGCCTTCTACAAATTGCCGTTGTCCTTCAATCATTTTCAAGACAAGTGTTTTAATCTCATGCAGATCTTCACGTATGGATTCCCAAAACTCTGAAGACATAGCCATGGCGCAGGATCGACGGCTATGATACCACTTGCTGCGTGCCTAATTGGCCGTAACAGAAATAAACAAAACAAAAAGAATGAAAAGAAAAGGGGATGGTTGATTCGCAAGAGGACCTCTTAGAGGGTTCAATTCGAGAGGAACCATAACTCTCCTAGAAACAAAGTTTCTGTTTTTTATGTAATTTTCTCCTCTCTCATTTCATTGAAATAAAGAACTTAGATACAAGAATAAAAGTAGTGTCACATCCCTACCCACTAACCCTATTACATAAGACATTGGCAATAACTACCACCCATGACTCTAAAACACATACCCACAAACCTAAATGCAAATCCGTACAATAACTACCTTGCAACTTCCTCTTATACACCATAACATATGCGTATCAGATCACATGTTAACAAGTAGAAAGTTGTGAACCTTGCCATTGTTGATTAGTTTCTTGCATTCCATGTGATTTTTATCGAGTTACAATGCCCATACAAGATTATCAGTACAATTTCTTCAGGACCACATGATTCTCTCGTTACATTTCTTCAGGGTCACAATATCCTACAACGTGATAAAAATTAGCTTACACAGAGACTCTTTTCAAATTGTTCTCACCTATATCATCTTCATAAAAGCTACTAGTATGTCACATTTACCATATAACTTGGAATCCAACTTCTCATATTCCATTGATGATAATATTCAACTAGTTATTTTTCATTATTGATTGTGTTTGATGAATCCCCAACTAGTTTGGGACAAAGGCTTTGTTGAGTTGAGTTGAGTTGAGTATTGTGTTTGATGAATCAACTAACGATAGAAAGTCTGTCAGAGAGTAAATAAAAAGTAATTACATCATTGCATTGATGTTCGTCCAACCATAAAATATACAAGTTCACTAACTCTTAGATATTAGTATTTCCAATATTACCACATCAAAGTTCAAGAAGGGATCTTAACTCTTATAAATCCTATGGAGTGATACCCAATGCATTCACAATGCTACTGCATCAAGACTTTAAAGGCTATTGATGCCATTAAATAGGATGACATTGAGATACTAAGTGTTCACAATGGATTGCAATTTAATTTTAGTTATATAACTTTCAGTGATGATAAAGTGCACAGTCATATAAAGGACCATACACATTAGAGTCATATGAAGTTAGGTGCATGCTCGTAGACTATCAAACACACTACTACATCGCCCCCGGAGAGTGATCAACTACCAAGATGAAATAGCTATCATAAAAAAGCATGGATTGAATGTCTCTAGCTTTAAAAAACCGTCTTTTTCGCCTAAAATTAGCTATAATAGCACGATAGAAGACCTAAACTAGCTAAGCTAAGTACGTACGCAATAGCACGGGAAGAGCCCCTACCCTATAGTTTGAAACTAGCTCTGAATCAAAGAAGCTAGCATGTCTTCAAATATAGTTTCCCCATCTTACCCCAAGAGTTCATATATTTCTTCCTTTGTTAGAGACATCGGTTCATCTCGTAAAAACGACCTTAACTTTGCTAAATGAAATTTAAAGTTTTTATTCCACTGCTAAATTCCCTAGACTATAATACTCACCCTATTAGAATATCCAATCAATACTATTGTTATATCCTAACACCACTTTGCTTCCTTAGATATCCCTTTAATTTTGTATCCGCCTTTGACTTGTGGAACAGACAGGGGAGGTATTCACCAGTTCAGAACAGAGACCTTTGATTGTGCAGGAGTGGGAGCCGCCGGCTCCTGGATTCATGAAGCTCAATTTCGACGGATCTAGTCTTGGAAATCTGGGTCCGGTTGGCATAGGGGGAGTCCTTAGAGATGAGGGCGGTTCAGTGACGTCGGCCTTTGTAGGCCCCATTTGAGTGGAGGACTCAAGCGAGGCAGAGGTCGTGCAGTCCATCAAGGCATCAAGTTGTTAAGGGGAGAAGACTTAGATAGAATGATGGTAGATGGGGGGTTCCCTTAATGTAATTCGTTGGCTAAACGTATCTCATGTACTACCGATTTACTGTGGTGATTTGCAGAGCTATTTGAGGAGATTAAAGACATGGTAGGAAGCTCGAGCATTTCCTATCGTCACATTAGAAGATCCGCCAATGGGGTGGCAGATAGGCTTTTCAGGGAGGGGGTACACCTTGAGCCTTTTGAACAGTTCGATTTGATACAGCCTTGAGTCTTTTTGGTTCTTTAGAGTCCTGTAATTGTATCTTTTCCTCTTTCTTATTTTGTTGTTGTACTCGACAATCTCGGTCTTTTTCTTTGAATGAAACTTTAGCCATTCAAAAAAAAAAATCATTTATTTTCCTTGTACGTTTTCATTTTTATAAAAAAAAATCTTGTATGAGCAATTAAGTATATATTTTTTATCTCACCAAGTTCAATTGACTGATGGGTGTTGAACATCCAACCTAGTTCCATGGATATCCAACATTGGTTGGCTATATGCACCATAAATACAAATTCTACCTTTTGAGGTCAAATCCATTCTCCATAGGCAAGCCAAAACTTTACAATCCTTCCTGTTACAGGTTTTTCCAAGATCAATTACACCGCTACACCCATTAGAGAATCATAACCTCCCATATAATCACTAAAGAACTCGCTTCCTAGAAAGCAATATGTTAGCTTTGGTACCTAATTGTTACAAAATAACCCAAGCAGAAATCATATTGAATTAGTGATAGGAATTGAGTGAACTCCAGTTGATTAAGGATTAACAACAATGCAAAACAGCATTTCTCATTCATTTATGTTAGTTAAGATTACCACAATATGTGATAAGTGCAGGGCAAAATGAACAATAGAAACTACACTTAAAAAACTAAAGTGTAATATAAAACAAGAGACAAAAATGTGTATGAATATATCACATAATTACATTGCAAAAAAATAATACCTTGAACCTGAAATTCTCATTCCCGTAGTTTGTCCATTCCGTGAGGCTGTAACCGCGGTATGGCGGTCTTCAGCTTCTGAAGCCCGAGGAATCGAAATACTAATGTAATCGGAAGGAGGGTTGTTTTGAGAAGAACCCTGATGTGCATGGGTTGATTCTTGCTCAGTGCCCTGATTGTTGCGATGGAGATAACGCCAATAAAGGAGAGGGAGGGTAGCAACACAGCCCGCTGCATAACCCACGGCCCATTCAAATAACGGAGCTTGTGGATTCTCGTCTCTTGACAGTGACAAAACAACAATAGATGCAATTATTTGGCTCATGGTGACAACAAGCTCAATGGAAATCCATAACCCAGAATTTAATGGGCTTCTGTGACGAGAACGACGGCCATAACTATTGCGTCTCCTTATAAAAGTGGCATTTCTGGAACCAGATGTGGTGATAGAAGACGAAGAAGGTTGAGATATAGGAGCCTGTGTGCTACTTGAAGGTCCATCAACATGCGGTGATGCATTTGGTTCCGAAAGATGATCATCATGGGAGCCTGATGTAGAAGCCATATTGCTCCTCGTGATACCAAGAACATGTTTGTGGGCACACTGATTTTCGGGCTGATCCATTAGCAAAGGGTGTCTGTCGGTTTGGCCTTCACACGGTGGTTCCAGTGAGGCAGCGGCCATCAAAGTCTGGCGACAGAACTGAAATTTGAAGAAGCATAGAAAAGTAGTAAAGTTGCCACTTTTAAAGCTTCCAGACAGCTCCTGCAACACACTTTAGAATCTAAGTTGTATAAGCTTTGGTTCAAATTCCACTACATCAAAATCAATCCGGAGTTTGAGCATGCCACTTTAAGAGGAACCTCTTTGATAATTGTAATTCGTTGAGCAAACTGCCACTACATCAAAATCATTAACTTCTTTCTTTATTTTCTCTTTCTTTTGAGAAACAAAAAATGTAAAAGAAACTATACAAGAAGAGATGTTTAATTAGGCAGGAGAGTCACCTGGAGTTTTTGAAGGCACCACTTTCAAATGAAATTACTTGACAAATTTTACTCTATTCAAGAAATAATCTGCCACAACATCAGATAAGGAAATCGCAGTCGGCCCCTCTTCTTTTTTTTAGAATTTGAGATATATTAAGTCGGCCCAAAATCTACAAAACTAAAGAGACATAATTAGCAATGCGCCCCGAGATTAATAATCATTTCCATATTTATTTTCCCAAGTGTGTGATCATGTGAAGTTACATGAGGATTGATGCCTTAGGTGGACTGATTTACGAAATCACAGAAATACAGTTTAGGTCTATTTAGAATAAACTCAAAAATATATAAAATGAATTCAATACTGCCCTTGATTGTAACTAAAGACGGATACATAAAGTACCACGGATTGCAGTTTACTAAGTAGGAAGCAACCCGAGCATAATCAAAGCATAACAACAATGTGACATTTACTCGCAAAAGAATTACTCCATCATTCTCGCATATTCTTCCATTATAAAGTTCAGGCAGACAGGAAAAAAACCAAATCCATAAACCCTAATTCCAAGCACACTGTTATACTCTCACAAAAATATATTTCATTAAATTAACAGAGGACCTTTAAAAAAGACTCCTTCAACAAAACTCAATTGATGCCCATGAATTCGATCGATTTTCGCTTAAGAAAGAAACAAAAAGAATCAAAATCAGAAAGGGAAAAATAAAGTAAATGCTCAAATCACCTCATTTTCAATTAAAGAACAAAAAAGGAGAACAAAACATAGATTCCACAATCAAATCAGCGATAAAAGCGAAAATTACAGACATAAAAACCAAATTCATGCTTATAAACAAAACCCCTATTCCATTTCCAGCTCTCAATTCCAAACAACAGATCAATACAAAACCCTAATACAAGAACAAGAAAAACAAAGCTAAGAAAATTTTATTCATTGACGGGACTAACAAAACTCACAATAACAAAGCCATAAACCCATCGATTTAACTGATAACGTCTGCTCTATCAAAACTAAACCCTAAAATACGATTATTTAGCCAAAATTTAATGCCTATTCAAAGAGAAGCAAAACCCTAAATGAGAGGGGGTTATGCAGCTTTCTACTCCATAGAAAAATAAAGCAAAACCCTAGAAGAAGATTGAGAAATTGAAGGAAAATATACAGATTCCGAAGAGAAACAAAACCCTAGAATTAGAATTTCCATCCACTTTCTTTTTCTTAACCTTTTTTCGCTTTCTTTTCTTGGAAAATAGCTTCAGCTTTCGTTCTCCGTTACTTCACAGAGTCGATTTGGAATAATGTAAGAGACAGGACTTTGTAGGAAATTACTTATAACACCCTCAAAACTATATATTAGACACTTCTCCCCCTTCTTGAATGGAGACAGCGAATACACTGGACAATGGATCGTGTATAATGGCATTTTTGTCAACTTCAATGTAATAATTTTTCCAGTTTGGGGTTTGGGCCCGCCTTTGATGTATCTGGTCCGTCCATTTAATATCTACTATAGTGGGACTGTGGGAGGAAAAAGAAATTTCTTTTCTTTTTATCTGCGATTTACACGGTATCATTACTCTTTTACCATAAACCCCTCGATGAGAAATTATTAGAGGGTAAAATCTAATCTATATACGAAAAGTACCGACACACAGGGAATCTGTGTGACAATTACAGAAAAAAAACTACCAAGAAGAGGTAAAGACATATGATAATGACAAAAGAATTACTTTATATTACTCATGCAGACACTTGCAAAATATTGACGGATTCCAGGCACCTGAAGAGGAACAACAATTATTGAAGCCTCTATCGATTGGAGGGCTAGGATCAGCCTATATCGATTGGAGGGCTAGGATCAACCTATGGAAATGATTTTACGGGCACAACCGATTGATGTTGTGTTCCATCACGTGGACGGTTTGGATCAACCTATAACTCTCTATAGATCAGAGGGTTCGGATCAACCTATGAAAATTATTTTTGGGGCACAACCTATGTAGGCAGTGGCCCATCTAATGGACAGTTTGGATCATCCTATGGTACGGGCCATACCGTACATTTTAATAAAGTGAGGAGTGCGATCATCAAAATACGGTGAGTAGTGTCATTATAAAATATGGTAGTGAGGACATTAGCACTATATATAAGTTGAAACCATTGTTATTACTTGGATGTTCCCACACGGGTCGGGTTCAACCCGAATTTGAGTTGGGTCGGGTTAAGCTTTTTCGCAAATCAAGTTGGGTTGGGTTGGGAAAAATCAACCTAAATTGGAAATCGGGTCGGATTGGGCTGTCGGGCAACACCCGACCTGACCCGAAACCCGAATTTGGGTTCCATCTGAAGAAGTTATGTATATGTGTTTTTCTTTTTCAATATTAAAATAGTCTCCATAGTCCACAATGGACGGTTTGGATAATCCTATGGTGTGGGCCATACCGTACTTTAATAAAGTGAGGAGTGTGATCATCAAGATATAGTAGTGCAGATAACATTTCCCTTTGTTAATTGTTAGTCCCTGTTTGGTTTGGATTTTGAGAACCGGTTGTGAGTTAAAAACTGATTATTGGTGACTCACTATTGGTTCTCAAAATCCAAAACAACCTGGCTTGAGTTAAGGTGGTCAACAATTGGTACCATATCAAATCGGCTCAACCCTACCTAACCCGAATTTGAAATCAGGTTGGGTTGGGTTGAGACCCAAGTTGCACCCCTAACGATGACGAAAAAACTACTTTTCCTTATTCACTATGTGTGGGTCAAATTACGAAAAGTTTGATATTACGAATGCAGGACACGTATAAAAATATTGACGAATTCTGGGCACCTTAAGAGAAACAACAATTATGGAAACCTCTATAGATTAGAGGGCTAGGATCAGCCTATGGAAATTATTTTACGGGCACAACCTATTTATGTTGTGTTCCATCACATGGACGGTTTAAATCAACCTATAATGTTGTCTGTACAATTCTTTGTCGGCCCGTGCTTAGCACGAGATTTTTTGCTAGTGGCCTTATATGGTATGTCTAGTGCCCTGAAAATCACTCTAATCGGATAATTATAGCATAGAAAGTATTTTCTGGTCGTTAAATATGACCTGCACCACCATTTCATAGACCTTGATTTGGATATTGTATGACTGAAAAATCACACCAATAATGCAATCTTAACATCTGAATCGTGTATTTTTTACCATTGAATGTGAACCATTGGATGATCGGCATGATCTTTTTGGGCATAAGAGATCCAAAGCAAGGCCTATCAATTGAATGGTTCTGATCACTCAAAGGTAGGACCCCTATTCGATCAGGTCAAGCCCCATTAATGCAATCTTTCCCTAGATTGTCCAATTGGGCGTGATTTTTGGTTGGGGCATGAAAACCCAAGACAATGTCTATCACATGGATAATGGATTTTTAAGATCAATCAAAGGTGGGGCCCATTTTGTAGCGGTGGGCCTGCATCAAAGAACTTTAACGAGAAATGGAAAAAAATCAACATTATCTACATATCTCCCCTAATATTTGTGTTGAATTGAAAGAAAAAAATCAAATGGAAAATGACCACACAGAAAGTCACTTTTACCGTAAAAGATAATTTTTGGCACATGGTATTGGTCTCATTTTGAACAGATGCCACTCATGCGCATGGCTTCAAATTTCGGTTTAGGTATGGATTTCGGTCCTCACCGAAATTGAAATTTCATCCAAAATCCATTGAAATCAAATAAATTAATGTTCTATCTCGTACAAAATTTCGGCCACACAAGGTTAGATAGAATTAAAAATGAATACATTCGTAAAAAGGTGGGAGTGGCTCCAATCGAGGAGAAGATGAGAGAGCACTGCTTAAGATGGTTTGGACATATCCAACGTAGGCCTTTGGATGCTCGGTGAGAAGAGGTGACTCGTGCCAAATTGAGGGAGTAAAAAGAGGTAGGGGTGGACCGAAAATAACATGGGTAGAAACAGTGAGGAAAGACTTGATAGCTAGGAACATAATAGAGAACATAACCTTGGATTTGATAGAATGGAAGAAAATGATCCACGTAGAAGAACCCAACTAGAACCAGGATTAGAGCCGGGTAGATCCCTTTTACCTTCTCCATGATTTTTTTTCTTCTAAAGGATTTATTTAGCCGACCCCAACTAGCATGGGACAAAGGCTTTGTTGAGTTGAGTTGAATTGTATAAAATTTCGGCTAAAATTTAGGGAAAATATTAAATAATGAATAAAATCCATATTTTTTTTGGTTAAGTTCCTTAAACTTTGACCGAAATTTCAACATATTGGTCGAAATAATGTGAGGGCCCGTTTGGATACCACGTATATTGTATTTGGATTTGAAATTGAGTTTTGAATACAAAATGAATAGATAAGGTAGCTCATGTTGAGGGAGAGAGAGAGAGAGAGAGAGGGAAGGGGGTACTTCCTATTGGAGGGGAGAGGTTGAGGAGCAAAGAGGGTGAAGGAAACTGCTAGATCTGTGGATTTCCAATTTCTTATTTGCACACCTTATTTGGAAATCTAATTTTTTTCACTTTCAGTTGCTGAATTGGAACTCCAAGAATTTGATCCGGATCCAAATTACAATGCAAAAGGGGCTGCAAATGTGAGAAATCCAAATCAAATTCTTTTCTGCATCGAAACGGGCCCTAAGGTTTCAGGTATTACCGATTTCGATTTCGGTTTGACCGAAATCCAAAATTTTGGAAAAATTTGAAATTTCGGATTTTGGTCGAAATTTAAAACCATGCTCATGCATAAGAAAGGAAGGCAAAAATCAATGGTTTAACTTTTCTTGGCGGAACTCGGAGGCCATGTTTGGTGACCATGAATTTTTTTTTTCATGGAATATGAGAGGTAAGGACAGTGGGAGAGGGAGAGAAATGAGAGAGCACGAATGAGGAGATGGTGAAAAGTGGCTGAAAAAATAAGGCAAAATAAAACTCTATTTTGAATGGAGTTTCTGTTTCCCTATTTTTCAGCCGCTACTAGCCCTCTCCTCTCTCTCTCTCTCTCCACTTAATAAACCAATATTTCATAAAAAAAAAAACTTTCATGGCTGCCAAACATGGCTTTTAGCATAGATAAAGGAAGAAGTGGTGCCAATAATTGTCTTTTTCGAAGCAGCATAACAATGACTTTCTTTTCAGCATTTTTTTATGCCAGTTTCCATGTGGTGTATTCAATTATAAAAATAATCAGTCATATGTCACAATCTTATAGCGAATTAAAAATGGTCCAGTTTTTGTGCCCCAATCTTGAGGTCATATGTTGAACGCCGGCCTACATGCACAAATGAAGAAATAAACTCGGGAAAATGACCAAATAGAAGGGGTTTCTACTGACTATGACATGTGAAGAGGGGTGTTTTCTAAATCACCAATCAATAGTGCATATGACTAAAATGCCCTTGATTCTCTCTCTCTCTCTCTCTCTCCCTATCAAATCACATTTTTTGAAATGATTACATTTAGAATACAAATCCCAAAACCCACCTTTTTCCCTCTTCTTCTTCTTCCTCCCACCTACCAAAAAAAACTTACGTATGAAAAACCCAAAAACCTCCATTTTTGAAACCCAAAAACCTCCATTGTTAGATGCCAAAAGCTCAATTCTATTGCTGAAAACCTCATTTTTAGATGTGAAAGCCTTCCTAACCCTTCATTGCATTGCACAATGCCTCCATTTACAACAACTATTGCAAAAAAACATTATTTGAATTCCGAAATCGCAAAAATCTTCAATAGAAATCACCATTCCATTGCACAAAGCCTCCATTGAATGGAAATGTTTGTATTTCTAGCCCTCTCCCTTCTCTTTCCATTATAAGGCATGTTTATAAACTTGAATGAAAGTTTTCCATGTTAAACTACTGTTTTCCATTGCACAAAGCCTTCAATCACTATTTAATCATATTTAAATTACTTTAAACACTTTATAATCATTGTTATTTTACTGTAAAACACTAATTTATTAAGTTAAACCACTATTTCACTACGATAAACCACTACTGAAGTGGGTGTTTATAAGTGGTTTATATAGCTTCTTTGGTTAAGAATCCTCAGTTGTGGTTTATAATCCTAAGTAGTGGTTTATTAAGGCTTACCAGTGGTTTATAGTGTTTATAATCAATTTATAAGGATTGACAATGGTTTAAAGTGTTTATAAGTGATTTATACAGGGTGAGCAGTAGTTTATAGTGTTTATAAGTGGTTTATATAGGTTTATCAGTAGTTTAGAGTGTTTACAACTGGTTTATATAGGGTAAACAGTTGTAAACACTGGTTTATCTAAGCCTATCAGTGATTTAGAGTGTTTATAAGTGGTTTATATAGGCTTATCAGTGGTTTAGAGTGTTTATACATGGTTTATACAGGGTAAGAAGTAGTTTATAGTGTTTATAAGCGGTTTATATAGGTTTATCAGTGGTTTAAAGTGTTTACAACTGGTTTATATAGGATAAACAGTGGTTTATCTAAGTCTATCAGTGGTTTAGAGTGTTTATAAGTGGTTTATATAGGCTTATCGGTGGTTTAGAGTGTTTATACATGGTTTATACAGGGTAAACAGTGGTTTAGAGTGTTCATAAGTATTTTATATAAGCCTAGCAGTGGTTTAGAGGATTTATAAGTGTATAATATATGGTAAACAATGGTTTAGAGTGTTTATAAGTTGTTTATATAAGTTTAACAGTGGTTTAGATTGTTTATAACTGGTTTATATAGGCTTAACAGTGGTTTAGAGTGTTTATAAGTTGTTTATACAATATAAGCAGTGGTTTATATAGGGGTAAGCAGTAGTTTAAAGTATTTACAAGTGAGGGTAAACAGTTGTTTAGAGTGCTTATAAGTTGTTTATACAGTGTAAGCACTGGGTTAGAGTGTTTATAAGTGGTTCATGTAAGCCTAGCAGCGGTTTAGAGTGTTTATAAGTTGTTTATATAAGCCTAACAGTGGTTTATAGTATTTATAAGTGGTTTATATAGGCTTAACAGTGGTTTAGAGTATTTATAAGTTGTTTATACAGTCTAAGCAGTGGTTTAGAGTGTTTATAAGTGGTTCATGTAAGCCTAACAGCAGTTTAGAGTGTTTATAAGTGGTTTATATAGGGTAAGCAGTGGTTTGTAGTGTTTATAAGTATTTTATATAAGCCTAGGAGTGGTTTAGTGTGTTTACAAGTGTTTAATATAGGGTAATCAGTGGCTTAAAGTGTTTATATAACCCTATCAGTGGTTTAGAGTGTTTATAAGTGATTTATATAGACTTAGTAGTGGTTTTAGAGTATTTATAAGTTGTTTATTTAGGATTACTAATGGTTTAGAGTGTTTATATGTGGTTTATATTGGCTTAACAGTAGTTTATAGTATTTATACGTGGTTTATATAGGGTAAGCAGTGGTTCATATTTCCTTGTCATGACTTAGTAGTGGTCTAGAGTATTTAAAAGTAGCCCGAATTCTCTTAGTAGTGGTTTATGTTGTTTTATTGAGACTTAGTAGTGGTTGAAGTTGTGCATAATTCTAAAATGGCTGCTTTACTTGTTAATTGGAATGGTTTTTTTTCAATTGGTTATTTTGACAATGGTTTAATTTTGTGTAAACAGAAGAACGGTAGAACGAAGAGCTTCATTTATCTTACACGTCGACGGCTTTGTAAAGGATGCGGTATCATTTGAATACGTCGGCGGGAAGAAGTTGCCCGTAATTGTGGGTCGGAAAAAAATTGTGAAAAAATTGGAAGCAATTAGGGGTTTAAACCAAACTTTATGGCTCTAAACCATACAATTCTAAGAAATTAGGGGTTCAAACAAAACTTTACGACTTTAAACCATATATTTCTAAAAAACATAACCAAACTTTAGGGCTTTAAACCATAGATTTCTAAAAAAAATTAGGGTTTTAGTTACTGATTTTCCAAACTGAAAGAGAGAGAGAGAGTACCAACCCTAACTTATTGGTTTGAGTCTAAACTGATTTGGGAAAATTATAGAGTTTTCTAAACTGATTTTTCAAAATATACGGTTTTCTCAACTAATTTGGGAAAATATAGGGTTTTCTAAACTGAATTTCTAAACCAAACTTAGAGGTTTAAACCAATAATCTGTAAAAAATTTGGGAAAAATTAGGGGTTTAAGCCAAACTTTAGGGCTTTAAACCATAGATTTCTAAAAAAATTAGGGATTTAAACAACTGAGAGGGAGTGACTACTAACCTGTGAGAGGAGGTTCATTCAGAATAAGAGGATACCGGAGAGAGGTGCACGAACCTGCGGGGCATTGTGACCCTGTAATGGACGGTTGGGATCATCCCATGAGAGAAAGAGGGCATTGTAGATCTCTAATGGACGGTTGGGATCATCCCATGAGAGAGAGGGGCATTGTGACCCTCTAATAGACGGATGGGATCATCCCATGAGAGAGAGGGGGCATTGTGGCCCTTTAATGGACGGTTGGGATCATCCCATGAGAGAGAGAGGGGGGCATTGGGGCCCTCTAATGGACGGTTGGGATCATCCCATGAGAGAGAGGGGGCATTGTGGCCCTTTTAATGGACGGTTGGGATCATCCCATGAGAGAGAGGGGGCGCATTGGGGCCCTCTAATGCACGGTTGGGATCATCCCACGAGAGAGAGAGAGAGAGGGGGCATTGTGGCCCTCTAATGGACTGTTGGGATCATCCCATGAGAGAGAAAGAGAGAGGAATTGTGGCCCTCTAATAGACGGTTGGGATCATCCCATGAGAGAGAGGGGGGCATTGTGGCCCTTTAATGGACAGTTGGGATCATCCCATGAGAGAGAGGGGGGCATTGGGGCCCTCTAATGGACGGTTGGGATCATCCCACGAGAGAGAGAGAGAGAGAGAGAGAGAGAGAGAGAGAGAGAGAGAGAGAGAGAGGCATTGTGGCCCTCTAATGGACTGTTGGGATCATCCCATGAGAGAGAAAGAGAGAGGAATCGTGGCCCTCTAATTGATGGTTGGGATCATCCCATGAGAGAGAGAGAGAGAGAGGTGACGGTATTTTAAAAATGAGGGTATTTTTGTCCTAAACCCTTGCAAACCAGTCACCATCACTTTAGATTGGTTATTTCCAAGTCTCCCCTCTTCAAATGTCATAGTCAGTAGAAAGCCCTTTCATTTGGTCATTTTCCCAATAAACTCAAAGCAAATTAAAAAATATGCCATGGACTACACTCTATTCCTACATTGAGCGAAGATCCTATTCGACTAAGGCTCTGTTCATTTTAGATTTTGACAACCAATTATGAGTCCAAAACCAATTATTGGACTCAAAATTAAGGCCCTGTTCATTTCGGATTGTGACAACAGATGGTGAGGGCCCCAACTGATTATTGGCCCAAAATAATAAAAATAATGATTATTTTGGGCCAATAATCACCGCCGGTTTTCACAATCTGAAACAAACAGGGCCTAGACGTGTAAGCAATTATTGGACTCAAAATTAAATGTGATTCTGTGTCCGGTAATAGGTGTCGGACTCACAGTTGGATGTTAAAATCTAAAATGAATGGGCCTAAGGAATAGGATATTTAGAGGTATAAACGATAACTGAAGAAGATTACTGCCATCTTATTCGTGTGAGTGTTAGTAGTAGTCATCGTTAAAAAAATATAAATAGAGAAGAGTGAGAAAGAGTTTTATGATAATACTCGGGTGGCTATGCTAGCTTGAGCTAAGAATCTTGGCTTTTGCACTGCAAAATAACTTTGAAATGTTTTCTATAGTCAATCTATATACTACGGCCATGTGTCAAGCCTTCCCAATATCTTGTCTCTCTACTTTGGGAAATGATATTCCCCACCCATTTCCAGTGTTCTACCCTTTTTGCCTATCTTTCTTTGACCGCTGTTCCATATCTTTTTATTTGTCTTTTAAATGAAAATGGGGTGAGAATCCTGAGAAAGAAGAGGAAACATCACTTCCCTTAAATGGAGGTCTTTCATTGGTGTGGAATGACTGATTCTGATGTGTTCTAGTGAGACTCACCTTGATTTAGTTTAGGGTGGAGGTCTTCATTGTGCTGACGTTCTTCACTATTTGATTATTGTTCTTTTTGGTGGCAAGAAGCTTGAAATGTTTGAATGGTAGCGTGGAAGTTCTGCAATCGTATGTTGAACCATTTGTAGTGTTTGGTCAAGTTCCCTACGTGTTGGTGCCTTGATGTTGTCAGATATTGATTCTATGTTGAAGAAGATGAGGGAAACCTCTTGGCTCTAATACCAATTAATAGGATTCCCAAGCCTTTTTGGTTCACCACAAGAATATCTGAAATTTTGAAGAGAAAAATAAAGGAAAAAGAAGATAAATGAGTCGCCTAAATTTGAGAGCAGGAGAAACCTCTCTAAGACTTTCATTTAATGTAACTTCTCATTTTTTTGGTGGAAGCCCCTATAGTACTGTAGTTTTTCAAAAAGTACTGTATGGACATCATCATAGGATGATCTAAACCGTCCATGTGATGGAACTCAATGTAAATAGGTTGTGCCTCAAAAAATCATTTCCATAGGATGATCCTAGCCCTCCGATCCACAGAGTTTTCCATAATATGCAGTTCCTATATAGATCGGAGGGTTAGGATCATCCTATAGAAATGCTTTTTTGGGCACTACCTATTTACTTTATGGCCCATCACATGGACGGTTTGGATCATCCTATAGGGTTGCCCGTACAATACTTTGTGAAAATACAGTATTATAAGGGCTTACACCATATAAAAACTCATAAAATAGATGCCAAAGAATTGTAATAGAAATGAATATTACCATCTAAAAAACCGAAAGATAAGGGGGTTAGTCGCAGCGCATTTTGGTGATCTTTGGTGGATTTAAAGAATCACCCGTTAATGGGACGGTACTTTTTTCAGGACCTCTTAAATACACCCTTAGTCGGAATTATTGAAAGGCGCGAACTTTCAGCGGGGCGCGAACTTTCAGCGGGGCGCGAACTTGAAGTCCGGATTTACATGTAAAAATCTCGCTTCCAATGTTCACCATACGGAGGTGAAACTTGAAATCCGCGAAAAAGAACGAAAAAGAATGCCGTCTCTGCCCTATTTTGATGCCTTGGGTTTAATTTGACATGCTTTGGTTCTAGGTTTAAACCCTAGGTTCTTTTGGGTTTAATCCCTCTGTACTTTTTCTATGCTTTTTTATTCTCTTTAATCCCTCTGTATTTTCTGCAAACTTTTATACTTTGATTTCGTAGTTGTAGCTTGCATGGTTTATCCTTGATGTGGTTTGTTGGGCTAACAGAAAGCTCTCATTTCTTGGAAGACTATCTTGACGCTTGATGAGGTTTGGATGTAGATGGTGGATTGTCTGGTTTATGTGGGAGTTCCCATTTTTTAATCTAGGACTCAATACCACTTGAAGATACTTAGTAAGGAGCTCTGTGGGTATATTTTGGTATATGTTTCTTGCAAAGATTCAAGGTGCTGTACAGTTAAAAAAATTAGTGGATATGCAACGAAAACGAGTATATAATCAGGTTTTTTTACCCTCATTCCGTTGTTAGTGCAAACAAATGAATTGATGCAAGCAACCAAGTTCTGGGTATATCTATCTACTTTCAATGGTAGCTTTGTGTGAAGCTAGTTCAATAAAATAAAATAAAATAAAAACTAACTTTGATCCTAGTTAGAAATAAAGAATTTGCTTTCACAATAGAATTCAAACAATAATATGGTGTGGATCAATCCAACATATGGCCTATCAAATCGAGGGTATGGATCAATCGAGGGTGGGAAGGTTTTAAATTTCGGTCCTCACCGAAACTGAAATTTCTTACGAAATCCAACCAAATCTAAAAAGGCAATATTTATATTTTCTAACTGATTTTCCTAAAATTTCGGACTGAAATTTCAGGAAAATGAAATTTCAAAGTTTCGGTTGAAATAAAGTAACGTTTCAACTTTCCCCAATTTTGATTTCGGTATCCACCACAACCTGAAATTTAAAACCTTGATGGCGGGGCACAAAATGTAATAGCGCAACAAGACTGCGCCTTCTAAAGCATTCCTCCTTCCGAACAAATGTGACAGGACACATCCACAAAGGTTTAGAGTGTCCCACCATGGAATGATTCGGGATCTATTGATAAGTTTTGCTTTGGATCTCTTGTGGCCTCCACAGGAGATCCAAAAGCAAGCCCCATCAAGTGAGCGGTTTAGATCACCGGCATAGTTGGCCTGATTTGGGGCTACAAGAGATCTAAACCAAGCCCTATCAAGTGGACGATGGCTCAGATCAATCTAACAAGTAACTTATTTGGCTTAGCCAGATGAGCCCTATCCAAAGTGAAATGACTACTTTAGCAGAGCGCACAAATGCACAATATTACTTAGATATTTTAGTAGGGCACACAAGTCCATGGGATCATAGTAAAAATTGATATTTTAAACTCTAGGACTTCAAGTTCATGTATTTGTTGATGACGTGATTTCAATGTCCGCATGACTCTAAAAAGTCCATGCTGGAGTCCCTAGTGTCCGCACATTAAAGTCCAAGTCCCCAAAGAGTCATGGACAATATGGAGAAGTCCGCACATTAAAATCTCGCACGACTAACCCTGCTAAAGATTTCTAAGAAGAGGATGAACTCGGGGAGGTTCCATCTTTTGCAAAGGGATGAACTCGGGGAGGTTCTTCCATCTGTCCACATTCTATATGTGAGATGGACTAATCACCTTGACCTGGGATTGATCTGACTTTGTTCTTCACTGCCAATGGAGATCCATCGCCAGATGGTGTGACCAATGAACAGCTTGTCCAAAGTAATGAATGGATCAACAATTCAATGGTGATCTTATACTTAGATAATCATTCTTCTATTCATCTGTTGTGATACCATTGAGGGAAAGTGAAGATCAAAACAAGTTAGAAGGCAGAAAATGGTGATTGTAAGAGATGCGAAAACTAGATGATCATGGAGTTAAGTGCACTGGAATTCCTTCCCATAATGAATCACAATGGGGAACAAAGACCTCATTGTAATACAATGGAAGGTTGGCGACCTCATTGTAATACAATGAGGCACACATTTGGTCCCACATTTGACTGATCAGAACCATCCATTTGATAGGCTTTGCTTTTGATCTCCTATTGCCCAAAAATCGTGCTAATCATCCAATAATGAGTATTTTTTTATATTGAATGTGAACAATTGGTATTTATATAGTTATTGAGTGTTGACGCTGTCTGATGTTAAAATTGAATTATTGACTTGATCTTTGGGCAATGTTGAATCCAAAATCAAGGCTGTTTAAATAAAGTTACCGCTCTACTTAAGCGTCTCTCTTCATTCTTCACTGTGTTAGCATGTCATTAAAAGAGCTATATGGACGGCCGTGCATGCACGTGCAGCAAAAAATATGCGGGGCTGACATGAATAGGTGATCTACACCATCCATCTGTTGGGCCCCAAAGTAGGTAGACCATGCTCCAAAATCTTCTCTATAGGATGGTCCCAACCCTCTGATCTGTGGAGGTTTCTATGCCGTCCCATCCATTTAAACCTCTGAAAATTGGAGGGTTATCATCCTACGGTGAAAATTTTGGTGGCACGTCCTATGGGGACCCAACAAATGAATGGTTTAGATCACCCAATGGCATGGGCCCCACTATATTTTTCTACTGCACGTGCATGGATGGCCGTCCATAGGGGTGGCAATCCAACCGATACCGAACCGAAAATTCGGTTTCAGTTTGGTAAAACCAAACTGATTCAAATTTCGGTTTGGTAGAACCAAATTGATTCAAATTTCAAACCGAACCGAAACCGAACCGTTGCCCCCGATTTCCAATGATTATGAGTAAGATGTGGCGAAATTGGCCGAACCAAACTGAAACCGAACCGAAAATTCAAATTTCGGTTTGGTTTCGGTTCGGTAGAACCAAACTGAAACCGAACCGAAAATTCAAATTTCGGTTTGGTTTCGGTTCGGTAGAACCAAACCGATTCAAATTTCAGTTTGGTTCGGTTTGGGGGTCAAACCGAACCGTTGCCACCCCTAGCCGTCCACCACCATATAAAAACTAATGTCAATGGGCTGTTTCTAGGTTGGGCTGGGATTAACTCGGTCCTTGCCAACCCATATTGATTTAGGCCCGGCCATATCAAAGTGAAGCCCAAGCTCAAGCCTGCCAAACAATTTAAACCCCCCAAACCCTACTTTGAGTGAGAGTGTAGCTTAAGAACATGAATCTCAAGCTAGGTCCGCATGCACTACTACATTCTTAGCCAGGTTGTCTTCTTTAGTAAATTGGAATACTAAGGAAACGGGCCAAAGAGGTGCGCTCGGGCTTTACTTTGAAGTCCATTTGGGTTTTACCTAACTCTGAAGCCAAGAGAGAAATTGACAAACGCGCAATGGGACATTTATATTTTTTTACTAAGCTTGACTACCATATTCTCCCCTTCATTAGGTAAAGTTATGAATGGGCTGGGTTCTTGTTCGGAAAATTGCTGTAGACTAATCTTGAGTCTAGTAAATCCTTCATGAGATGGGCTGAGGAATCTAACCTGGGCCCAAACCTATTGAAGACAGACGGGGAAGAACTGGAGCAAAGCTCAACCCGGCACAATGGGTGACGTAAACTGTTAGCTATCAAATTTTAGTAGGGACAGCCAGCGGCAGTGTATCTATGACTGCAGAGAACACAGAGTGGCTGTGCCATGTAAAGAAAAGGGGCGCATTTATCATTTCCCTTTAATCTTTTATTCCGGTTACAGGCAAATCATAATCGGATGCCTATTCCTGTTCCTTATTTCAGAGAATGTAGCCTAAGTTGCTTTAGCAGCAGGTTGAATTATTGGTTGTTTCTAATTTTCTGAGAAGCTGCATGGAGAGTTAAAAATATCAATTTACCACAGAATCCAATCAAGGATATACAAGAGTCGGAAGAAATCCAAAATCTTAAAATGGATAGAGGTCTTTAAGAAGGGCTTCAATCCATCACATGTCCACAGTCGTGGTCGCCAGGCTACTTGGCCTTGATACTAGAGAAGGCAACTATAGGTTGTTTCTTGTATTTGCTCTGTTTGGTTGCTTGAATTTGGCCGGGAGATTAATAGAAGAAGTCAAAGGGAAGACGACAAGCATGGAAGATGGGGAGAAGAATAGCGGGAGATTGGTAAGTAGTGTTTGGTTGTGCTGCAATCCGCAAGAAGAATAGCGGAAGATGTAGGAGTGTCATTATCAAAATAGAGAGTGGAAGAGAGAGAAAAGGAAGAGAGAATAATAGAAAAGGGAATAAGACAAGAATCTTCTCCTAATCTTCTTTCAAAAATTCACCAAATAAAAATGGGGAGAAGATTAGAGGAGGGAACATTGCCGTCACGTAGGAACCACATAGGAAAAAAGGTAATAACGTTGTCTGGAGGATGTCTAGCGGTCAAAGGGAGTGGTAGGCGCTACTGGAAAGAGCAAACAACGACACGTGGCAACCATACATGCTTTGGGCGGATCTTCGGAAGATCATCAGAGCAACCAATAGGTTGGGAGCGAGGAATTTACTCTGTTGAGTTGGGCGTCTTGAATTCAACCCGGTTGGGACTAAAGAAATGTATGCTATTTGGAAGCGGGCTGTTTAGCCCGTCCCATTATTTAAGTGAGTTTGGCTCGGTTTCGAATAAGCTTGTTTTGACCCGCTTTGTATAAGGGATTTTAGGGTTTATATTGTATTCTTGTTTTTTAAGAGAGGGTTGAGAACTCAAAAAGGAGAAAAGAGTGTACAAGGGTTTCATGGTGGGTTTGGTGAGAGATGCTGATTTTCTCTTGTCATCTCCGGTTCTTATAGTGGATTTTCTGATCGCCTCTGCATGGATGTAGGTTTTACGCTGAACAACATAGATCTTTGTGTCTTTGTGTGTTTGCTTGTTTTTGTCTGTTTCGTTTTGCTTCGTCATTGAAATTGTAGGTTGCTATTGAGGGGGGTTTTCCACAACATACTCTAACCAATTGCATATTCATGATTTGGGTCCCAACCCAATCGGCATCCGAGATGGGGGAACTCACAAGACGAAATGTAAGAGTAATACCATGATCGATATTAACATTTAAATATCATTCATAGGATATATTTTATCACTTCCAAGCAGATAATTGTGGGGTTGTAGAGGTGATATTGAGACACCGTGCCCAAAGGGAAATGTAGAGGTCTAAAACCGTGCATGTCCAAAGACTTCTGAGTGGTAATTAAAAGTGTAGTAATGCCCTGCAAATCCCGTTTGTGACAGCAATGTCATCAACTAAACCAATAGAAAAACATACAATTTGTCGTTGCGTCGGAAAAGGAGTGAGAAACATTCTTGTTAATGAATAGACCATGTTCAGGGAGTTTGAAATTGAAGCGAATGAACCGAGTTTTTGGTACTTATTTGATCTTATAGATGGCTTTGTGAATCCGACAAATATGACTATATGAGAGGGGATCGACGGATATAGGGTGATGATAAATTCACACCCCCTGTAGGATAATTCGCACCCTTTTAAAATGAATTGACGTCCAAAAGCTTTAAAGTCTGCCACATAGCCTCCTTTAAAGGGGTGAGAATTATCCTAAAGGGGGTGCAAATTTATCATCGCCCCGAATAGGATAGTTTATATAATTAGAAACAAAGAGAGAGGTGAAGCAATTCAAACTCCTAGAATAGAAAGAGTTAATCATTGTATCAATGTATCGTGGGAAGATATTCCATGATTAGCACTCCATAAGAATGCTTAGGCTTAGTGGGTTGTCTCTCTTTCTCACGTAAAAGCGGTCAAAATTGGAACGCACCGCATTTTACTGGGAAGGATCAAACCATGGATCGAATCTACAAAGTCCGTGCGATTATCGTCAAACAAGATCAATGACGACTTCTTTGGGAGGCCTCTAAAGATGCCTTATTTGATGAGTTTTTATATGCTGTGCTAGCATAAATCCAATATTTTTCAAGAAGTATTTTTCAAAAAGTACAATGGAGCCCTTTCTGTAGAATGATCCAAAGTGTTCATTTATTGGGCCACAACATGAATAAGCTGTACACTGTACATCTCCATAGGATGATGCTAACCCTCTGATCTATAGATATTTCTATAACATGCAGTCCCTCCACTGATTGACGGGGTTAGGAACATCCAATGGAAATGACCTATTTATGTTGTGGCCGAACGAATGAACGGTCTGGAACATCTTTTAAGTGGGGACCTACTGTACCTTTTAAAAAATGATGGACTTCATGCGCACACAACATATAAAATCTCTTGTTCCATCAGGTTCTTAGAACCTTCAGTCGTGGTGGGATCAACTGTAGTAGTGCCCAAATTCTCCCATCTTTTTCTCTTTCTTGTTTGTGTGGCAAAAAATCCTTGGATTTAGATTCTGAGATAACTAGGTTTTATTTTTCGTTTTATATAACTAAGTTTCTTCTTTTTAGGAGATTTTGTTACCATGCGTAGGATATTTGCATATAGAAAATTAACTATTGTTAGGGCCCTGTTTGTTTAAGATTATGATAACCTATTGTGAGTGCCAAACCGATTACAATTGGTTGTCATAATCTTAAACAAACAGGGCTTAAGTAGGTTCTAATAAATTAACTTTTTATAAAACAATAATGTGCCCTCCACGTGCCAATATACTAATGATACCGTACCAAAAAGTAAATAAAAACACTAAACTAGATTTTAATAAGATGATCAGATTACCTTTCTCAGATTTAGAGATAACATAAGGGAGATGATATCTACACTACCTTGTTTTATATTTGTATAGTCTTTTCTTTGACCTGATAGCTTGTTGGAATTGTGTCAGCCACCAGAAAGTGTCAGAGAAATAGAAGGGAGTCAAAAGAAAAAAGAGAGAAGACTCTACATTTGGGAATGCTATGAGTAGTCGCACAACATATCACCAAACGCAAGTGTTCCAAATGTTGTGAAGCTGTGTTCCAAGGCCTTGTTTGGATTGCAAGAAAAACATTTCTGACGGAATTTTTTTTGGGGAAATTATCTTCATTCCATGATGTAGAGGCAAATGATATGATTATATTTAAACGGGTGTTATCTTAAATAGAAGGCCCCTTCCAAGTAAAAAATTGAAAAGTTTTGGTTCAAGTCATCTTTTTTCGTATGTAAAAAAAAGATAGGAACTTTTAGAAATAATTTCCTTTCCAAACTTTTCCATAAAATTCTTACAAGGCCTTATAGGGCATGTTTGGATAGAAAGTTTTTTCCATGGGTATACAGTGTCCATCTGGCCATAGCATTCCACTTATTATATCTGAAAAAAAAAAATCATGAAAACATAGCAAGTAAGAATATTTAGGACCTGTTCGTTTCAGATTATGACAACTGATTGTAAGCCCAAAACCTATTATTGGACTCAAATTTATGAGTCCAATGATGTGTTAGGGCTCACAATCGGTTGTCATGATCTTAAACGGACAGGGCCTCACTAATCACATTAGACTGAAAATAATTCAACCTAGGGTGGTCGTCTAGCATCCGTTAAACCCACCTACATCGGCCCGGCCCGGCCCATCAACATCGACCAGCTCAAGCCCAAGGATACCAAACCACGTGGACCATATAAAAGTTGTAACATGCCTTAGTTAAAGAAGAAGAAGAAGAAGAAGAAATAAAAGGGGAAAGGAAAAATGTCCCTTTCTAATTAGGGAAGTTGTTCACCTACCTGAACCTAATATTTTTATCTTAAAACCATGGCAGACATGAGCTTCCTGTTGCCTTTCCCTGTTGAGGGTGTGGTGGTGTTGGTTGGGTGGTGTTTAATGATAGAAGAAAAATAAATTAAGACGAAGTAAATGAAAATGATACTTCCACCCTCTTTTCTAGCATGTTGTCTGTCACTTTTACGCCTTTTGTTTGTCTTTTCCTAAAATGACTACATTTTAATTATCAATAAAAGATGCAAAAAGATAGAAATGGTGAAAAGGGGGTGGAGATATCATTCCCCTGAAGAAAATCTGTGCATCCTTATCACAACTCACAAGTGAAGGATTTTAGAGTTAGGTGTCATTCTCATTATTCAATGCTGCTAACACAAGAACATAAACATGGGTTGTTGGTGGGAGAAACCCATCTATATGTCACATCCTAGACATGGCTTTAATCACTCAACTGCGCATTGATGATTTAGTTAGCCTCCCTTCTATTGTTAGTTCACAAGGTGGGGTTACACACCAAATCTCACGGGTCTTCTTTAATTTTTTTTAACAGATTTGAAAAGAAAACTCAGCCCTATTGATGTTTAATGCTCTGTTTGGTTGCCGGGTTACTTTTGTTCCTGGGAGTTTTGTGGGAGAGTAAGTTAAATTTTGATCCCATCCCATGTTTGGTTGCCTTTTAGCACTAGGTTTATTTTAATCCCACTCTTGTAATGATTACTTGTGGGGTGAATTTTTTAATCCCACTTTTGTAATGATTGCCTTTTCATCCCATCCCAAGATAACCCCAGGAACAAAAATAAACTCAGGAACCAAAAATAAGCTTGAGAAGAATTTTTTTCTACCCAGCAGTTCAAGCAACCAAACAAAGGTTTTTTTTTTGCCCACCATATCTCCCAGGGTATTTTTTTCTCCCACATAACCAAACATGGGATTTTTATTTTACCAGGATACTTCCAGGACTTTTTTTCCCACCTATCTCTAAGGGTATTTTTTTCTCCCACATAACTCCCGGGAACAAAAAAAACCTGGCAACCATACAGAGCATAATAGGCCTCGCCCGGGTAGTCGCACTCTCAGGTCGCCTATCTGTAAGGTGTGGATTGAATAATGATGATGAAACCAATTTAGGTAATTGATATTTACACCCTGCCCTTTGTTTTGGTACCATACCTCTCTTCTTTATGATCCAAGGCTAGGCCCTTTAGGATCCAGCCTAAGCAACGGTATTGATATCCGCACAACCATATTTTCATAATGGGGGCGAACTCACCTTGCTTTACATTGTTTTAAGGAGTTGTCAAAGGCTATTTCAATTCCAAAAAAAGCTCTCAGCAATCAATTAAAATGAGTAGCACAAGGTGAGTTTGCTCCTTTATCAGAACATGGTCATGCGGATAACAGTAGCAGCCTAAATAATTTGAGGACCCAAGTGATCCAAAATAGCTTTGTACCTAACATATTCACTGCCCATCCAATTTTTTAAGGCTCCTCTGGATTTGCTGATTTTGAAAAATGTCCTTAGGATGCTTTAAAATCCAATAATTTGGCATTTCTTCAGACATTAAAATGTGTAAAAACAAGGTGACTTCGCCCCGACATCAAAACATGGTAATCTGGACATTAGTGTCCTAAATAATTTGGGGACCCAAGTGGTCCAATATGTGTTAGAATATGTGGGATCCAACAGTTAGATTGGGTTAAGATCTCACCGTTGGATCATCTTGGAGGTAGATTGGGTAAGTTGGCTAAATGAAGCAACTAGATAAATTAGGCAAGTAGATTAGAAGAGGCAAGCAAGAGAGATTAGAAAGTAGATTTGATTTTATAAATTTGATTAGGATTATTTTCTTCCACAATTATCTTGATTTACGTTCTATGTTTATCATGTAAGTGTTCTTTATAAGCACACCTTGAGATTATTGTAAAGTAGCCAAGAATTCAGAAATTAGTAAAATCTTAGAATTTATCAATATGTTTTGGACCTAACATATTCATTGCCCACCAATGTCATGCTAGAAGCCCATTTGGATTTCTACTGTGGATTTCTAAATCAATGAATTTGAAATGTTTTGTTTGGATGCAACGGGAAGGGGAAGATAGCCACCCTAAAAATGGGACAAAAATAACAAAAGTAAAGGAAAGAGAAAAGGAAGGAGACTTCTCTTCACAACTCTTTTCTTCTTAAGAAACCCCTCTATATCTTGAGACGTTCTCACGTTTCTTTTTGTCATTGTTGGGGAATGATAAACCTCAAGAACATTACTAGAAAGGCATAAGCTATATAGATTTTATTTTGCTTGTTCATTCATTTAATACTGTTTTTATAGATTTTACTAAAATCTTAAATCTTAGAAATGTTTAATAAACATAAATTAACTCGTTTATTTTGGCTCTAATTCATTCATCCCTTATGTTTCTTTCCTAGTCCTACAAATGTGCTCGTATTCCATCTTCAAGACAAAATTATAATTTAGAGACAAATGATAGTCGAGAGAGCCGAGGGCGCCCTCGTATAAAGAGCCAGAAAAGGGCCCCTAATTGGATTCATGTCATTAAGTGCAACTGATCTTACTTTCTCAACCTGTTTTAAAAAGTTGCCGAAAATGAAGTGGATCCAATCAAGGGCCCTTTTCTGGCTCTTTGTGCGAAGGCGCCTCTGTCTCTATCATTTCTCTTACTAAAATCTTGCCAATCTGTGTGTGTGCCGCGAAGTATAGTATTTTTTTGAAGAGTATTGTGGGGCCACTTCATCGGATGATCCAACCTCTCGTTTGTTGGGCCACAACGCAAATAGGTTGTAGCCCAAAAAGCATCTCCATAGGATTATGCTAACCCTCCAATTTGTAGAGGGCCTGCACATTATAGAAACATCGATAGATCAAAGGGTTAGCATTATCTTGTGGAGATGATTTTCAGGCTACCATTTCCGTTGAGGCCCAACAAATGAACGGTTTGGATCATCCTATGAAGTGGGTCCATTGTAGTTTTCTATAAATACCGGACTTCTCGCGCGCACCATATAAAATTCCACTCGCCCCATTTCTACTATTACGCATTTTTGGGTTCTTTAGACTTTAGAGTTCAAATAAGAGGGGATGACAGGGTCGGAAATATCATTTTCCAAACAAGAATGTCACTAGCTACAACAGTACATGTAAATTGAGGTAATGTCACCTATCAAGTGCTAAGTATAAGGTGACCCACTATATATCCTTGTTATTTTCCAAACGAAATCCATAAATGTCCCTTCAATATTCGTTTAGACCATTTTTAATGGGGAAGATGGGGTTTGGTGCACCCCTGCCAGATGAATTAAACGGAAAAAAATAAGAGTTACATTCTTACATACACCCTCCTCTCACTATCTTGATGTACACTAAGCTGAATAAAAGCATGGGAGGGAAGATGAAAACATGAACGTTCAATCTTTTACATGGCCACTCTATTTTCAAAAGAAAATCCTGCATTTGCTTCTCTCTACGTGTAATTCTCAAACGTTCAGAGAACTTATTTTTGCTTCTCTCTATATGTGAAAAACCTTCATCCTATTCCACTTAAAAAACAATATGACAATGGCCAATTTTAAATGACAAAAATACCCTTATAGATTTAATCAAATAACAAGTATAGTCATATGTAAGGAGCCAAGCAACCCTCTTTAATATTGTCACGAGTATCTTAGAAAGTAATGCTTGTCATTTGATTAAATCTGTAAGGGTATTTTTGTCATCTAAAAAATTGGTTTGTGCTATTCAATAAGTAACACAAGAGGAAGGGCTGTTATGAAGGTCCTCCAAGTAGGTCTCAACTAATATTAAGATGACAAATTGATTCCGGGGAGACCCACTATGTGGATACGGCCATGTCAAAACTGTTTCCTGTGCCTTGTTTTGATTTCCAATGTCGTACATAGTAGGAGTAAGGGATGCCAAGGCCTCATAGACCACTAGTTATGTGATGTACGTTACTTAGAAGCTGCAATTTCAAGCTGGGGGTGCTCAAATTACAGCACGTCTCACCTCTCCCCTTCTCTATCTCTTCCCTTCTCTCTTTTTCTCTCTTGTTGTGCACCCAACACCTCTTCTTCTATTTTATCCTGTTACCACAATTAGGAACCCCCCTTATTTTAGTAACTAATGGTGGTCGGAAACAAGGCAACTCTCTCTCTCTCTCTCTTCTTCTTCTTTCTCAGTATTGGTAATGACACTCCCTACCACTATTCTACGAGGTTGACAACCAAACAATACTTACCACTATTCTACCAGGTGAGTTTCCTTCTATAATTTGGGACAGGGACGGAGCCAGGAATTTGCTCTAGGGGCGTAGAGGATGGCGGTTTTATAACAATTTCTAAATTAATATAAAGTAAAAAAATATCAAAAGTTGACATAAATTTAAAATCAAATTGCTTTTAATTTTTTATTTTTTTTTAAATCATTCACATTTATTTCTCGACCCCATTTAGTGATGAAAACACTCATTTTTCTCTTGTTTTTTTTGTGTGTACTGTAATAATCAAATGGGGTTTCTATGTTATGACATTTTTTTATAAAAAAATAAAAATAAAATTGGAATATGGAAATAGGATTCATGGGTAGAACAAGAGGAGATTTTATACGGTGTTTGAGGTTAAGTCCAATATTTTTCAAAAAGTATACTGGGCCCACTTCATAAGATGATTCAATCTATTTATTTGTTGGATTTGGCCACAATGTAAATAGGTTGTACCCCATAAATCATCTCCATGGGATGATCCTAACCCTCGGATTTATAAATTTTCCATAATGTGCAGTCCCTCTACAAATCAGAGGGTTAGGGTCATCCTATGGAGATGATTTACAGGTACAGCTTATTGAGGTCGTGGCCCAACAAATGAAGGGTTTGGATCATCCTATGAAGTGGGCCCAACTTACTCTTTGAAGAAATAATGGACTTTACTCCCTCCCACACCATAAAAAATGGATACAGTTATACACTTATTTTTCTCCCTTTAAATATTTGTCTCCCCTTCCTTCCTAGTCCAAATGTACCTTGCTTTTGGACCCTCGAGGCGTAGACATATATTAGGTGTTGAAATTTAGAATGAACCGTAGAGATGAAGATCTTAAATGCTTTAAAAAAGCCACAAAAAATAGTTGTTTTTGGAAACAAGGTGAAATTCCTTAATACCTCATAAATTTTCTAAGAAAATGAGAGATTAGGAGAGATATCTTAGGAGAGATAAACTTGAAAGGAAATCATTTCCAAAACAGGATTTCGTTTGGATAAATAAAGATGGACAGACTTTTCCGCAAAATCCTAGGGAGGGCGGGCAAGATTTCATTTGGAAATTAAAGATTTCTTGTGGAGATTAAAGAGAGGCGGACATTTCGGCAAAATCCAAGGGGCTGCAATATTTCGTTTGGAAATTATAGAGTGGCAAAAAGTTTCGGCAAAAATCCAGAGGGGGGCCTCGGCTTCGTTTCTGATTTGGGAATTATTAAATATTTTATATTAATTTGAATCTAAGAATTATAAATAGAAATTGGTGTCAATAGAAAGCTTTCATTGGACAAATGAAAAAGTGATACAGTAATTTGGTTATTTCCTTAATTTTTATTAAGTTTTTAAAGCAATTTCATATTTCCATCAACATAACAATGCCAATATCAAGAGCCTTTCATTTAATTGTTGGCTAGAAGCCATTTGATTGGGTCCAATGACACGCGGAAAATATGTGATCCTATGGCTAAACTTTTAAAGGACTACAAGCAAAACCGAAATCCGTCCTCTTATTTTTCTTTCCTTTTAATAAAATTGCACCGTTTAAAAAAAAAAAAAACACTACATCTTCTATCACGACACATACGCAAGAAAACAAGGAATAGAGCTCGAATTGTCAGAAATGCCAAAACCACTGTGAAAGTGAAACAAGGAATTCCGATCTAGAAGTGTTTTCCAAACTTTTATGGGGTAAAAATAGGGCGAATATGTAAAAATGTAATGTGTAATACGTATAAAGAATTCTACATCTAAAAAGTACTTAATAGCTATAGAGAAATTTACGTGCATAAAATATTTAATAGGGATAAAGCAATCTACATTGATATGGTATTTAATAATTAAAGAAAAATTACATTTATGAGATTTTAAATAGAGGAGTTCTAGACAAGGGAGCAAAGAAGAGGTGAAAGGGCTCTCCCATTGGCTGCACAGCACCATCGTGCATTAATAACTACGAATCACCATCGGCAGTTATTAATGCACGATGGTGCTGTGCAGCCAATGGGAGAGCCCTTTCACCTCTTCTTTGCAAGGGCTTCCTTCAGTTTAGACTTCCTCTTTTAAATGACCCGAGGCCCTCAAGTTTTCCCACATATGAGAAGTGATATATTCGCCCCCTTGTCTTCCCGGGCCACCCTCCTCGAGTGTATTTATGATCACCCCCTCAAGTTTTCTCATTATATAGGAGAAGTGATATATTCGCTCCCTTTTCTTCCCTGGGCCACCCTCCTTAAGTGTATTTATGATTACTCTTTTTACAATCCAATGGGATGGCCCAGGGAAGAAAAGGGGGGGCGAATGTATCATTTCCATATAGACATAGACATAGGCTACTGATGTCTGCACTACCATGTTTTGATAATGAGACTAACAGACCTTGTCTTTTATTTTTTAATTAGCTGCTGAGAGTTTTTTGGGTATTGCAATAGCTTTTGACAGATGGTTCAATAATAAAACGCAAGGTGAGTTATTCTCAGTGTCAAGACATGGTAGAGGGAATATCATTGGCCTAACTATAGGAATCTATTGGTTATCACAAGAAAGGCGCATTAAAAACTCTCAACCAAAATGATTTGAGAGGAGTTGGAGTTGTCGATCACCTATGGTCTGTTTGGTTACCTATTCTTAAGGAGATTGAGGGGAGAACATCTTCTTGAGATCTTCTTGAGATTGTTTGGTTGCCTTTTAAGGTCTTTGACCACTAGAGCTGTCGGACGACGGTCGGGTGATGTGGCACGCTCGAGATCTTCTCTCCAAATTTCTTCAAATCGGTGAAATTTGTGGAGAAGAACTTGGGGAGATCTTTTTGCCCTTAACCCAAATCCCCCTAATATTTGCAAGACAAACCAAACAATGTTTCTTTATGAAGAATTTTAGAATACTTCACTAATTCTTGGATGATTTACAATAGAGCTCAAGGTGTGCTTATATTGAGCACATACATGATAAACATAGAAAGAGATCAAGCAGACTATGGAAAGAGATAATGATCGAATATTCTAATCTAATCTACTTACTAATTAAATCTAGCTGCCTATTCTAATGGGTTGCCTCATTAACCAACTTGCCTAATTTCCCACAAGAAGATCTAACAGTGAGGTCTACACCTAATCCAACGGTGGATCTCACATATTCTAACACTTTCTTCCACCCCTAATCTCCCCGTTGACTGATCTGCTTTAGATCTCCCCTTTAATCTCTCCTTTGACCGTTGGGATATAGATCTCCCAACGAATTACCGGCATCCAAACAGAGCATAGTGCATTCTTTTCGAGGTGTAAAGGGTTTCGTTTAGAAAATAAAGACTGAAGGCTATGTTCCCCACTTAATGCAAAAAACATCATCGAAATTACCAAACCAAATCTCAATTTGGAAGTGTCTCCTTTTTCTAAATGTGGGGTTTTAATGAGAGGAATCAGCAGTTGAGATTTGAAATTGGGGGTGATGTCTTTTACTTAGAGGGCATTTAATATTCGTTATTTTTCTGTTTTCTTCCTACTGGGGAAAAATAATTAAAACCCCTTTACTGCAAACTATAATCTACCTACATTTTTGGGTAATAATGAAGATTCTTTTGAACGTCACTTCTTGCACTTTGTTTTTATAAATGGAATGCTAAAATCAGGAGCGCCCTTGAAAAAAACACTGCTGTAAGGGCGCCCCATTATATCCACATCACCCACATGCATTTATCACGTCCTGGAAACAGTCAAGGAATGATAAAAGGGCCTTTGTTAACGGGTATCACGGGGCACTCGTTGAGGTGTATTGAAAATGTAAATCTACACATTGTTTGAGTAATCCCTATGTAAATTTATTGTAGATTTACATTTTCCACGCACCATAATGAGTGCTCTCGCGTTACCAAAACCCATGATAGATAAAATGCATCTGGGCAAAATGGATGCAATGGGTCACCGTTGTGGTTGTGTTTTTACAATCGACCTTCAAATTCAGCGTTCTTCTTTGAGTAATGCCAGGGAAACCGAGAGTACGATGAAAAAGGAGGCCGGAAATATTCATTATCTCCGCATCATCACAAGTGACATGAGCTACCCTTGGGTTTAGGGAAATAACCAAAAAATTTAATTTTTTTGCACACATGGCATATTCTCACTGTAGGTCCCCTGCCCGGTCGTACTCTCGGTCTTCATATCATTTTCCTTCCTCTTTATATAATAGAAGAAATATATCTAGAGAGAGAGAGAGAGAGAGTATTGCCGATTTTCCAACCTTTTCCTTTACCCGGCCACCCTCTTTTTGTGTGAAAAGAGTAATCATAAATACGCTATGAGGGTGGCTGGAGAAAAAAGGGGGCAAGTATATCACTTCCCTTATACTTATGTTGTAGTCCCACACTCCCACATGATTCAAGGGTCTACCTAGGCTATACAGTTTTGTTGTGCTCTGGCATCATGTTGCTGCTTGAACCCTTTGTTAGCAAGACAATCCTCTAAGCCCAATTTCACTTTACTGAAATGCCCCTGTAAATTTCTCCATTGCCCGGATTGTCCTTGTCCCGCGCCATTCATGCCTTCCTATTATTTTATGTAATTTTCTTCTCACCCATGGAACCATTTCAGTCAAAGCAAAATCGTACATTATATAATGATATAGAAGGGAAGTGATATATTCGCACCCTTTTTCTCTCCGTGACACCCTTCCACTGTATTTAGAACTACTCTTTTTGCACCAAAGGGGGTGGTCCTGGGAAGAGAAGGGGTGGAATAATATCATGGACCTTTTGAGAATCGTTTGATTATTCCAAGTGAAGAAAGTAACCTAACACAGCCATATAGAGAGAGAGAGAGAGATTGATTGATTGGAATGGCCAATCTATTAGACTTTTCCCAGTACTTCCTTCTTATTTAATAGCCAACTAGAGAGAGAGAGATTGGAATGCCCAAGCTTTCAGACCTTCCCCAATACGCCTTTCTTATTTATTAGCCAACTAGTCTGAAGTAGACATGTGATCCCACACTAAGACTGTTATTAAATATTAATCAAAACTTGTATTAGGCACGGTTCGTTTTGGATTTTGAGAATGATACAAGTCCAGAACTAATTATTGGTCTCAAAATTAAGGTCCTGTTGACTCTCTTCTACATTTTGACAGCGGATTAAGAGTCCAAAACTGACTCTTAGACTCAAAATTAAATGTAGATTTGAGTCACTATCAACTCTCAAAGTCGCATGCGTGTGATTTTGTCCAATAATCAGTTTTGGACTCAAAATCCAGTGCTTAAAGCCGGATTAGTCGGATCCGATTCAATCCAAACATCGATCTGATGGATTTAGGCGTGCAAAAATCAATGTCTTTAGGAAGCCTTTTAAATCATTCTTGATCGACGGTCTAGAATCATTCGATGAGGGTGGTATCAAGTGCAATAAGGCGGAGTCGTGATAGCCAACAATACACGCTATATCCGATCGGGCATACATACACGCTATATTCCATCTCCATAATCACTATGATTTGATATGCTTAATCAAATAATGGAAGAAACGTGCTGGCAACCATTGAGGCACCAAGAACCAACTAGATTATGGCCGTTTGTAATGAATTTTAAATCGGCAGCAGTTCCATGACCTCATCTACTAGTGATAAATGCTTTACTGACACAACATTGGGGCCGTTTGGATACAAGCGAAAACCAGGATTTTATAAGCTAAAAGCCTAAAACTGGAATTTTTTAATCCAAGATTCCCCGATTGGATACGCGGATTTTTGAATCTTGGATTTCCTAAAAATCGCAGATCGGAGACGAGAGAAAGAGGCCATCCGTCGTTTTCTGATTTCTTACCCTTCTTTCCGTCAGCAAGAGAGTAAGGGGTCATCCCATGTTTCGAGGTTTTAGAAATCTCATGATGGGCGAGAGATTTCTAAAACCTGGATTTCTTACTTAAAATTCAAGATTTTAAAGAGAGCAAAAAAGACCGTGTGTTTCTTCTCTTTTCTCCCATCTAGGATTTTGAAGAATTCCAAGATTCTAAAATCCGCGTATTCAAAATACTCCCAGTTTTAGTTTTTAAAATCTAGGTTCTGGCTTATAAAATCTATGTTTTAGCTTGTAAAAATCTTATAAAATCCATGTTTCTAGATATGGCCCTTCGTGGTGGAGTTTTTGTGGGCCGGTAATTGGCCGGAATAAACTTTACGTACGAATCCTATACTTTTACTAGCGGCCGCCGGTAAAACCCAAAACTTGTTGTAGTCAAACCACAAAACCAAGGGGGACCAATAAACCAATTTGAACACGATGAAGTTTTCATGCGATTCAGTGAACTCGTAACATTGGCTGCAAATTTAGGTGACCTAACTCCGCTTAGACTTAGCTAAAAAATAAAAATAAAAACAAGAGCAAACTATTAAAATTAATTTATCTAGTATATTAAATTGGCTTATTTATTTATTTATTTATTTGTCATCATCTCCCATCAAAATATCAAATCGATTGAGCTACCAAATTAATTGCGGAAAAATTAGAAATATTTTTGAAATTAAAAAACCAAACAAAAGCAATGATTATTTTACCCCACCGCCCCTCTAAGAGTGGGGCTCATTATCCTACAGAGGGAGCGAAAAGATAAACTCTCCTCATCCTCCGTCAGACAGCTTAGACGGTCGAGGGTTCCGGTTAAGAGCTGTACATTACCGGCGCAAGTTAGTAAAAAGCCTCACGCACGTGCAGTGAGCCCAAACCTAGTCGGCGGCATTTTATCTCTCTATCTTAAGTAAATCAAATAATCAAAATAAAAAAAAAGGAAAAGGACGAAGATATTTTCACCCCTCTGCAGTGCGCATTCCCCCCCCCCCCCCCCCCCCCCTTTTAACGTGATTTGATGTCAAAAAGGGTTGAGTTGCCCACTGTTCACGTTATCAGTGGGGCGAATGATTACTGCAGGGGGTGGGGTGAAAAAATATTATCTCCCGAAAAGGGGGAAATCAATCATTATCCCTGGCAAAATCCCGTCATTAAATATAAAAAAGCCAGAGCAGTTTTAATAGAGATTTTGAAAAGTATAGGGGCATTTCAGTCAATAAAAAATGGGTCCTCGAACGAAGGAGAAATTGAACGAGAGAGGCGGGACGCCCAGGTGATTGGTGGGTATATAAAGAGAGAGGGGGGTGAGCGACAGCAAAACCCCCTCCCCACCACCCAAAAACTCGAATTTTTTTTCTTTTCTAGCGTGGAAAAGTTTTTCCACAGAAAAGAGAGACAACGATAGAAAACTTAGAAAAAAGATAGAGAGAAGAAAAGAAGAAAATCTGAAAAAAAAATGGGAAAGAGAAATCTAGCCATGGCGAATCTTCTCTTCATCTAGACGTTCTGCGTTTTTTTCTTCTTTGTATTTCTCTACTTCTGACAGGTGCGGATATTCTTTTCCTCTGCATTTATATTTTCTTATGTTTTTCTTTGGATCTGGAGCTTTCTGTTCTTTTTACAAGTTCCTTTTTTTCGATTTTTAATTTGTTTTTTTTGGTCTGGAAACAGGTATTCGGATGTTTTCTTTTAGATCTGAATTTTTTAGGATCTCCGTATTTTATTTTATTTTTAATTTTAAGAGACCTGTTTTGAATTTTTTGTAGTTTTTTTTTTTTTAATTTTAGGGTTTTGAACTCTGTTTCTGTTGGCGATCACGGAAAAAGGTCGAGATTTTTTCCTTTTTGAGTTCCTGCCTGCCTTATTTCTAGTTTTTTTTTGTTCCTTTTTTGCGCTTGATTAGAAACTTGATTTTATGAATTTTGAATTCCACTACACTTTTTAATTTGTTTTCTCGTTGAATTCGTTGGAAAACATTTTCCTTTTTCTGGTTCCATTACTCGATTTAGAATAATTCTTTTCGTTACGATATGATTCCGATAGCGGAAAAGAAGTGTTAAATCCTGTTTTTTTTTTTTTTAATTGCTAATTCTCTCTCTCTCTCTCGTTTTTTTTTTTTTTTTTGTCGTGAGTCTGTTTTAGGAAGTGAGATAATGAGATTATTTGGATTCATTTATGCGCGTTTATGCTTAAAAACTCAAGAAGTAATCTAAACCTGTTCTTGCACTTTTTAAAGATTGAAATTCCAGAGTGAAGCATTTTTTATTTTTTATTTTGTTCTTTTTTGTGTCCAATTTTTTTGTTCTTTTTTCTTTTTTTGGATTCATTTATGCTTGAAACCCTAGAAATAATCTAAACATGTTCTTTCATTTTTTGAAGATTGAAATTCAAAGTGTGATGCATTTTGGCGGAAGCTTTGCCAACTCAACCCCCAACTTTTGGTAGTCTTACCACAAGGTGCCGATCTGTGATTTCCATCCTCTGATCCAACGGTTATTCTCTTCTGATCTGTGATTCGCATCGGCCGATCCGGCGGCTCTTATCTACCTTCCTCATCATGGTTGCCACAGCTGCCGCCTCCGCGTTCTTCCCAGTCACTTCTTCTTCCACATCGTCGGCAAAAGCATCAATGATGCTTAGTGGTGGTTCTGATAATTTGGATGCTCGCGGTATCAAACCTAAATCCGCCTCATCAGGGGGTTTGCAGGTTAAAGCCAATGCACATGCTGCTCCTAAGATCAATGGTACAAAGGTGACAACACAGACAGGGAGTGCTAAAGACGAGGATTCTTCCCATTCGCCTCCACCAAGGACATTCATCAACCAATTGCCAGATTGGGGCATGCTACTCGCTGCCATTACAACGATTTTCTTGGCAGCTGAGAAGCAGTGGACAAATCTCGATTGGAAGCCAAGGCGGCCTGACATGCTCGTTGATCCGTTTGGTCTGGGGAGGATCGTTCACGATGGATTCATTTTCCGGCAGAACTTTGGGATTAGGTCGTACGAAATAGGCGCTGATCGTACGGCTTCCATAGAAACACTAATGAATCATTTACAGGTAGAAATCATGCAAGTTGTATTTTGAAGTTCTTTTAATGAATAAACCAGAGATGCTGAGTGAAAAAGAAAGAATTTACTATGTTGAAGGTGCACATCATATTCTTGAAGTTCCAATAAAAAAAACCCTACTATTTGCCCTTGTTTCTGGTATTACATATATACTGATCTGTTCATTTTGATAACATATGTGGCGTGTCTTTAAGTATATTGCTTCCTAACACTCTTAGCATGTACAGGAAACACATCTATGGTGTGTCTTTAAGTCTGTTGCTTCCTAACACTCTTGCGCGTGGGCAGGAAACGGCTCTTAACCATGTGAGGAGTGCGGGGCTTCTGGGTGATGGATTTGGTGCGACGCCAGAGATGAGTAGGAGAAATCTGATATGGGTTGTCACCCGGATGCAGGTTCTTGTGGATTGCTACCCTTCTTGGTAAGTTTCTTCTATAAAATTACCCAGCTTACTACTTTTCATTTTTGTTTTTTTTATTACTCCTGTTTTTTGAAAATTTGATTAGATTAACCTGTTGTGTTAAAGTTTGATACTCATCAATTTGGTACATTTTTCTCCTGTGATAGAAGCTCTCAGCTGAATGTTTAAGCCCAAACCCTGAGGCTCACCTATACAGCTTGTTGGTCATGGAGATCCTGGGCATGACCCTCTCTAACTTGTATCAAGTTGTTTTGCTGCCTTTTATTGATTGATGTAGTTTGTGTCTTTCAGGGGTGATATTGTTGAAGTAGACACTTGGGTTGGTCCATCTGGAAAGAATGGGATGCGTCGGGATTGGCTTGTCCGTGACTTCAAGACAGGCCAAACTCTCACACGAGCTACCAGGTTGGAATTTGATGGCAACCAACTTAATAACAGTGCTAACGCTTAGTAATTAATCCATTTGTATAGTTATTATTAATTGGAGTTTAATAAAAGTTCTAATTTCTCCATGTCCCTGTTGTCTTTCGTTTCTTATTTCCTGTTTTGAAATCAATCATAGTTTTCTTGTTTTCTTATTTCCTGTTTTGAAATCAATCATAGTTTTCTTGTTTTCTGATTGGAGTTCTGGCCTTGTTATTGGTTTTAATGTCAACAAGCAGTGTTTGGGTGATGATGAATAAAAAGACAAGAAAGTTATCAAAAATTCCTGAAGAAGTGAGAGGGGAAATAGAGCCTTATTTTATTGAGCATGCTGCTATCCTGGAAGAGGACAGCAGGAAACTACCAAAGCTCGATGATAGCAATGCAGATTATATCTGCAGAGGTTTAACTGTAAGTCTGGCAAACAAAGTTACAGTATTGGCGTTCATCTTTCATTTCTGCTGTTCCAATACACATTAGTTTATATTGCTAGCAATCACTCTTCCTTCCCTTTTGCCAAAACTGCAGCCTCGGTGGAGTGATTTGGACGTCAATCAGCATGTGAACAATGTCAAATACATTGGCTGGATTCTTCAGGTAGTTCTCACTAAAATTTGCCACTAAGTTGCATTCTTTTGTTTATTTTCAGTTATGTGTATCTGCCTATGTTCAAGTACTTTGGTGTATACATGTCTCTGCCTGAAACAGGTTTATGCATGTCTTAGATATTCTTACGTCCCATTTCTTGTTTTTTCCCCTCAATTCTGTAGGTCCTTACAAAATTATGAAATGGAAACTGACTACTTGGGGCCCACATGAGATCTTACAAATATGCCGTGCTTACTTTTATCTTTTTAGTACGGGTGTTGCATATGATTTGGATTTTCTATTCTTTTTACTCTCTAAGAAATAAAAAATAGATTTTCTATTATTCTCTCTATTTTCTCTCAGTTCTGTTTGCAGAGATATAAACTATGAAACGGATAGCTAATCAATTTGGCAAACTCTCAAGGGTCAGAAGGCCCTACAAGTAACTTCTTGTTGAGACAGCAAATAGAAGCTTTATTAAAAATGAAATACAAAAAACAAGATTACAGAGGGAGGGGCGGCCTCAGATTGTTCAGAGGTGGGAGGCTCCACCCATTGGGATGATCAAATTGAAGTTTGATGGTTCGAGTCTTGGAAACCCGGGACCGGATGGGGTTGGCGGTTTGTGTCGTGATGATTGTAGTAATGTGGTGTGGGCTTATTCCAGTCCTCTTGGGATTGTAGTAATGTGGTGTGGGCTTATTCCAGTCCTCTTGGGATTTGTGACGTGGGGCCGAAGTGAAGGCGGTATATTACGGCATTAAAAGACTTGATAAAGGGAGTATGGATCGATCCATTGTGGAGGGGGATTCACTTAATGTGATTCGTTGGTTGAGAGGGGCGGTGGTCCCCCCTTGGAGATTCTCCTCTATTTTTTATTAAATAGAAGATCTAATCTCAGGCTCTGGCGGCTCTGCTATAGTTTTCAATCATGTGCGGCAATCGGCTAATGGGGAGGCGGATTCGTTTTGGGGGGGGGGGGGGGGGGTGTTTAGTCGTATGGGTTTGGAGTGGTTTGACTTCTTTCCTCCGTGAGAGTTGTATTTCTCCTTTTCTGTTTTTGTGTTTCTTGTTCTCTTGTAGTGGTCCTCCTCGGCCCACTTTCTCTTTTCATTAATAATATTCCTCTGCCATTTCAAAAAAAAAAAAACAAGATTACATACGGGCATATATCACTGATTTTCTATGGGGATTTAAGAAATCTTATTTTACAAATCCCTTTAATCTCATAAAAAACTCTTGCTAGTCTCCATGGATCCGACATTTTATTTTTGGCACAAGATATAATTTTAGAGGAATCACCCTCCACAAGAAGCTTCCCACCAAGACTGGTAATGAAGACCTTAGAATTATCAATGAAGCACGCCCTTCGCTTCATTAGAATCCTCATGCCTGGTCCGGAGAGTGCAACATTAACCCCCGCGCGTGCGAATATAGTAAAACCTCACATTGAGGTTGAAGATATGGTGGATTAACAAGTGCAACGATTAGAGCACTCACAGGAAGAAGTGGAGCTGTTTGTGTGCCAAGATTGGAGTCACTAACATGAGAAGGAAACTTCCATACATTTTTTTGGATGGTATAAATGCATTCAAAAGAAAGGGCAACTTCCATACAAAATTTTTGCAGATCTGAACTACTATTGTAATTAATCTTGTTTTCGATCTATTTTGCAATAGTTCATCTTCTTGGATTTGTTATTGACCTAAAGGTGCTTCCTGTGATTTTCTACAATAAATTACTTCTTAGTTGATCCGAGTTTTGGATTATCTTGTTGAAATCTGTAACCAAGAGCTGTCCATTGATGCTTGGATTTTATTTCTTTTAGAAGCTTCACCCCTCTCCCCCAATCAACAAAGTCTTTCAACACGACCCCTTAGAGTAACCTATAAGGACCGAGCATTGTTTTCAAAGGCATTTGAGGCATACGCCTCAAAGCGAGGTGTTCCAAAAATGCCATGAAACGTTTAAAAAAAACATTTTCCCCTTGAGGTTTAATAGTACACCTTTCATTTGAGGTGTAAGCCTCCAACAAAAGGCGTGATGATTTTCACGTTGACCTCCCTATTTCTTTATTTTTCATCTATTTTGTTTTTCTTCCACGAAGTACCTACTAATGCTTAAGTTATATTAAGTATGGTCTATTAAGATCAATTTGAAGAAGAAACTGGATTTTAAGAGACCTACGAGGGTTTTTGTGTTTTAAGAACTTTTTCTCCATACTTTGTTTTTGTGATTTCTCTCCAACTGTTCAACTGCATCATTATCAGTTTCTTTTCAGTGGTTTTCTTTCATAAAAATGAAGTTTGTGGTAATGAAATAATTTGTGAATGTGCACTCTTTTTTTCTGGAAGGGATTTGCTAGACAATTTCGCGGAAAGCTATTTCACGGCTCACTTTTGCTGAGAACAGCCACACAGGCTCACTTTTTAGCAGATTTTGTTTTATTCATTTAATTCATTAAAGGTGGCTATTCTCTTTTGCAAAAGTCAGCTTCAAAATGGTTTTCTGCAAAATTGCCTAGCAAATCCCTTTCCAGGAAGAAGTATATAGTGTTCGAACCTGATGAACAATCATCAACAGAATACAAGGAACTTGCACAGCAACCTAGATTATTTTATTTGATGGGCTATGATTATGTTTTTTTTTATTTGAGGAGTTTGGGAATGCACACAAATTTGTTAATCACCCAACTCTCTGCTTATCTACTTTTTATTATTTGGTTAGTAACTTGGAAATGATAGTTAAATACTTTATTTTGCTAATATATTAATGGTTGAATGATGATAATTTGTTGAAAGTCAAGCACATTTTTAGATTTTTTTATTAACTTTTGTATTCTGCATTATTATTTTATATTTTAAATTTTTATTTAAAGATTTGAAAAAATCATGAGGGTTACCCCTCACGCCTCCCCTTTTACGCTTCATGCGTCAAGAGGAGAATTTGGCTTACGCCTTATGCATTTACCTCTGAGAACACTGGGACTGAGTAAGCATGAATAAAGGCTCTTAGCTCTGTCACAAGTCCTCCTGAAACCTTACCCCACCTACCTCCTCCCTCTAAACATAACTAACTAACTGCACACTGATCACCATGCTTTCAAGTCTCCACATCTACCTAGGTCTGTTCCCACCTCACCCATTCCGAGATTTTACCATAATGATTATTTTCCAAAGGGCAATGCGCTTCCAAAGCCATTCGTTGAGGAGATGGTTATTCCGCAAGTAAATATTTTCAATCTCAATATCCCATTCCACTCTTGGCCGGCTAACAATCTCCCATTTAACTGAGTGTTTCTATCTCTTATCTTCTTCCTTATGTTCCCAAGGAAAGTCTTTATGGAGCTTTCCAATCCATGTAGCGACACCACTAGTATCTTGGTGAGAGACATATAAGTAGGGATATTAGCCAAAGCTGCCTTAATAAGGGTGACCCTCCTACTAAACAAAAAAATACTCCTATTTTGCCAAACTCCTTACAATACATTCCATTGAGAGACCATATGCGGGTGTTTGAATCTAGGGAACAAAAATTATGGAAAATAATTTTTTTCTTGGAGATTTTTTTATGGGTTTTGTTTCTCTAGAATTTCTTTTTCTACATTTTGGTTCCTATCCATTATTTTTCTATTATTCTAAATCCTATTTTTTGGAGAGAGATGTTCCCAACTCAAATTGTTTTTCTAAAACATGAAACCTAGAAATCTCTTCCCTATGTTTTTTTTTTGAAACCCAGATTTTTGAGGGTTTTTGTTCTCGCGATGACGACGCTTAAGAAGACAAGAATGGAGGACAGCGTCGGCATTTTATTGTAACATTGTTAAAAGTTTGAATTTTGTTTTCTCTGGCCTTGGAGTATGCTCTTGGCTATTCATACTATGTAATACATACGTGTTGGGACCTCTGGTCTCCGATGCAATTTTCATGGTATGAATAAATTTGTCATATTTCCAAAAAAAAAAAAAAGACGAGAAGAAGCCCTTGGTCGAGCAATGGCGGATGATTCTTTCATTAAAACAATGGTGGATGATTCTGAAACTCAGAAAAATGATTGGATGAAACCCTAATTTTCTATGCCCCAGATTTGTGTGAATAATGGTAGATTTTTCTTCAGATGACACAATAATGCATGAAAAACTGACACTATACACATGGAGTGTGGTCTTGTGGCAAAGGCTTTTCATGAAGCTCTTGATAGCAGTAGTTGCAGAAATAATTGCAAATATTGATGTGCTGAAAGGACTATGAGCGAAGTTTGAAGAAGACTTAGAGCCAAAAATTGTGAGAGAACTCCGATCGACCAAGGTTGAAGAAGACTCAGCAGCAATTAAAAAACTCAAAATCGGACCGATTTTTCCAGCAAAAAGGAGATGAAAACATTATCTCAAGGGATTTCATGATTCAGTTATTCAATTTCCATTGCTGATTGATCAATTCCATTTTTTCCCCATCACTGCACTTTACTTATATCTTTTCCCAACATTTGCCTTTGCTCCGCTATCATGGATTACTCTGGATTTTCTATCATGGATAACTTTAGATTTCCTCACTTCTGCTTCAAAGTCATTTGCTCAGAGAGAGAGAGAGAGAGAGAGAGAGAGAGAGAGAGAGAGAGAGAGAGAGACGTTTTTTTCTTGGAAAAGAGAATAACCAGCGTAGAAAGTTCTACTTTCTCAATTTTTAGGAGAAAGTTTAATCCCAGGATTTTAGAAACTGCATTTAAGTAGTTTACCAAGCATTAGATTTTTCATTTTTTAGGAAGTTTTTTCCAAGAAAAAAATTACCCGGATCCAAACATGACCTATAACTAACCAATGTAATGATTTCTCTAGTTCTTGACATAAGTCAAAATTAGTCTGTGACTCTGTGGTAGCTTGTATGTAATTGGAACGTGGTAACCTGCTAAGCTAGAGGATCGATCTTGAAACCCTTGCAATCTGGTAATGTTTTTTCATTTAATAACCCACACTTTTCCACATCGGTCTCCTTTCACTCACAATTGAACTATCGACTTATAGAAGTTGCCTTGGAACTCCCTAAATGGTAACATTTTTCTAATCTTCAATGTTTCTTGAGTCATTTATATATCTCTAGACAGTTACCTCTTGAAACTCAAAATCTGTCTCCCATAGATCATCACTAGCATTCATTTCTATTGCTTTTATCTACCTTACCAATTAATCAAGAAACCCCAAAAAAGTATATATTCTAACTCCGATTCTCATATTTTGCAATGTGATCAAATAATCTTAGTTGCTAGATTAAGTTATTTTATCTTGGATATGTGTTGTTTTTCATTTACGTATAATTTTTTTTGATTTAGTGATTTTTTTTTGAAGGGCTTTAATCTCCTCCTGTACCAGTCTTGAACCCTACACCTCATGGCAATAGTGTACTTATTGCCTCTACCACTGGAGCATGTAGGATATTGGTAAATTGATTTACTGACATTTATATAGCCTAGATGAGGGGATGTCCACATCAAATTGTGGCCCCACCATAGCCCACGTACCCTTTTATGCTACGGTGAAAAACCGTAAATCTTAGAAACTTATTATCTTTTCGTTCTATTGGCTAGTGTAGGGCCCACTACTTAACCTTAAAACATTCCTCTATATAAACGCCCATAAAACCCTTCTAAGACCCAATCTTATAAAAATATTAAAGAGCTCCCCTCCCTAATCGACCTTCTCTCCCCCTCTCTTCCTTCGCGCTCTCTCCTAATCGAACCCCCTCTTTTGATCGATATTTGTCCTCCATCTCGTCCTTTTCATTCCATTGATTTCTCTCCCTCTCTCCCATCTTATCTCCATTTGATCTCTCCACTTCTTTGTCTTCTCCTTCCCTCCTTATTACACTTTTTTCACATTCTCCCTTTACCCTGCCATCTATTTCACCATCTTTCTCTTTTCTTACATTCTTCCCTTCCACTCCCCCTTTCCTCTTTGTTTCTTTCTTTGTAGTCCCATCTCTCTCTCTTCCAATTCTCCATTTTCTTTTGTTTTCACCCACTCATCTGGTTTCATAAACCGTTCTCATTGAGTTGGGTTCATAAATCACTTTCCTTTCTATCATTATCTTTCTTCTTTTCTTGATCTTGATTTCTTTTTTGATCTTGGCATCCTTTCATGAGCATGATCTCTATCTTATTCTTGATTCCCTATTCTTCTTCTTTTGGAATTCCCTATTCTTCTTCTTTTGGAATTCCCTATTCTTCTCTCTCTCTCTCTCTCTCTCTCTCTCTCTCTCTCTCTCTTGCTTGAGATCAGCCCTTGTCTCTATTATACTCTAATAAGCTATCCCCCTTCCTCCTTTTGGAGACTGCTTGCAGCAGGACGATGCCTGAGGCTGGTATGTCTTCCTAGGTATGGATCTCTTATTTCTTTTTTATTCAGCCACATCTTTTGGCAATTTGGAGCTAAGGGATTTTGTTGCTAATAATTACGTCTATCTGTAGCAACATATTCGATTTTTACCATTCAAATAAAGCAACATATTAGATTTGAGATTCTAAGATATATTTTTAGGAGTTTTATATCTTTAGTAGTTTCTATATTTTAGTAGTTGGAAAGTTTACTTTTATTAGGTGTATTATTAGAGGTTTTCCTATTTTTTAGAGGTTTAGTAGTTGTCTTTAGAAAGCTGCTAGGATGAGGATTTTTGTTTATTATAAAAGATGTATCGAACATTTGAAAGGGGACTCTTATTGATTTTATGAAATAATACAGAGAAGGGAGAAACATGGACATTTTCCTTTTATCTTCTTCTTCAATCTGCAATAGTAGGTGTGATTGTAGTTCATCCTTGGTAAAACGCACACACATGTGTAGCTAGGCTACATCACTTTTCATATTAGCCTGCTCTTATTTCCCCCGACTCTTCCCCATAACCTTAACCCTGTCCTTTCCCATCGCTTCTCACTCTGAACATATCAACCCAATTATCTTCATATCCTGTTAGCCTCCTTTTGGGCTTTAGTTAAGCATTAGTTTGTAGATATGATTTATTTGATATATTGTTATTGAGGTATGATTTCCTTGCTTAGTTGATTTCTTTTTTATTACAACATAATTTGTTTGGAACTCTTACTTGGATTTATCGAATTCTATTGATGACTTAATTTTAAAGCTTCGGATCTTTATGAAAATTCCAGTTGCTTTGATTATTATATGCTATTTATTTGATTTGGGAGTTATATGCTATTTATTTGATTTGGGAGGGTACGTTGCTTATAATCTAAATTTGAATCCATTTCTAATCTCTTAAGTTCCCAAAAAATGATCAGTGAACCCTAAGTTTGCACCAATTTGGTATTAAAGATAGGTGTGCATCATTTTGTTTCAACTTTCAAAGTTATCTGTCAACTGGGTTTGAGAAAAGTATTTTCTTATGCTGCTACTAATCTGAATTAGAATCTATTTCGAAGCTCTTAAGTTCCCTGAAAATGATATGCGAACCCTAAGCTTGCACGAAGTTGGTATCAGAGCTAGGTTCACATTGTTTTAATTCTAGGTTTTCTTTCACTTGGGTTAGAGGAAAGTATTTCTATTATTTCCAAATACCTAGCTACTCTCTCTCTCTCTCTCTCTCTCTCTCTCTCTCTCTCTCTCTCTCTCTCTCAGCCGGGCGCGACTGCTTTTTAAAGGTGATGTTAGAAGCCTGGAGATTTTAAAAAGGTGTGGCTACTAGCTTTCCTATTATTATTTTGTAGTATTTTTTACTTCCAAAATGGTAGAAGTGGCACAATTTTCATTGCATGGCTGCATTTGTCCTCTTTTTCTCGTTTTCATTCTTAAAGTGCTTGACAAGAATAAACTAGTTCTGCACTCGATGAATAACAATATAATAGAGCTCTCAACTCAACTCAACTAAGCCTTTGTCCCAAACTAGTTGGGGTCGGCTAATGAATCCTTTAGAAAATTTTCACGAAGAAGGTGAAAGAGTCTACATGGCTCAAATTGACTAATTCTAATTCTGACACTAGTGGATCATTTTCTTCCATTCTCTCCTATCCAAGGTCATGTTCTCTGTTATGTTCCTAGCCATCAAGTCTTTCCTCACTGTTTCTACCCAAGTTGTTTTTAGTTTGCCCCTTCCTCTTTTTACTCCATCAACTTGGCATGAGTCACTTCTTCTCACTGGAGCATCCAAAGGCCTACGTTGGATATTCCCTAACCATCTTAAGCGGTGCTCTCTCATCTTCTCCTCAATTGGTGCCACCCCCACCTTTTTAGGGATGTCTTCATTTTTAATTCTATCTAACTTTGTGTGGCCGCACATCTATCTAAGCATTCTCAATAACATTATAATAGATTTGAGTTATGCAAAATATATCTTGACCAATATTTAGAAACTAGCACCGACAATAAATAATAAGAATTAACTCTAGGCATGAGCTGAATCATCAGACTTTTCTTTCATATGAAGGTGGAAATGTCAAATGGTCACTCTGCTTAGCGACAATAATACCAGTCTTAAGTGTCCTTATTTTATAACAGCCAAAGTTGTCTTTGTCTTTTATCTTCAAAAACCTGACATGCTTAACTCAAGTAATTTGACTAATCTATGCAGTTGATTTTAATTGTTTCTTTCCACCTTCAAGCTTTTTGGTCCTCTATTTTTCTATATGCCTGTCTTTGATAAGGTTTTCATCAAGTTATGTTAATATGGAACAACTTTATGTTAAGATATGTTTGGTATTTCTTGCTCCAATTGTTTCACAAAAACCCTTTTGACTCTAGGCCTTCATCATGGTATATTGAGTTTGCTTGTCCTTTGCCTTCTTACTAGCTTCACTGATCGCAAACTCCTCACAATATCTAGCTTCACTAGATATTGTAAACTTCATACACTAAGTCGGAAGACTACATCAAAATTTGCATATCCTTTGTGTATACAAGCTATAATTAATGAGTTATCTGCCCCTCAAGATTCGCCTACACTTTCCAGCAACAGTGTCCAGTTTGGAGATTAGTCCTGCCCTACGAGTGTTGATCATGGAGCTAAGAATCTCACCTACAAAACACTAATCTTTCATTATCTAGTTGGACTTTTGGGGATTAAAAGTTCGAATCATCACAAAGTTGTGTTAGGATTCTGATTAGGAATATTTTATCATTCAAAAAAAAAGAAGCAATTAACTCAGATGGTTCTTTCAATTGTTAGTGATTTAGTCAATAACCTGATTGTAGGATGGGTACTCTACCTGTAGCCCAAAAGAATAAGCTTATGCACTATTTCAACCCTTGACCTTTATGCAGCAATTGTTTTGTACTATTCACAAACATTTGAATATCTGATATGCTCCAATTCTATAAAAGCTTTGATCAAGTATAGTGAACTCACATTTGCGAATTGATTTTGGAATTTTTTTTCTTCTGCCCACATGGAAATTATTCTTGTTCCACCAAGCAGTTATGTATCCCATGTTATGTATCTCATTTCTTCGGAATTTCTTACCTGTCATACTTATGCCCTGTTCGTTTGAGATTGTGGCAACCGATTGTGGGCCCCAAACCGATTACAGGACTCAAAATCAAACGTAATTTTGAGTCCTGTAATCGGTTTGGAGCCCACAATTGGTTGCCACAATCCCAAACGAATAGGGCCTTAGTAGTTTATCATTAGAATCTAGTTTCGGGTTATTTCATTATATCAAAATTTCATGGATTCTCATTTTTTTTAATCCCTATGGCATTTATTAACTTGAGACTGGTTTTACAGAGCGCCCCAATTTCGATCTTGGAGAGTCATGAACTTGCTGGCATGACTCTCGAGTATAGGAGAGAGTGCGGGAGGGACAGCATGCTGCAGTCTCTCGCCGCTGTCTCCGTGGACTGTGAGGGCAACTCCCCAGAAGGTGGAGTTGAGTGTGCGCACTTGCTTCGCCTTGAGGGCGGGGCCGAAATTGTGAGGGGAAGAACAGAATGGCGGCCCAAGCGCACCCACAATTTCAGAAGCATGGGTCAGATGACTCAGATTCCAGCAGAGACCACATAAGAAATGTATTGGGTTTTCTTGCTGGTGTGTAGCATCTTATAGCTTCTGCGTTTTCATCGCTTGTGTAGAAATCCTTCGTGCTCTGAGATAATTTTTTATTTGGTATTTCTTTTCTGTATTTTTTTTTTCTAATATTGGTTCGATCTCCTGCTTTTTCTTGTCTTTATTAGAAGCCAGTGTAATTAGCGATCCTCTGTTTTCATTTCCCCAATTTAGTGGTTGTTTCTTGCTCTGGAAGAAGGTATTGTTTGAAGAAAGTGATTCAGAAGTTTGAAGAAAGTGCTTCGGAAGAATTTCTAGTAAGGGACTGAAGTGTTATTGTATATTTGATATTCCTTCTCTGTTTTTTTTTTTTATTATTTATGTTTCGATTTCCTGCTTTTTCTTGCCGTTATTGGAAGAAAGTGTAATTAGCTATGCTCTGTTTTCATTACCCAAATTAAGTGGCTGTTTCTTGCTCTGGAAGAGGTATTGTTTAGAGAAAGTGATTCATACTTCTGCTTTTCCATGTCACTTTTTTGGAAAACTTCTCGTGTATGAAAACTTGTGTGGTTAAAATCTACCTCTTTAGGCACTGTTTTTGGACTTTGAGAACCGACTGGGAGTCCGAAAATGATTATTGGACTTATGTTTGGCCCCTTTGGCGTGTTTGTTCTGGATTTTACGAACTAATTGTGAGTCCAAAACTGATTATTTGACCCACACAAAATCAATTCTGGCCCTGTTTGTTTTGGATTTGGGTCCAATAATCAGTTTTGGACAATTGGACTCAACATCGGTTCTCAGAATCCAATACAAACAGAGCCACGTTTTGGACTAACAATCGGTTCTCAAAATCACAAACAGTGCCTTAGTCATGCAGCTCCTAACACATTTTATACGTGATTGATGCAAAATCACTTCTTTAGGAGGTAACAGCTATAACTCTTTCATGGGACGAAACCACATAAAATTTTCACACAGAATTCATATCTGTTTTTTGATGAAGAAAATCTACAGTGAAAACCCACACAAAATTCACAGGACGTGAGAGGAGATTTTCTTCTTTTTTACACAAAGGAAGACCCGCATACGCCTAAAGTTTAGGTGACCAAACCCCACTTAGACTTGGGCTAAAAAATAAAAATAAAAACATGAGAAAAAAATTAAAATTAATTTATCTAGTATATTAATTTATCACCCATCAAAATATCAAATCAACTGAGCTACCAAATTAATTGCGGAAAAAATTAGAAATATTTTTCTCTTGGAATGACCATTGAAATTAAAAAAACAAAACAAAGCGCAATGAGTTTTTCATCCCCCCCCCCCTCCGCCCCCAGTCTAGGATAATGCGCTCCCTGGTGATATGACTTGACGTAAGAGATGTACATTACCGGCACAAGTTAGTAAAAAGCCGCGCGCACGGGCATGGCCCCGCAAACCTAGTCAGCAGCATTTTATCTCTCTATCTTAAGTAAATCAGTTAATCCAAATAAAAAGGAAATGAATCAAAACCAAATAATTAAGGGCTTTGCTAAATAAATAATACAAAAGTGCGCCTACGTGGCTGCTCCCTCATGCAACAAGCGGTCCTCCAAATGCGTTCTACGATGGTCCCTAGCAAATCCCGTAATTAAATATAAAAGTCAGAGCAGTTTTTAATGGAGATTTTGAAAAAGTGTAAGGGCATTTCGGTCAATGAAACAGATTTTCGAGCGGAGGAGAAATTGAACGAGAGAGGCGGGAGAACAGGTGGTGAGCGACAGCAAAACCCCCTCCCCACCATCCAATTTTTTTTCATTTCTAGGGTTGAAAAGTTTTTCCACAGAAAAGAGAGACAAAGAAAAAGGATAGAGAGAAGAAATGAAGAAAATCTGAAAAAATAAAATAAAACCTAAAAAAATGTGATGACCTGAGATGTCTTTTGAAGCTTTATGGTGTCGAGTATCCACGAACAATTGCTGATCCTTCTACCATCAATTCTAAATGGACAATTTATCAAGCGTGAGCAACTGTCCTTTAGATGAAGATCATCTGGAATCTTACGAGTATTTCTATAAGTACCTCATCTATCACATCCAATGATAACTTTCTTGTCCTTTTCCGATTTCTTAATGCTTATAATGTACCTTTGGGATTTTGCAAAATTGGACACATGCTCAAGAAGCTCTTCTCGATTTTCAAACTCCATCTTTAGAGGTAGAAGTATTTCAATATTCTTAGGGCATTCTTCTTGGCTTTGAATGTCCATCGTAGGAAAAAAAAATCTGTTATAAAGTGAAAAAAATATTAGTGAGTTAGATTAAAATGAATAGCACATGCTACGTGGTTACAAACACATCAACTTAAAAGCAATTGATGCAATTCTTCTTGGGAATAAAAAAGAAGATAAAAGCCATATAAGCATTATGTACAAACAAAACAATTTAACATTTCTCTTAATCTATAATTACTACTTGTATATTAAGCCGAGATCAAAGAATAATATCGAAGCAAATCAGAAAACAAAATCCAATAAACAACCTAGTTTTATTTATCTTCTAACTTCACATCTAAAATCATTAACTCATTTCCAATCTAATAACTGTTGTTAATAAATGAAATCTCACAGTCATAAATAACTAAGCTCTAGTCTTAACAAAGAAAAGCAACTGAAAAAATAAATAAAAGCATATGCAGCCATTAATTAACAACAACACCCAATATCTAAGCCAACAAGAAGAAAATCTAATCCCTCTGGTGCATTTCACCGAACACTTGAGAAGCGAATCTAATCGCCCAAAATGAAAAACTCCGGGTTACATAGTCATTGGATACTCTGTGTGTGTGTGAGAGAGAGAGAGAGAGAGAGAGAGAGAGAGAGAGAGAGAGAGAGAGAGAGCATGAAGCTCTCGATTTTGGTCTTGCAAGAGAAAGTGGTAATGAGGGTGACAATAATGGATGCAAATTTGGGGCGAGAGAATACGGAAACTAGGGGGGGATTCTGATCGTGAGAGAGATGGAATTAGGGTTTCATGGAAGGGTATTCACGTCATTGTAGAACTAGGGTTTTTGTTGTAACCGAGCACCCATTTCAGCCTGTCAAAAGGTTTATATGCGGGTGTCCGCATAATGAAAAGGGGCGTAAATATCAGCTCCCATATTTATTTATTTGTTGTCATCATCACCCATCAAAATATCAATCAACTGAGCTACCAAATTAATTGCCGAAAAATTAGAAATAATTTTCTCTTGGAATGACCATTGAAATGAAAAAAACAAAACAAAGGGCAATGAGTTGTTCATCCCCCCCCCCCCTCCGCCCCCACTCTAGGATAATGCGCTCCCTGGTAATGTGATTTGACGTCAAAAAGAGTAAAAGTCTTACTACAGTTCACGTTAACAGTGGGGCGCATTATTCTACAAGGGGGGTCGGGGCGAAAAAACTATCTCCCCTCATCCTCCGTCAGACAGCTTAGACGGTCGGGGGGTCTAGTTAAGAGATGTACATTACCGGCGCAAGTTAGTAAAAAGCCGCGCGCACACGTGCATGGCCCCCAAACCTAGTCAGCAGCATTTTATCTCTCTATCTTAAGTCAATCAATTAATCCAAATAAAAAGGAAATCAATCAAAACCACATAATTAAGGGATTTGCTAAATAAATAATACAAAAGTGCGCCTACGTGGCTGCTCCCTCATGCAACAAGCGGTCCGCGAAATGCGTTCTACGATGTTCCCTAGCAAATCGTGTAATTAAAAATAAAAGTCAGAGCAGTTTTAAAGGAGCTTTTGAAAAAGTGTAGGGGCATTTCCGTCAATGAAATAGATTTTCGAACGGAGGAGAAATTGAACGAGAGAGGCGGGAGGCACAGGTGGTGAGCTACAGCAAAACCCCCGCTCCACCACCCAATTTTTTTCATTTCTAGGGTTGAAAAGATTTTCCACAGAAAAAATAAATAAAACCTAAAAAAAATGGGAAAGAGAAATCTAGCCATGGCGAATCTTCTCTTCAGCTAGACGTTCTCCGTTTTTTTTTTCTTTGTATTTTCTCAGTTTGGGACAGGTACGGATATTCTCTTCATCTGCATTTCTATTTTCGGATGTTTTCTTTTAGATCTGAATTTATTAGGAGCTCCTTATTTATTTATTTTGATTTTAACAGACCTGTTTTGAATTTTTTTGTTTAAAATGTTAGGGTTTTGAGATCTGTTTCTGCTGGCGATCACGGAAAAGATCGATATTTTTTCCTTTTTTAGTTCCTGCCTTTCTTATTTCTATTTTTTTTCTTCTTTTTTTTTTTAGCTTGATTAGAAACTTGATTTTATGAATTTAGAATTCCATTACACTTTTTAATTTGTTGGAAAGAATTTTCCTTTTTTCTGGTTCCATTACTCGATTTAGAAGAATTCTTTTCGTTACGATATGATTACGATAGCGGAAAAGAATGTTTAATCCAGTTTTTTTTTTTTTTTTTTTGCTAATTTTCATTTTTTTTTTTTTTTGTTCTCTTTTGGCGTGAGTCTGTTTTAGGAAGTGAGATAATGAGATTATTTGGATTCATTAAAGTGAGTTTATGCTTAAAAACTCAAGAAATAATCTAAACCTGTTCTTGCACTTTTTAAAGATTAAAATCCCAGAGTGTGATTCATTTTTTTTGTTCTTTTTGTTTCCAATTTTCTTCTTCTTCTTCTTCTTCTTCTCCTCCTCCTCCTCTCTCTCTCTCTCTCTCTCTCTCTCTCTCTCTCTCTCTCTCCTTTGATGATTTGTGTTTGATTTTTCGTGAGTGTTGCTTCTTGATTTGATCTTTGTGTGAACAAGTGACATCAAAGGTTGTTGCTTTGAGCTCTTGATTTTTTACACCGGATGGGAAATTAGATAATTTACTTGGGTAGAATGCTCAGAGATGATACAAGATTCCTTTCGAAACTAATGAGGAACTTAAATAAGAAAAAGGATTGAATAATATACCTTTCGTTTTAGCTCCGAAACCACTTTCATTGGTTATTTGATATTGCTTATTCGAGATTCTTACATTACATTGTTTCGATTTCCTCACAGGCATAACGAAGAGCAATGTCGACTGGATCAGTCCCTCAGGGCCTAACGAGAAGGTCCTCTCGAAGTGCAGCCATGACAACATTCTCTTTGGAGGTTTTTGACCACGAGGTTGTGCCTTCCTCCCTCGGGAGCATAGTTCCAATCATCCGAGTAGCCACCGAGATCGAAACAGAGCGCCCCAGAGTCTCTTATCTCTGTAAGTAGTTGAATCCCTAACCAACAAGACCCGAGTTAGACGTTCATTTTCTTACCAGCTGGGGTTTTGCTTATTTTTTCAAAGGTCGGTTCTATGCCTTTGAGAAGGCTCATCGATTGGACCCTAGCTCCACTGGACGTGGTGTTCGTCAGTTTAAGACAGCCTTGTTGCAGAGATTAGAAAGGGTATCACAATTTCTCTCTATTTCCATTTTCATTTCCCTTCACACACTTGTAGCTAATTTGATTTGAATTGGCACAGACAATAAATCAGGCGAAGCCTAAATCATAGTGAGATCAGAGTTTTTACCCGGTGTAAGCCCTTCTAGTCCCTTATTTTTCAAAAGGTACTGTACGGGCCACACTATAGGATGATCCAAACCGTCCATGTGATGGGCCACAACGTAAATAGGTTGTGCCCAAAAAATCATTTTCTATAGGATGATCCCAACCCTCCGATCTATAGAGAACTGCATGTTATAGAAACCTCTATAGATCGGAGGGCTAAGATCATCCTATGTAAATGATTTTTGGGGAATAACCTATTTACGTTATGTTCGATCACATTAACGGTTTGGATCATCATATGATGTGGTCCGTACAATACTTTTTGAAAAATATGGGACTATTCGGATAGACAGTCAAACAAGAACAAACTTCACTTTACGCAAACGAAGGATGGTGGCGAATAAGGAGAGAGGAGGGATAAAAACCTTAGAAGGAAGGGGCCGCGGAAGCGCCTGTTTAAGCGCATTAGGTATAGCGAAAACGCGAACCTTACCTGCTCCCTTCTCCTTGAAGCCGAGTCTCCCTACGGGGTACTCTGCCATTAATTCATCGTCCGTCATGGGTCGACACCGTATAAAATCTCATGAGATCATATGTTTTACACAAGTGGGCCCTTTCTTGAATTTGTTCCAAACCAATAACCTTGGGGATGGGGTCATGCTGTGGGCCTGAAATGCATTTATTAGGTAAATAATATATTTGCCCCTTTTTCTTCATCAGGCCACCCACTTGTAGTGTAAAAGGGTAGTCATAAATACACTAGCTCATTTGGTTGCTAGTAAAAAAAAATTCCATTTGATTTTTGTGGGAAAAGGGAGGAGACAAGAGAGGGGACAGGCATTTATTAGATAATGGTGTTATTATGAGTGGTGAGAGGGAAGAGAGAGGAATAGAGAGCACCATTACTTAAAAAATTACATCGGAGACTTTCGAGGTAAAGCTGATGTCACCTCCTTTGTTTTTTTTACTAGAAACCAAACGAAGCGGGCATAAAAAAAAAAAAACACTTCAGGGTACTCATAACTCAAAAATAAACCAGTGGCTGTCCCAGGTGAAAAAGGGGAACAAATTTATCACTTCCCACATTAAAAGGGGCGTTTTAAGTTCCTGTGGATTTTGGCTGTGGATTGATATTGTGACTCTTAATTTTGGCATTTGCTAAAGATGGCATTTGCCCTTGTGAAAGTGATAAATTTGGGCTTTTGTTTATGTGTGCTGAGAAGCCAATTTTTTGAGTGGCGAAATCAGTTAACAACCGGGGTATTTTCTCGTTGTTTTCTTTCACACTTCAAGTGTTGGACGTTGATGAAGGTGAGGTGAATTTATGTGGTAGGAAAATGCTACGAGTCTTGCTGCTAGGGTGAAAAAGAGCGATGCAAGAGAAATCGAGAGCTTCTATCAGCAGTACTATGAGCACTATGTCAGAGCACTGGACCAAGGGGAACAAGCAGATCGGTATGTACATCATATGTTTGCATATATTTCTCAGAGAGACATGTTCTCTTGTCTTGAGCTTCATATCACTCTCTCTTGTGTTGTCAATTTTCTATAGAGCCCAACTTGGAAAAGCCTACCAAACCGCAGGAGTCCTTTTTGAAGTGCTCTGTGCTGTTAACAAAACCGAAAAAGTCGAACAAGTTAAACCAGAGGTTAGTGCTTTCTGGTCATTATTATTATGGGTCATTATTTTGAAAACCAAAACTCAGAGTCGCGTATTTATTATTATTTCAATTACTTTGAGCAGATTATCGCTGCTGCAAGAGATGTCCAAGAAAAGAAGGATATCTACACTCCCTACAACATTCTTCCCCTGGATGCTGCAGGGGCTTCCCAGTCTATCATGCAACTTGAGGAGGTATTTAAAACCCAGAGTCACATATTATTATTACAATTACATACTATGTTTTGTAAAATCATGGGTTTTTATTTACCAGATTAAGGCTGCTGTGGCTGCTCTGTGGAACACTCGTGGCCTGAATTGGCCAACATCTTTTGAGCAACACAGGCAGAAAACAGGAGACTTAGACCTTCTCGATTGGCTGAGGGCTATGTTTGGATTTCAGGTCTGTAAGAACAACATTAGGAATAGTGCATTGATTAGTGATTTTTTAATTCGTTAAAGAAACTATCCTGTTGGTTTCATTCATTTGTTCTATGTTGATTTTTCAGAGAGACAATGTCAGGAACCAAAGGGAGCATATTATTTTACTTCTTGCTAATGTCCATATAAGGCTGTTACCCAAGCCCGAGCCTCTGAACAAGGCACGTGCATTTATTTCCTTTTAAATAGTCATTGGAAAGGATTTTGAGACTTGTGTTTGTAGTAGCATTCAATGTCCTGATTATTCTCCAAAAAGCATCTCACTCATAGAAGGATCAGTCACTTAACTTGTCTTCCTTCTGGTTAAAAGTTCAACATTTGCATTCCTAGATCATAGCAAAAGAAGTATTATTTTTTGCATGTAAATAGTGGAAATATTTTATTAGTATGTTCAAGTGGCTAGGCAATAGAAGCTTAAATGACATTTAATTTTGGTATCTGTAGACTGGGTCCTCTGGAGATTGTAGCTTGAGTGTTCCTGTTTTGAAATTTTCCTTCAAATAGACGTTGTAACATAGCCCGTTTGGGAATCACTTATGTCATCCTTATTCAACATTTTATGCACTGTTTCTCTAATTCAGCTGGATGAGCGAGCTGTAGATGCAGTAATGAATAAACTGTTTAAGAACTACAAAACATGGTGCAAATTTTTGGGACGGAAGCACAGCTTACGGTGAGACACTATCGCACTTGCTGGTTCATTTGTTCTTTCCTTTGTGTAAACGTCCTAGGTTCTTATCAAAATCATGGATGGTTCAGACTGCCTCAAGTGCCACAAGAAGTGCAGCAGAGAAAGATACTCTACATGGGTCTCTATCTTCTTATTTGGGGTGAATCAGCGAATATCCGCTTTATGCCAGAATGCCTATGCTACATTTTTCATAATGTGAGTTTTTTTTTTCCATCCATTTTCATAGATTCTCTTATTCATAGTCATCAACCTTTTGTTTTCTGACTATCAGCTATCAACTATATCTTATGTACTAGTTTTTAATGGTAAAATCTCTTTTATTTTCAGATGGCATATGAACTCCATGGTCTGTTAGCTGGAAATGTCAGTATTGTGACCGGAGAAAACATTAAACCTTCATATGGTGGGGATGATGAGGCTTTTCTGAGAAAGGTTATATCCCCATTGTATCGTGTGATTGACAAGGTATATTTCAGTGAAACATGGTGAGCACTACATGATTTTTTTATGGATACAACTTAAACTATGATGTGTCGGTGATGATTATCCAGGAAGCCAAGAAAAGCAGAAATGGAAAAGCTCCTCTTTCATCTTGGTGTAACTATGACGATCTAAATGAATATTTCTGGTTTGTAAGAAATTTGATATACCAAAGATTAGAATCACATTCAGTCAGCTGGTTGCTTCTGTTATTTGCCCCTAACATTTGAGTTGTGTTACATATCATTCAGGTCAGCTGATTGTTTCTCTTTGGGCTGGCCCATGCGAGATGATGGTGATTTCTTCAAATCGACACGTGATTCAAGGACAACAACGCAGGTTTGCAACTAATTATTTAATGGTCAGTGACACTTTTTTGTTTTGTAGGATATTAGCTCCCTTCTTACTAGAAATGGTATGCAGATGGAACAACCATCCCGCAAAAGATCTGAGAAAAGCACTGGGAAGACCAACTTTGTTGAGACCAGAACATTCTGGCACATCTTTCGAAGTTTCGACCGTTTGTGGACCTTTTACATATTGGCCCTGCAGGTATTGGTTGCAAGGCAGAGGTCTACTAGACCAAACTTAGTTATTTTTTTCCCTTTTTAAACTCTAGTATGTCATTAAGCAGCCAATATTCTTGAGTTTTTTTTATCTGCAGGCAATGGTAATCGTTGCATGGAGTGGTTCTTCACCATTGGATATTTTTAGAAAAGATATCCTATTTGCCGTCTCTAGTATCTTTATCTCGGCAGCCTTCCTACGCTTCCTCCAAAGTATGAATATCTTATTAAAAGATAATCGTTATAATTCTTTTGAGTTGTTAATGCCTTTTGCCTTATGTACTTCCTACGCTTCCTCCTTGATTTTTTGTTCTTTTGAGTTTTTAATTCCCTCTTGTACTCTTTTGGGCCCCTGGCCCCTTTTATATATATTGTACTTACCTTTCAAAAAAAAAAAAATGCCTTATGTAGCTTTATACAATATCAATGAATATAGTCGGGAATGGAAAGTAGCTGCTAAAAAAAGTTATGGTCAACACTATGATCCGTCCAAAAATTTAGGGTATGTTATAGTGGACACATTCATGAATTGAGCCATGATACTATGATTATTTCTATTAATCTTAAGGACATTTTGTTATTACACATTATGGTGAGAAATTCATGGGAGTTGCTTTATTTAGAAGTAACCAAGCTGATTTGTAGTGATCTTCTTGATCGAGAGCATAGTTTCAAAACTCGCCCGCGCCATCATGGAATCGCCTGAGTCGAGTCCCTTTTACCTTGGCTGCGTTCTTCTATGAGTTCGCATTTTGCCCTAGAAAGTCAATCAAAGCTCCTTTGACTCTTCTTAGTTATGACCGTGTGAACCGAGTACTCGTCCTCATCAACCGAGCACTCGACTGCGTCATGTCGACTCGACTGCGTCACGTCGACTCGACTGCGTCACATCGACTCGACTGCGTCACGTCGACTCGACTGCGTCACGTCGACTCGACTAGGATTTTCTTTGGCCATCTGGATTTTGAAACACCGATTGAGTGATGTTAGGAACTTACGGTGTACGGAAGGATTAACTTTGTTTGATCTGTTGTAGCGCATGATTGTTAAACCACTTTTATTTTATTGGATTCTGTGTGTGACATGTAGAACCAATTTCCCAAAGATGATGCAGTGGTTAAGGTTGGTTCTCTTCCTAGATGGGCTTCTATAGATTCTTTGCTCCATGAGTCTTTTGGGGGATTTTGATGTGGACTTGGGGAGTTTATGAATTTTTTCTCATATATGTTTTTGACGCATGAAGGGATTTAATCAACTTTCTTTTGGACTTGGTTTGTACTGATAATGCGAAAGGAACGCGGCATTTAATGGGCGTCCGAGTCTATTCGGGCATGTCTAATTCATTGTATTAGTTGATATTTTTAATATAAAGACTTATCACCTGAACATGTTTAGCTTTGAATGTGTATATATATATATATATATATATATATATATATATATATATATATATATATATATATATATTTGTGTGTGTGTATTGAATTCAACTTGTTTCTAGTTCCATTGATTTGGGCTCACTGGGTATTAATCACTCTCATCCTGAAGAAACTGGGACTCCTTTTTTGCATTCTCTTCTTAAATTTTTGTAAAAGAAATCTGCAATACTATGACATGTTATCAATTTATTCGGTGACAATTTTTTATTGAATTAGACAATGTCCCACGAGAAACTCAAACATTTCATAAGCTTCCATCACTGGAATAGGAATACCATAGATGGCTAAGAAATACATATTGCCACATATAAGAGATTAAGAACCAAGTGAGCATCTTTACCTTGAATACTTAACAACGTGACGCACAAAGATATCTAGGATCTACAGGGACAATTTTCAACTCGTGCAGTCATATTTTGCCAAGTGAAATTATAACAGAATGAGGCTAGTGTTTTTTTCCACCTCAGCTCTGAATAAGGCTGATCTATGATCATGATTCCACGTGAGGATGTGCAAGAACAAGAGGACTTTATGTTTTAGGATTGCATGATCAATGAATTGGAAAAACAATAGAAATAATGGAACTAGGGCTAATGTTTTGGATTTCCATGGCGCGCTGAATCTTGAGGCCCTCGACAAATTGATGCACAGCAGTCAAAAGTTCTTCAATGGGAGTCCTTATAAAATGCTAAATGATCTGAAGTTGGTGGCAACAATATTGAAGGGAGATGCATCGACCTGATGGGATTAAGCTCACATGAATCGAGAGAGTGAAGGAATTGAAAGACTAATTAGCAAAGAAATAATGAAATTCGTCAAATCCTAGGCCCGCAGACTATCCAAATTTGGGTTTGTTCATATCTTATTACTTGGTTCAGTGGAAGGATCACCTAATGTGTGCTATTAGATTGATTCCTTGTTCCCCAATCGATGAGAAATCATGTAGCCAAAGGAGGAAAGTTGTCTATGTTCTAAGCATAGCTTCAAAAATCCTCTATGTCATCATGGACTCCCCCCCTAGTCGACTCCCTTTTACCTTGGCCGCGTCTTGTCTAAGTTCGCGTTTTTCCCTACAAAGTCAATCAAAATTCTTTGACTCTCCCAAGTATGGCCTCATGTACTCAGCTGCGTCAACCGAGTAGTCAACCATGTCGTTCCGATTCGACTAGGATTTGGTTTGCCGCATTTTGACCCTTATCCGTGTTTTGAAATACTGGTTTTAACTTTTAAGACATATTTAAGATATTTTCTTTTAAGGATTCGTAAGTGTCCGAAGTTAGGTTTCATATAGATTCATTTAGATTTATTTCTATGATGTGATAGGCTTATGCTAGTCACTTACATGAGTTGCCTTTTGACTGGTCAGTCACGTTATTCTTCAAGGAAAGTATTCTATAGTTTTCTCTTTACCCTACAAGTGATTTTTATATGATCCTAGTGTTTATCTAATTGATCCTAATCGAATTACTACTGATGCATCTTCGTTGTCCTCTATTGATATTTTCTCCTCCATTGATAATAACAGCGTTAGAGGTAAAAATGCTACATCAAAGTCTTGGGTAGTTGGTTTTATTGCATCGTAATTGCTCATCTCTATATATTTTCTAGCTAACAGACCTCCAATGGAATTTTTTGGGGTGGTTAAGAGGCAATGACACTTTCCTATATTATCTGTGTTTCCTATCTTGCTATCCTACCCACTCTCGCATATTTGGTCAAAGGCGATTTCAGTTTGGCTAACAACAACTAGGATACTTCACCATTTTAATTCTCTTTACATTAGTACTTTACATCATCATTGTTAGATGTATGTATATGCCTGAGGGCATAATGGTCATTTGTAACATTCTCTCTTTATATAAATACATAAGTGAGGGGGTTTTCCCTAACTCACTTTTCCTCTTCTCCATCCTTCTCTAACATGGTATCAGAGCCATAGGGTTTTGATACCATCGACACCCCTCCCTACCTCTCCACCCACCCCTCATTGCGACCCCCCTCCTCCCCGACACCACCATAGCCAAGCCCGCGGCCCTTACACCCCTCCTCCACTTCTGTAAACCCCCCCTCCCCCAATGCACACTCCCTCACCCCTCCGTAACCCCAATCCCTCCCCTGCCACCAAAGGCACCCCCCTCACCCCTCCGTAACCCCCCTCTCACCCCTCACCCCTCCGTAACACCCCTCACCCCCTGCACAACTCTCTCTCTCTCTCTCTCTTTTGGTTTCTCTCTCTATCTTCCTCACCCTAATGCCCTATTTCCATACCATATTCCTTAAGTTTCAAACCCTAATCCCCTTTTCCTTTCCTCATGTTTTAGATCCCTTACCCCCTTCTTCTCTTCTCTCCATGGCTCCGACTCCTTATCGTTTCCTTCATGCCTTAGAGGCTCTCTCATGCCTTCTACCTCTGTTGTTTCCTCTTGGAGCCGCGATCTCTATTCTTGACATCTCCGATCTCCATTCTCGGAGTCGTCCCTTATCGTCGTTGGGCCTCTTAGCTTCGGTTTCTAAACATGGATTCCCCCATCAATCCATCATTGAGGATCCCTCTCTAGGGCAGCCTTCTATGGCTCCTGCCCTCCGCCTCGCACATCCTACTCTTCGTATAGTCCCTCTTTTTCGGTGGATGGTTCATTCCCACCCATGACCACAGTCAAGCTTGATGGATCCAATTACTTGAATTGGAAACTGGCCGTGGAGACTTACCTCCTTGCTAGGGGGAAGGTGTCCCTTATTCGTCGTGATCCTTCTGCTACCACTGATCCCACTTATGAGAAATGGGAACATGATGATGCCCTTATACGTACTCTCCTCTAGCAGAGTATGACTACTCAGATTGCGGGTACCATGATGTACCTTTCGACTTCCCGCCATATTTGGGATCATACTGATGCCCTCTATTCTGGGGTGCCTAGCCCACATCTGTGCCACCTATTCACAGTGGATGCATCTTCGGCGTGGTGACACTCCTCTTTCTGCCTATTATAGTCAATTTGTTTCCCATTACCATACGCCCCTTACCACTGATCTGACTACGGCCGCCCAACAGCGTGATAAACTTCGTATTGTTCACTTCCTCGAGACTTTGGGCCCTGAGTTCCTACATCTTCGACAACAAATATTTGGCTCTGGCACTATGCCTTCCCTTTAGGAGTTTGTTTGCGTGCCCAATAACGTCTTCTTTGTAATTCCGTGCCGTCTCCTTCTGTTGATAGCACTGTGACAACGGCATATGGAGTGGGTGATCATGCTACCCGTGGTGGAGGCACCTTTGCTATTTTATGTCCTCATCATGAACCTTTCCCTCTCACTCCTCGGATCTTTGGTTGTGTGTGCTTTGTTCACAACATTGGTCCTAGTCTGGATAAGTTGGATCCTAGATCTGAACGATGTATCTTCCTTTGTTTCGGCAGATGTCTCCTTCTTTGAGACCGAGTCTTACTTTCGCAACCCTCAGGATGATACACCCCACTCTCCTGATTCGGATTTTCCTCTACCTATTCCCGTTCCTCCTGCCCCTGTAGTCACTCCCTCTCCATCTCCTCCCTTATCGTACTCGTTCTCGTAGTACTGCTCATCCTATCTCTTCTGTTGTTTCATATGATTCTCTCACACCTATTTTTCATAGTTTTGTGTCTGTCTTGTCCTCTGTTTCTTTGCCACATTCATTGCTTGAGGCACTCGATCACCCAGGGTGGCGGGCAACTATGGATCTCGAGATGGAGGCCCTTTAGGTCAATCAGACTTAGGACTTAGTACCTCTTCCTTCCATTGCTCGTCCTGTTGGCTATCGTTGAGTTTACACGGTTAAATATTTACCTGATGGGTCTCTTGAGCGCCTTATGGCGTGTTTGGTTGACAAAGGCTGTACTTAAACCTTTGGCGTGGACTATTGTCAGACTTTTTCTCCGATTGCGAAGATACCTTCTGTACGTGTTCTCCTGTCTCTTGCTGTCAACCATGGATGGCCTCTATATCAGTTAGATGTCAAGAATGCCTTCTTTCATGGTGAGCTCACGGAGGTGTACATGGAGCAACCTCCTGGGTATATGTTGCTCAAGGGAGATGTTCTCCTCCGTATGTCGATTGAAGAAATCCATCTACGACCTCAAGGAGTCCCCTAGAGCATGGTTTGGGAGGTTTAGTGATGCTATCATGCGCTTTGGCATGAAGCAATGCGCAGTTGATCACTCTGCCTTCAACTATCAGTCTGCTGGTGGTTGTGTACTATTGATAGTCTACGTTGATGACATCATCATTACTGGCAGTGATTCAGTGGGGATCCAGAAATTGAAGATCTTGCAAAAAGAATTCTCTACAAAAGATTTGGGCCATCTTAGATACTTCATTGGCATTGAGATAGCGTATTCCACCAGGGGGGTCTCCCTCTCTCAGAGGAAATACGTCATGGACTTACTTGAGGAGACATGTTATCTTGGAGTGAAACCTACCTCAATTCCCATGGACCCAAATGTGAGATTGCTTCCCGAAGAGGGAGACTTATTAGATGACCCTGACAGATACAGGAGGTTGGTTGGTAAACTTATATATTTTACAGTCACTCGCCCAAACATCTCCTTTGCTGTTGGTGCTGTCAGCCAACATATGAGTTCACCTCGTACTTCACACTGGGCAGTAGTTCTTCAGATTCTTCGGTACTTGAAAAGTGCTCCAAGTAGTGGTTTGTTGTTCAAAAAGTATGGACATTAGAAGATAGAAGGGTACACAGATGCAGGTTGGGCAGGATCTCCAGCTGACAGGAGATCTCAAGGTTGCCAGAGCAGGAATCGAAAGCGGGAATCGAAACGGGAATCGAAGGCTCCCAGGGAAGAATCCTGCTCAAGGTTGCCAGAGCGGGAATCGAAAGCGGGAATCGAAAGCGGGAATCGAAGGCTCCCAGGGAAGAATCCTGCTTCCTTGGGAGATCTACCACAGGATATCGCGCGTTTGAGGGAGGTAACCTTGTGTCATGACGAAGTAAGAAGCAGGATGTTATCTCTAAATCTAGTGCCGAGGCTAAATATAGAGCCATGGCCCACACAAGTGGAGAGCTTATTTGGTTACGCTCTCTTTTCTCAAGATCGGTTTTCCTCCGTCATCTCCTTCTCAGTTATATTGTGACAACAAGGCTGCAATTCATATTGCCACAAATCCGGTCTTTCATGAGAGGACCAATCATATTGAGGTCGATTGCCACTTTATCCGGCATAGGATTTAGAAAGGGGAGATATGGACTAGATTGGTGGACCAGTTAGCTGATATGTTGACCAAACCATTGAACAAAGCAAAATTAAGTGACATTTGTAGCAAGCCAGGAATGTTTGACATTTACATTCCAGCTTGAGGGGGAGAGTTAGATGTATGCATATGCCTAAGGGCATAATGGTCATTTGTAACATTCTATCTTTATATAAATACATAGTGAGGGGGAGTTTTCCTTAACCCACTTTTCCTTTTCTCCATCCTTTCTCTAACAATCATTTTCTCTTTTTTATCTCAAGGTTAATGTAAGATATTTTATGATATCATCTTTAACACTTTGGCATTCTGTACATATGAAAATATGATTTTTCATTTTTGGTGTTCCCCATTTTCACTTTTGAGATTAATTTTGTGATGTTGAAGCTGGAGTGTTCGTCGATTATTTTGTGTCTTGTTTGTTGATGTAGGTGTTCTGGATCTTGTTTTGAACTTCCCTGGCTATCATAGGTGGAAATTTACTGATGTGTTGAGAAATGTTCTCAAGATACTAGTTAGTCTTGCTTGGGCCGTTCTTCTTCCACTTTGCTACATCAATTCCTTGTCAATTACCTCTATGGCAATTAAAGATTTGACAAAGGTGCTTCGCCAAGTAAAGGGTATACCGCCTTTGTATATCATGGCTGTGATAGTATACTTGCTTCCCAATTTACTAGCAGGAGTACTCTTTATATTTCCAATGCTTCGGCGATGGATTGAGAACTCGGATTGGCATATCATAAGGTTTCTTTTGTGGTGGTCACAGGTACTCTCTCTCTCTCTCTCCCTCTCTCTCTCTCTCTATATATATATATATATATATATATTTTTTTTTTTTTCCTTTTTTCCTTGCTTTGCACCTATCTGTTTTCATGTAAACTCTGATGTCAATTGTTAACCAAATGTAGCATGTTACTTGATCCGAAATGCCCATGAAATGAACTTCTGGGAGACAACTGCATTATACTCTGAATTGGAGTGATGCTAATCTATCTGTTTGAGGAAATCTCTGGAAGAACATAATTAGTTCAGCGATGTTATCTTGTGGACATTTTTGGAAATCCCTAGAAAATTGAAGTATTATCAGTGATGTCATCTTAGAAGGAAAATGGCACAATAATTGATGCATCTAATTGTTGAAAAAGTATTTCATATGACTGTAAAGTAAATACTATATTTGTACATTATTTGATATGAGTGTAAATTAAACACTTTTTTGTTCATTACTGATTACTGACCTTAATTTCAAACTCCAATGATGCTGAGCAAGGAAGCAAGATTCTTCCCTGGGAGCCTTTGATTCCCGCTTTCGATTCCCGTTTCGATTCCCGCTCTGGCAACCTTGAGTAGGATTCTTCCCTGGGAGCCTTCGATTCCTGCTTTCGATTCCCGCTTTCGATTCCCGCTTTCGATTCCCGCTCTGGCAACCTTGATGCTGAGTGCTTTCTTCTTCATGTTCCAATGCAACCACTTAATTGAAAACTTGCACCTTTTGTTTTCCATCCTTAAAAATTTTTCTATCCTTCAAACCTTACTTGTATTTTCTATGTTTTCTTTGATTTTGTGGATTGAATTACTGGTGTTTGCTATGAGGCTGATCCTTTATCATCCCCTGCTATTTGTGATGCCTGTTTGTATAAAATTCATTATATTTTTCATGGTCTAGCGGTTCAAATTGGGTAATTTATATAGGTGTTAACCATAGGTTCATAGCACAGACTGAGAAATCATAACAAAACTTTAGCCTTTCCCAAAAAAAAAAAAAAACAACACCACCTTAACTAAAGTTTATGTTGCTTTTACTGTAAGCCTATGAGTTTAAGCAGATGCAACATGCATGATAAATTGGTGAGGATTTTCAATTTGCAAGCATTCTTAGTGCTGTATATCTAAGATTAGTTATTGAAATTGCACCAGCAGAGCATTATGGGAGTTTTATAAACCTAACATTTTATGTAAAATTTCCAGAACAAGTTAAGATAGTTCACTCATCTTTCTATGAACATCATATCCAGAAGTTTAATGGAAAAGTTGATATGGAGTTTAGATGTTAAAAGCCTAAAACTAAATTAAAAACAAAAAAGGTAACACTTTCTGAGTGGTTAATTTTAAAAATATAATGTAATTTCTCCCTTAAATTACTGAATATTTTAACAGTTCAAAGTTCTTGTCGTTATGATTATCTTGCGTTTAAATCTGTAAATAGGGAGAAGGAGAGAGTGAGTTTGTGAGGTGTGAAAGAGGAGAAAGAGAGATGTGGTCGTAAACGCTTTCTCCCATGATTTTATTATTAGGTGAATGAGTCTTCTACAAAATTACATAAAGTGCTACTGATAAGTGATAAATGTAAATCTCACTAATACCCCTTTAACCTAACATGTGAAAACTAAGGTAAACACACCACTAACACTTTCCCTCAAGTTGGGAATAAGACAATCTTTTTACCCAATTCCACAAAATCCTCCAAAAAATTGTACGACCTAAAGGCTTGGTAAACACATCTACCAACCATCCATTGAGCGGACACACAGAGTACGAATCAGCCATGTAGTCTTCTTCTTCCCAAGAAAGTGACAATCAACTTCTATATATTTTGTACTCTAGTTGAACACTTAATTGGTGACATGAATAGCTTTCTGTTTATCACAATGAAGCACTGGTTGATCATAAAAATCCAATCTCTAACAGTGAAGTGCGAGTAGTATGAGCCATGGGCATATACTCACCTTCAACACTTGATCTAGCCAAATCTAACTGTTTCATTTTTTTTCCATGTCTCCAAATTGCCTCCAACAAAAGTACAATAACGAGATGTAGACCTACGATTTAGAGTAGATTCTTCCCATCCCAATCAACATAAATAAATTATGAAACATGAAGATATCCATGATTTGGGTTAAGAAGATCATAACGTAGAGAGCATAGCCCTTCAAATATCAAAGGATGCGACGAACAACCTCCATATGAGAATCAACATAATGTATGAATTGGATTACCACTCTAACTTCGTATACTTTGACAATCCGAGTTATAGTGAGATGGCAACTTCGCTGTAGACTATAATCAATAGGTGTACTATTTCTTAATAGGTTGGACATAGTTTATTTCAGATATAAAGATTCCTTTCTTAAACTGTTTAACCTTAAACCCTTAGAAAATATCTAAGAGTTCCTAAATCTTTTGTAAATGGTCCTTCAACTGAATAATAGAATCACGATCACCCCCTATCATTACAATATCAACGTAAAAAGTTAAGAGAGTGGTCTACTCTTCACTTTCTTAACAATGACAGAATTATCTTGTTTACTTCATTGAAAACCAACTTCCCCTATTAATACAATATCAACGCAAAAAGTTAAGAGAGTGGTCTACTCTTCACTTTCTTAACAATGGCAGAATTATCTTGTGTACTTCATTGAAAACCGACTTCCAATACAACCCTACTAATTTTGTCAAATTATTCTTTGAGGTATTATTTCAATCTATAAATAGATTTCTTCAAGCAACATGTCTTTCCTTCTAAGCATGAAAAATCCGGTGGCACATCCATATACACTTCTTTTTAGATAACCATGCAAAAGGCATTCTTGACATCAAGTTGGTGAAAGTGCCCATCCACGATAAGCAGAAACTGATAGGATCACACGAATATAAGTATCTTTGTAATTGGGTCAAACATCTCCAAGTTACCTACAACATATGTATATCATTATCCACAGCACTTGGTTTCTAACCATGCTTTGTACCTTACAATAGTTCCATCGGCTCCAAACTGTCTTTTTTTATGACATCTGTCATCTCTTCTCACATTGCCTTCCTTCACTTTGATACCTGGACAAGGTTACTTCTGGTCCACAATGGAGACAAATTGCCACAAATTTGTCAAAAAAATGTCTTAGATGCCAGGACCATACTAAACTGATTCACATCCCTCCATCAGAGCTCCATACTCTGACCTCACCGGGGTCTTTTTCAGCCTAGGGTATAGAAATAATTGGAAATTTTTCTAAAGGATTCATTTAGCCTACCCCAACTAGTTTGGTACAAAGGCTTTGTTGAGTTGAGTTGAGTTGAGTATGGCATACTGCATGATCTGTTTTCTGATGGGTCCCACTTCGAAAAGGAAGTGGCTGCTCTATGTGATGATTTCAAGATCTAGTCGCACAATCCTTAGCCACACTTAATATGGACAAAGAGTAGAGATTTTGGAAAGATATGAACTGTAAGAAGCAAAGAATGATTACACCCAAAGTTGTTGAGGATGGAGAGTGAAATTCCTCTTTCCTTGTAACAATAGGTATGCCATACTATTAATAGTATGGGAATGGAAAGATGTTGAAAAGGGATTAAACATGAAAAGAGAAAGAAGTTGAAAGGGGATTAACATGAAAAGAGTGGTGCACATCTCAAGATGGCTTTTATTAACATGAAACCATCTTAATCCACCATATAGAAGATCTCAAGCACCAAGTCCAAGAGAGAAAGGGGATCTGGCAGCTAAAATGAATAGCGATGAGGGAGGCTAAGAGAAAATGCCAAAGAAGAAATGAGAGGAGAAGAGGGAGAGAATTTGTGAGTTGAGAAAGAGAAGGGGAAGGGAGAAGTGCTCATAAACCCTCTTTTCCACGATTTTATTAAGCAAATGAGACTTCTATAAAATTATGTAAACGTCTCTCAGAAGTGATTAAATGCCAATCCCATCAGTACCCTTACATGCTTGCAATCACACTTGCTACAGTGATCACCTTTAGTCTTATACCTTTTACGATCATGTATTCCCTTTGATTTATCTCTATGCTTTGTCTATCTATGAACATGTTTCATTATTTATTTTGGATGCATTAATTCAATTGCTATTTGCAGCCGAGAATTTATGTTGGTAGGGGAATGCATGAAAGTCAGTTTGCGCTTTTCAAGTAAGTATCAGGAGTACTCATACTTATAGTTTGAATATATGATCATAGTTTTCTTTTTATTTTTTATTTCCAAATCTACTTAATATCAAAAGTCTATTTCTTCTTCAGGTATACTCTGTTCTGGGTCTTGCTTCTTTGTTCCAAATTCGCTTTCAGCTATTATATCCAAGTAAATTTCTAATATATTGTTTTGGGTATAATCCTTGAGAATATTCTCGTGTAACAGGTGGTGATTCTGTTTGGTTTTTTTTTTTAATCTGTCGTACTTGCCAGATAAAACCTTTGGTGAAGCCGACGAAAGACATAATGAATGTTCGCCATGTTAAATACGCTTGGCACGAATTTTTCCCTGATGGTAGCCATCTATTTGTTTGTCCATGATTTCCTGTCTTTCTGTTCATTTTTAATGTGTCTGTTCTTTTTTCTCAACGCAGCTAAGAACAATTTTGCTGCTGTTGTATCACTCTGGGCACCTGTGGTCTTGGTATGTCTCAGTACTTAATTTCTTTTTTGTTTCATTTGAAATATCTAGAAGGTTTTGATATAAATGGGAGTTCATATATTTGACCTTGGCAAAGTATCTCATCTGAGTGGGCAAGTTTGTGCAGGTATATTTTATGGACACTCAAATATGGTATGCAATTTTCTCAACATTGTATGGTGGTGTTTCTGGAGCTTTTGATCGTCTTGGAGAGGTAAATAAGTTCTGATGGATTTGTTTTTAGTTGCAATACAGGATCTGCATAATTAACATTTATTTTTGAAGCTAGGCATACATTCTGCTACAGTGACAACTTTTACATGGAATGTTGCATTCACTAGGGTTAATACTGATACTTTAGGTTCAATATTTTGTAAATTGGTTTGTGGTCAGGGGCTATAATATTTTCTAAAAAGATAAGTTCTTCCATGTAGTTTCATATTTTAGGTGTGTCAGAAAATCTTTGGCTGTTGGAATTTAATTTCTCAACCTAGTGGGCATAGTTCCTGGCTCTTAATTAGTGGATGTCCATGTCAAGTAGTATACTGCTACTGACTTAGATTGTGGAGTACTGATGTCTTAGTTTTTTTAAGGGTTCAGTATCTAATTCTGACTAATTGACACTTCTAGAACTCTACGCGGTGATTAATGTTGGATCTCATGAAGCCTAAATGTATTTTTCAATCGTTATGCATTAGAGATAAGGAAAAAAAATTTAGCTTACTGGGGTCCATTTTCTCTTTGGATATAAGTTTTCGGGACCTTTGATTCCGACTGCTTGGAGGCGAAATATCAAAGCTTTATGGGACCACTGGATTTGGACCATTACATGCTGGAATAGGAATTTTGAATGAAATCTAGATTTTCCAATAATGTTTAGTACTTCTTTATGGGACCATGCCCTTAGTGCTTTTTGAAGTCCACATATGGATTTTTGGAGATGACAAACATGTGACAAATATTAACATCTATTAGTGTGTACTGTGTAGTGCTACATGTGGCTCACCCATATGCTTAAATTGTAGTGAATTAGGGGTTGAAATGCAGAATTCATCTTTGGGGATTATTGGGTGAAACCAAGTCAAATGCACAGCATTGTGTTACTAGTTGACTAATGGGTTTAACTCTACATCACAACTGAGGACTGTAACTTTGGTTTTGGAATATTGCGTATTATAGGCACTAAGATGAAGGAACTTCTACTATGAGATTCTATGTGAGACTAGAATGACCGGGGGGAACATTTTTTTCTTATTGATATCTATTTTTTAAATATTAACATCTAGAGCCTTAGTTGTGATGTAAATAACTAATTTCGTTATGCATTATCAGGGATTCACTATTATTTAATTAAATATTATTGTATGTTAAAAAAATACTAACTAAATAGTGTAAACAATACAACCTTAAGAGCGTAATACCAACCGAGTGTAGCACCAACAACTACTACTCACCTTCCAATTGGTGGGCAGTGAATGCGAATCACTCCCAATGTCTTTGATCATATTGAATCTATCTTTAACCAAATACATTGTGAGAGTTGTTGATTGATGCACTTCTACACCCCGGGCTTTTGGATAATGTAACTTCCGTTAGGTGCTTGATTTTCATATGGTAGGCCTTAGACATCTTCAAGGGGAACCGCGTTGGTGCTAGGTTAGCTTCACAAAATGTAATTAAGTGTTCTTTTGCCAGGTGCAATTTTAGTGATGGATTAAGGAAATTTTTAGTACTTTTTACTAATTAAGGGTGGCTTTGTAGCTTTCATTTTGGTTAGGGTTCAATAGAGTTATTATTTTTTGCAATTGTGTGTGTGTGTGTGTGTGTGTGTGTGTATATATATATATATATATATATATATATATATATATATATAGAGAGAGAGAGAGAGAGAGAGAGAGAGAGAGAGAGAGAGAGAGAGAGAGAGAGAGAGAAGTGTTTCTAGTCTGCCGACTAGAGATCATTCTCTAGTCAGGCGACCAAAAAATATGCGTCCCACCTTATTTGGGTGAGGCAAAGCATTCATTTGATGGGCCCTGACCATGGTTTAAAATTTCAGTTTCGGTAACCGTTTCGGAAAATTTCGGTTTCGGTCGAAATTTAAAACCATGGCCCTGACATAGAGAGGGTGTCCACAAAATATCAGCTCCATAGGATCATCCCAACCCTGTGATTTGTGGAGCTTAAAATGGACGGCTATAAATCGGCACAAATCTGTCCATTTTTTAGCTCCACAAATGGAAGGGTTAAGATGATCCTGTGAAGCTGATTTTTTGTGGACACCCTATCTATGATGGGGCCTATCAAATGAATGCTTTAGATCACCACAAAAAGTGTGGGACCCAAGTGTTTTTGGTCGCCGGACTAGAGAATCTCTAGTCGGCAGACTAGAAACACTTTTCTCATATATATATATATATATATATAAAGAACATTCATCATCTTTTACATCTAAGTGAGATCAGAAAAGAAGGTAGAAGGAGAAAAAGATGTGATTGGATGGAATGCATGTTTGTAGTTTAATTCATAGCTTGCTAGTAATTGCATTTAATTCCTCTCCTTCACTTCTCATAGATACGGACACTGGGCATGCTAAGATCGCGATTCCAATCTTTACCCGGAGCCTTCAACGCATATTTGGTACCAACTGAAAAGACTCGAACTAGGGGATTTTCTTTCAAGAAGCGGTTTGCTGAGGTTGTAATCTTGTACTGTGGAAATGCGAAAGCACAATGGTTTGGTTCATTTGCGTGTGTAGTATTTTGACCTCAACAACTTTCAGGTTTCCCCAAGCAGGAGAACTGAGGCAGCTAAGTTTTCTCAGTTATGGAATGAAGTTATATGTAGTTTCCGTGAAGAAGATATTATAAGTGACAGGAAAGGCCTCTAAATCAAGTTCTATTAATGATTTGTTCTGTTTATTCTGTTTCTTTAATTTGATTCAGTTGGAATTAAACTGGTATTTTTCGTTTAATCCAGGGAAATGGATCTATTACTGGTTCCTTATTCATCGGATCCTAGCCTGAAACTAATACAGTGGCCACCTTTCTTGCTGGCTAGCAAGGTCAGTATTATCTTCTATCAACAGTCTTTGTCATTTTTGTTAATATACATGACTGTTGATTATTTTCTTTTCCAGATCCCAATAGCAATAGATATGGCTGCCCACTTTCGAACAAAGGACTCTGATCTGTGGAAGCGCATCTGTGCTGATGAGTACATGAAATGTGCTGTGCTTGAATGTTATGAGTCTTTCAAAAATGTTTTACAGCTTTTGGTGGTTGGGGAAAATGAGAAGAGGTTTGTTCTATCATTCCTTTGTTTCTTTAACAATTTGGTGCCTATAAACCATTATTTCATGAATATTGAAATGAGGGGAGATCCTGAAATGGACCTCCTTCCCATTACTTCTCATTCTTGCGAGTGATGGGGACCTATGACAACACAAAGGGTATTGAATAAAATGTTAGCGAGGTCCCAGTCCCATCTCTCCCACCTGTGGGATGGAAGGAGAACTTCTTTCCATGGAGGACCGATTTCTTTTCTTGCTTATTTAAATTCAGGCGCTCATTCTGACCGTGTTTGTACATACTATTCCAATGATAATATAAATGATTTTATTTGCAAAATCAGAGATTGAGGTTTGGTAAAATATTATTGTTTTCACTATGTCAAAAAACTATTATTGTTTTCACTATGTCAAGTAGGTGGCATCATGATACCCATTGTAGAAGCTCATGGTTATCACAATTATTTTCTTTTTCCTGCATGAAGTTATACCTTCCTGGCTTCCTTCAATTTGTGGAATTGAATCTTTTAACTTGTACTCTAATATTGAAGGAGACTATAGTTTGAAGTGACTTGATCCAATCCAGTATATTAAAAATCATGGGTACTTTTTTATGCTTTCATTTTTTTGCAATACCATCACTGTAAATAACTGATGTGATTTATATGTGTGAATGCCACTGTAGTTAAATGCTTAATTTTACTATCAATGTAACAGGATAATTGGCATTATCATCAAAGAAATTGAAGGCAACATTTCGAAGAACACATTTCTTGCCAATTTCAGAATGAGTCCTCTTCCTGCCCTATGTAAGAAATTTGTGGAGCTTGTACAGATCTTGGTGAGTCATCTATAAGAAAAATATTTTTCTTTTCTATTAAGACGTTTTGTCAAGGAGATGGAAGATGTGTGCGCTATCTTTGACGATAAGGCTCCGTTTCTTTTGATGTAAAAATGGACGTAAATTTTGGTTTATGTTGTAAAGATGAACATAAAACAAATTTTACGCCCATTTTTATGTCGAAAGAAACGGAGCCTTAGAGAATTATTACTACTCTTCTTCTTAGAAAAAAGAGAATTATTACTACATTTTTCTTGTTGCAGAAAGACGGTGACCCATCAAAGCGAGATGCTGTTGTGTTGCTGCTGCAAGACATGCTTGAAGTAGTTACTCGTGATATGATGGTGAATGAGATTCGGTTCGTAATTAATGACTTTGGCATTCCATCTTTGAAAATTATTTTATATTTATCAAATAACGGTTTTTTTTCCTTAACCTTAACTTTCAGAGAGTTGGCTGAGCTCGGTCACGGTAACAAGGACTCAGTCCCTAGAAGACAACTGTTTGCTGGTACTGATCCAAAACCTGCTATTTCGTTCCCACATGTTGTAACAGCACAATGGGAAGAACAGGTATATACTATCTAAATCCGTCTCCATATTGAACCTGAGCGTGATGAACTGATAACTGACTCAAGTAAATTTATTTTATTGTAGATAAAACGCCTATACCTCCTTTTGACTGTCAAGGAATCTGCCATTGACGTGCCAACAAACCTTGAAGCACGTAGAAGGATAGCCTTTTTTACGAACTCTTTATTTATGGACATGCCCCGTGCTCCCCGAGTCCGAAAGATGCTTTCATTCAGGTCTGCTATGCCTTAAAATGGTTTGACAAGCACATGCCTACTCAGCATTGATTTATTCTTTTTTGGAATAGCTATAATCGATATAATTATTAAGTGTTGTGATTTGTTACTTGGCCTGGCTACCACTAGCTGTATTTAGTGCAGTTTGGCTTAATCTTTGCACCCTTTGGATTTTAGCTTGCAGTGTTCTTTGAGGCTGTTCTAGCTATTAATCTCTACTGTGATGTATAGTTTGTAATTGCTGAAAGAATGATCATATTTAATCCATGTATTTTAATGAGTTAAGAACTAGATTTCATCTGCTTCAGGCTCGAATATTTCGGCCACAACCTGCCCTAAAATTGGGGTGGGGATACCCTATGTCATAAAAAAAATAAAAATTTAGCTACAGATATCTTAATGAATTAATCACTGGTTGCAAGATGATGATGTTTGTATAAATAATGTTAAAGAATATAAGTGTCAGTTCTCAAATTAGTAAGTGCCTAGGAAATGTTGTATAAATAATGATAAAGAAAATACATATATATGTATGTGTGTGTGTGTGTGATGTGGAATTAGCTTAGTGGTTTCTTGGCAGGAACTTATAAGATCAAATTTAATTAAATGGCACATTATAGTACAATACTGCAATAGCAATATTAGTTGAGTTAAAACTATAATGGAAACACGGTCACAGTAGGATAGTTGCGAGTGTGAACAGGAGCCTGAAGAAGATACCATGGAGGGAAGTGGCACCCTGGTTAAAATACGACCAAGTGAGCGTCATCAGTGCTTTTATGAGTCATTTGGGCCAATGACCCTTCTTTTATTAAGGAATAATGTACTACCGAAGAAGGATAATAGGGCTTCTCTACAAATTCAGTATATATGAGGCTGAAATTTTCTTACGAGTTTTATACACGTGTTTTCTTCAAGGAAAAAAATAATTGTTACTTACGAGTCTTATACACGTGTTTCTTCAAGGAAAAAAATAATTGTTACTCATTAGCTTCTCATATAAGCTAGTCTTCTACTTTTTTCAACTGCTTGTAACTATTCCTCTCACATAATTTTAAGAAATCATGATTAGATTATTTTATTAAAGGGCGAGCCTTGGCGCAACGGTAAGGTTTCCCCATTGTGACCTGGTGGTCACGGGTTGAGTCACGGAAACAGCCTCTCTGCAATGCAGGGGTAAGTCTGCGTACATCTAGCCCTTCCCAGACCCCGCAATGGCGGGAGCCTCGTGCACTGGGCCACCCTTTTTTTATGATTAGATTATTTTCTTATAGTGGAATATGTTACTTGAGATTTGCAGTGTAATGACCCCCTACTATAGTGAGGAGACAGTATATTCTAAAAGTGACCTTGAGCTGGAAAATGAAGATGGTGTATCAATCATATTCTACCTGCAAAAGATTTTCCCAGGTTCTTGATTTTTTTTACTAATCTATATCCCGCAACACTTCATCTCTCTCTCTCTCTCTCTCTCTCTATATATATATATATATATATATATATATATATATATATATATATATATATGCACACACACACACACACACACACACAATGTGGTTGGTTAATCTTGTGCCGATATGCTAATGAACTGTACCAGATGAATGGAACAATTTCATGGAGCGACTCAATTGTAAACAACGAAGTGAGGTTTGGGAAAATGAAGAGAATGTCTTGCATCTTCGTCATTGGGCTTCCTTGAGAGGACAAACACTTTGCAGAACAGGTAGCTGTTGCCTTCCATTTCCTGTTAATTTCTTCTAATAGCTATTCATATGTTCTTTGAAAGTGTTTTTGTGCTTCAGTTAGGGGGATGATGTATTACCGACGGGCTTTGAAGCTTCAAGCTTTTCTTGATATGGCCACAGAAAGTGGTAAGACCATAAAAGCTTCTTTTTAGTGTCTCTGATGGAGGAGTTAATTATTGGTGGAAATACATTTTGATTGTTTATTTTCTGAAATTTACAGAGATTCTAGAAGGCTACAAGGCAGTAACTGATCCAGCAGAGGAAGAGAAAAAGAGCCAAAGATCTCTATGTGCTCAGCTCGAGGCTGTGGCTGACATGAAATTCACATATGTTGCCACTTGCCAAAATTATGGCAATCAAAAGCAATGCGGAGATCGACGTGCGACCGATATATTGAACTTGATGGTGAAGTATGTTTACGTTTTCTTGCTTTTGTTCTGACTTTCTCTTTTATGGAATATGATTTCGTCCTTTTGATTAAAATGTTTCGGAATATTTAAGCTAGTCTCATTCTACAAAAATGTCTATAAGTTAGGCTCTCAGTTAAAAATAAAATAAAGAAACAGTGTTGTATAATGTGTTATTTGCAGAGGGGACATTCATTCTGTTTCAAGTAGTTAACAGCTGTCCTTTCTGTGCAGTTATCCATCTCTCCGAGTGGCTTATATTGATGAAGTTGAAGAAAGTGAAGGTGGCAGAGTACAGAAGGTGTATTATTCTGTATTGGTTAAAGCTGTTGATAATCTTGACCAGGTAGTCATTATTTAAATCTTTCTTTAATTTCCATTATTTGGAATATTCTATGAGTACTAATTGATGTTCTATCTTTTCATATAAAAAGGAAATCTACCGTATAAAACTTCCAGGGTCAGCAAAGGTAGGAGAAGGAAAGCCTGAAAATCAGAACCATGCAATAATTTTTTCTCGAGGGGAAGCTCTTCAGACCATTGACATGAACCAAGTAAGTCAGAAGAAGCGTGTAATTCAGTGCAATCATGCTTTGGATGTATTAACTGTCTGTTCTGATGTCTATGCTTAATATTAATCATAGGACAACTATCTGGAAGAAGCTTTTAAAATGCGTAATCTTTTGGAAGAATTCAATGAAGACCATGGAGTGCGCCCAGCTACAATTTTGGGTGTTCGTGAACATATTTTTACGGGAGGGTGAGTATGATATCCGCTCATTCTGTGCATTGAACTGCTTGTTTAAATTACCTTGATACACTCGTTTTCTTCCTAACATGTGGATAATTCTTCCCTGTAGTGTTTCATCTTTAGCCTGGTTTATGTCAAACCAAGAAACCAGTTTTGTCACTATTGGTCAAAGGGTTCTCGCTAACCCACTCAAGTAAGTTGGTTCTCTTTTATTTGCATAAATGGGTTCATAATTAATATCAGCCTATGTAATAATATTTTCCTTTTATAGGGAATAGCATTACTGATGCGGATTGTAGGCCCAAATAAGTGGCATATTTGCCCATTAGGAGTTATTTCCATATTATTTATTTTCTAGTATTCTTATTTCCATGTTATTTAGTTTTAGGATTTTATTTTCCATGTTATTTGGATTTAGGGCTTTTATTTATTTTCCATGGAATTTTATGTCAATTGCATATATATAGACCACATGCATTAGGGATTTTAAGTTTTGGATGAATAAAAATTGATTGAGATTTCTCCCCTCTAATTCTTCTTTTCTCCTACTTCTAGTTCTACTCTTCTTCTTTTTTTTGAAATATTAATATATTGAAGGAAGGAACCGAGAAGGTTCACAAAATACAAAGAAAAGAAAAAGAAAATATAATTTACAGAGGGAGATAATCAAAGCACTCTAGACTAGCCCTGCTAACCCCAGATTTGGCTAGGGAATCAGATTTGCCATTTGTCGTTCTCAGGATATGTGAGAAAACTGCAGCTGAATTAGAAACATAATCAGAGATCTCATCCATAAGACTGAGGAATCTCCACGGCGGCGGAGCAAAACCCGAAAGCCACTTTACCACATTTGCCGAGTCCCCTTCTACTATCACCTTGTCCAGGATGAGTTTATCTAAATGTAATATTCCGGAATAAGCCGCTTTTACTTCAGCTTCAGAAGAATCGCTTATACCGATTGGACCGGAAAAATCCCAAACCACTTCACCTCTATCATTCCTAAGAAGACCACAAATTCCAGCTGCACCCGGATTCCCAAAAGAAGCACCATCAAAATTAAGCTTGAAAAAACCAACGGGAGGAAGAGCCCAATTTTGAATCACCTTAGATTTGGAAGACGACTCATTGCTTGAAAAAACCAACTCTAGTTCTACTCTTCTGCTTCTTCTCTTCTCCTATTCTTCTTCTTCTTCTCTTGTTCTTTTCTTCGTTATCTCTTTCTCCTCTTTCTTCTATTTCCCTTCCCGGTTCTACATCAATTTGGTATCAACGCCAAAGATCCAAGAAAAGAACCCCATCACTTTGGTATCTTCTCCAACATCTTCCAAAGATACCACTGAAGTGTTGTTTCTGCCCTTCCAAAGACCCAATCTCTTAGTTTTTATTCCCAGTTAGGTTTTCCATTAAAACCCAATCCCTTTGCAGCCCACATCTTTCCCGGAACCATCAGCCCACAACCCTTGTTAAAATCCCTGCCAGTGAAACCCACAAAAGAGACGGGCTCTACTAGACTTTATTGGGTTACCTCTTCTTGCACGGCACACTGAGGGTGCGCATGCCACATGTGAGTTAGAGGTAAGTTGTAGAAAAGAAAAAAAATGACTAAAAGAAAGAGATGGCAGCAGAGAGATGTTTCCTTTTTAATTTCTATAGAGTGACAGATAAAAGGCAACAGTTACTTGGTGCCTAAGTTACCCTTGTGTAACTTGGGTAAGAAAGTCAGAGTTACTTTGCTTTCTTCTAGCTACTTGCAAAGAGATGGTAACTTGCCACTTAAGTTATCCATCTGTTTCTAATTAAGGTCGGATGGTATACGAAAAAGAAGTATACCCCCCTTTTTCCCTCCATTGGACACCTTAGTTCAATTAGCTATTCATTTTATATTAACCCTTTTTTTCCTTGGGCACCCGTCTTTTTAAGTCTTTTTCAAAAGTTTTTATCTTTATTTAACACCCCCCTTTTCCCCTTGCACACCCCCTTTCCATTAATCAATATCAACTTAACACCCCCCACTTTCTTCTTGGACACCCCCTCACTTACCCCTCCCCCCTGCGTTAATTGCATTTACCTTATAATATAAGGTAAACATCCCACGCCCACTTTTTTCCCTGGGCACCTCCCTCTTATGTTACGTTTACTTAATAGCAGTGTTGCATGGATTCGGATTGGCGTGTCGGGATCCTACACGGATTCGAGGACTCGGATTCGGCAGAACCCCAAAAGTAGGATTCAGATTCGGTAATTTTTAAATAAAATAAAATTTTCAAAATTTAAAATTTATATATTTGTGTGTGTGTCTATGCATATATATTCATGAAAAATTTGAGGGTAGAGGGCTGACGTGGGTTTTGTATTAAGAGAGTTTAAGGAGGAAGGGGTCGGTCGATGTTCGAGGGTCGAGGCGCTACGGTTTTTACTAAAAGAGTACCGGTTGTGCTTTCATATAAAAAAAGTTAATAGAAAATACGTTTAAAGGGAAAATATAAAGGATTCGCATTTCAAAAGAGACAACAATATATCGGATTCGCTCGAAAAAAAACATGATTATTGCGAGGCACGGCTACGACAAGAATCTGGGTGTGTCCCACGTGAATCCATGTCCGATTCGGATGCAGAGACGTGTCGACACGGATTCGGCAGAGGGGGGGCAAAGAATCCATGCAACATAGCTTAACATATTCTATCTTCTATTATGTTATCCGAATCTGTTTTAAACTGGAGCACGTAACTAGAGAGAGGAAAAAATCAGGAAAAAATATAAAAAAGAACAAAAAATATAGAAAAAAAGAGTTTCTCACATCTCACTCTCTCTACACTCTCTTCTCACCATCTCGTTTACTCTCTCCTCACTCGGGCAATTTTCCCTCGGAATTTGGTTTCGTCATCACCACGAAAGTTGTTTCGAGCTTGAAGAGTATATTGAGCCCACTCTCAGCAGCCTAATCGATTGCAAGCACTAGTTCGATCAACTTTGGCCATTCGTCCATTTTGGTCTGACTGCTAATCCGAGCCATCCTGGAGTTTAATTTGAGATCCGCGAAAAGTATTGTGTTCCATTCGACGTCACAGACACATCTAACGGCTGATTTTCTCAGATTACATCTTGGACCATGCGACGTTGATTCTCCCCACCATGATGGCTGCATCACATGTTCCATGTTTCTATGGTTATGATGACTACTACTATCCCCTATGGAGATTTCGAAGGTGCATGTCTAGAATGGATCAAGGCTCTTAATGCATACCATAAGTACTATGGTTATGATCATCAGATAACCATTCGCCGAGTTAAAGATACTGTGTACAACAATGCCAGGTCGAAATGGAGATTGTTTGTGCTAGAGTGTCGTCATTTGAGCAAGCCACCATTCATCTATCGGAAGAAGTTCATTGTGAGTTTGAGGATTTATTCATATCAGTATTAGAACATGTTACTATGTGAGAGAGCAGTGTATAAACAAAGATTGATGCGTGGAGAAGCTGCTCGACTTAAACGGGAAGACGCAGCCCGCCGTGAGTGGGATTTGCAGAATCGTTTAGCTATTTCTTCTCCCCGACTACCTATTGATGATATTAGTTCTAACGAATGGGAGAAGGTAGTTGCTAACACTATTCCGGAGCCAGATGCTAGTGTTGACGAGACCATTGTCGATTTTGAGGCAATGATTATGTCAGATACAGAGTCCATGATGGCAGGTACAGACTCAGAGATGAAAGATATAGAGCCAGAGAATCTAGTGACTAATGAGGCATTACCGGAGCATGGAGAGCTTGAGCATTGCATTGAGGATATCTCTTCCACATCCGGATAGGAGCACAGTGACAGTGTTGGGTCTGTTGTGGATATTTAGATAGAGGATTTTAGCACATCGGACGGCAGCACTGAGCCTGATACAAATGATTTTGTTGCTAATTCCATTGAGTCAGATTTGATATCATCAGGTGATATTCTTATTGAGGCTGGTCATGGATTGGTACTGCCCATAGTTGTTATGCTGATCCCTCCGATCCAGGAGGAGTAGGTTGCTATCTTCCTAGCCAGTTTACTTCTTCAGAGTGGTTTGTGTTCTTTTGATTCTACACGGGTTGTTTCTTTCATATCGTTCCGTCGGTATTTTATATCACTTTCACGATTGTCCCGAGTATTAGACATCAGGAGTGCCACCGACGGATTACGACTCCTGCTTCAGTGGATCGTCAACATATTTGATTTAGGCGGACTAGAACTCGAGGGAGAGTTCTTTTTAAGAGAGGGAGAATGATGCGGTTTGTAAGCCCAAATAAGTGGCATATTTGCCCATTTTGAGTTATTTCCATATTATTTAGTTTCTAGTATTCTTATTTCCATGTTATTTAGTTTCTTTCCCCGTTATTTGGATTTAGGGCTTTAATTTATTTTCCATGGAATTTTACGTATATATAGACCACATGTATTAGAGATTTTAAGTTTTTGATGAATAAAGATTAATTGATTTCTCCCTCTACAGATTTCCTCTTCTTCTACTTCTATTCTTCTCCTTCTCTTTTATTCTTCTTCTATTCTTCTCTTCTCTTCTCCTATTCTTCTTCTTCTTGTGCTCTTATTCTTCTCTTCTTCTCTTTCTCCTCTTTCTTCTATTTCCCTTCCCGGTTCTACATCAGTTACATATTCCAGAAGGTGTAAGTAATGTTCCAGATGATATATGGAATACCATCTGAATTTTCCTTGATTTGTAATTCTTGTCCTAAAACCACCTAAATGTTTATGATACATTCTAGTTTAATTGAATCCGGACATATCTTCCATTAACCTCATGTTGTTAGTGCTAGTTCATTGGCAATTATTTATCACTAGCTATGAAGAAAAAGAAATAGTTTTGTTCCTGTTGGAATATGTAACTTGCCTAAGGGCATTTAGGACTTTGTACATTCCTTTATGTTTTAGTATAAAGATATGAGTCAGGAGGAGATAATCCTAAGTCATTTATTTTCTCTGTCTAAACTTTCGTCTAACATGGTATCAGAGCCTTAGGGTTTTCTGATCCCTAGGGTTCTCCAGCAACCTCCATCTTCTCCGCCACCCCCCTCGCCGCGAAACCCAACTCCGGGCCAAGTTTCATCGGAGGCAGACCGGCACGCCATCTTTTTCCTCTTGAGGAGGAGTCGTTCTGTCCGAGCCGAAGGCAGCAGCCCAATGGGAAGTACGTGGAGAGCTCATATACTGACTGACAACTCCAACAGCATATGAAATATCTGGCCGAGTAACCGTGAGATATATAAGTTTACCGACAAGCCTGCGATACCTGCCAGGATCCTCCAACAACTCTCCTTCTTCTGGAACGAGTTTCACATTAGGATCCATGGGTGCAGAAGCTGGTTTAACTCCAAGATTGCCTGTTTCTTTTAGCAAGTCCAAGACATACTTTCTCTGTGATAGGAACAAGCCTCTAGAGGAACGAAGCTTGACGCGGCTCCAAGAATGACGGGCATCGACGAAGCTTGACAAGAGGGAAGCCTGGTAATCCAGTGATATCTGTTCCTATTGATGGTTCTGCTCTCGCGACCTATAATGGCAGTACTCGCCCGCCTTGTGGTGGAGCCTCCTCTGGTCGTGGCCGTGGTCGTACCGGCCGTGGTGGTGGTCGTTCTGGTGGTGGCCGTTCTTTTTGCACTCACTGTCAGCGCGAGGGACATTATATTGACCATTGCTATACCCTGCATTCCGAGCTTCGTCAGGCACGCTCGGCTCACATGGGTGCTACTACTGCTTCGGTTTCAGATTGCGCTCCCTCTGCTTCTGTTCCTGCACCAGCTGATTCCACCTATACATTATCCCGTGCCGATTATGAGGAGTTCCAGCGTCTGCGGCTCAGTTCTCATCCTCCCTCTGCAGGTTTCGCCCAGCCAGGTAGTTCACCCACTACCCTTCTATCTAGCTCAGGGTCATGGATCATTGACTCTGGGGCATCCAATCACCTGACTGGTAACTCTTCTCAGCTTCGTTCTTTTCGCTCTTTCTCATCTCCCTCTCAGTCTATCACCCTTGCTGATGGGTCCACTACACCTATCACTGGTGTTAGTCATATCTCCCATCATCCTGCTCTTACCTTATCTTCTGTTTTATGTGTCTCAAAATCACCATTTAATTTACTTTCAGTTAGCCAAATTACTAAATCTCTTCATTGTTCTGTCTCATTTTTCCCATCTTACTGTTTGTTTCAGGATCTCTCGACTGGGAAGATGATTGGAACGAGTCGTGAGGTAGATGGACTCTATCGTCTTGACTGCCGGCCGCCTACTGTCTTACATAGCTCTGTGGATACATTTCAGTGGCATTGTCGCCTGGGGCATCCTTCACTTCAGCGGCTGCAGCAGACTTCTCTGGTTCCCGGACCTTTTTCTAGTTTTCAGTGCGAGTCCTGTGAACTCGGGAAGCACCGTCATGTGTCGTTTCCGTCCCGGATCATTAGTCGAGTGTCTAGTCCATTTGAATTAGTCCATTCTGATGTATGGGGACCCTCTAGGGTCGCGTCTAGTACTGGCTTTCCTTATTTTATTGTGTTTATTGATGACTTCTCACGCATGACCTGGTTATATTTACTTAAGAGTCGATCCGACGTGTTCTTTGCTTTTCGCACATTTCATTCTGAAATTAAGAATCAATATAATTGCAATATTAAATGTCTTCGTACTGACAATGCTAGAGAATATTTTTCTGATACTAATGGCTTTCAATCCTATCTCTCCCAACATGGGATTTTACATCAGTCTTCATGTGCGTACACCTCTCAACAGAATGGTGTGGCTGAGAGGAAACTTCGTTATTTGCTTGAAGTAGGTCGCACTCTTCTTTTTCAGATGAGTGTTCCTAAGGCATCCTGGAGTGATGCCCTTCTCACGGCGTGTTTTTTAGCAAATCGCCTTCCTTCCTCTGTCTTAGAGGGTGCCTCTTCTTTCGAGATTTTATCTCCTAGTAAGGACCAGTTTCCTCTGACACCTCGTGTATTTGGATGCATTTGTTTTATTCATCACCTTGGACCTGGCCGTGACAAACTCGCTCCCCGGTCTGAGCGTTGTGTCTTTCCGGGGTATTCCCGTACGCAGAAAGGCTATCGTTGCTATAGCCCTCGTCTGCGTCGCTGGTTTGTCTCAGCCGATGTTACGTTCTTTGAGTCTGAGACATTCTTCCAACATGACGCGGCATCTTTCACCCCTTCTCTCGAGTCCGAGGTCTCGCTTCCCTTACCAGATCTACCTGCTTCTCTTCCGTCATCTCTTATTTCCGTGCGGCCAGCTTCTGCAGCTTCTACTTCTTCTGCCACGTTGGAGAAGCCAGCTCCACCTAAAATTACACAGCAGTATCAGCGGCGCCAAGTTACAGATAGGTCTCTTCTACCTCCTCTCGCACAATCATCTTCTGAGCCGATGATCCCTCTCTCCCGCTCTCAGGTATCTTCTCTTCCGCCTTCCTCTGTTGTTTCTGATTCTCCTATTGCATCTCGTACGAGATCCCGTTCCACTGCACATCCTATTTCGAATTTTGTTTCTTATGATAAACTCACCAGTACTTTCCAGAGCTTTGTTTCCTCCTTGTCTTCTATCTCTTTACCACAGTCAGTGGCTGAGGCTCTTGACTATCCTGGCTGGCGTGATGCTATGAACCTAGAAATGGGCGCTCTTCATAGTAATGATACATGGGATCTGGTTTCCGTACCCGCTGGTGCCCGTCCTGTTGGTTGTCAGTGGGTTTTCTCCATCAAATACCTCCCTGATGGTACTGTCGAGCGCTTAAAAGCACGGTTAGTCGCGAAAGGATACACTCAGACCTTTGGTGTTGACTACACTGAGACATTCAGTCCCGTTGTGAAAATTCCCTCTGTCCGTGTGTTCCTGTCTCTTGCTGTTAATCATAGCTGGCCCCTTCATCAGCTGGATGTGAAGAATGCCTTTCTCCATGGCGACCTAACTGAGGAGGTGTATATGGAGCAACCACCAGGGTTTGTTGCTCAGGGGGAGACTTCCTCCTACGTGTGTCGCCTACGCAAGTCACTATATGGCCTCAAACAATCTCCGCGTGCGTGGTTTGGGAGATTCAGTGAGGCAGTCATGCGCTTTGGCATGAAACAATGCGCAGTGGATCACTCAGTCTTCAGTTATCACTCTTCAGCTGGGTGTATTTTGTTGATAGTTTATGTGGATGACATAATCATCACAGGGAGCAATTCACAAGGTATACAACGTTTGAAAACCTTCTTGCAAAAGGAATTCTCTACTAAGGATTTAGGTCAGCTCAGGTATTTCTTGAGGATAGAGGTTGCTCGTTCCTCTAGAGGCTTGTTCCTATCACAGAGAAAGTATGTCTTGGACTTGCTAAAAGAAACAGGCAATCTTGGAGTTAAACCAGCTTCTGCACCCATGGATCCTAATGTGAAACTCGTTCCAGAAGAAGGAGAGTTGTTGGAGGATCCTGGCAGGTATCGCAGGCTTGTCGGTAAACTTATATATCTCACGGTTACTCAGCCAGATATTTCATATGCTGTTGGAGTTGTCAGTCAGTATATGAGCTCTCCACGTACTTCTCACTGGGCTGCGGTGACACAGATTCTTAAGTATTTGAAAGGGGCTCCAGGGAAGGGATTGATGCTCAAAAGACATGGCCATATGAAAGTTGAAGGCTTCTCTGATTCAGATTGGGCTGGATCCCCAGCAGATAGACGGTCCACCACTGGGTATTGTACATTTGTAGGTGACAATCTTGTCTCATGGAAGAGTAAGAAGCAGGATGTTATAGCTAAGTCCAGTGCAGAGGCTGAATACAGGGCAATGGCACAGACAAGCACGGAACTTATTTGGCTACGTTCACTTCTCTCTGAAATTGGCTTTATTTCATCTTCTCCTTCGCAGCTTTATTGCGACAACAAAGCTGCAATATACGTTGCCAACAATCCAGTCTTCCATGAGCGCACCAAGCATATTGAAGTGGATTGTCATTTTATCCGTCAAAGAATCCAGAAAAGAGATATTTGCACTGTGTTTACTCGGTCAGGGGACCAATTAGCTGATATGTTTACGAAGTCCTTAAATAAGTTAAAATTGAATGATATATGTAACAAGCTAGGAATGTATGATATCTACATTCCAGCTTGAGGGGGAGTGTTGGAATATGTAACTTGCCTAAGGGCATTTAGGACTTTGTACATTCCTTTATGCTTTAGTATAAAGATATGAGTTAGGGGGAGATAACCCTAACTCATTTATTTTCTCTGTCTAAACTTCCGTCTAACAGTTCCTATAAGCTTTTGGCCTATTGAATTTTTGTTACTTCCTGACATGGATAAGCATTCCAAAATGATTTACATTCTGCATTCTGTGTCATCTATGTCAATTAATATCCAATTGTGGACATGGGCATTTTATTTTGTTTTAGATATTTATAAAAAAAAATTAGAAGTTATCTATGCTTGTGTTTTCTGTTTCCATGGTACTTACCATACAGTATTGTGTGCCATCTATGTTTATATGCTGTTTTCCAATTTAGATCCATACTTATTTGGTACATCCGGGTTTACCTTAAAATTTGTCAGTGATACTTTGGTTATTTTCTACAACTACTTTGGAATGATGATTGACACAGAATTTTGACATTTGTTACAAAAGGAGTTGGATAGCCACCACACTGTTGAAAAACAATAGGAATAAGAACTCTCAGCATATTATTTTTTATTTGATTGGTACAGGGTCAGATTCCACTACGGTCATCCAGATGTCTTTGATAGGATCTTTCACATTACTAGAGGAGGTATCAGCAAGGCTTCTCGTGGAATCAATCTAAGCGAGGACATCTTTGCCGGTAATGTTTCAATCTAAAAAGTTTTATATTTAAAGGTTGCATGAAATTTATTTTCTTTTTGTATCTTCCCTTCTGTAGGTTTCAACTCCACACTAAGACGTGGGAATGTCACACACCACGAGTACATCCAGGTTGGAAAAGGACGTGACGTTGGGCTTAACCAAATCTCACTTTTTGAAGCAAAAGTGGCTTGTGGTAACGGGGAACAGATACTCAGCAGAGATATCTATCGCTTAGGCCATCGGTTTGACATGTTCCGTATGCTGTCGTGTTATTTTACGACAGTCGGGTTTTATATCAGCTCAATGGTAACCTTCATTGTACTTTATTACATGACTATGTTAGGATATTATCTGCTAGAAAAGGGTTGATACTAAAACCAGTTGAATTGAAATCCAGTCAAATTAAAAAAAATCTGAATAAAAAATAAACTCAAATAAAACATCCAAAATGCTGTGTGTATTAGATATGAGGCGGATTAGGAAAAATGTGAAAATGTATATTTTCTATTTTAACGAAAAATCGTCATGAATGGAATAAAAAGGGAATCGTAGGCTTCTTCAGCCAATTTACTGGGTGATTTCGTTTATATGGCAGAAACATCAATTTTATCAATGGTGTTTTTTTTTGTTCTCTCAAACCATCCTAATCGTCTCATCTGTCCTGTGCAGATGGTTGTCATTACAGTTTATGTTTACTTGTATGGGAAACTCTACCTGTCATTGAGTGGATTAGAGTTTGCAATCGTTAAAAGTGCACGCTCTAGAGGAAATGATCCTCTGCAGGCAGCTATGGCATCCCAGTCCCTTGTTCAGGTAGGCTTTTTGATGGCCTTACCAATGGTGATGGAGATTGGACTGGAAAGAGGATTCAGAAGTGCACTGGGTGACATAATCATCATGCAGCTTCAACTATGTGCTGTTTTTTTCACATTTTCTCTTGGAACAAAGACCCATTATTTTGGTCGCACAGTCTTGCATGGTGGGGCCAAGTACAGAGCCACTGGGCGAGGTTTCGTGGTTCGGCATGAAAAGTTTGCAGAGAATTATAGGATGTATTCAAGGAGCCATTTCGTGAAAGGGCTGGAGTTGATGATATTGCTAATAGTGTATGCGATCTATGGAGCTGCGGCAACTGACATAACTGCTTATATACTTCTTTCATTTTCAATGTGGTTCTTGGTGGTTTCTTGGTTGTTTGCACCCTTTCTTTTTAATCCTTCAGGCTTTGAGTGGCAGAAGATAGTGGAGGATTGGGAGGATTGGACTAAGTGGATAAGCAGCCGGGGTGGTATTGGTGTGCCCGCAAACAAAAGCTGGGAGTCTTGGTGGGAAGAGGAACAAGAGCACTTGCAGTACACTGGATTCTCGGGACGCTTCTGGGAGATTGTTCTTTCACTTCGTTTCTTTCTCTATCAGTATGGAATTGTGTACCACCTTCATGTGGCCAACGGTGAAAAAAGTATCATCGTAAGTAACTCAGCCCTGTTACTCTGTCTTTTCCCTTGTCATGTTATTTTCTTGTCTTAATTGTTGTAATAAAAGATGGCATATATTAACATCATCATCATTATCATCGACTTCTCGGTGATTGTTCTTTCTCTTAACGGACTTCTCAAGCTATTACTTTGATTCCATAAACAGGTTTACGGTCTGTCATGGCTCGTCATTGTTGCTGTCATGCTTATCTTAAAGGTTTGTTCTCTGTTCAACTGCAAACCTTAAAGTTCAATACTAGAATTCCATGTTAAAAATTCTGGAATAATATTGGTTTCACATGATTAGTTTTACTAGTGTTCTAAATATGATTTGAGACGTTTTACTGCAGGTGGTGTCTATGGGTGGGAAGAAGTTCAGTGCAGATTTTCAGCTGATGTTCAGACTTCTCAAGCTATTCCTCTTTCTTGGGTCTTTGGGAACTATCGGCATCCTCTTCACATTCCTTAATCTTACAGTCGGTGACATCTTCGTGAGCCTTCTGGCCTTCATGCCAACAGGATGGGCACTATTGCAGGTAATTTCTTCTTTGCGAGGCTCTTATAAAAAGATTGCACGTCATTATCAGAACAGGAGGGTAGTTGATTTATTTGGGTTTTCTGACCTCTTATCTGTGTATTGTTGAAACAACATTGGTATTATTAATAGGATCATACATTCATTTGCTGTAAGCATTATTTAAAAACTCCCCAAGTTAATCATAAACTCGCCCGAGTGGACTCTAGGTGAAGCTCATGGATATTATCGTACCATATCTAAGAGTTAGTCTATTTATTGCTTATTGTAGGAAGATATTGTGCAATGCATGGTTCTATCAATTCAAACGATTTCTTCTAGAAATTTTGAAAATCCATATTATGTTGGTGAGCAGATAGCACAGGCATGCAAGCCAGTGATGAAGGCTCTAGGATTGTGGGGTTCTGTCAAAGCTCTTGCAAGGGGATATGAATACATGATGGCACTCGTGATTTTCGTCCCAGTAGCCTTTCTTTCGTGGTTCCCATTTGCTTCAGAGTTCCAGACCAGATTACTGTACAATCAGGCATTCAGTCGTGGCCTGCAGATTTCACGAATTCTAGCTGGTGGGAAGAAGCAGAACTAAAAAAGGAGACAAGGGATGTCATGTTTTTCAAGAGAATGCAGATGTTGCTAACCAGAGCGGAACACATCATGTGTATTGTATGTGGTCTTCGTTTCTCTTTTGAAGCTTTATTGTAACCTGCAACATAGATTCTGGATGTTATATATGATCTATATAAATCCCGACCATTATTCGATAAATAGCTAAATTTTACGCACATATGTAAGATGTATATCATGTTGTTGACTCTCATCTTCCTCTAATATTTCTGTTTTATTGAAAAAGAATTGATGCACAACGAAGAAAAAGCAATGACTATGTCTCGATAGCATAGATCTTCTTGGGAAAGCTTTCTCCTCGATTACTTTCATAGAAACCTGTTGTAACTGTTAGGTTCAATAAATATGAAAATAACTTTTCTTGGACAAGTATTTTTTTTGGTTTTTGAGAAATAACGATTTTATTGCATGAACGCATAGTCAATACAAGGGGACAAGGAGTCCTGGAAATGAGTATGTCATTACATGCAAGGAAGATAAAGGAAAAAACCCTATATACAAGGGTGGTCTCAACTGAGTGAGTCGTGGTCAACGCCCTCCTTTGCAAGGATGTCCGCTCTTTCGTTGGCAGACCGCCACTTGTGAGCTATTGACAGGCGTAACATGGCCACCAAATCCCGAATCTCGTCGATTTTGTTGGCCAATCTCCATGGCCCAGCTTTCTTGTTAAGGGCCCATGCTATAGCTAGTGGAATCACCTGTTTGGAAAAGTATCTCTCCTGTTTGGATGCTTGTTATCTATAAAAGAAGATGAATAATATGGTTGGTGGCGGCCAAATGTAGGTTATTATTGAGTAACTTATACGTTAGGAAAAAACAACAATGAACCCTACATGTACACTGATTGGTGATCCAGTAGTACGGCTAAGATGGAGGTCCAAGGGCCAATGTCTAAAAGCTCATTGGACTCACGGATACAGAGATACAGTAAAGTCAAAACCTGTTGAGACCCACATGCATAAAAAATTAGTTATATAATAGTGGGGCCTATGGAGGGTCGAATGATCAGACCCAGAACTCTCTTGACCAAGTGCTGGCTCCTTCGTCTTTCTTAGGCTGTGTTTGGTTGCATAAAATCCCGGCAGCCTGTGTTTGGGATTTCATTTGGTTTCCACATTCTCATTGTTGGTTTCTCCCATTGGTATTACGCTCAATTACCATATCATTTTCTTTTGCGAAATGTTATCAGCACAACCATATTTTGATATTTGCACAAACCAAGCTGTCTTTTCTTCTTTACATTGCTGGTGAGAGCTGTTTGGCAAATGTAATAATATCTTGACAGCTCTTTAATAAGTACTAAAAGACAAGGGGAGTGATAAATCGACTCCTATATATCTTAAATCGACTTCCCATGTGTCTATCTCTCTCCGGGTTAGAGAGAGATAGACACATGGGAAGTCGATTTAAGATACTTGGGAGTCGATTTATCACTGCCCAAAGACAATAATCATCACTATTTTCTTTTTTTCACTATTGTTATTTTTATGTGGACTAAAGTGAAAAGCGCCCTGCAAAAGTATACGCAACAAGTATACCCTAGGACGCCCCCATCCGACCCATGCAATAAAAATGCATTCATTATTAATTTATTTTTACATGTTCACATACAATTATAAATCACTTTGATTATGTGGATCCAATGGGGACACTCTTCACTTCAGCATTTCTTTGTTTTTATTTATATTTTTGATTGGCTATTTTTAGGGAAATGATACCACCCCCCCCCCAAAAAAACACAAACACCAACGTTATTCGATAAGTTTTATAGGCAGAGAAAAAAAAAACGTTAAAGGGGAGTGAATTTATCCTCTAGCAATGAACCATTCTCATGGAAGCCGTTATTTCCTAAGTTTTATAGGCAGAGAAAATATGTTAAAGGGGATGAATTTATCCTCAAGCAATGAACCATTCTCACGTAAACCGTTATTTGCTAAGTTTTAAAGGCAGAGAAAAAACGTTAATAGGGTGAATTTATCCTCAAGCAATGAACCATTCTAACGAAACCGTTGGGGAGGGGGGATTTTATCCATTTAGGGGGGATATCATTTCCCCTATTTTATTATATCTTTAATTATATTACTAATGAATGTGGGTAAAGGAACAGCCTATATATTGCATCTGCTGCTGTGGTCCGACATGCGACTTCTGCATGAGCATCATCTTATGTTGCTGCCCCAAGAGAATCAATTGAATGATATATGAACCTCGCCACAACCATCATTTCTTTATTTTTCCTCTTTTTGGTATTAAGAATGAAGGGGTTGTGGGACATCTTCTTTGAATTTGATGCATTTGCTTATCATTCTTCCTAGCTGTATCATCTGCATTGGGCTGGCCCTCAATTGATATGGACCCCTCTTTGGTGTGATCATTTTAGATTGGCCATATTCTACTCGCATTACACCTAGGAGTGCAACTCAGGTCAATTTTTGGGAATTCGGGTTGAGCTTTTACCTTAAAATTGGGTCGGGTTCGGGTTGATTCCAAATTCATATTTGAGCAAAACCTCAACCCGACCGACCCAAGTTGCAGCCCTAATTACACCGAGGATGTGCGGAAGGGTAAAATGGTCTTCATACATGTTGGGAAAGTTTAGATCAAAAGTGGGGTGGATCAGAAGTTTCATCATTAAACTGACCACATTCCATATTTTTCTCTATTAGTCCCAAGTTAGCCTAATCTAAGTGAGACATAGTCTTGGCCTAAGGCAAGAAAGAGAATAAGACTGATAAGAAGAAAGCGAGTACAAGTGTGCAAGAGGAACTTAAATTACTTCTCAAGTAAGAATGCTTACAAGTTGAAGTTCAAAGGTCAAATAAAAATGGGGAGCTCATCTTTATTTACAAGCTTCCTCGTATGCCAAATTGCCAATGCTCTTGATCACGTCACTTTGCAATCATCTAACCGGTAAGCCTACCCTAGAATCTTTTAGACTTGCTACAAATAAGAATGCTTACAAGTTGATTTGTTCAAAGGTGAATTAATAATAGTGAGCTCATCTTTATTTACAAGCTTCCTCTTATACCAATGGTCTTGATCGTGTCACTTGGCAATCATCTAACCATCAGACCTATCCTATAATCTTCTAGATTTGCTTGAAAACTATACTTTTATTTGTAGAAAGAGGACGATAATAATTTAAAAATCTTATAAATATTTACATGACTACATATTTCTAGGTCTTCTAAGTTTTATACTATCTTAGACTTTCTTAATATTCTTAAATCATCGAGGCTTGTGTTGGTCTTCTTCTAGACATATAGAATGAGATCATGAGGGACAAATTGTTTCCGGATGACATAGGCCCACTAAAATATTATCCATGAGTCGACTCTGTCATGGAAAACAACAACAAAAAGAATCAACGTTGGCTGCTATCACTAAACTCCAAATCTGAACAGAAATAGGCTCTAGAGCACACAACACGGTCAAAATCCCTTCAGCACGAGTGGCTCATGCGTTCATTGAGCCCGGGTCTGCGTTAACTATTAAGCCTGTGCCTGTCCATTCCTTTCAAGCGCCCTTAGACTTGTGACGCTTAACGACTTCATGTTGGCTCCGCGCTCTATTCGGCCTTCTACTGAGAGGCCGCGGGAGTCAACTCTATCTCATCCTCACCCCTCGACTTAGGAATAGATGGTTCCTAACCGTTGGATGAGTGACACATGGCATGACCTTATCCATTTGTTGGTTCCATGGAGTCTGCAAAAAGGGGTTAGAGTCCTCATTTGTAAGCATCCTTAGAATTGTAAGCCTCTTTGAGTAAGAAGAGACACTTCCTGCACTGCTTCTTTTGTCATGGCAGGCAAGCGGGTTATCAGGATGTAGTCAAGGAGGTAGGCTTAGAGGCAGCAATTAAGGTAGAGGGAAGATTGGTCAGGACCAAGAGAAGGTTCGCGCCATTCAAGAGTGGAAAGTCCCAGAGAAAGTAACCTAACATTTGAACCCTCAAAAGCCTTTAACACAGATATTGGCTTCCACTAACTTGGAAAGACTAGAGTGATTCGGTTGGGAAGTGGAGCTGAAGATCAAAAATGGAGAGAGAGAGAGAGAGGGTAAGGTTAATCCCTTGCATGTCAAAAACAGAAGGCAACTCGTTCCGCCCCTTGAAATTTTGAATCTCGAATTGTATTCCCATGAAAAAAATGTTTAAAATGTCACCTAATCATTCGTATCTTTGTTGCGAAGTCTATAAATCACCTTTGCATCTCGTAGTAGGGGATGGCACATTTGCTTCATATGGTCACTTTATATTATTCTCCTGAGCCTTATGGATGAAGGGGAGAGTCTAGCTCATGAGAAGTTCCTTTCTTTATAAATCCCATGTCTTTATTTGAGATAAGAAAACCAAACCTTTCTTCCGCAAACCTTGATAAAATTCAAAGGCACCTCCTCCTACCTGGGAGGCCACCACTTCGCTTCCATGGAACACATTCCTCCTTATTGAAGGTATATAGAGACAATCCTTTAATATTAGATATCCGCCCACCTCTGATCTACTCATCATCTCATCTGACGCGAAGCAAAAAGAAAGGTCCCCCTTCCCAAATTGACTATTTCTTCCTCTTTTAGAGGTTTTCCAGAAATGTCTGCGATCAAGCCCCTTTGATGTACACACTGCTGCCTCAGATTTTTCCATTGGTGGGGTGTTGATGCAAGAGGACCATCCTATTGCATTCAAGAGCTGCCTCTTTTCAATGCTGAGATTGTAGTGAGCGTTGCATGAGCTATCTATTCAATCGGAGATGGCGAGCGGAATGCACCTTTTATCATAGGCAATGACATGACGCGATCCGGCTTGCTTGGCTTGACTTTCCCTTTTGCAAACTTTATTGCATGAGGGGAAAATAGAGAATAAGTGTTACGAACCTAGATCGGATCACAACAAATTTGATCTTCTCGGAGGGAAGATCGGCCTCTTGACCCACTTCGAGGGAAGGGTCGTCCTCCTTTGTGCACAAGACACTGTTTTGAAACAATTTTCTTCATTCATCAAAAAGTCCGCATACATGAAATTTATAGAAAATCTCTAATCTAATTAACCCTTATCAATAACCATAGTTTGAAATTTTGGTTCCGATACCGGTTTCAGACCACCCGGAAATCGAAATTTCGGCCGAAATACTGTGAAACAAAGAAAACAGTATTTTATTTTATATAAATTTCGGCCAATTTTGGTCGAAATTTCGGTAAAATATTAAAATAATTCAAAAAAAGGTTTTTTGGGTGAAATTTCTGAAAAAAACTAAATTTCGGCCGAAATAAAATACTGTTTCGGGTAAGTGTGATTTCGGTGTCGGTCTCCACTGAAATCCGAAATTTCGGTCCGAAAGCTTGAAATTTTGGTCGAAATTTAAAACCATGTCAATAACACTCCTACTTATCCAAAACAACTAGAAAGGAAATCCCAAAAGCAACAAAATCTAAACAAACTTATTTCTTCCAAATGGGCACGTAACATTCCTCCCCCCATGAAATCAACCTTGTCCCCAAGGTTGGATTATTGGGGGGGGGGAAATTATTCCACCGGGACCCCAAATCGTATTGGCCATGATTTTGTTGAGCAACAGATCTGACGTTGGACTTCCACCTTCAAAAACAACGATCGTGAACCGTTGAACTCCACCTTTAAAATATCTTGTGATCAAATTGGAAAAGAAATATGATTTTTTATTGCGGCACATTGAAGCGATGGAATGATTGAAAGGGCCGACAAAATCAAGATGAGCCATGGCATGGCGTTCCACGAAATCATCTTCGTCGGCATCAATTTGCACACTTTTCAGATGTAGCTTTCTTTCTTCTCGCATTTCCTTGATCAGCGTGCTTATTTTAATCCGGCCTTCTGAAAATTGTTGTTGTTCTTCGATAAATTTTGAAAAAATCTTACAAAAATCGTCACGCAAAGAATCCCAAATCTCACAACCCATGGCGCAGGATTGACGGCTCTGGTACTACTTGTTACAAACCTAGATCGGATCGCAACGGATTTGATCTTCTCGGAGGGAATAATGGCCTCTTTGACCCACTTCTAGGGAAGGCTCGTCCTCCTTTGTGTGCAAAACACTGTTTTGAAACAATTTTCTTCATTCATCAAAAAGTCTGCATACATGAAATTTATAGAAAATCTCTAATCTAACTAACCCTTATCAATAACACTCCTACTTATCCAAACAACTAGAAAGGAAATCCCAAAAGTAACAAAATCTAAACAAACTTATTTCTTCCAAGTGGGCACGTAACAATAAGGTAAACTAGGGTCAGTACAAGACATAGAGAAAAGATAAAATCTTTGATGCCATCATGTATTGAGTTGCAAAAACGTCTGGATATGTATTACCATTGGGCTACTATGCATATTGGTCTCTATTTTCTCTATCACGTCACTTTTGGGTGTGGTGGAACCCATAATTAGTGTAGCCAAGAAGAAAGTTGTAATAAATCTCTCTCTCTCTCTCTCTCTCTCTCTCTCCAGAGGTGCGACTCGGGTCAGGTTCGACTGGGTTGTGTGGCCAACCCTAGCCCAATCCGAGATACCATTCTCTCAACCCTAACCTAACCAAACCTAACCTCAGCCTTGGGTCAAAGATAGTCAACCCTAAACCAACCCGCTTCTAAATCTCTCAACCATAACCCAACTTGTCAAACCCTTTTTTTCAAAATCGAGGAGGGTTGGGTTGGGGTTAACCTAGGTCCAAACAAAAAAACATATAAAAAAACAAAACATAACCCTAAGAAACCATGATAAAATTAGAGGACTGAGGTCGGGTTCTGATTGGAAGAGGTGAGGTTGCCCAAGGCCTCAACCCTGACGGCCTAACCCAACTACTTGAAATTAACTATGGTTGGCTTTTCCCAACCCAACGCGAGGAAATGCCTACCCAACCCGAGCCCCACCCAAGTCAAGCCCCACCCGAGTTGTACCTATCTCTCTCTTTCATCCAGCTGTCGAAAAGCTGGTGAAGGAATTCTTATCCGGAGCCTTGGATTCCAAAAATTGTTCTTATAAGAAGGCCCTTCAGGTCCAATGTCTTTGTCCTCTTTGCTTAATACTTTAGCTGTTCCTAAAGTTTCCTTGTTTCTGATCATTTGATCCGAGAAGGAAAAAAAGAGAGATAGGAAAATGGATGCTCCTTCATACCAAGAGATATCTTACATGGATCACGTCCAAAAACGCCGAGAAGAGAAAGGATGCCTCTATGCATGGTCATTCTCTATCTCTTTTTTTTAATTATGCCATCTTTACATGAATTTTTTTTTGTCCTGTTCAATTTTTGGTGAAAAACCCAAAGAAAAGTATCCTGTTTTTTTTTTTTTTTTAACTTTTTGGGAAATTTTATCTCGAGTGGTATACTCAGGAAAAGATCACCTCAATTTTTAACTTAATTATACACTGTACTTTGGTATATTGTAGATGATCAGAGTGGTATCACCTTCCATGTGTGCTCTCTCTGTTGATCGTAGTCATGAAGGTCATGTTTGGCTGCCATGAAAAATTATTCCATGGAATATAAGAAAAAGATAATTCCTCATCTCTCTCTCCACTTCGTAATCTAATATTCCATGAAAAATCCCCAAGGTTTCCAAACTTGACCGATGAGTATTGAAAATAGCAGGAAAAAGATTTTCCAGTTTCCCGTTTGCTTTGTTTTTCTTCCGGTTGACTCCATTCCCAAAAATGGTCCCTTTCATGTAAACTGTTAGGATCCATGTAGAACTCACCATTAAAAGCTAGCCTTAAGGGAAGGGTGACCAAGTCCTTATAGGTACTTCCACATCCATTCACTTTTCCGATATGAGACGTTACCCGAAATCTTCCCTTCCCTGAGAGATTTTCTCTATCCTCAAGGGTAAAGTGGGGTTTTAGCGAGAGAGTTTCTCCGAGGGTACACTGGGTTACCCTGCCTCACTGCCTCAGCTCTGATACCACTTGTTGATACCACTTGTTATGACCAAAGAGGAACTCACCATTAATACCGTGGAGGGTGCCCTAGTCGTTAATCATAGGCCCTTCCATATCCATTCACTTTTCCATTGCGGGATCCTTTGCTTTCGTGTGGAACCCCCAACACTGGATTGATTCACAGGGAGAAACCCTACCAGAACAAGCAGGATAAACACCATCATTTCCTTTTTCTTTCTTTCCACTCTTATGATTATTTTTATTATTATTATTTAATTACATTTGGTGGGTATTTGTTGAAGTATAAATGATTAAATAACACCAACTCGAGTAGCTTAAGCTTTTTGAGTTATTGGTTGTTTCACAAGTGTTGAAGTATAAATGATTAAATAACACAACTCTAATAGTTTAACCTTTTGGAGTTAGTTGTTTCACATGGTATTATAGCAATTGCCTAGGTTAAGTTTTGGGTTTAAAACCCAACAACTCCTTGATATTAAAAATCCATGTGTACGGCCAACCCAAAAGAGGTGTCACTCATGAGAGGATGAGTGTTGAAGTATAGATGTAAAGCTTTTAGCCTAATTGGTAGGGCTGCAAGTCGAGCCGGGTTTTACCCGACCCGCATCGACCCGACCCGAAAATAGCCTGGGTTGGGTTCAGGTTTCATGGGTTTCGGGTCAAGCCGGGTTGAGCTTTCAAAAGCCCGCATGAATCTCGGGTCGAGCCGGGTTTGAAGGGGCCCGACCCGAGTTACATAAGTTATAGTATGTACATTTTTTTCTATTGTTAGTTAAAAAGTTCAAAGTGAAAACCCACTCACCCACCGTTATTGTGTGTGAGTGTAATTTATGCTTCTATGAGTTGAGTTGATTCAAGTGATTGATTCAACATTGATTGTAATTACAACATTGTTTGATTCAAGTGTAATGTGAGTGTAATTTCTGCTTCTATGAGTTGAGTTGCCTTGCCAAACAAGAATTTTCCTTAAAAAATTGCGTCAACGTGAAAAAACCCGACCCGACCCGAGATATTTCTAGGGTAGGGTTGGGTTCTCCAAAACCCGACCCGCCCGACCTGAGTTGCAGCCCTACTAATTGGTTGTTTCACTACCTTTAATCATGTTGTTGCTATTATTAATGAATATGGATGTTTGATGAAATGAAATAAATTTGCAGCCTGTTCGCCGCATGTTGCTGCTGTTGCTGTTTCGAGACATGCGAGTGCTGTTTGGACATCCTCTGCTGTTGCTGCCCTTAGACTCTAATTTTTTGTTTATCACAAATAAATGAATTATATTGTGGGGACGTTTTTTTTCTGTTTGTTTGTTATTTAATTTCTCTTCGATGAACTAATGTTTTGTATTTTCACTTTTGCGAGCTATATCATGCAACATTGATTGATATGAATTATACTCTTATACCGTGTTTTGATTGCTCGAAACCGGAATAGGAATAGCCATCCTATTCCGATTTCCATATAAGGTTAATGGGAAAAAAAAATATTTGAGAAAAATCAAATAAAAATTTCATTCTGATCGGGGCGGAATCAGAATATCACCTCTTATGCTGATGCTGCTCTAGTTTTAGGAAACCAGTTAAACCACCTTTGAGAAAATTGTATTTCGAGCGTCTGATATTGGCACTACCATGTTTTGATAATGGGCCAAACTCACTTTGTCGTTCCTTTTTTAATTGGCTGCTAAGAGCTTTTTAGGAATTATGTTAGCTTTTGACAGTTGGTTAAATAATAGAAGGCATTGTGAGTTCGTCCCATTATCAAGACATGGTAGTGCCAATATCAGTAGCCTATATAGAAGTGTTACAGAGATTCAGAGAGGAGGAGGCTACAATACAAAGTTGGTAGAAATGTTACATCAACTCTAAAATAATTTTCAAACGCCAAGTACACGGAATGACTAAATTGCACATCTGAAAGACAAAGTCGAATTCTAGACAACCCTTCTTAGCATTGAACAAGGAATGATCAACTTGGCTAAAAAATTTTGTCGACTGAAAAGGGCATGTTTGCCAACCATGAAAAATTATTCTATGGGAAGTTCATGGGTTCAATTGTGACAAATGAACTGAGGAGGAAGGTGGAGAGGGCACGACAGGAGAGAGCACAAGAAATCAATAACGCACGTAACCATTTTTCATCGATTTCCATAATACTACTAATCTAAAAACTAGGGCTGCACAACAAAACCGATAAACTGAACCGGGCCATTCGGTTCGGTTTGGTTTTTATATCTACCGGTTCGGTCACGGTTACGATTTTCACAAAACCGATCCAATCGGTTCGGTTCATGGTTCAGAAAATATTAATCCACAAAACCGAACCGAACCGCAATTGATATGAAAATCGAACCGAACAGGTTCAGATATCTCTTTTTAGTATTTTTTGCCGTTCAACTTCAAACTTCAAACGGTTCGTCCATTATCCCCAAAATCAAATGGTCCAAAGTTGTCCATTATCCCCAAAATCAAACGGTTCGTCCGCTAGTAATCCATTATGTCTTTTTCTATTTATGACTACCCATTACTTATAGGTAAAATGCAGATAAACCGTGAACCGAACCAAACTGAACCGGTCAAAACCGGTTCGGTTTGGTTTGGTTCAACTGCCAATCGGTTCTGTTACGGTTTGGAAAAAATCCAAACCGATGGGATCGGTTCAAGAAATTCCCTTAAACCGAACCATGTGCAGCCCTACTAAAAACCATAGGAATTGGAGTAAGCAAAGTATGGAGGATACTTATGTCTCTTACCATTGTCAAGGTTGTATGTTCCACCCTCTTTGTGACTCATTTTAGATTTACATATTCCTACTAGAGGACTATCTTCAAATCCCATGCTTTTGTAGTTATTGCTGAAACTCTTTGTACTCTTCTTCAAAGTCCACCACTCTACTTCCAACCTTCTGATCAAACATCTCAACCAAAATTTAATTTTCATAAAAAAAAGTTCTATTATGATTTGCCTTCTGATCAAACATCTCAACCAAAATTTAATTTTCATAAAAAAAAGTTCTATTATGATTTGCGAATCATGCCCATGCATAACAAAAAAAAATCATAAATAAAAAGGGAAGTGTTATCAGCACTAGTGTATTTTGATGATCGCACTCCTCACTTTATTAAAAGTACGGTATGGCCCGTACCATAGGATGATCCAAACCGTCCATTAGATGGGCCACAGCCTAAATAGGTTGTGCCCCAAAAATCATTTCCATGGGTTAATCCTAACCCTCCGATCTGAATGTCAGAGGGTTGATCCTAACCCTCTATAGATCCGAGGGTTAGGATCAACATGTGGAAATGATTTTTGGGGCACAACCTATTTAGGCTGTGGCCCATCTAATGAACGGTTTGGATCATCCTATTGAGCGGGCAATACTGTACTTTTAATAAAGTGGGGAGTGTGATCATCAAAATACACTAGTGCTGAAAACATTTCCCAATAAAAATTGTATACTTTACCTAAACTGCAAAAACATCAAAATGAACACACTAGAGCAAGAAGGAAGATCATCTGGTCAATTCCTTGACATGACCGTAGTGGTATGAGAGCAAGGTTTCACCACAATCTGATTTTTCTTCTTCCCATTCAGGAAGTAAGCCTTCATCATTTCCGTTACATCTTCACTTCTCTATCATATAATGCTATTCTCTTATTTTTTTAATTCAAAAAGTTCGGTTTGTGCACTATGGGCGTTCTCAAGTGCCATTGGGATTGCTGACTCTAATGAGGTGGAAGTAAGAGTTGTTCATCGAGGCATAAAGTTGATTGATCAAAATGTTATAGATAAGGTTACGTCTCTTCCTCATCCTCGGTGGTTTGCACAAACGCTTGATGAAATCATGGACAGAGTAGAGGGATCTTCCATTTCTTTCTGTCATGTTAGAAGATCAGCGAACAGTGAGACGGATAGGCTAGCGAGGGAGGGAGCCTCTAGGGTGGAAATGAAGTTCCTCCCCGATGTGGATTGTCCTGTTCTTTTTCTTTTTCTTTTCCTTTTCCCATGATTTGGTTTTTCTTGTTCTTTTCATGTAGTGATGGGGGACAACTAGTCCCTTGCATCCTATTGTATGGTTGATCTTAATCCACAAAGTTTTCTTTTTCAAAAAAAATTGGAACCTTATTACATGGAAACAAAAAATGATATGTAAAAGAAAGATCAAATACGAAAGCTGAATGTTAATTTGGCTCAGAACTTCACTCATTAGGATGGGATCACGGTGAAAGCTCCCATGAAATTCACTGTGATAATCAAGTAGCAATTCACATCACCTCTAATCCTCTGTTCCATGAGAAAGCAAGGCAATCTTGGTGCGCTTTCTTAAATATGAAGGTCAACCTCTCGACATCCTTATAAAAGCAATGAGAAGGAATAGACTTCATGGTATTGTTATGAAAGCAGGGCAAGAATTCATCAATGTTCCAATTTAAGGGAGAGTTATGACTTACGAGAGAGAGTAGGGAAATAACATTTTTGTCTCCTTCATTGTTTTTTTTTTTTTACGAGAGATCTGAGCATTATATTTGGTACTTGAATAGTTTCATATGTATGATTTCAGTAGCCCAAGTAATCCTTTGTATGTCAAGTGAACAAAGACAGAATTGCATAGGCATGGATTGGTTAGGAATTTTCTCTGTGAAATCTTTCTCCCAAGTGTGTGGACAAATGAAGGAGCCACTACTTTATGGGCAGATTTTGGGCTTGTGGTTGCATAGCCATTCTTGAGAATATCAACAAGCAGAATACACTAAAAAAAAGGAGAATTAGATTAGATAACAGATTCCACTTATGTCTGCGAGGATGGTTCTTTGAAGGACTCGGTAATTTTTGGCTAGAGTCTATGGATTGTCATTCCTTCTGCATGATCTGGACCATCTAGAAAGAAAGAAACATCAGAATTTTTTAGGATAAAAGTGTGTAAAAGTCTTATCTAGTAGGAGCATTGCTCATGGGATCCCCTATAGTGACACGTGCGATAAAACAAAAAAATAAAATGAAGGGTGCGTGTATCTACACAAGTGCAAAAATCATCAAATCGTTCGGCCACTATTACCCTATCTTTATTTCCATCATGGGTTCCTGTTTTAGAAGATGCACCACACTAAACTTTGATGGCTGCTCAAAAGACAACCCAAGACCAACTGGTATTGGCGGCACTCTAAGGCCCTGTTCCTTTCAGATTGTGGCCACCGATTGTGAGCCCCAAACCGATCATTGGACTCAAAATTAAACATAATTTTGAGTCCAACAATCGGTTTGGGGCTAACAATCGGCTGTCACAATGTAGAACGAACAGGGCCTAAGAGATATTAGCGCCGGTTTGTTTTAGATTGTGACAACCGATTGTGGAGTCCAGAACCGATTATTGGACTGAAAATTAGTGCGAATTTGAGTCCAATAATCAGTTGGGGACTCCACAATCGGTTGTCATAATCTAAAACAAACAGGGCCTTAGTGTGGTTATTCTTCAGCGTTCTTGGACCCCTCGGGAGGACTGACTCAAACAAAGCGGAGGTTTTGCGTGCTTATAAAGAGGCTGCATTTTTCAGGAAATGCAAGAAAAGACAGCCATGGCCTAGTGGATTGGCAAATTATATATACATGAAATAGTGCGCATATATGTAGAGATAGGGACAATTGTTTTACACATATCCTATGAGTGCAATGATATTGCGGGTAGGCTCTCTAAGGCAGAGTGTAAACGTAAAAGATTAATTAAGATCAATAGTTAAGAAAGGAATTAAACTAAAGATGTAAACGATGTGATCTTTCAGAAGAAGCCTTGATGCTGCTTTGGTGTGTATATTGGTTTACATGGCAAATAAACCCATAAACACCAAAACAGAAACAAAGCTCTACAGAATATTGATTTTCCACCTATATCTCTTAAATCCATGTTGAGAAGCTCTGATTTTATCAAACCCAAATAACCCATCTCACTCCCTGCTGCAGTAACCATGATCTGAATCATCAGACCATTAATCTCATCAACTTCTCTTAAACACCATCCCCTGCGAATTACCGCTTCTAAAACGGTACGTGGGAGAACAGTTTTCTTCATTGGCAATTGATTTTTTTCAACTTCCTGCATGGATTTTCCCACTCGTTCTGTTTGAAAGTTCCAAAAGTTATACCTCTGTTAGCCTTCTAACTGTAAATGCATATTAGCCATTTAAGCCAGTGTGAAGATTAAGGTCTAGTAAACTTATGTATTTGATGACTCCCTAGTTTTGCCCCATACAGGAAAAAATCCACTCTATAACTCAATCTTGAGGGATAAAATTGCCATCTAACTCCTCATGAAAACTATCCCATGAATCCCTTAACAAAATAATAAGAAAAAGAAACAACTCATGACTGACTTCTGAATTTCAGGGGCTCTTTGGATACATATAAATCATATAAGCAAATGGTTCCGAGTTAAATGTGATTTCACTCAAATTAAGGTTATAATAATTATAAAAATGATGCAGATAATGGCTTCCAAAGAAGTCTTTGAATTGCCATTTGCAAATACTGAAAGATCAGAACAGATTGATCTTATTTTCAAATAAGGAAGAATTTTGGCATCCAAAGAGGACCTTGATGAAAGAATTAAGCATTTATCCACCCAGAGTCATGGTTGATAAGCACATCTCTAACATACATGTGAGGATTATATACAACTGACAAAAGTACACTGCTCTGTTGGTTAGGAATCAGATCTCTTTCCCATATATGAGAGAGAGAGAGAGAGAGAGAGAGAGAGAGAGATGTCTTTCCCCACATTAAAAATGCAAGAGATGAAGAAAAAATTTCATGCACTTGTATATTTATTGCTGGTATTACAGTTACATCAAACTGCTAAGTACTAGGAATTTTCCCATGGATGAAATCAAAGGCTGCAATATAATGAATACATCTTGTCAAAAGAAAAAAAATGCCTATATTTTGCTCTAACGAATTAGTTGTCAGCTAAGCCATTGGATTCCTATCTTCATCAATTTCGACGACGAGAACGTGCTCTGGATCCGACCCACTGGGTCCCTCTGCGTACAGTGTGGGAAGATATGCTTTGTATGCAGGCAGATAACGTGAAACAAAATCAATAACCTGCAAAATAATTGGTAATTCAGTATACCATAATCAACCACCCATGGGGCAAAAGAACTTAAAAGTGTTTAGAAACATGTATGAAGTACAAGAGAACTAGTAAAAGAAAATTAACAGTGTTTGGAAATATGGATTAAGTACTCAAGAACTCAAAAAGTCAGTTCCACTCAATCATTAAAGGACAAATCAGTTTTGTTGAAACCCAAAAGAACTTGATTATAAGGGCCAAAAAAGGAAAAAACCCCAACTATACATAAGCTTGGATTTCCACCTTTTTACAAGATGAGTTTCAAGTTTCTAAACAATAGTAGATAGAAAGTTCCATATGAAAATTAGCAGTTCGAAAGAACAACATCAGATTTTATGTTGGTTTTAGTATATTACATGGTACTATTGTATTATTGCAATGAGGAGAATTAAAAAGAAGATAGAATCAAACAATGGGTAAGGAAATGCACCTCTTCATCAGACATGCCAGTTTTTCCATCTGACCTCATGGCGATCTCGGCCTGCAGTCATAAATGAGACTGTTATAAGGGCAATGGTGGCTTAACTCAAATGAAACACAGAGAACATATATACTGATTATTTTCCTAAGGATTCCCATACCATCAAAATGCAACTATGATTAATAATTCACCGATGTATTACCGAATAACTAACCTGCAATCGCCATTGGAAAACGCAATTTGGCTCCTTGATCTTGATAACTAACCATGACTGTATGAACTTATCCCATGCATCATAATAAGCTTTGAGGTGTCTGTTTACAACCTCCAGCTGGAAAACGAAGTTTTGTGTGAATAAAATTGATCTCATTAACAAACAATAAACAAGTGAATTTCACAAACACAAAAGTAATAAATCAATAATAATACTGGACCTTTTTTTCCTAGGACTAACCTGTGGATCAACTTCTTTGACAACTTCATCAGGAAGGGGTTTGAAACCTAGCATCCAACCCTCAAACAGGAGAACCTGAATGACCAGAACATAAAAGAATAATATGTCAACAAAGACATAGTATACATTGAACTAAAGAGGAAAGCAACCAGAAAGGATAGGGTCCTCTGATATTAATTTCAAGAAAATGTTCTTACCGTTAATGGCCCTTCAACCTCTGGCCATGTCGAAGGATCAGCTCTGTCACCTTTCCCGCCATAGGCCGACTGTATGTGCATTAGAACAATCCATAAATAACTGAGAAACTGTGGAAGCATATCAAGAAATGAATTGTGTCCTGTGTTTGCTTACCTTATCATACCGGGGAACCTTCATCTTCATACCTGAATATCATATATAATTGGTTATTATTTGATCGAAGCTGATGCTAACAAATAATCATATCTTTAAGTAGAAAAGGCAAAAATTAAATTTTTTCCCCTTAGCCACTAAAGATAAATCAACAATAGATCATAACTACATATGCATTGAATGGAGAGAGAGAGAGAGGGTACCTTCTTTAGTTAGTTTCAATAAACCCGTAAGTGTATCAATGGAGAATTGCAAATCATGGCTTCCAGCATTTCCTCGAAGCTGAAAATACAAGGATTAAATAATCATCAGGACATGATTCTCAAACTTTTATGAATAGATAGTTTTAAAATTTACATAATGTCATATTGATTGATACCTCTAAGAGAGAATTTCCCGCATTTTCATTCCTCAATTTAGCCTACAGTTAATAGCATGCACATAGCAAATCAGAAAACAGATAAAAAAAGGGCGGCCCAGTGCACGAGGCTCCGTACATCTAGCCCTCCCCAGACCCCCAAACAGATATAAGAATAATCCATACAGACAATATATCTACCTGATCCTCTGCTGTCAAATACAAATCATCTATTGATAATGTAGCAGAATTCCTGAGAAAAAGTAAGTGGATATCAGTGTAACATTCTTCATAAGCTCATGTATTTTTTAAAGAACTTCCACCAATAACTTAAAATTTTAACTGATCAGATTTCCATAATTTGAAAATCATATGACCTTACCTTCCAGTGAGCCGAAAGAGGTAATCGAGAGCAAAGACAAGTGTAGTCTTCCCACTACCTTGAGGAGCACTAACACCAATCTGCAGCAAAAAAAAAAAAGTGTTATGTAAAGCCCAAATTCATCAAGGTTAATACTATAGTCAGAAGAGATGGAATAGCAGTATACCACTAAAGGAGGAATCTCATCTCCATCTTCAAACTTGGACCTGTGATCCAAGATCTGATCTTCGCACCAGAAAAATACCGGTATATAATAGTGAAATAATCTTGTTTTCTGAGGAATCGTCAAGTTCAGTTCATTCAACTGAAACAGTCGGCACAATTGGACCCCACACTCTAACCACCTGTCTATAGTTGCCTCAACCATTTCTGGAGTTAGACCCAATTTCTTCATTAAAGGACCACTGCATATGAAATCGAAAAGGTCCTGAACAGAGGAAACAATTGCAGGCGATGTTGGAAACACCGAATGCAACTGCCCCAGCTTCGTTCTGTGACCAAAGAAAGTATCACAATATGGGGACGTGTCTTGCATCCAAGCACATCTTCGAGCTGAAGAGTAAAAAACTGGAAGAAACAAAGCTGCCGTTAGTTCCAAAAGTTCCAATGCGTCAAAATAAAAGTCTCAGTACATATTCCCATGGTTACCAGCTCAAGAGGAACACCAACATTTACTATAAACAAGATTCATGAGAAACACCTAATTCAGAATAACAAATAACCTAGTGTGACAGAGGCCTGAAAACTAGAAAGCATGGTAGGGAATACGTATGCACTTGAAAGTTTAGAATAGAATTTACGAACACGAATTAGAATCTCTATATGATCTAACTTTACAAATTACAAAACCCTCCAAATGGCACAAAACTTAGGTTTCAGAATCTTAGAAATCATGGGGAAGATGACATCGGTTAAAATTATTAGAAATCTCTAGTCATTTTGTTCCTACTCTACCTTCAAAGATCTGCGTATAAAGATTAATCTAAACAAGCCCTTGTGGAGAATCATAAGCAAGGTTATTTAAAAAATAATTCTTTAACTTACAATCCAAACACCTGATAATATCCTGTTCTCCTTAACCATATCGTTTACTAAACCAAGAATGTAAATTTAGACATACTAGGATGAATGTTGACTTTGTGTTCTCATGAACTCAAACTAATCTACTTCAAGAAGTGCCAAAACCAAAAGAAGATATAGCGATAAGTAGCACTATCACATACTAGTTTTGGGGAAGATTTGTTGAAGGAAGTTCTAAAGAAAAATAACCGAAAAAGTTAAATAAAAAACTAAGAAACCCCAGGAAAAAAAAGTAACGATCAAACTAGGCCATTCTAAGGGAAAGCTGTCCAGCTGACTAATTTTCAAACAGGACTTTGAGAAACAGAGTTTATCCTTTGCAATTAATCACATGCAAATCTAATAATCTAAAATACAGAGCGAATAAATTCTTGGAATCAAGCCTTTTCAACTAATAGCAATAACAATAATCTCACAAATTAGGGAAAAGGATTAAGTATCAAAAAATCAAATTAGGCAATTTCAATTCATCCTAATATAGAAAAAATAAACCAAAATACTCAGAAGATCAACAAAATCGCAAAGCTAGGGAGCATTTTGCAGAGTCAAAAAAGAGAAACGAGATTCTATCTCCAACAATTTGAAATCACAAAAAAAAAACCCATACATTTTAACATCAAAATTATCATAAAAGAACGGCGAGAAACGCTGAGAGAATTACAATTTTATTATCATTATCCTAGCACTAAAAGAATCATAATCCAGATAATTACTAAAAATACCATCAGTATTCTAATTAAAGCAATTCCCAAACTAACCCAATTCAAACATGTCCAACAAACACGAATTGTAAAGATGGAAGAAGCTAAAATAATTATTGGGTTTAAGGAAAAATCAGCTTCTGGGTCGTGTTCTCACCTGGTATTACTGTTTGGGAAGGCATTTGGGAGAGATTAGAAGAATGGTATTTGGAGAGATTATGAAAAAAGCGAGGTAAAATGATGGGGAAAGAAGAGAGATAAGTTTGGAAAAAAAAAAAGCAAAAATGAAACATTAGTTAAAGGGAAAATCAATCTGTGGGTTCTGTTAAAAGCAATTTCGGTGTATAACAAACAAACATACAAAAATTCTAAAATGGAAGAAGCTAAAAAAAAACATCATATTAAGGAAAAATCAGTTTCTGGGTTGTGTTTAATAAATTTGTGGGTTCTGTTAAAGCAATTTCCAAACTAACCCAATTCAAAGGTGTGCAATAAACAAACAAAAACAAATTCTAAAATGGAAGAAGCTAAAAAAAACATCATAGTAAGGAAAAATCAGCTTCTGGGTTTTGTTCTCACCTGGTTTTGCTGTTTGGGAAGGCATTTGGGAGAGATTGGGAGAATGGTATTTGGAGAGACTATGAGAAAAGGGAGATGAAATGATGGAGAAAGAAGAGGAAAATGGTTTGAGTTTATAGGGAAGAGATGGGCATGAAAGTAGTAGAGGATGGTGGTGCTGAGCTACAACCACGTTCAAAGTTATCATCTTTCCTAACGAAGCTTCCCTATCTCTCTCTCCGTCTTTCTTACGTGTAATTGCGTGTGTGCCAAAAGGCTCGAATTTTAAGCTCCTCGAATCCATCTGTTGTTGCTGATGTTGTTGGCCAAATTACCCAATTGCCCTCTCTGTTCTTTTTTGTTTCTTTCTCTTTGTTTTCTTTCCTCTTAGTTTTTTAATTTTTTAAGAACAGCTTATTGGGTCAGCCGGTTCGGACTGGGTCTGATGGACCGGGATTATTGGACTTCTTTTTTCTTTCACCGTGACCTCTGTCTAAATGGGTGGACCACCACGGAAAAAATAGATTTTAACCAATCAATGGATTTTGCTTTAGGTTCCTTCTTTATCCCTGTTTTTTTCTTGCTCAAAATCTAAGTGACATATGCTCCCCTTTTTTAACTTGGGACAGCCTCCTCTAGCGTATTTATGACTACTCTTTCAGACTTTTACACTAGAGGGGGCTGTCCCAGGCAATAAAAAATGGGTGAATATATCACTTCCCATATTCCATGAAAGAGAAATTCCAGGGTCTAACGGGAATGAATTTTCCTAAAATTGAAAGATAAAAATGCATATAGATAACATATTCTTGAGAAACTCCTAATAGGCACACAATAGAAAATGTAACTTTTCTATTAGGACAATTTTTAGCCAAAGCCCATCAGGTAGTTAATGGGCTTTTTATTTCAGACATCTCTCTCTCTCTCTCTCGCCTCAAAGAGCAGAGGTTCCAATCATCTTCTCCTAAACTCTGCATAGTTTAAACACCGTAAATGATGTATCTGTCCCCTCTTTTTTCCCTCGGGCACCCCCTTGTACTAAGAAAGGGGGGAGAGAGAGAGAGTAAATTCTCACCTTGCTTTCCTTTGGTTGTGGGCTTGTGTGAAACGACTAGTCACAATCACAAGTGCTGAAATACAGAGGAGGGGTGGCCTGGGAAAGAAAAGGGGGAGAATATATCACTTCCCTTTAAACACCACGCCACATATTTAAAGGTGGCCCTAGGACGATGATATTTTCACTCCCCCTGCAGTTCGTATGCGCCCCCCTTATAATGTGAACAGTAGGTAACTTTAACGTTTTTTTACGTCCAATCACGTTAACCGAAAGCCCTTCTGCAATGGTCCCTAGCAAATCCCTAAATTTATACTCGGGTGAGTCAACAATAATTGTTGCAACAAGTTTTTTTGTCGCGGAAATTATACCCATGCCCACCCCCTGGCGCGGGCGAAACGGATAAAATCCCCCCTTTAACACTTTCTGTGAGAATGGCTCACTGCTTGACGATAAATCCACCCCCTTTATTTTTTTCTTTATCTTTACAACTTAACGAATAACGTCCGGGGGGGTATTAGTTTTAAATTAAATAGGTTCTGGATAATTAAAATTTAATTCTGTCACAAGTTATTGAGAAACAACCAATTACTCCAAAAGCTTAAGTTGTTAGAGTTGATGTTTTTTGATCATTTATAATTCAACACTCCTCCTCATGTGCGGACCCTCTTTGTCTGTGTTGGCCGTACACGTGGCACATGAGGCCCTTCTTTTGGGTTGGTTGTAGAGATGATTTTTTTAATATCAAGAAGTTGTTGAGTTTTGAACCCAGACCTGCAGTGCCTTGATACCATGTGAAACAACCAATTACTCCAAAAGCTTAAGTTGCTAGAGTTGGTGTTATTTAATAATTTGTACTTCAACTGTTCAATCTAAATAGGAGAGTGGCTAACACTTGGTATATCTAACTCAAATCTCATTTATAAATATAAGTCTTTTTAACGGGGACAAATAACATTAAGACCTAATGATTTTCATCTAGATGGTCCTTGATCCATCAAGACAATCCCTGGGATTTTATTGATCTGTGGATAAGGACTTGGTTAAATTAGAAGACCCTTCCAGTTATCATTAGTATTTGCAAACAGTAGCATTTTCAACATACAATAATCAATAAATGAAAATCGGATGATTATAACAAGAGGTAAGATGTATTTTTTGCATTATGATTTGATTAAAATTCAAGACTCTGCAAATGAAGGGCCTAATCTTACCGCTTTCACTGAGGCTCTGTTTCTTTGGACGTAAAATGGGCATAAAAACAAAATTTTTTGCTCATTTCGACACTAAAAATTGAGCATAAATTTTGTTTTACGTCCATTTTACGTCTAAAGAAGAAGAGCCTACCAATAAGTCTGTAGGAACATGTGGTCCTAAAAATTTTCCTAAGTAGCTTCCGTTCGTGGACGCATGTGGTGCTAAATTCCTCCTAGGTCTCTCTCATATTAGAAATGGATTTGCCACTGTTGTCAAATTATAGGATCACCCATACAATTCATCTAGAAATCTTTAGAAAACAACAAAACGTTGTATCACTTGTGGTCATGAAATTGAGCCACGCATATTTTTATTTGGCAAATTTCTTGTTTCGTGGCCAATACAAGATACAAGCTTATCACCAAAAAATTTACCCATTGTACAGTCCATAAGCGATATACAGGGGACTAATACCCGCACTGCCCTATTTTTATCATGACACTGCTCATTTCATTTCACTTTTAAACCAGCTGTAAAAGACCATTGCAATTCCCAAAGGCTTTCTCTAGCCTATTTTTAAATTGTAAAACAAGAGATCTGCTAGGGACCATCGCATGAGGCGTTTTGCAAACCAGCTAGCTGCTCTCTCATGCAACAGCCGTTCCGCAAAATGCCTTCTGCAATTGTCCCTAACAAATCCCTAAGGGGCTGTTTCGATACCAGATTTAAGAATCTTGGATTTCCTCAAAATCTTGAATGGGAGACAAGAGAAGGAGTTTCTGATTACTCGCTCTTTTTCCCGTCGAGCCAGAGAGTAGGAGATGGTCCCGTGTTTCCAAGTTTTAGAATCAACTCTTTGAAAGTTGTTCACTTCTAAACCTATTATAACTAATTGAAAACAACAGAATTTAAAAAAAAAATTTAAAAACAAAAAAAAAAAGATGATATTTTTATGTATAGGCGTGAATGCGTGCAACGATTATGTGTAATTGTTGCAATTGAATTGATTGAGTTTTCGGAATAAATAGATCAGTCGATTAACACTAGAGTAGAGATTCAGAGTTGATTAAGGCAATTTTCGTTTAAGATTATGACAACCGATTGTGAGTACCAAACCGATTATTTGACTCAAAAGTACGTTTAAATTTGTGTTCGAATAGGTTGTGCCCAAAAAAAAAAATCATTTCCACAGGATGATCCCAACCCTCCAATCTAGAAAAGAACTGCATATCATGGAAACCTCCAAAGAGCAGAGGGTTGTGTTCATCGTGTGGAAATGATTTTTGGGGCAAAACCTATTTATGTTGTGGCCCATCAAATGGACGGTTTGGATCATCCTATGGTGTAAGCCGTACAATACTTTTTGAAAAATAATGTACCATAGGTGCTTCCACTGTACAAAAACTAGTTTTTAGGCCTCAGGAGGGTGGCCATGGGAAGAAAATGGAGAGATTATAAGACTTCCACTGGCTACACTGATAATGAGCCCAACAAAGAATTGGGCTGTTTTTGTCATTCTTCAAGAAGGAAAACACAATTGCGTAATAAGATTAGATCAGGGGCATTTTGGTCATTTGACGAAGAATGTAGATACGTTAAAGAGCGACGGATTATGAGTCATAAGTAAACCGCCCGAGGAACGACCTGTCCGAGAAAGGCAGGTCCGTGTGTTTTCTAGATGAGAGCGCGTGTGTGAGGAGGAGGTGAAGAAGGTGCAGATAACGATGATCGCGAGAGTTCCAAACCAATTGCCTAACCCTTCCCTTTTAGGAAAAGCCACGCCCCTTTTGACTTCAACTCTTTTATTTATAATGTTCTGAGTAGAGGCTAACCAGCAGCTGCCGACAACCGGTCCCATAGTATGCATGTTTGGCAACTATGAAAAAAAAAAAAAAAAAAAAAAAAATTACATGGTACCCAAAGGCATGGTTTTAAATTTCAACTAAAATCCGAAATTTTCAGGTTTCGGTCAACCCGGAAACCGAAATTGGGGGTACCCATAACCATGCTTTTAAATTTCGACCAAAATCTGAAATTTCGGATTTCGGTGGAGACCGACTCCGAAATCACTATTATCTGAAACGGTACTTAATTGTGCCGAAATTTCGTTTTTCCCCTAAATTACAGCCAAAAAAACCTGTTTTTAAAATTATTTTAATATTTTACCAAAATTTCGGCCGAAATTTTATATTGAATAAAATACTCTTTTCTTTGTTGTATGGGATTTCGACCAAAATTTTGAAATTTCAGGGGTCCAAAACCGGTACCGAAACCAAAATTTTAAACCATGCCCACTACGTTACATTATTTCGACCGAAATTTCAGTGGAAATTTCATCTGAAATTTAAGAAAAGACAAGCTAAAATCTCAATGTTTATTAATTATTTAATATTTTCCCGGCCGAAATTTCGGTTTCCGTGAGGACCAAAAAGCAATCCGAATCGGAGATCTGAAACCGTGCCCAAAGACGAGAGAACGGCAGAGAGGGTAGGGTGAGAGAGTTTAGAGGGTAGGAGCGAAAAGCATGTGATGGGGTTGGTAAACAAAGAAAAAATATTCCCTACTTCGAATTGGATTTTTTTTGTCTTAATACTCTCTTGAGTTTCCTCCCTATCGATTCTCTCTTTCCATCACGTCTTTTCCTGCCTCGGGACCTCATATTTTATAATCGAGGATAGTAAAATTCTGGATTTTACAAGCTAAAACTTAGATTTTATAACCTAAGACCTAAATTTCTTCAAATGTGGTGTCTTGGGTTCAAGGCAAGGCAAGAGCATCGGACCATGGAGATTGGCTAAGTTTTTGGATTAAATTATTTGTATGATTAACGACAATTTTCTTTCTTTTGTTCATGTCCCTCGGAGCACCAACGATTTAGCAGATCGGCTCGCTAAATCCGGGGCATTGAGAGATAGGTAAACTTTCATGGTTGCCAAACATGAAGATACCTTAATGTGGTGCCCCTACTAGACCGTCCATCTGATTGGCTCTTGCGCTTGGGTTTTATATGCAGCTTTTGGCAGTCAACTTTGAATGGAAAAAAAATTCATGGCATTAGATCTTGTTAGACCAAAAATCGGTAACAGGTACAGCAGTGGCGTAAGAGCTGAGAGCGAGCGACGAGGGAGGTTGAGTATGAGTCCTGCGGTGAGTGCTTAGTCCTGCACAAGGCAAGCGAGGTCAGAAGACCAGACCGGGTTTTACTCCGGACAGGCCCTTCGACACTCAAGTCAGTATGAGCAGGAGTGAAGGGGAGATGTCTTAAGAGTTTAGGGAGAGAAGGGATTTTCGCATTACCCATCAGTCTGAGCTTTAGTCCCCTATTTATAGGGAAAATCTGTTGAGGTGTCCTGGACAGGTGTCCAGGACAGGTGGCGGCCTGTGAGAGGCTGGATCTCACCTACTCTGAACAGGTGGCAGCCTGTGAGAGGCTGAGTCTCACCTACTCTGGGACAGGTGGCAGCCTGTGAGAGGCTGGGTCTCACCTACTTTGGGACAGGTGGCAGCCTGTGAGAGGCTGGATCTCACCTACTCTGAACAGGTGGCAGCCTGTGAGAGGCTGAGTCTCACCTACTCTGGGACAGGTGGCAGCCTGTGAGAGGCTGAGTCTCACCTACTCTGGGACAGGTGGCAGCCTGTGAGAGGCTGGTGTTTTCACACCCCATCAGTTGCCCCCCAGTTTTCCAAGTCATTGAAGGACTTGGGAAAGTGTGATCACTCGTTTTTCTGGATGGGGAGACGTTGTTCGGGGGTGAATCGAAGAATTTAGCACGGAGTCCGGAGTTCGCAGTCCGGATTTCGGAGTTCGGAGTTCGCAGTCCGGCGTCCGGAGTACGGCTTCAACCGGACTGGCTCCTGGCGCAACACAGAGTCAAATATCCAGTCCGGAGTTCGCAGTCCGGAGTCCGGAGTTGGGAGTTCGCAGTCCGGAGTACAGCTTCAACCGGACTGGCTCCTGGCGCAACACAGAGTCAAATATCCAGTCCGGAGTTCGCAGTCCGGAGTCCGGAGTTGGGAGTTCGCAGTCCGGAGTACGGCTTCAACCGGACTGGCTCCTGGCGCAACACAGAGTCAAATATCCAGTCCGGAGTTCGCAGTCCGGAGTCCGGAGTTGGGAGTTCGCAGTCCGGAGTCCGGAGTTGGGAGTTCGCAGTCCGGAGTACGGCTTCAACCGGACTGGCTCCTGGCGCAACACAGAGTCAAATATCCAGTCCGGAGTTCGCAGTCCGGAGTCCGGAGTTGGGAGTTCGCAGTCCGGAGTACGGCTTCAACCGGACTGGCTCCTGGCGCAACATAGAGTCAAATATCCAGTCTGGAATTCGCAGTCCGGAGTCCGGAGTTGGGAGTTCGCAGTCCGGAGTACGGCTTCAACCGGACTGGCTCCTGGCGCAACATAGAGTCAAATATCCAGTCTGGAGTTCGCAGTCCGGAGTCCGGAGTTGGGAGTTCGCAGTCCGGAGTACGGCTTCAACCGGACTGGCTCCTAATGCTTCATAGAACGCGTTATATCCAGTACGGTTTTTTCCGGACTGAATTTTGTCTTCTAGCGGCCAGTTCGGTGCGGACCGGACTGATTTTTGTCGTCTTGTGAGAACGCGTTATATCCAGTACGGTTTTTTCCGGACTGAATTTTGTCTTCTAGCGGCCAGTTCGGTGCGGACCGGACTGATTTTTGTCGTCTTGTGAGAACGCGTTATATCCAGTACGGTTTTTTCCGGACTGAATTTTGTCTTCTAGCGGCCAGTTCGGTGCGGACCGGACTGATTTTTGTCGTCTTGTGAGAACGCGTTATATCCAGTACGGTTTTTTCCGGACTGAATTTTGTCTTCTAGCGGCCAGTTCGGTGCGGACCGGACTGATTTTTGTCGTCTTGTGAGAACGCGTTATATCCAGTACGGTTTTTTCCGGACTGAATTTTGTCTTCTAGCGGCCAGTTCGGTGCGGACCGGACTGATTTTTGTCGTCTTGTGAGAACGCGTTATATCCAGTACGGTTTTTTCCGGACTGAATGCCGAGTGCGGAGTGCGGAGTGCGGAGTGCGGAGTGCGGAGTGCGGAGTGCGGAGTGCGGAGATCCATCTTTGGGACGTGAATGTTTACGCGCGTGCTTGATCGTATTGATGGTGGGAGAATGTGTCCGTCATAAATAGGGGACACGTGGCGCAATCCGGATGGCCTCGAGATGCGTGCATCGCATTTATTACCCCACCGCCTCTGAAAAACTATATAAGGAGGTTTACCCCCCTTCACTTTTTACTTTTTACCTTTCATCTTTTTTCTCTTCTTGCTCTGGGAGTTTCCACTTCTCAGTTCGCAGCTCGCAGTCCGCAGATCGCAGATCGCAGTTCGCAGCCCGTAGCTCGCAGTCGCGTTCCAAGATCTTTTAAGAGCTCCACTCACCGGTATTCCTCTCAGCCCTTCCTTTTACTATGTCTGATAGTACTTCCGATTCCGAGTCCGGTACGGGGTCCTCCACTAGCAGTATTTCGGAGTTTAGGATGCCTCAGGAGCCTTTTTTGGCTAGTCCGTCTGATAGGATAGACCTTGTAGATAGTGACGACGGAGGGGATAGGGATGAAGTGATCTTAGATCTGAATGCCACTCCACCCTTGACTGGCAGTCTCCCGCGAGCAGGAGGGAGTGTTGAGAGCGACGTTGCTGAAGCGTCCACAACATTCCTTCCTGGCCGGGCCGTGGAGGTGATCGCTAGAGCGCGGATGGATGCCGATCCAAAATACAACTTGCGAGCTCTAGTCGAGGAGAACTACCTCACCAGGTCTATGCTGGGAGATATCAGGGATAAATACTGTGTGCCCCCGAGATTTGAGCTGAGGGCAGCTATAGAGGGAGACAGAGCCTGCAACGAGAGCCAGGATCTCTGTATTTATGAGGAGTCACTGAGGGCAGGACTCCGATTTCCGTTGCACCCCTTTTTCTCAGCGGTGCTGCGATACTACGGACTAGCCCCGGCCCAGGTAGCTCCGAACTCATGGAGATTATTAGTTGGGTTTTTATACCTCGTCCACGGTCGGTTAGAGAGGAGCGTGACTTTGTCACTGTTCCGTGCTTGTGCACACCTGAAGAAGCATAAAGAAGGGGGCTGGATCTACATTAGCCAGCGCCCTGAACGGAAGATAATCACTGGCATTCCTTCGTCGATTCACTCGTGGAAGAACAGATTCTTCTATGTTGTGGATCAGGAGGCCAGTGAGCCCTGGTCCGTCCCTCTAGTGTGGGACACTCCAGATACCTCAAAACTGAGTCGAAAGCCGCTCCTCGAAGGTGAGGACAGTATAACATTCGCCTTGATGCGGAAGGAGATTGAGCAATCGGGCCTCATCCGTTGTAAGGAGTTTTCTGAAGAGGCGATTCTGGTCGGGCTGGGCGTGAGTGCCGCGACTCCAGAACGTATGTAGCTAGACTTGTCTATGCAATCTGTTTATTTTTTTATATACTTGCTTCTGACCGTTGGCTGCTCATTTGTCTTGCAGAGATGAAGAAACAATCAACCGTCGAGAAAATCAGGCAGGGAGCTCAACCGCGGGCACAAGAAGGTGCTCAACAGGCGCAGCAGGAGCGCCAGAAGAGAAAAGCGACTGTGCTGGGGAGTCCGGCCCCGTCACAGGGCATTCCTCCCCCATCCCAGAGGCCCAAGACTAAGGTGAAGCTAGTAGGCCCCTTTGCTCAGGGCGGTGGCTCTTCTAAGTCCGGTGGTGCTTCTACCGGAGCCGGTTCTGGGGCTCGCCCTCCTGCGGGGATTAGTGAGCAAGTCTTTCGACCCAATTGGGCCGTTCTGAAGGATGACACTGCCTTAGGCGAGAGCCGGGTAGCAGCAGAGCTTATGAGCAAGTGTTTGCTGCAGAAGGACAAGCAACAGGTCCTTTACGAGCCGCCAGCTACAGGAGAGGAGGCTGTGTTGTCCTCCGCTTACCAGGTAAGGAAGTAGTGCTTTGATTTGCTAACTTTCTGCCCATTTCTTCCTTTCACCATACTGATGCCTGTTTCTTTCTGTTCTTTCTTCAGATCTTGCTATACTATAATGACCTCAAGGAGAAGAGTAAGAGCTTCTCCCAAGCCATTACTTCATCTGAAGAGGTGAACGGAAAGTTGGCCGCTGAGGTGCAGGAGCTTCAAACGAGCATTGGGCGAATAGAGGAGGAGAAGAAGTTGTTAAAAGAAGATCTGGCCGCAGAGAAGAGGAAACTGGCCAAGGCTGCTGAAGCCATGGAGGCTCAAAGAGGAAGGGCCACTGACAGGCAGGAGAAGGCAGTAAAAGAGGCCACAGAGGCAAAGGAGGCTGAACTTTTCAGCCTGTCGAGCGAGGCTTACAGTCTTGGATACTACGACTGCCTCCAGGAGCTCCAGGCCTGCAATCCAAATCTATTGATGCAGAACATGACTCTCCCTGCCAGGCCGAAGATTACTGATGAGGAGCCAGATACTCCTGCTGATACTCCTGCTGACATCACCTCTTTTCCAGATGCTTAGAGATTTTTTTTTTTTGTTTTGTCTTTGTTTTGACCTCTTTTTGTAATGGTCCTTGAGACCCTACAGCTTTTACCAGCATGTTTAAAGTGAATTTTGTAATGGCCCTCGAGGCCCCACATATTCTGATCAATGAAATTTGTCTGTCTCTGATACTTCTCAGCTGAGTGATTTGCTTGACTTTGTCTTTTTATTTTGATAACCTGTGAGTGAGGCCGTTGATGGTCGAATTGCGACGAACTGGTCTTTTAACAAGTACCCAAGTTTTGTGAACTGGGTTTCCAGTGAGTACCCAAGTTTTGTGAACTGGGTTTCCAGTGCGTACCCAAGTTTAAGAACTGGGTTTCCAGTGAGTACCCAAGTTTTGTGAACTGGGTTTCTAATGAGTACCCAAGTTTTGTGAACTGGGTTTCCAGTGCGTACCCAAGTTTAAGAACTGGGTTTCCAGTGAGTACCCAAGTTTTGTGAACTGGGTTTCCAGTGCGTACCCAAGTTTAAGAACTGGGTTTCCAGTGAGTACCCAAGTTTTGTGAACTGGGTTTCCAGTGCGTACCCAAGTTTAAGAACTGGGTTTCCAGTGAGTACCCAAGTTTTGTGAACTGGGTTTCCAGTGCGTACCCAAGTTTAAGAACTGGGTTTCCAGTGAGTACCCAAGTTTTGCGAACTGGGTTTCCAGTGCGTACCCAAGTTTAAGAACTGGGTTTCCAGATATAAAAATGACACTGAATTTGCAAGAAGATTTTTTATTCATAATAACAAATATACAAATTTACAAGATCACCTTTTCACGCCGGATAATTCGACTACTGATAATATTTCCTGAGGTTTTTGGAGTTCCATGCATGAGGTAATAGGTGCTCCTCCAGTGTCTCTAGCCTGTAGCTTCCTGGCCGGATAACTTCCTTCACTCGATAGGGTCCCTCCCAAGTTGGGGAAAGTTTCCCTACTTTCGTCGGCTGGGAGACGGCTGCCTTTCTCAGGACCAGATCCCCTGTCCTGAATTCTCTGGGGCGGATTTTGGAGTCGTGATAATTCGACACCTTCTGCTTATAAGCGGCGACCCGGATTCGAGATTCCTCCCGGATTTCTTCTAATAAGTCGAGGTTGGCGCGGAGTCCGTCGCTGTTCAGTTGCTCATGGAAACTGATGACTCTGGGAGATGGGGTGCCTATATCAACAGGTATCACGGCTTCAGTTCCAAAAGAGAGGTTGAATGGTGATTCACCAGTCGTCGTGCGAGGAGTGGTGCGGTAAGCCCACAGAACATGGTAGAGCTCATCTGCCCATCGGCCAGCCTTTTCATCCAGCCTTTTCTTTATCCCTTGAAGCAAGATCCTATTGGTTACTTCTGTTTGCCCATTGGTCTGGGGGTGAGCAACCGAAGTGAATCTCTGTTCAATCTTTAGGTCAGAGCAGAACTTCCGAAAGTTCCGGCAGTCGAACTGTTTGCCGTTATCTGTGATTAAGGCACGGGGAATCCCAAATCTGCAGACCACTGCCTTCCAGAAGAAATTCTGTATATTCTGCTCAGTGATCTGGGCTAGAGGTTCTGCCTCCACCCACTTGGTGAAGTAGTCGATTGCCACTACTACGAATATGCGCTTTCCGGAAGCCGGTGGAAAAGGACCAAGAATGTCCATCCCCCATACTGCAAAAGGGAGTGGACTGATAATTGGGGCCATCGCCACAGCAGGCTGGTGGATGGTGGGGGAGAATTTCTGGCACCTCTCGCACTTTTTAACCAAATTCAGCGCGTCTTGTCGTATGGTGGGCCAATACAATCCTCTGAGGAGTACCTTGATCGCCAGGGCTTTGCCCCCCAGATGTTCTCCGCAGATTCCTTCATGAGTCTCTTGCAATGCGTACGCGGCGTTACTTGGTCCCAGACACTTCAGGTACGGGAGAGTGTAGGACCTTTTATACAAAATGTCACCGCTGAGGGAGAATCGGGCGGCTCTCTGTATCACCTTACGGGCTTCCTTCTTATCTTCGGGAAGTTTCGCGTCCCGTAAGTAATGAATGATCTCATCCATCCAGCACGGCTCGTTCTCCACCTGCATTATATCTGCGGCTTCCCTTTCGATGCTAGATCTTTGTAGAAATTCCATACGTATGCTTCCAAGAGTGGTGTATCCAGAAGCAGCCAGCTTCGACAGTACATCTGCTTTGGCATTTTCTGTCCGCGGTATTCTGATGACCTCGAAACTGGCAAACCGGCTGGAGAGTTGATGAACCTTAGCAAGATACTTAACCATACGCTCATCTCGGGCTTCGTAGACCCCTTGGATCTGATTTGCTACCAGCTGTGAGTCGCAGTATGCTTTTAATTTCCGGGCGCCGGTCTGAATTGCTAGGTTCATTCCGGCAAGGAGGGCTTCATATTCTGCCTCATTGTTGGACGCACGGAATCCGAATCTCAGAGCATAATCCGCAGTGAACTCCTCAGGCCCAGTGAGGATGAGGCCTGCTCCACAGCCGTTTTTATTTGAAGAACCGTCGACATATACTTCCCAAGTTGGTGTGCTGGTCATGGAGTCCTGCTCTGCCAGGGGTTGCAAGATTTCTGTCTGAGTTTCTGCTATGCATTCGTCAGGAACCGCTTTCTCTGCAACTGGGAGTTGTACCGTTTCAGGGTCGGCGACTTGCTGGGGGATGGTGCACTCCGCTACGAAATCTGCCAGTACTTGGGCCTTGATGGCTGGCCTTGGAGCGTACTGGATGTCGAACTCGCTCAGCTCTACGGCCCATTTCACAAGTCGTCCGGAGATATCTGGTCGATGGAGTACTTGCCGGAGCGGCTGGTCAGTCAAGACCTTTACAGTATGAGCTTGAAAGTACGGTCTTAATTTTCTTGCAGCCATTACCAGCGCGTAAGCCAATTTCTCGACCCGCTGGTACCTTGTTTCTGCGTCGTGAAGAACCTTGCTGACATAATAGATTGGTTTTTGCTGGCGGTGCTCCTCGCGGACGAGGACAGCTGCCAGTGCCGTGGAGCTAACGGAGAGATATAGAAATAATTCCTCACCTGGCTCCGGCTTTGTTAATAATGGCGGGGAGGACAGATACCTTTTCAGCTCGTCGAAGGCAATCTGGCATTCTTCCGTCCAGGGCGCAGTTTTGAGGCCCTTAACCGCACTGAAAAAAGGCAGGCATCTCTCCGCCGATTTGGAGATGAAGCGACCCAGCGCCGCTATCATTCCCGTGAGCCGCTGAACTTCTCTGATGGTTCTTGGGGCGGTAAGCTCTACCACAGCTCTGATCTTCTCGGGATTTGCTTCTATCCCTCGCTGACTCACCATGAATCCCAAGAACTTCCCCGAACTGACACCAAAGGTGCACTTGGTGGGGTTGAGTTTCATGTTGTGCTTCTTGAGGACCTGAAATGTTTCTCTGAGATCAGACACGTGGTCCTGTGCGCTTCGACTTTTGACCAGCATATCATCCACATACACTTCCATATTTCGGCCGATCTGGTTCTGAAAAAGTCTGTTCACCAGCCTTTGATAAGTAGCTCCGGCGTTTTTGAGGCCGAAGGGCATGACTCGGTAGCAATAAGTCCCTTGATCTGTGACGAATGAGGTCTTTGGTATATCCGATTCGTACATCCTGATCTGGTTATATCCGGAGAAGGCGTCCATGAAGCTCAACAGTTCATGACCCGCTGTGGCGTCGATGAGCTGATCGATCTTCGGGAGCGGGTAACTGTCCTTGGGACAAGCCTTATTCAGATCAGTAAAATCGACGCAGGTTCTCCACTTTCCATTAGTCTTCTTGACTAGGACTACATTTGCTAGCCAGTCCGGATATCGAATCTCGCGAATAAAGTCAGCCTTCAGAAGCCTCTCCACTTCTTCTTTTATTGCCTGTCGCCTTTCAAAAGCAAAGTGTCTCCTTTTCTGTTTCACCGGTCTGCAGGTTGAATCGACACCAAGCCTATGAGTGCTGATCTCTGGATCGATGCCGGGCATATCGGCAGGAACCCATGCAAAGACATCTGCATTGCCCTGGAGAAACTCGGTGAGTTGATGTTGAATGCTACTACTAAGGGAGGAACCGATCAGAGCGACTTTCTCACCGTCCTCCGGGCACAGTGGGATGGAGAGTAGGTCCTTAGCGGGTTGAGTACCCCTGAGTTCGTCCCTTACATCAAGCAGTTCGATTGGCAGTGATTCCACTGCGTTTTTACCTTTCAGTGCCATTGCATAGCACTCCCTTGATTGAGGCTGATCTCCGCGAACTTCCCCCACACCATTAGGGGTTATGAATTTCATTTTTTGGTGGTAGGCTGAGGCGACTGCTCGGATCAGATTCTGGCCAGGCCGTCCCAAGATAGCATTATAGACCGAGGTGGCCTTCACTACCAGGAAGTTAACCATGGCGAATGCTTGACGAGGTGGGTCTCCGACAAGAACGGGGAGCTCAATCTGCCCCACTACTTTCACGACCTCTCCAGAGAAGCCGAACAAATCTGAGTTCGCCGGCCTTAGACGGTCGTCGCCTATCATCATTTTCTCGAAGGCATGGTAGTATAGAATATCCGCTGAGCTCCCGTTGTCCACAAGAATTTTCTTTACCTCCCAGTTGGCAACGAGCATGGTTAACACCAATGCATCGTCGTGGGGCAAAATAAGGCTGTCCAGATCTGCGTCTGAGAAGGAGATCTCATTCTCCGTTCTTGACTTTTTGCTGGTTGTGTGAACGGCGTTAACTTGCCGTGCATATGCTTTTCGAGCAGCAGAGGAGGTGCCCCCGGCGGCTGGTCCGCCCATGATTGTATTGATAACCCCCCTTGGTTGAGATCGGGGTGCCTCAGGCTGCGCGTCGGTGACCTGAGAAGTCTTATCCTGAGGAGGGGGCTGCGGTGATCTTCGAGGGCTACGGCCCTGGGGACTCTTTCCTTTGCGCCCTTGGGTGCGGCCGTCATTCTGGATGTATTTTTTCAAATAACCCCGGCTGATCAGCTGCTCAATTTCTCCCTTGAGCTGCCAGCAATCCTCTGTGTCATGGCCGTGGTCCTTGTGGAACCGACAGTACTTTGAAGGATCTCTTCTGTTTCCTTTGGAGATCATTCTGGGCGGCCACTTCACAAACTCCTCCTCACTGATCGCTGCCAGTATGTGCTTTCTAGAGGTATTGAGAGGTGTGAAGTTCTCTTCTCTTCTCTGAGGGGGTGGAGACTTCTCTTTCCTGGGAGGTTTATCCTCCCTACGCTGTTTAGGCAGATTCTTCTCTTCAGAGGTTATCCTCCGGTTTGAATTAAGAGCTGCCAGTGTTTCTTCCACTGTTATGTACTCTTCTGCCCCGGCCATGAGATCCGCCAGTGAGTGCGGATTTTGCCGAGCCACCGCTCGACGGAAATCATCAGATCTTGCACCGGTGAGGAGTGCGTTCATAGCCGCTGAGGGATCTAAATTGGGCACCTGTAGTGCCTCCCTGTTGAAGCGGCGGACGAACACCTTCAGGGGCTCATTGTCTTCCTGTCGCAAGGCCATCAGGGAGGCTGTTGTTTTCTTTGGCCTGCGGCTGCTCATGAAGTGGCGGACGAGGTCCTCTCCAAAATCGTCGAAATTGTTGATGGAGTTTGGTTTGATCCTGGAGTACCAGTCTCTTGCCGCGCCAGTGAGCGTCGTTGGGAAGGCTCTGCAGATGAAGCTGTCGGAGGCGCCGTGGAGGAGCATCATTGTTCTAAATGTTTCCAGATGATCCACGGGATCGGTAGTGCCGTCGTACTGAGGGACGGCAGGCATCTTAAATCCTCTGGGTGCTGGAGCACTCAGGACATCCTTAGTGAATGGCGTTCTGCTTGAGAACGCTCTAGAGGCGGGCCGGCTCTGGTCCTTCGCCAATTCCTCTATCCGGTGGTTCATCTCCTCCATTCTCTGTAGCAGCGGATCCGTTCTGCGGTCTGGGGACCTGATTCTTCCCACAAATGGGCTTGCCGCAGAACCGGACTGACTTTCCGGACTCCTACGACGAGGTCGAGATTTTGCCGGTGGCAAACGATCTTCGTGAGGCCGGCGCCTCTGCGTGGAGCGAGACCGCGATCTTTCGCGGTGATGAGGTTCTGTCTGGGCGTGCCTCACTATGGGGCGATAAACTTGTCTAGCGGAGTGATGAGTTCTGCCCTCCCCGTGACGTGATGACTCTCCCCTGTGGACTCCTTGGGCAGATCGCGGGGCCTCTGGAAGAGGTGGAGGGGGTGCTTGAAGTAGTTGTTGGTACTGACCAACAAGGGCCGTCATCTGCTGGAAGAGGGCTTGGACTTGCTCCGAGGTGGGCACGGGATTGTGATGCTCCGAGCGAGAAAGGCTTTGGTCGGCAGAAGCTGCCACTACCATCGAGGCGATTCGACCACTCCGGGTCCTGCGAGGTAGCGCGGCTTGGTCGTTCTGCGCAGAAGCTAATCGCGCACTCTTGCGCCCTGCCATTTTGTAAGTGAGATGTAAGAACAGCTTTTAGTTCTTGGTCCCACGGATGGCGCCAATCTGTTAGACCAAAAATCGGTAACAGGTACAGCAGTGGCGTAAGAGCTGAGAGCGAGCGACGAGGGAGGTTGAGTATGAGTCCTGCGGTGAGTGCTTAGTCCTGCACAAGGCAAGCGAGGTCAGAAGACCAGACCGGGTTTTACTCCGGACAGGCCCTTCGACACTCAAGTCAGTATGAGCAGGAGTGAAGGGGAGATGTCTTAAGAGTTTAGGGAGAGAAGGGATTTTCGCATTACCCATCAGTCTGAGCTTTAGTCCCCTATTTATAGGGAAAATCTGTTGAGGTGTCCTGGACAGGTGTCCAGGACAGGTGGCGGCCTGTGAGAGGCTGGATCTCACCTACTCTGAACAGGTGGCAGCCTGTGAGAGGCTGAGTCTCACCTACTCTGGGACAGGTGGCAGCCTGTGAGAGGCTGGGTCTCACCTACTTTGGGACAGGTGGCAGCCTGTGAGAGGCTGGATCTCACCTACTCTGAACAGGTGGCAGCCTGTGAGAGGCTGAGTCTCACCTACTCTGGGACAGGTGGCAGCCTGTGAGAGGCTGAGTCTCACCTACTCTGGGACAGGTGGCAGCCTGTGAGAGGCTGGTGTTTTCACACCCCATCAGATCTTAAGAAGAGTCATGAGATGATTGGCGTGAGGGGCTAATCAGTAGTAGTGGGCATGTTTCATTGTAATACAATGAAACATGTTGCTTGTGAGAACAGCCACACGGTCCGAGGGATTTGCTAGCTAATTTCGCGGAAAGGCATTTCACGTCGGCCTTTTGCATGTGATAACAGCCACACAGGTTGACTTTTTGGCACATTTTGTCTTATTCGAGGTGGCTATTCTCACATGCAAAAGTCAGACGCGAAATGGCTTTCCGCGAAATTGGCTAGCAAATCCCTATAAAATATAATCCAAAGAAGAAGGGGTGGAAATGCTGGAATCATTTCTCATTTATAAAATATAATCCAAATTTTCAATTAGTGATGAACCTTTGAAACTTAAATAAGTCCCCCCCATATGTCAACATTTATTAGGCAAAATTCCTTTGACAAAATATGGGATTTCCTTTCAAGGAACCTCATAGGGTTTTACTGTTAAATAAGGATATGCTGTGACTCCATGCATAAATCATGGTAAATGTGATAAAGTCTGTTGATTAGCTGGCACTATCTTTACTGGGATGATGCATACGCTGTAAATCAAATTCAATGCATAAATGATGGAAAATCTGATAAAGTCTGTTGATTAGCATTGGGCCCATCTTTAGTGGGATGATCCTAGCCCCACCTTTGGACAGCTTAGTTTGAATGCCACACACCACCAAACACCTTGCAATTACAGGCTGATTGGATGCACAAGAAATAATTTTGTATCATATGCTTCACTGTAATACAATGAGGTGAGCCCACTACAGTATGATGGATCCTACTTTTGACTGATTTGAACTTTCAATTTGAAATATCACCCACAAACATATCTTCCTTTCTTTGATTTGAACTGTCCATTTGTTAAGTTTGAATGCCACAACCACCAAACAGCTTGCAATTACAAGCTGATTGGATGCACAAGAAATAATTTTGTATCATATGCTTCACTATAATACAATGAGGTGGGCCCACTACAGTATGATGGATCCTACTTCTGACTGATTTGAACTTTCAATTTGATACATCACCCACAAACATATCTTCCTTTCTTTGATTTGAACTGTCCATTTGTTAGAGAAAACAAAAGAACGTTTTGAGGGGAAATGACAGGTCGTAATTTAGTATCTCACTGATTATGGTCTAGTTTAGATATTCAATTTTACTGGACTATGAGGGTAATTTGCATGTGTACTTGCAATCCAACCCTAAATCTTAAGACATTCCTTTCAAAGTTTGTTCGTTGAAATGAGAATTGAGCCAAAGAAGACTTCAAATGGCATCTTAGCTGGTCTCTTTTGGTAATACTATGGAAACCCACAAAACTAATAATACCACAGTCTGCATTGGTTGACTGGTGGTTCTGTTTGGATTGCTGGAAAAAAAATTCTAGAAGAAATTTTTTTCCTTGAAACAATTTAGAGAAATTATATGATTGTGTCTTATTTAGACAAATAATATCCTAAAATTTAAAGGTTCTCCTCCGTTTGGTTGCCAGAATTTTTTTGGTTTTTGGGATTTTTGTGGAACAAAAAACTTCCTGGGAGACTGGTGGGAAAAAAAACTCCCTGGAAGTATCCCGGTAAAATAAAAATCCCATGTTTGGTTGACTGGACTATGGTGGGAAAAAAAATGCTTTGTTTGGTTACTTGAACTGTTGGGAAGAAAGAAAATCTTCTGCAAGCTTATTTTTGGTTCGTGGGATTATTTTGGTTTTTGGGAGTATTTTTTTTCCTTCCTCGGGTTCCGTGCAGGGTTATTTTGGTTCCTGGGATTATTTTGGGCCCAGCAACCAAACGTGGGTTTCCTACGGAAATTCAACAAAAGTCCCAAGAACTATAAACGTGGGTTTCCTAGCTGGTATTTCATAATCAATTAATTATTTCCAACCAGGGCCCAGGAGTTAGCTCAAGAGCAAGTGACAGAGCCATGAATTAGCTCCACGGTGCAGAGAATTGGTATTTCATAATCAATTAATTATTAGAAAGACAAAAAATCAATAGATGGCACAAATTTCAATTTAAATATCTTTAATTTAAAAAATCCTTTAATATTTATTTTTTCATGCAAATCAACAATTGAAGCATCTGAGGCTGCATCAATCGGGGATACACGACAGAAGGAATTGTTCTATCTCTAAATTTCACCTTCACCGAGCATAGGTTTATTTCAAAAATCTTTTTTCTTTTCTAGAGAGAGTTTATCCCATTGTCCTAGGTGACTTTTCAAATTTAAGAACAACCTTGTTTTAATTATGGGCCCACTATTGTGGGACCCACGATAAGGAATTGGAGATCATCTGAGCCATTTAATATGTTATGGATAGTTGATCTTTATCATGTGTGGCCGCTAGGTTGGCTGGGTAGATATGCGCACCTAGGTCGTAGTGTTAATGTGTCGTGCTTTGTTCGTAATGCTTCCTTGAGGAGGAAGGGGAGTGGAGCCAACTAAAAGCCAGGACGTAGAGTGGAGGGTTCCCTTCTACAGCCGGAGGTTTCGTGTTCATGAGCATGATGTGACATGTTATTGTGATAATCGTTGGTGAAGCGCCGGCACTAGAGCTGTTGGATCAAATATCAAGGGCAGTACTTTTGACGTATAGCCCACACGAGACTTGACGGTCGGGCACCATATAATTTCTTACCCTGAATAAAACTTCGGATCACGCTGATTTTTTATTTTTATTTTTTTGTGAGCGATGCTCTACGGCACCGATACTGTGAGCTAGTGGGGGACCCATCCAATCTTAGCTCCCCACATTTATTTTGAACATTAAAATAATAGTTTCAGTAATTTTAGCAACAAAAGAGAATTTTGAATAGGTCGAAAAATGGAAATTCTGCAAAACATTTTCCGTTTCTAATATGCCCGAAAATTCCAGCAATCCGAACAGGGCTGCTACTATTAAGCTTTTGGTCACTTCTCACCCCACATTCATGTCCTCTCAAGTCTGCTTCCAACCTTTCCTACCCCTCTCTCCAACCACTTGATAAACTAATATTCCATGTAAAAAAAAACCTTCCTGGCTGCCAAAAGATGGCCTAAATACAATGTATAAGATATCTCTCGGGTCAAATTTGCATCAATCTACAACATCCAATCAATGGCCCACTGCGGACACTAAGGCCACAGCAGCGGCAGCGTGTAGCGGCCCAGGATGAAGGGCCTAGGATCCTATATGAGACCCACCAACATATTGGACAGATCAAACCAATCACACGATCTTAATTATCCAATCAAAAAGCCTATCATTTATAATTTGAGCAGGGCAAAAGCCAATTTGCCTTTTTTTCGAATGGCTGAAAAGCCAATTTGGAAACCTTTGATTAGTGATATTTTTAGGCTACTAGCAGGTGAATTCAACAAGTGAGGAATCCATTGAATGGGAAAGAGTCAAGACGATTAAGCATGGATGGGAATAACATTATGAATATGTTGAAAATTTCAACCAAGCATGGTTTTCAACTCCCACACTTTCTAGATAGCTTTTTTATTCAAAAGAAATGGTGGGACTATATTTGAGAACATCTGTCAATGGGATTCATCTAAGCTCAGCCTGGGTTAAAATCAGGCATAGATCAGATGGTTAGCTTAATTCGAAGTGTTATTTTTTAATCAGATGAAAATTAAGTGCAGCCAAAGTCAAGCTCAAAATAGTAGAATGAAATTTAGAGAAATGCCAAGCAAAAGAAAAGAATAGTCTATTTGCATGATGTAAAGAAGTTTGAGAATATTAGAAATCGAATGACGCTTGCTGCACAAAAATTACCTTCGACCAGTTACAATTCCCCCTTACAACTCACGATATCTATCCCGGATGTCCTCAATTGAATTTACATTGGCTAAAAAGGCTTGAAATAAATTAGCCATTTGGCATTTTAATTTCAAACTATTCAGCCTCTTCTAATGATCCGCGTTACATGAACAGGAGGTTTGGAAGAACCAAATCCTAAACCTGATGAAAAGCTACAACAACGAAGAATGATATTTATAAAAGAACATTAAAGAGAAATTTAAAAATATTGGAATAGATATCAGGTAGACCCGTGTGGTGAATTACCGAAATCCAGAATTGGAGATGACACGTTAGTCGGATAATGGTTTGGTAAATAGTTGATATCCACAGTCAATACAGTCAGAAGAGCGTTTCCAGCAGCTTGGGAGATGTCAAAGATGCCACACACTTGAACTGTTAAAACAGCACTCACAATTTAAACATAAAGTAGAAATACAAAGTAAAAGAAATGTAGTTCAGGGCTATAATATTGCTATGATTGTGTACGAACCATAATTTGAAAACTCAAAATTTGGTGGGATTTGATGAGGGACGAGTTCGATTTGACCCGAAACTCAGGATAGAGCTTACTCAATGTTTTCAATTAAAAAAGGCCGCATAGTCAGATCCGATGTTTTTCAAGTTCTCTATCAACCAATTTCATGTTTTAATAAAAACTTTCTACCCCAATAAGTAAATCAAATGCAGCTCAGTGCTATAATAATGCTATGATTGTGTAGGAACCACAATTTGAAATTTTGAAACTTGGCAGGACTTGCTGAGGAACCAAGTTGATTTGACCAGAAATTCAGGGTAGAGCATAATCAAGGTTTTAAATTTCACAGGCCCGTGTGGTAAGATTTCAAGCTTTTCGAGTTCTCTGTCAAGCTTTTTCAAGTTCTAATAAAACATTTTACCCCATTAAGTCAATTTGAATCTTAATGGAGACAACTGAGATTTTCTATAAATCAAATGGAGTCCTCAAGCAAAAAGCATCAGCCCTAATTTCGCACCAAAAGTTTAACTGTATTGAATATAAAGCAGCAAAATGAAATTTGGCAGGAGCTTCAAATAATTCTAATGCAGTTATCAGATGTTTTATTCAACCCTGTTATGGCCTCAAAATCTAACTAACCTTGTGTTGTCTATACTTTTCACGTATGGCATGGAGAGGGCAACCTTTGGAGTTCATCTGCAAATCTTGCATCTCAATAACTGTAGCCTTGAGATCCAATGCCTTGTAAGTTGTATAGTGCTCCAGCGTTAAATTCTGCAACAAATATAAATGAACTCACATTCTAAATGTTTGAAATAAAGCAACCCGGATCCAAGAAGAAATAATTATGAATACAGACCCATGGGGTTCCAGACTGATCTATTGTCCATCTAGCAAGGAATACAGCAGATGCAGCAATGACCGAGGGAAGGAACTTCAGGAACCCATACTCAACCAACGTCAATTCTGCAAGATAATTGGCCAAGAACTCCAAGATAAGGGTAGGAACCTGCAAGTTAGAGTAATTGAGATCACTAATCCAACTTTTCTTCAGACATCAATTAAGATATGATCCTATGTTATTATCTAACTTAGGACAGGTTCTAGAGAAGCCATCCGTCATACCTTGTAAGAAGCTTGTGCTGCCCGAAGGTATCTCCTGCAAACAAAATGGGAAGAAGAGTCTTTTACTCTTTTAGAAAATTCATTCAATATTATGCAGCGATATGGAATTCTAGCATTATTTAAGATATTAGGTATTATGTGGGATAAGGTAAGTTCACCTCAGAAATGATTTTATGGTGGGTGCCGACAGCTGAAAGCCCATATAGTTCAGTACTTGACTTTCCATTTTAAGCACCTGTCAGTTTACTTGATAATCAGAATTCCCTAGGCGTCCATAAATGCAAATGGACTGATTAAGCAAAAATTTAGACACAAGTTTGCGGCTAAGCAGTGTTTTGAAAAAACCGATGTTTCATGGGCGATCTATACTTCGGCCAATGTCTGGGAAACATGGCTTTTTTATTAATTCTCCCTGACGATTTAAACAAAATGCATCCATTGCCACGGAACGGTTAAGGACATTTAAGAATCAAAGGTAACACAACAGAAGTGTTTTGAGAAATTGGGGGTATGACAATAATTTATGGCCTGGCAATATGATCATCAGTTTCTAAAAATACAAAATATATACTATTTCGTTAATGCAGTTAGGCCGTGAAGTCTGCTCTGGTTCACTTCTGATATCTTAATGCTGATTCTTGCCTTTGGATCATTAGATCACAGGCTTAACGTTTTGCTTTTATATTATTAGAAAGTTATAGTATTCAAAAAGCATCCCAAAACTAGAGTGAGAACTTTCAACATAGCCATTGGAATCGTTGGGTCATTGATGGTTGATGGATGTGAAAAATGGATAAGTGGTTTGAGGAGGAAGGGAGGAACACCCATTAGTCAGTTCCCTTGCTGGGCCACTCATAGGTTCACTTGCGTGTTCCACTCCAGCCTATTTTGTTCACTACTTCATCAGTAGATTAAGAATTTCCGCCGGGGAGGGAGGGGCGGGGGTAAAGGATATCTATTAGCAATTTAAATTCTTTAAAAGTTTTCTTTTAATGGAAACTAGGAGATTTCCATTTAAATGCTTTAAAAGCAAGTGTTCTTTTAAGGGAAACTAGGATTCTCATGATTTTTTAATTTCACTTTAGATTGGAGTTGGGAAAAAAAGTACGCTCAACTTTGGGTGCAATCAGTTTTCCAACAAAAAAATACCTGTTCTCCATGTTTCTTGTTTTGCCTTCTTCATGGAGGACTCTTCTCTTTCACAAAAGAGTGAACAGGACCTAGAGTGGGGCCTACATGTATCAGAGGAGAAAGACTGCTAATTGTGATGATGAAGAGCATCAAGATTCATCCTCATGACAGTTTTGTTTCTTTTATTATTCCATATTATTATTATCGAGTTTTCCTTTTCCATGGACAATGGAAAGTGAGACTTTGGATTGATCATGCCTGTTGTTGTAAAGTCCAGATATTATTATCAATGGTAGCATGCAAATAAAACCCATGGCTGTTGTTGTAAAGCCCAAACATTATTAGCAATGGTAGCATGCAAAGAAAAAGCATTTAAATCCATCGATTTATTGTCTGTTAATCAGTGCAATGACCCATTGCAGAATGATTTCATCTCAAGGGCTTATGTAATCTTTGCATGTTGCAGCTAACAAGACAATTAAATCTCCAACTTGACCTCACCAGCATATTCGTCAGAATTGATAAATCCTAGATCTAACGTTCCACCCCCAAGATTTGTATGTGCCGAGCGATTCAGCATTCCTAAGAGGACAAAATATTTCTCACTAGATGAAATTAGTAGGGAAATTGCTTCATAGTGCATAGACAGTGCCCGTGACCAAAATAGAAGAGAAGGAAATGCTTGATGGTGGACCCCTATGATTTGTGTTTCTTTAATAGACATTATGGTGGGTGCAATTTGCATAGTAATAATGTTGTTTCTATATAGTGGATAGGAAATGACAACAATAAAATATACCCGGAAGCAGAGCAAGTAATATAGAATTGGTGTTGTTTCTTCCCTCCGTATCAAAAATGCTTTCCATTTGATTTCAAATCCATGTAATGATTTGAGTGTTCAACACCCACTGAAATCCAAAGAAGTCAGCAGTACATACCTCTCCTCTTGTATAAGTATTGTCAGTGATGAAGCAGAATTCCTCCACACGTGGCGCACAAATTTCCTCATACTTCCTATGAACCGTTACAATAAAAAATAGAAAATCTCAGATTTCATTTCTAAAGTAAGAAATGTCGGCTACATCAGGCACCTGATTTTTATCAACCTGACAAAAATGCACTTTAACTTTGTCGATAATTATAACATCCTTATTATCTACTGCATTATAAATTTGAATGGACTCTAGGCAACTCCAACATATGCATGAATACAAAGACAAGCGTGATTGATAATGTACAATAGTAACTGATATAGGCTATTCTACTCGATAAAAAAATGAAACCACATTGAATATCCACATATATCAGGTTACATCAATTTTACACAGAATAAGCACTATATCAATTTTGTTCACGTTTACTCAGAATTTAGCAATGTTTGGATGTTCAGTTTACTATTTCGATCTCTATCTCAGATGCTTAGGCTTCCTTTTCTCTTATCAAAGTTTCGAGTTAAAAAGAATGACAATTGAAGCTTCAAACCAGTTTACCACAGAATTGAAAATGTTCCAACAAGAAAATATCTAATTTCCACGATTATCCATGTTCTGTAAATTTTGATTTGCGTCCCAATAGCCGTATAAAAAACTATCTAGAATGATAGTATTTAATGCTCTCTAAATGAGAAGGGAAGAATACTACACATAGATCCAGTATGAAAGGAGAACTTACGAGGCAATTAGCATGCAGGTAATACCAAGAAGTTGGAGTTTTTGCCTTTCAATGTAATTTTGAGAGAGAAATCGATCAATGATATATACTGTGAGGTAAAGTGTATCGGGAACAAGTTTATACTCCTCAGAAACCTGAAACCAGAATACAAACTGTTAGCAACTTAACCATTCTGCATATGTTAGTGTGAGAATGTTGCAGTAAGATGTAATTTGGTGTCTGCCATTCAAAAAAAAATGTTCAAGTAAAATGTTTAAGCTTAAAAATGTTCATTTTATGTAAACCTAGAATTTTTTTTCAATAACATCACCTTCATTCATCAGCAAAACAGAATACAAAATAAAACCCAGATAGAGGTGATCTGGACCCGAACAAGGAAAAACACAACAGAAAATCAAAAGTGTCAAACTAAAACTAGATATTGCAATCGGCAAAGCTAATCTGACATATAATCCCTAATGATCGATTATATTTCATATTGCCTAATATTCACAGTTGGTTGAAAAGAATGTGTAATTGCTTTGCACGCTTCTATCAATACATCAATTGTGTATTGCTTCACCTAGTGATACGCAAACCTTGAGAGGACTTCTAGATTTCCTCTGCCACCAGAAATAGGATAAGGAGGTGATTAACTGTTCCTGCTGTAACTAAACACATACAACTTAAATTCCGCATCCTTCTATTTCTGTTTATTAAGTGATCAATATTGACAATTTTATCCCGAACCACTGTCCAACAAAATGCTAGCACTCGCATGCTGCTGGTATGGACCACAAGGATAAAATCTTTACCACTTCCTCTTCCCTTCCACTATTGATAAATGCATGTGACAGCTCGCATTTATTGATCGAGTCTTATCTACCTAGAAATTAATGTTATCTTGCAATGTTTACCAGACATGCAGATTGCTTCACTACTCTTGCCTTGGCTTTTGTCTCTCGAATCATTCTAGCTCGCGGTATTTTACATTCTTGAAAAGTCTCTTCAGAGCAAATGTTTTCAAACATAGATCCCTCATGTCACACCTACAAATGGTAGGTAATTTTCCCAACATGCCGCTTTTGCTTCAGTGTTAGCCACCACTTTACGGCACCCTCGACCAAAGCTGTCCTCATGATGCCCAAATCATTTGATCATCTTAGGAGTTATGCTTGAGAGAGTGAGCCTTGGCGCAACGGTAAGGTTGCTCCATTGTGACCTGGTAGTCACGGGTTCGAGTCACGGAAACAGCCTCTCTGCATAGCAGGAGTAAGGCTGTGTACATCTAGCCCTCCCCTGACCCCGCAATGGCGGGAGCCTCGTGCACTAGGCTGCCCTTTTTTTAGGGGTTATGCTTCCATATATACGTCTCCAATGCTTCTACCCAATCAAGATGTTCCCTTTCATTGACACCATAAAATTCCGATATGTCTCTAATTCTTATAGATTACGATTCATGGGCTGGAATATTCCCATCATATTCTCGTTATTTAAAGTACCCATTCAAACCTAAGCTCTAATACCAAATTGATGTGAATCCATGACAGCCAAGAGAAAAAGAGAGAGAGAATAGAAAATCAAGATCAAGAAAGAAGGGAAAACGGTGAAAGGGGATGCGATTTATGAACCCAACCGAAAACGGTGAAGATTGAAAGAGGTAAAAGAAGGGAAAAGAGAAAGATAGACCGGAGAGAGAGAGAGAGAGAGAGAGAGAGTGAAACAAGAGTTTAGGGATAGAAAACTGACCTGATGTGAAGGTCAGATCTTTATACATTCCATCATTGATAGCATCCAGGAAAGTGTCTTGATGCTACATATATAAAAGAGAAAAAAAAGAACCCGAAAGTTCTAAAATCCTAAACAAAAACCCCACTTTTGGACTAAAATGACCTCTAATAACTTAAATGACTTAAATTATTCATAATACATGGTGCCTATTTAAAACACTCATAACTCAAGAAGTCAAGTGATTTTGATGGAAAAAGACAATGGTGCCCCTCTATAACTTAAGGGACTTAGAAAAACCTAAAACACACATAAAAATTAGAATATGGGGGATTGAGCCTCTAGCTCAATGGTCAAGGCTTTGGTCTTCAACCTTGAGATCGAATGTTCGATCCCAGCTTACCTACCTAAAAAATTTCAAAATATGGACCAAAGGATGGTCCCCGTCAGATATGATCATCTTATCCATCCTAGTGTCTTCATCTAATGGTTAGAAGACATCCTAACCAAAAGATAAAGAATGCACTTGCAAGCATGAAGGAGATTCTGCCCCCTCATCATGGGCTAAAGTAGCCCTATAAATCACATGCTCCTCTATAAAAGAGGAGGTTTTTCTCTAACTTTCTCCAGTAAGGAATTAATTATCAACCCTAGCCCAGTCTCTCTACACCCTTCTTTTCCAGTAAGCCTCATTTTTTGATAAATACACTCCTCTTTCATAGCTAGTAAGACATCTATCTCAACCACCTTCCCCTAGCTCAAACATATCTTTCCGTTAGTGGATTGAGCACATGAAGATCAGGCTTTAAGGAGGAGCAAGTTGTAGACAACAAAAGCAGAAGACCAAAGGTAGCAAAGAGAAAAAATAATCATCTTCCAAAAGTGATTGTGTCTGTGGGTAGGAGTTAAGTAATGTGATTCTATTCGATTGTATTTCAGCCCACTCTAGTTGATAAAAAATCCATTCTTCATCATCCCCCCCCCCCTCTTTCCCTTGAGCAAGTCGGGCACAAGTAGAGATCGAAAGTGCGATTGGAGTTATCTTCGACTCCTTCCCTGATCATAACCATGGCGGGTCCACAATCTCTGGTTTTCCTAATATGTAGTGTTTAAAAGTACCTAAGAAGGTTGTGACACAACCAAAGGATCCTCATGTGCCCTTCTGATTCCCACATAAAATGTGGCAACTCTTCCCAATAACACGCATCAAAACAGCCACTTAGGAAGCAATGTAAAATCATGTCATTTTTTGTATCAAAAATATAAAAATTGCAGCCTTAATACACCAAAAAGTATTACATTTTAGCTAAAATTGAGGTTGGAGTTTGTTGTCTAAGCCACAAGTTAGATCAACACCTGGAAGCACTAAGCAAGGGCAATTCCAAGTGGAAGTTTGGAATCACAAGGGCAATTCCAAGTGATAATGCTTAAACTAAAATACATATGTTTCATTTAACAATAACCACCAAACAAGGAACACTAAGTCTTTTTCAAGAAAGAACAGAGTTGGTAGAGACTTCAGTGAGATGAAAGCACTAAGCACTATATCTGAAGTAACTTTTAATAGATCTACACTAGAATGAGATGGTTAATAATACAGAAGTATATGTAATCCAAATAAAACCTTCCAAGTAGTTCAAAATTTCAAGCTATTAAATGATTCGTTGAACTTTTGCAGTTTCAGAACTGCAATAGCAAATGAATGGCATTCCCAATTTCTTGATAAAAAGAAACACACAATTAGACTATAGTATAATGTACATATATGAAGCTTATGTAAAAGAAACTACACAAACCTCCACAAGCCAATCAACCAATATTCCTCGCATGCTCTGAGTGATGTCTCGCTGTAATCTTTCCATGAAATCAGGACAAGGTCTTCGAATGAGCTGAGGATAGAAAGGATTTTCTTGTGAGTGATCATAAGCATGTTGAGTACACATGTAACAGGAAACAAATCCAAAACACAGCTGTATTCATATTGAATAACGAGAATGACCTTCTAAAATAATTAAACTTGTCACTAGTGCAAAAAATCATAGAGGAAAAGGTTTAAAGTCCCAGCCAAACAATGGGTGGATTCTAGCCCATTAGCAGGTTGTATACAAATTGTGTAGCTTAGAAAGCAAATGGAACATTCAAATGGTGTAGCTAGGAAATCTACCATGAAAAGCTATGATACAAAAACAAAAAGACGGTCCACTTCCTGCAATTATTAAAAGCAGTTTATTGGATGCAAACCTCTGCAACACGAAGATTAGCATAAATAGCTGGTGCGTATAGGCTACACATTTGAGGATTTTTCTGATCAGAATCAATGTCTGTGAAGTCCAAATCATGTGAACATCCTAGATCCACACAAAGTTTCTCTTCAGCTGCATTAGCCAATTAAAACAGCATCATGCAATCAGTTGCTCAAATCTTATAAAGCAAACTAATTAACCCGAAGAAACCTTCATTACTTAAGACGGCCTAAGTATTCTAAGTTTGCTACAGTGACCCATTTTCTCAAAATATCACCCACCATATACTAATTCCTTTAACAGTTTCAGTAATATGAAGGATTCCGAACCCATAAACCCAGCTCTCAACTTGTTACTAAGAGCTAGGTCAAAGGTGTCTAACGCTAGTTAGATGCGATCTTCATGTCCAAAATAGATGGTGGCAATTTCAGCAAAAAAAATGGACAAAATACAAACCTTTCTTTGAAGGATTCATCACTTCAGACGGTTTTCTAGAATTATGTTTCCCAAGCAAAGGATTTTCCAATTCACATGTTACGTTCTTGCCGTTTTTTACACTACCCATAAGTGGTTGAGCTGATATATTTTCTTCCAGTTCTGCAGAAACTGAAATTTCTTCTAAAATGCCCATTTTCCATATTTCTTCAGCTGTTGTCTTTTTTGCATCCCCTTGAACCTGTTTAGTTTCTACAGAAACAACAGGGGTCACCTTGGGATTCTTCTTGCTAGTAGCCGGTTTAGCCTTCTTGGAAATCCTAGTCTGAAGAGAAGCATTAGCAGAAGACAAATTCAGATTATAGAGAAAAATAGACAAAAAGCTACTAAATCAAACAGTTAAGACATCTATAAAAAAGCTAATAAGAAATCTTCAAATAAATCGCTAGTGAATATTAATAACATCTTAGTAGTTACAAAAAAAAAATGTATCAAATGTTATTCCTCCAATTTGATGAACCATTAAAATTCATTAATTAACTCCTTTCTGCTCTTGCAAAATGATATGTTTCAACAATTGAGCTTGATAAGTTCCCAGCGACGAACAACAACAATTATTTGGATAAAATGGGGGTAGGCTTTAAAACCCCTTCAATTAAATTAAAAAAACAATGGAAATATATATATATATATATATATATATATATATATATATAGAGAGAGAGAGAGAGAGGGAGAGAGAGAGAGAGACACACACATATATATAGGGATTTGCTAGCATCCTTCGCATAAGGTATTTCGTGGAACGTCTGTTGCATGAGAGAGGAGCCACCTCATGAAAAATGACAAAATCTGTTGAAAAGTGAGCATATGTGGCTGCTCTATCATGCAATAGACGTTCCGTGAAATGCCTTTTGTGATGGTCCCTAGCAGTGTGTGTGTGTGTGTGTGTCGATATTTAGAACAGAAGGGTGGTTTCTAACCTGCATTTTCGCTGCATTGACGCAATTCTTATACGAATTCTCGCAGAATACATTTGTGACATCCTTAAGAACAGCCCTTTTTTTATGCTGAAGAGAAGCAGCGACAGGAGCAGTGTGGTTGTTTTCATCTGAAGCTGCTCTTTTTGAATTTCCTCGTAGGACCAACTTCTGATCTTGATTCATAGATGATGGTTTCAAGGGGGGCTTCCCAGCAGTTGAACGACAGGCTGCAGCTCGAGCTCGTGTGAGTCGAGCAGTAGGCTCACCATGACCAGAAATTACTTCATTTTCTTTCATTTTAGTCATAATGGCCTGGGAAAATGGCTGCTACAAGGAGCTCAAATGAAACAGCTAATCAAACCTGCACATTTATGATAATATAGTATTAAAAAAATAATCAGAAAAACAGAAAAGCGAATTGCAGGAAACAGGGTACTGATGAAGATTAAAATAAATGGACCAGTTTGAACGGAGTGAGTGCATGCATATAGAAGCAAAGCATCAAGAACAGGAACGAGAATTTCTCATGTAAGGCAAGGTATTCTGCCCATCTTACAAGCAGAGGTATCCATTCTGTCAATTCATGTTGTGTTACCCAACTGCAAATTTGAGTATTTCAACAAAACTGAGTATTTGGCTTCCACAAAATATGAAAACAGATATCAACTACATCAGTATAACGTGGACTGACCCCTTAAGAAGTCAGATGCACATGATTGAACACAACTCTAGCTGCCACACTTCCTATTATGCATGTCAAGTAGATTCGATTAAGTAATGTGCTAGAGTAAATATAAGGAAAGAAGTGAACGTGAAACGTCAATGTCCTTGCATAATTTCTTTAAGTTAATAGAGGAGATCAATTAGGATAGTTTAGTTATTAAATTTAACTATGTTGAACATACCATGTTGGCTGGCTATTTGATGCTAGCTATTAAGCAGTAAATCTATCTTTTTCCCTTATATTAAGTCTTTCAAATTTCCTCATATTATCATGGAATCAAACTGCTCACATTACATGCGGAACATTGAATGAAGAGAACTATGTGGCCATCATATCCTTGCCACATCTCCCCTGATGACTAACCAATGAAATAACTAAAACAGATATATTTTAAAAAGACAGCATAACACCATGGAAGACATTTCTTGCTTCTACAACCATAACGTCTTCGAGATGAAGGCAGCCAAGAAAAACAACTAGAAGAGAAGCAACGTTAAGATTGTCTCTGAGAACATGAATAAAGCAAATGCATCCAGAAAACACACAAAAAATATGTGCTTAGTTTCTGTTTAATTGATATTCAAAAGATACTATCCACCTAAAGTAGGTCTTACCATGTGGTTAATTAGAGCTGCAGTCACTAAGACTTCAGCTCAAGATCTCAAGGATCCTGAATTTTATTAAGTAACCAATGAGCTAATTCAAGAAATGTCTGTTCACCCTTTCAAGAGTTCCACTATATTTAGGAGAATGAGAATAAGTTGCTTTATGAAATATTCCATGAGAAAAGAGATACCCCTAAATTCATTACAAGAGTACTCACCTCCATTACTAGTTCTCATGATTTAATTGGTTAGTCAAAGCATGCAGTATTTGATAAAACTAGCACAAGTTTTCAATTTTAAAAATATAAATCCATGTGGCTTGCAAATAGTCCATGAGAGTTAAAAAAAAAAAGGCACAGGAAAAAATGATGTCCGGGTATATCAAAATGAATAATATGAAAAGGAACAGAGCAGCAACTTTATACATGAAAAGGAAGTTTGACATGCTTTGGCAATTGAGAAGTAACCTATGCTGCATCAGTACAGGTATGAGTGTCAAAATCTGACACAGGTATCGAGGGTACTTAAAACATGCGATAATTGTAAAGTTGTGGTAGTACTATAAAAAAAAACCAAATAAAAAGATCTAGAAGTGTCTAAGTGAATACTGAAGTATTGGGATCCAAAACGTCGGTTCAGGTACTTAGCCCATTTAGAAGAATTTAGGTAACATGGCAGGTAACAAAAGTCTCAAATATTAAAACTACTAATTTTATTCCATTGTTTTCCCTGATATATCAGAAAGTAACCAAAATAAATAAATCTCCCAGATTATACTCTTTCGAAGAAATTCTTGAGGCAAATAATTGTCACTATATTTACGAACAAGGCAGATGTTTAATAGGGGAAAAACAGAAAGAGCAGGAGAATAATAAGCGGTATAAATAAGTGTATAACTAAATCCCTAAAAGTACTTAAAAAATTCATAGATTTAACATTAACGGCGTAACACCATCTCATGAAGTTAAATATCTTTCTACAAGTATCACTCAAAATGGAGTATAGATGTCAATCATGCCCATTCTAGACAGAATATGTTAAAGATATGACCTGTCAATTGATGCTTTCTGATAAAGTATAATAGATAAATAACGCCTTTCTCCAACAGCTTAAGCTTTTGGAGAAGGTGGTTAGTTAACATGGTATCAGAGCCCAAGGTCTAGAGTTCAAAACCTCCCGGATAGCAAAAATCCACATGCGATGGTCGGCCCAAAGTGGGACCACATGTGCCACGTGTTTGCCAAGTGGGCCACACGTGCGGGGGAGTGTTAAAGTATAAAAGATAAATAACGCCTTTCTCCCTTAAGCTTTTGGAGAAGTTGGTTAGTTAACACTTTCATTAGTTCATATACAAGTTAACCCTCAATTTTGATATAAGGAACGCTGATGATTTCCTTTCCCACTTCCCTAACAAAGTGGCAGTCCAACTCAATATGTTAGTCCTCTCGCTAAAAAGAGGATTAGAAGTGTCAAGAATCACCGCTTGATTGTCGCATGGAAGCTTCATGGAAAGAAGCGCCAATCTAAGAGGGATCCTAAGCCAAATCAAATCACATGTGGGAGCTATTGCTTGATATACAGCTTCGACAGTAGATCTCCCCACCATAGGCTACTTCTACCCTTTCCAAGTAACAGGACTAACTCCAAAAAATGTGCAATAGTCTAACATCGGTCAACTATCAGTTTGTGAATTATGTGGTCTGCCTCAATATGAGTTTTTCAAGGAGCATGTCTGAATCTTCTTACTACACTCATTTCATATGCATGACCTCATTTTACTCAACGCAACTAAGCCTTTGTCCCAAACTAGTTGGGGTCGGTTAATGAATCCTTTAGAAAAATTTATATGACCTCATTTTACTAAAATGTAAAATCGATGGAAAATGAAAATTGGAAAGATTTAAAAAATCCAAATTAGACTCGCAAGCATGTGTAGAGAAGGGCGTAAAGATTTTTTCTTTTTTTTCTTTTTTCTTTTTTTCTTTTTTTTGAATTTCCCTTTTGAGTCAAAGAGGTTACATGTTAACTGCCACTTTTCTAAAAGATGGAGGCAACAGCTATTCTCTAACAAGGGAACATGTGAAAGTTCAAAGCTAACGTGGGTGGTTATTGCAAGTTTCTCTCAAAGGACATGTAGTGGTGGTAAGCATTTAGAAGATCTCCACTCCAGGACATAGAGTAGTGGTAGGAAGTTACAGAAGGCTATATAAAAAAATAACGAATGCCTCAGAGGAAGAGGTCCCAAAACCAAATCAAAACATGTTTTAGTATTTATCTTTATCTTCTACTATCATTTACGATTCCTAGTTGTAGATCATTCAACATAATTAAAGAGCAATTGATTCATCTTCCAAGGTGAGCTTTGATCTTTAATTCCCTATCCCTCGCACTAGCACTTGTCTATGGTGTTTTATTAGTTAGTTAACCAAATGAGTTGTTGGTCCTGAAAGTCATCTGCATTCTGAGTTCTGCGTGCATCGACGGCATCGTTTGCATTTTGCGTGCATCGACGTTTCCCGCAAGTCGTTCACATCATGTGTGTGTCGACGTCTCGTTGTCATTCTGTGTGCGTCGCCATCCCCACATTTGGCGTCACAAAATATTGCAAAAGTCTTTTCCATCTACGTAAAGGCAGCAGGGCCCAAGGAAGAACTAGTGTTCCCCACTTCCTCTCAATCGCCTCAATCCAATCCCAGAGGACGAAAACATTTCGGTCTTCGGCCCCTCGAGTTGGCACGCCCGCGCATTGACCACACACATCCATGAGCACATCCACATCAGTTGCACTGGCCGATCGCGTCTGAAGATTTTAGACTGAACACCATTTTTTAGCACACCCGATGTGTCACGCCCCAAATCCGCTCCCCAGAGAGGGGGGAACAGAAGACGGGGACGTGGGAGGAGAGCGACGCCATCTCTTAAGCATCGGGTTCACTTGTTCAATCCATCACATCATCATAACAATACACATCAAGTATGACATTATTTATATTGCATATCCAGGATCCATATACGACTGCAGTCCACTGGGAAATACTCAACTCAACTCAACTAAACAAAGGCTTTGTCCTTAAACTAGTTGGGGTCGGCTAATGAATCCTTTAGAAAATTTTCATGAAGGTGAAAGGATCTACCTGGCTCAAATTGACTAAGTCTAATCCTGACACAAGTTGGGTTCGTCTACATTGATCATTTTCTTCTATTCTCTCCTATCCAAGGTCATGTTCTCAGTTATGTTCCTAGCCATCAAGTATTTCCTCACTGTTTCTACCCAAGTTGTTTTCGGTATGCCCCTACCTCTTTTTACTCCATCAACTTGGCACGAATCACTTCTTCTCATTGAAGCATCCAAAGGCCTACGTTGGATAAGACCAAACCATCTTAAGCAGTGCTCTCTTCTTCTCCTCAATTGGTGCCACCCCCACCTTTTTACGGATGTCTTCATTTTTAATTCTATCTAACCTTGGGTGGCCGCACATCCATCTAAGCATTCACATCTCCGCTACACTCATCTTATACAAATGTTGCTTCTCAGTGACCCAACATTTTGAGCCGTAAGCATGGTTGGCCTCACAGCTGTCTTATAAAACTTTCAATTCAACTTGGAAGGTATTTTACAGTGACACAGCACTCCTGAAGCATGCTTCTACTTCAACAACCTACTCTTATTCAGTGGTTAACATCCCCTTCAATCTCTCCTTCCTTATGTAGGATGGAACCAAGATATCAAAAGATATCCCTCTTAGGATGTCCAAGCATATTTACTACATCCTCGCCCCGCCTCCTTACATTACTAAAGTTGCACTCCATAGTCCATATACTTTGTCTTAGTCTTGCTCAGTCTAAAACCTTTGGATTCCAAAGTAGTTCTTCACAAATCTAGCTGAGCATTAACTCTTGCTTTAGTTTCGTCAATTAATACTATGTCATCTGCAAATAACATACACCACAGCACCTCGTCCTAGATACCCTCCGTAAGTTCATCCATAACTAGCGTAAAAAGATAAGGGCTTAGAGCTAAACCTTGGTGCAGTTCTATTGTAATTGGAAACTCAATAAACATGACATCTGTAGTTCTAACACTAGTTACTGCTTCATCGTACATATCCTTAATCATATCAACATATTTAGTAGGCACTTTTTTTCTTTCAAGGACCCACCACATGACACTCCTAGGAACCCTATCATGCACTTTCTTCAAATCAATGAAAACCATATGAAGGTCCTTTTTATTTTCTCTAAATCTCTCATTTAAACGCCTAATCAAGAAGATTGCTTCCATATTCGATTTTCCGGGCATGAAGCCAAACTGATTCTCTGAGACCTTAGTCTCTTTTCTTAGTTTATGCTCAATTACGCTCTCCCAAAGCTTCATTCTGTGACTCATTAGATTACTTCCTCGGTAATTGGTGCAACTCTAAATATCCCCTTTATTCTTATAAATAGGTACTAATGTACTCTTCCTCCACTCATCAGGCATTTTCTTAGTCTTCAAAATATTGTTAATAATCTAGTTAACCAAACCAAACCCACATCACCCAAGCATCTCTAAGTCTCGACAGGAATACCGTCAAGCCCCATAGCCTTACCTAAATTCCTTTTCATAACTACTCTAACCTATGATGTTCACATTCTACAAACAAACATTCGATTTAAGCGTTATCAAGTTCTCTCAAATTCGATATGGGTTCTTCATTAAACAACTTATCGAAGTAACTTCTCCACCTCTCTTTAACCTCATTCTCTTTTACTAACAATCTTTGATTCTCGTCTTTGATACATTTTATATGATCAAATCCTTGCTCTTCCTTTCTTTGTATTAGTATTTCCAGTCCACTGGGAAATACTAATACAAAAATCTAATATCTCTTAACATAAACTATCATTACGATATACATGGCATAACTTACATAGACTTTCAACTTCTACTTTTTCCCTCTCTTCTTGCTCAAATAAACTTTAATTACTCTAGAATCAACATTTCTGGCTCTTCATCATCTGAAATTTTAAACATAATGAGCTACAACTAGCCCAGCAAGATACAACTGCTGGCTATGTTTCATGCTAAAAACATGTAATTAAAACAAGTTCATTCATATATTATTGAGTAACCTTTGCAGATCAGCATAAAATCTAATACATATCACAACATATATGATCATATAATGGTGAAACATAATGTATCATGCCGAAATGACGATGCTATCAAATCAAGTTAAAACTTTGTAAGTTTTGCAGTCCATCACATAGTTTGATGCATTTCATAACTTATAATATAACTTTACTTGGTAACTTCTTCTTTGATTGTTGTTCCGACACTGAAAACCTCAAAAACAATCCACCAGGAGCCCATAACACACCGAAGGGCCATCAGAGAACCCCGAAGGTTCATGATTTATTTAAATCCTTGTCCCTTGCATTCAGGAGACATGGCTACGTCATTCCCCTCCACTTGGCAAGAACTCGGCCTCGAGTTAATTAGTGACGTCATTGTAGCATCTCCAACCTCAAAGACCTTGACACGTCGACACTTGTTTCATTATGCAATTAGTAAAATCATCTCAACTAAACCAGGTGCTGGAGATGTTATGGCGACGTCACTTGGTCGGATTTAGCCTCATCTTGTACTTTCATAAGATTTGTAGGCATCATCGAGGTCAGCCACATGCTGGTCGACTTTCATGCTCTTGACCAGCACATTGTTGACGTAGACCTCCATGTTCTTGCTGATCTAGTCCTTGCACAACTTATTCACTGGCCCCTGGTATGTCGCTCCACCTTTTTTTAAGTCGAAGAGCATGACCCGGTAGTAGTACAAGCCATGGTCAGTAATGAATGCAATCTTTGGCACATCGGCCTCATCCATCCTTATTTGGAATGTGGGTTAATGGTCAGTTGCCTATTTGATGAGGTTAATCTCCCTATCCTGCAACATTTGTTTATGAAAATTCCTACGGTAAAGAGTAACTTATCATCTCTTAAGAGAGTCCTATTGCATCTCACTCCCTCACTTAAATAATAATAATAATAGTAATAATGATCAATTATGTTATACTTCCTCCTTATATATATATGAGGAAAGTGTTGGTGAGCTTAAGCTCACCAAACTTATGGTGAGCTTAAGCGCCCAATCACATTGGGGCCTACTTTGTTAGGATGATCCAAAGCATTCATTTGAAAGACCCTTACATAGATGGGGTGTGTACCAAAAATCAGCTCCATAGGATCATCCTAACCGATCCATTTGTGGAGGTCAAAATGGACAGACATAATTTGTCCACAAATCTGCCCATTTTTGTCCTCCACAAATGGAGGGGTTAGGATGATCCTATGGAGCTGATTTTTGGTACACACCCTATCTATGATAGGGCTTTGCAAATGAATGGTTTGGATCACCACAGAAAATGTGGGAACCATGTGATTGGGGCGCTTAAGCTCACCAACACTTTCCTATATATATATATATATATATATATATATATAAGGGAATTGCTAGGGTCCATCGCGAAAGGCATTTCGCGGCTGCTCTGCCGCACGTCCGGCCAGCCACCACGTGAGTGGAGACAAAAGCTGTTGTCTTCATTCACGAGGTGGCTGGTCTGACATGGGACAGACCAGCCGTGAAATGCCTTTTTTGGATGGACCCTAGCAAATCCCTAGATATAATGTGTACAAATATTTATGGAAAAATGTCACAAGGAAACTCAATTGCTCCGCGGACAAATACGAAACAGACAAAAGTGGCTAACGTTTGGTTTTTAGAATACTGAGAAAAGCTAAAAAATTGTAGAAAATTAAAAGCAGCCAAAGCAAATTATAATAAGATCAATAAATATGAAAAGAAAAAACAAGAGAGCAGACGCAGAAAACATACATCTTTATCGATTTAATAGATGGCATTGGAAACCCCATCTGCTTTAGAACAAGATCCATCACACATTAAATGACACAAAATTACATGCCAATTTAACCAAAATTTATACATAACCAAACTCTCCGGAGCATCTTGCCAAAATTTTCAACCATATCCAAAGAAGCGAAAATGTGAATAGAAAAGGACAGCAAAAGAGAAAAGAAAAAATGTGAATAGAAAATCATCTGCATCAAAGATCAACGACCTGAACGTTCAATATTATCGATGTTTCAGCAAAATGCCGAAACCCTAACAGTCTCAAAACCAGAGAAAAAAACATAATAAGAGAACTGCAGTGAAATTCAAACGTGAATAAGAGAAAAATCATCCGCATCACAGATCAACGATTGAACCTTTAAGATTATCGACGTTTCAGCAAAATGCCGAATCCCTAACAGTCTCAAAACCAGAAAAGAAAAATAAACATAATAAGAGAAATGCAGTGAAATTCAAACGTGAATAAGAGAAAAATCATCCGCATCACAGATCAACGATCTGAACCTTCAAGATTATCGATGTTTCAGCAAAATGCCGAAACCCTAACAGTCTCAAAACCAGAAAAAAAAAAACATAATAAGAGAAATGCAGTGAAATTCAAACGTGAATAAGAGAAAAATCATCCGCATCACAGATCTACGATCTTAACATTCAAGATTATCAATGTTCAAGCAAAATGCCGAAACCCTAACAGTCTCAAAACCAGAAAAAAAAAAAAACATAATAAGAGAAATGCAGTGACATTCAAATGTGAATAAGAGAAAAAAAATCATCCGCATCACAGATCTACGATCTGAACATTCAAGATTATCGATGTTTCAGAAAAATGCTGAAACCCTAACAGTCTAAAAACCAGAGAAAAATAGCATAATAAGAGAAATGCAGTAAAGTTCAAAGCCATATCAAAAGAAAATTAACAAATAGATGAAGAAAATGCAGATGACAACTACCGACCTTGCCCTAATTCCGAGCTCCGATACCTTTAATGGCCGGAAAACGGAGAAGGGAATTGTACGGACGACCATACAAAAAATGCAGAGAGAGGGATTGAGAGATAGTGCTCCTTAAAATAAATGGGAGCGTGAGCGGGACGGAAAACAGTTCAAAACTTCAAAATCTCAGGATAACGAAAAAGAAATAAATAACGTGAAATTACAGTAAACACCCTCTTGTAGTAACGAATTGACGGAGGGTGTACAGATTATTTAATAGACTAAAGTACCCTCACTCAATCTTATTATTTCTAGCGTCTGTGCGTACTAGACTACTAGCAGTCTAGCGCACACAAACAAAAAGGAAACTTCGGGCAGTACTGGTAATGTATTTTTTACGACGTGAAATTACCAAAGTACCTCTCGATTTGAATTTTAAGTTGTTTTGAAATATTTTACATGTGATATAACAACTTTATGTCAGAAAAATATCTACTTCCTCTGACGTACATATTAAGAATAAGACAGGTGTTGGTGGTTGAGTTGGAGGGCCACCACTTGGATGAATGAGCTCAAAATTCTAGGCCAACAGACAATCCCAACCGTCCAATCAATGCAACTTTTGCATATCAGATCTTGATTTTTAGGTTTCTAAGTATCCCTCAAAAAGTTTCATCATCACTGCTTGTCACGTTTGGCAACCATGAAAAATTATTCCATGGAATAGTCGTCACTAGTGTGAGAGGAGTAGAAGGGAGAGGGAATGAATTGACTAGGACCTAGTGGAGGGCATAAGAAACTCTTAAAAACTAGTGAAAATATCTATTTAAAATTGTTTTTTTTTCCTTGGTTTTAGGTGCTTTTTTTATGCTCCCAACCACTCAAGTCGCTCTCACCCTCTCTCACTCATGTCTCACAGATAGCCCAACAGATGTTTCGTGGAATATTTTTTCACGGTTGTCAAACATGATTGTGAATCCAAAACTGATTATTTGGACTCAAATTTAAGCACACGCATGTACCTACTGTGGAGGGGTGAGACTCCACCCGCGGGGGCCTCTACAGGATGTTAAGATGACTGGGGCTTTGCCAATGTTGCATTTTAGTGTATTCTACCACCGATCCTAAAAGGGAATAGCATGTAAACTAACACTATTTCACCCTCACAAACTATGGATTCGATAGGGATTGACTAGAATCACATCTAGGATAGAGCCTAGGACCCTATGTGAATTCATTTAGGCATGGTCTTGCTACCCAAGCCTAGTTAAGGGCAATGATTACATGGGTGGAAGAGGTTAGGCACCACCCATGGTTGAGATTACCCAGTCTTCTAGTCCAATTAGGCCTAATCAATGTAATTTAGTTATTGGAATTTGAATGATTAGCTGCAGAATAAGAAATTCAGATTATGGCCTCTATTGCAAACTTACGATGTAACTATTATGGTCTAATCATAAGTCGCTAGGGCTTACGATTGGACCTTGAACTTATTGTTAGAGTTAATGCCCTAAAACTCAATATATTTCGCATGTTAATCAATAAAATGTTTCTTTTCATTATAATTAATGGGTACTAAAAGTTAAATATGTATGATATGTCACTTGTTATTGACACGTATTTGTCCTTAAATAGCAGAGTAGGAAACACATGCTCATGGATTCACAAATCCTAGGGAGCAAGGAGATATGGGATTCATGTTCTTTGTAGACCTTAGTAGTTCCTAGTTGGGGTTGGGGTTGGACACCTTCTCCTGTATACAACTAGCATCTATCTTGCCTACATGCAAGAGATGTGGAGTGACTTATCTCAATCACTTGGGTAGTAGACATTAACAAAAATAGAATGGGTACAACAATGAGATTGCGTACTGAATATGATCACATTATAATAGCTTGTGGACAGGAGAACGTTGAGCTATTCTACCAAACAGGACCATTTATATGTCATTTGACCTGAGGGGTCATATTGGTCTGTTGGCGAGTCTCTCATTTTTTGTCTATGTAACAGTGATTCTCTTAGAGTCATCAGAAGGTAGTACTGGAGTGTGGACAAACCTTCGAGGTCAATAGTGATACCCGACATCTATGGTTTTGGTTAGAGCAGTAGGCTTAAAAAAATACATGGCCATGTAGATTTGATAAAGTGTTTATCAAAAGGATTTCATAAAATAAGTTTTAAAATGGTTTTAGCAAATGCATTAGTGGGCCGACACTGCTTGACTGAAAGGTATACCATGAGTGAGCCCATGGGGTGGTTGATGTCCACCTCCCGTAGGACTCAACTCGGTGGATGTGGACTTGGAGAAAGGCCCTGCACATTTGATGTGATTAAGGGTATGATGATTTGAAGGTTATCTTCAGGGTTACGTCTTGATGGAGGCCACTGACTCAATGCGATTGTAGCATTAGCTATGGAGCAATATTCGTAGTGGGGCTCACTTGTGGGTTCTGCAGGATCTACTGTTAAATCTCTGCTACGATCTCACTCAGTACTCGATTGACCTATTATAATCTATTGAATAGATGTCCCGCATTTATTTGGTTGCTTACACAAACTAGTTGCGTGGCATTGGATGCATTGAAAGGATATACATAATGTATATAGTGTATATGCATTATGGGATACATTGTGAATACCAAAATGGTTAAGTATTAACCATAAGGGAATTTTGGGAATATCATAAATTATATTGGAGCTATAATTCTATTGGATAGGATTGCATTGCATTTATTTAATTGGGAATTAAATGTGAAGTGCAATGAGAATTTGAATTGGATAAGTGAACCCATATGAGACGAATTTGCGTGGGAACCATGTCCACACGCCCCATGCGATGTGCCATTATCAATTTGGAATTCAAATAATATTTAGAATATTATTGCTTGATTTATTTTTCCAAATTAAATGTGATGAAATTGGAAAGAGAGTGAGAGAGATAAAGAAAGAATGAACAAACAAAATTAGAACTTGGGAACCACATGGGGCAACCAAGGGTTGCTTGGGTAGCAAGCAAGCCACCCTTGGACGTCACATGCGGGTTTCCAAATTGTGGGGTTGCTTGCTTCCCAATTGGAGCTTCCAATTGTGGCTAGTTTCCTTAGTTTTTTTAGATTTTTCTAGAAACTTTGGATTGTGCATATGGAAATTGAAAACTCTATAAATAAAAGACATATTGCTGGAGTTTTCTACAGCTCTTCCATAATTCAATTTGCTGAAAATTGATAGAGACACCTCAAAGTCTTTCTCTTTTTCTTCTCTTTCAATTCCATCAACTAGTTTTGTCTTTTCTAGGTCAAAGACAAACATCCAATCAAGCTCCGTTGATCTAAATATATATTTTCATATTATAATCTGATCTAAATCAAATTATAAAGTGAACAAAGAGTTGTATAGAAGATCCTTTGTGCAACAAAAGTAATCCATCGATTCAACTTGCGGTTTCACGTCGATTAGATCGGCAACGAATTTTCGAGGAGTAGATCAAGCGGACGAGTTATTTTCTACAGCAAGGTATTTATACTTGAGTTTATTAAATCACAATAAAATCAATTAATCCCTAGGAATCCTGGGTTAGAGCAAAAATTTTGTTCTACACGGTTTATTATTCCACTATGTGTAACGATTTTGCTTAGGAATTTTCAACCTTTCTAACACTTGCAATCGTAAGTCATGACCTGGGACCAAAACTTGCCAAAATTCGAGAAAAATCACTATTTTGAGTTAAAACTAAAGAAGCCTCAGGAAATCTCATGGATGTCAGAGAGCTATCAAAGCCAATTCTCTACATGGGAGTGCTTGGTTTTTACTTTTCTCTCCGAGAGGGTCAGTAAAATCCCATGTTTAGATCAACTAGCCCATTGAAAGTGCGAATGACCTAAATTGGGGATGATTAAGAGGCATGACAGAAGCTGGAATTGCTGCCTAGGCCCCAACCTTAAGCCACACGGGAGCAATGGAGCCCCAACCTGGCCCATGAGAAAGGTCGGAGGATGGAAGGGGGCAAAAGGGGAGGGAAAAGGGAAGCAAATTACTCTATCTTACATCTATTTGGGGGAGTTTTCACGGGGCCTGGAGTCTGTCTAGGGAGCTCCAAGCTCCATAGCTTCACTCTTAGAATAATAAAACTACTAATTAAATGACAACACAAAGAAATAAAGGGAGTGGATTACCTAGTGATTGAGAAATCCCCTAATACTCCTCAGCTAATGGGGGCGTCGCTCCAATTCTTCGGGGCTCCGACTAGATTCCGGCAGAGTTCCAACCTCCTTCAAATAGCCGCTCAAGCTCTAAAAACACTAAAGGGGCGTAGGGTAGCCCACACGTGCACTTAGGAGCCTAAGATGCTTCTCCTTGAATGTTCCGCCCACCTACTCATTATAGGCTCGGAAAACAAGGATGATTTGCACAACTATCGATGTGGAACTAAAAGTTAGGTTTTTAACAATTTTTCTCAGGTATATTACGATCGTAGCCCAATGCCAAATACGATTAGTGTAGATTACAATAGTAACTCAAGTCATACGGGTGAAAACTGGGAATATTATGGGTATTCGCCGGTTTTCAGACTTGATCTCTAGGATCTCAGATTGATGAGGTCAGGGTCATGTTTGCAATCTGGTTTTGACAAGTTTGGGCTGATTCTGGATGTACTTTTAGGTCACAGGGTTTTGGGAATCTTTCTGTTTTCTGTGCCTATAAAGTGGTAAATGGCCGATTCATTCAAGGATGAGAAGCCTTTGGGGATCATCATTTGAGACTTCATCGCGGCAATTTATCGTTAGTCTGAAATCGGAAAAATGGGGTGTCTACACCTGCGTTTTGGATTCAAGCACTTGGTCGTAATTTTGAGTCTAGTACCTAGTTTTGGACTCAATCAGTTATCAAAATCCAAAACAAATGGGACCTAGGTTGAAGCCACCTCGTGCATGTACTAAGTGTACCAAAAGAGATGATAGAGTCAACAAGCTAGATTTTCTCTTATTGTTATAAAGATAGTGCTTAGCAAGGAATCTTTTGTAACTTGTGGAGTGAAGAGGAGTTCCTGTGAAACTACCAATTACTCTAGAAGCTTCTAAAGTCGTTGGAGAGTTATTTAATCTTTTGTACTTTAACACTCCCTCTCACGTGGCCCCTCTTTCTAGGGTTGGCCTACATGTGGCACATGTGGACCCTCTTTTGGGTTGGGTATTACATGTGGATTTTTAATATCTAGGAGTTTTGAACTCAGGAGCTTTGCTCTAATACCATGTGAAACTACCAATTACTTCAAAAGCTTTAGCAGTTGGAGATGGAGTTTTTTAATCTTTTATACTTTTAACACTCCCCACTCGTATGTGGCCCCTCTTTCTAGGGTAGGCCTGGCACATGCGAATTTTTAATATCAAGGAGTTTTGAACTTGGGACCTTTGCTTTGATACCATGTGAAACTATCAATTACTCAAAAAGCCTAAGCCATTGGAGATGGCGTTATTTAATCTTTTACACTTTAACAGTTCGTGTACGCGTATAGCCAATCAACTAAAGTGACTTTACAGGAGTTGGAGTTAGTGCCGGTATCATAGCCTACGTTTTAGTGTGTTAAAAAAACGCATTGGCTAAATTTGATTCATTTGTGTATAAGCAAATGAAAAAATAGAAACAAAAGCAAAACACAAGATGAACGCCGAGTTTTATGTGGTTTAGCCAAGATACCTACGTCTACAAGAGAGAACACGATGTTCCACTATGAGAAAACAATATACATACCGCAAATTGCAGCTCTTTCCTTGTTCTCTCAACCAACACCGTACATACGAGCAACCCGGGTAAAATCAGTAAGGAAAAACTAAGACGATTCTCTCTCCTTCTCCCCCTTTCTCTTTCTTCTCTCTCGTTTTCGCGCCCCAAGGGAGCCCCAACCTCAACCCCTATGGCCCATGAGAAAGGCCGGAGGACATAAGGGGCAAAAGGGAAGGGAAAAGGGAAGCAAATTACACTATCTTACATCTATTTGGGGGAGCTTTCATGGGGCCCAAAGTCTAGGGAGCTCCAAGCTCCATGGCTTCACCCTAAGCTATTCTAACTGTAAAACTACTAATTAAATGACAACACAAAGAAATAAAGAAAGGGAGTGGATTACTTAGGGATTGAGAAATCCCCTAATAATCCTCAACGAATGGGGGCGTCGCTCCAATTCTTCAAGGCTCCGGTTAGATTCCAGCACAGTTCCAACCTCCTTCAAAGAGCCGCTCAAGCTCTAAAAACACTAAACGGGCATCGGGTAGCCTACACAAGTGCACTTAGGAGCCCAAGATGCTTCTCCTTGAATGTTCCGCCCACCTACTCATTATAGGCTCGGAAAGCAAGGATGATATGCACAACTTTCGATGTGGAACTAAAAGTTAGGTTTTTTTACAATTTTTCTCAGGTAGATTACGATCGTAGCCCAATGCCACGTACGATTAGTGTAATGGATTACAATTGTAAGTCAAGTCAGACAGGTGAAAACAGGGAATATTATGGGTATTCACCGATTTTCAGACTTGATCTCTAGAATCTCAAATTGATGAGGTCAGGGTCGTGTTTGCAATCTGGTTTTGACAAGTTCGGACTGATTCTGGATGTACTTTTAGGTCACAGGATTTTGGGAATCTTTTCTGTTTTATGTGCCTATAAAGTGGTAAATGGCTGATTCACTCAAGGATGCGAAGCCTTTGGGGATCATCATTGGAGGCTTCATCGCGCAATTTATCGTTAGTCCGAAATCAGAAAAATGGGGTGTCTACACCTGCGTTCTGGATTCAAACACTTGATCGTAATTTTGAGTGTAGTACCTAGTTTTGGACTCAATTAGTCATCAAAATCCAAAGCAAATGGGACCTAGGTTGAAGCCACCGCATGCATGTACTAAGTGTACCAAAAGAGATGATAGAGTCAACAAGCTAGATTTTCTCTTATTGTTATAAAGATAGTGCTTAGCAAGGAATCTTTTGGAGCTTGTGGAGTGAAGAGGAGTTCCTGTGAAACTACCAATTACGCTAGAAGCTTCTTAAGTCGTTGGAGATGAAGTTATTTAATCTTTTATACTTTAACACTCCCCCTCACGTGTGGCCCCTCTTTCTAGGGTTGGCCTACATGTGGCACATGTGGACCCTCTTTTGGGTTGGGTATTACATGTGGATTTTTAATATCTAGGAGTTTTGAACTCAGGAGCTTTGCTCTAATACCATGTTAAACTACCAATTACTCCGAAAGCTTAAGCAGTTGGAGATGGAGTTTTTTAATCTTTTATACTTTTAACACTCCCCACTCATGTGTGGCCCCTCTTTCTAGGGTAGGCCTACACATGGCACATGTGGATTTTTAATATCAAGGAGTTTTGAACTTGGGACCTTTGCTCTAATACCATGTGAAACTATCAATTACTCAAAAAACCTAAGCTGTTGGAGATGATGTTATTTAATCTTTTACACTTTAACAGTTCGTGTACGCGTCTAGCCAATCAACTAAAGTGATTTTAGAGGAGTTGGAGTTAGTGCCGGTATCATAGCCTACGTTTTCACGGTGTTAAGGGTTAGTGTGTTGAAAAAAACGTGTTGGCTAAATTTGATTCGTCTGTGTATAAACAAATGGAAAAATAGAAACAAAAGCAAAACACAAGATGAACGCCAAGTTTTATGTGGTTTAGCCAAGATACCTACATCCACAAGCGAGAACACAATCTTCCACTATGAGAAAACAATATACGTACCGCAAATTACAGCTCTTTCCATGTTCTCTCAACCAAGACCGTACATATGAGCAACCCAAGTAAAATCCGTAGGGAAAAACTAAGACGATTCTCTCTCCTTCTCCCCCTTTATCTTTCTTCTCTCTCGTTTTCGCGCCCTAAGGGAAAACCATCTCTTACATTTTATACCTTACGTTTTATACTAAAACCTAAAAAATCAATTTCTTTTTTTAACCTCCCACCGTATGTGGGAAACAAGGAAACTTACCAACATCAAGTAAATGTAAAAAAGGGAACAAATGGCTTTTGGATCATAATGGCAATGAACGTTTAAATAACAATGTTAAAATTTAAAATGGCACTTGTAACATAGAAACTAGACTCACAGTTATGGCGGTATTGAAATCACACCCTTCACATTCGTACACACACTCTGCTTATAACTAAATTCATCGGCTTATAATTTTAGTTTATTCATGAACAAGAAGAGCTAATCACTCTCCACCAGTGTCTTCTATTTTTTCCGGTGTCGATTGTTTCCCTTCTTTTTCCTCCATTTTTCTGGCGTCTTCTATCTTTTTGGCGTCGATTTTTTTTTTCCCTTCTTCTTCGTCTCTTGTGGTCTCCGGCTCACTCAGAGCGGATGAAGAAGACAAATAGATCTATCAGCAAAGAAAGAGACCCGAGGGTAGAACAATATTTTTAACTGACGGCACCAGCTGAGAAAGGTTGAACCACAAGCCACCTATCATTTCATAAACAAAACGCAATTTACGAGGCACTTTCCCTTCAAAAATAAAGTAAGAAGTGTCGTTATCAAAAAAACGAGAGCGGATGCATCGTTTCGTACAAATAAAGCAACCGGAGCGTATTGGAGGTGCTCACACACGATTGAATAACGGCCACGTTACAATAACCAGTAACACAACCCCGTCTTCGAAACATCACTCGTTTTTGTCCGTAAATGCGAAAATCAAACGGCTTCTCGAATAATTCCTCAAATCTTTGTCTGTTCTCCACCAAACAAAGAGCAAGAAAAAAGGAAAAAAAGAAAAAGAAAAAGAATTGTTCACGAAACATCGAAATCATCTGATTATCTCTTTATTGTTTTTTTTTTTCCTGGAGAAAGATTGGGGAAAATTCATCCCTCAGCTATTACTTTTGAAAAAAAGTAGATAGTTTGAGGGGGAATATATGGAAATCTGATAAAAGATTTATTTTTTAATATTTTTAGGGCGAGGAATCTGGTAAAAAAGTCATCGAGTTTTGAAGATTACAGATTATTCTAAACAAGGAAGATTTTATAATCTAATCTGATATTTATCTGTGAGATTTGTCAACATTTGAGGCGGCTATTCTAAAAAAAAAGGGCTTTTTTGTGAGGTCAAAAGATGCTGGAAAGGGTTTTGTCTTTTTAGCCTTTTTGTTTGTGTTTTTTTATCAATCCTCCTGGTTGGGTGATGTTGCTGAAAGATTGGTAGCTGAGAAGTTCTTCGCTTTTAGGTAGGTGTGGAGTGTGGACCCCCTTTCTATGGAAATTTGGGTTTTTTTTTTGCCCTTTTCCCTTTTTCTTTTCCTAGAATTCATGAGTTTTTATTGCCTTTTGTAATAGCTCGTCTTTGAGGAAAGGAAGCAAGATGGGGACTTGTGCAAAGCTTGCGAAGAGGGTTTTGGAGACCGACACTCCAGTCATGGTTCAGGTATTGATTTTAATTCATTTTTTAGGGTTTTGCCTCAATCCCTATATGCCATGAAAATCTGTTCTTGATTTGATATGTGGTTCTTGTTTTTTTTTTTTTTTTTCATGGCCAATTAGTTAGTTGTGGGGTTGTTTGTGCAGATACAGGAACTGGTCCGTGGATCCAAAGATGCAATTTCTCTGGCTCAGGTCTGTTTTTTATATGCCACTTTGTAATGTCTTATTCTTCCTTTTGTACTGATTGTCTCGAGAATGGTAAAATATCTATATAATTTTGTTCTTATACCCTTTTTTTTTTTTTTTTTCCTGCATGGTTGGAATCTGTTTCTGCTGTTGGTTCCTTTATGCCCAGAAGAATAACACAGAGAAATTTATGCCCAGAAAGATAACATGTAGAAATACACGGTTGTGATTGTTTCAATTGCTGTTCTAACAATTCAAGATTCATTAATAGCACTCTTGGGTTTGGACATGTTTGATCCGAAGCACTTTGTTCTGTAAGAGCAAAACCAACACGGGAATACGTGATGTAGCTAAATGCAGATACTGGGCTGATCCAAGTGAAAAATTTCCAACGTGGTCATTTGAAATATATTTTTGTCAATTTAAATGAGAAAAGAGAAATTATATCCAAGAAAAGCTGAAGTCGGAAAACAAGGGAAATTTCAAAATGGTATTGTAAGTTTGTAACATATATCATCAATGAATGACTGTATTGTGGTATATAATCCTATACATATATAGATATGCACATGAAAGTGCTGCCGTTTTTTAAACTCGTACCATCCACTTTGGGTCTTTCATTCTTCATTGGCATTATGATGTAGGGTGTTGTTTATTGGCAACCACCTGAAAATGCTTTGGAGAAGATCAAAGAAATTATCCGGGAGCCCTCAACTAGTCGTTACGGTGCTGATGAAGGTCTTCCGGAGCTTAGGGCGGCATTGACTGAAAAGGTATTCTTTTGAATCAGCTATCCCGTCGCATTCTAAAATAATTGTCATCTATAAACAAGCATGTTATATAAAAGGAGGTCCCTAAAGTTCTTACTCTTCCCTACAGCACAAAGGGTATTTGATTCTTTCTTATAACTCCCTTTTCTGCTCTCATGGACGATGTAAGTTAAATTAAGAGGGTTCCCTAGCAAATGATACTCAATTGCATGTTACTCTATAGAATCATGACAGAATCTTGGTAATGGAGCATCACAATCTAGATATTAGCTCGAATATTTTTTTGGTTACATTCAGTGACTTCTTTTCAACGACTCAAACAAGTACAATGGTAGATCTTTGTTGATGAAGAACCAGAACAATCTACATGGATGAGATAGAACGACAATATTGAGGGAGGATCAAATGCCTTCATAAGGAGGAAGAAAACTACATGAGCTATAGTAGGAAACATATTGATGGGGACCATCCTTGGGCCCATATTCTAATTTATAAGTCTCTTTTAGGTGTTTTTAAGTCGTTTAAGTTATAGGAGGGGTATTGCGGTGTTTTCTCATTAAAATCACTTTAGTTCTTTAAGTTATGAGTGTTTTAAATAGGCCCCACACACGTATTACGAAAATTTTAAGTCATTACTACCACCATACGAGGTAGAGTGGTAGTAATACCCAACAATAGTTGCTCGTTGATATGTTGCCCCCAATATCCATCAAAACATTTTAGGATGATCTAACAAAGAGGATCTTGTTGCTTTCCCAACCACTTTTTCCTTGCTTTCCCAAAGAAAAAAAGACGTTATACAATATATCATCTTTTCTGAGATCCATGTTCATTATTTCTTGTTTTTCTTTCAATTAAGTTTTCTACTGTCTTAGCCTACATCACCATTCAAAAAAAAAGTTTTTTACTGTCTTAAAAACAAACAGGCTATATAGAAACCATTTGGCCTAGGATCTCTATCTCTACTTGGGCTCAGTGCTTCTTCTTTGCTCTCATCAAGCTCTCTCTGGTTTTTTAAATTGAATCTGCAAAGGTTGTACTTCCCTACAATGCAACGGAGCTCGTTATGTACTTTTTCACTCTTCTACTACATCTAGTTTCCTGTTGTACTTCCCCACAATGCAATGGAGCTCGTTATGTGTGGCCGCTTCCTAAGAAGCACGGGTACTCTCCAGAGGCCCACGTACCCGTGTCGGGTGCGGGTTGCTCTTGGCTACTCTTTGGGTGCGTACCGGGTACGCACTTGGGTTTGTGTACGTATCGGGTGCGCACCCGGTTCAATGTAAATCGAAAATTACAGATTTACAATAGAGGGGTTGTCTCAATTAACAAAAGGGGGGTTGAATATATCAAAACATCTATAATATATATGTATCCCATAATTAAAAACCTAACAACTTAGAAGTAATATTAGATTTTGGTGATGTTATTGACTTATTGTTATTTGATCGTTCTCCAATTAAATTGTTTGAATTCTTTAACAAAATATATATATATGAGGAAAGTGTTGGTGAGCTTAAGCTCACCAAACTTATGGTGAGCTTAAGTGCCCCAATCACATGGGTCCCACATTTTCTGTGGTGATCCAAACCATTCATTTGCAAGGCCCTATCATAGATAGGGTGTGTACCAAAAATCAGCTCCATAGGATCATCCTAACCCCTCCATTTGTGGAGGACAAAAATGGGCAGATTTGTGGACAAATAATGTCTGTCCATTTTGACCTCCACAAATGGATGGGTTAGGATGATCCTATGGAGCTGATTTTTGGTACACACCCCATCTATGTAAGGGCCTTTCAAATGAATGCTTTGGATCATCCTAACAAAGTAGGCCCCAATGTGATTGGCCGCTTAAGCTCACCAACACTTTCCTCTCTCTCTCTCTCTCTCTCTCTCTCTATATATATATATATATATATATATATATATATATATATTATATTCAGCGTACCCCAACGTACCCGTATCCTTTTTTTTTTAAATCACGTACCCGTATCGTGTCGCACCCGTACCCGTGCTTCATTGGCTGCTTCTTCACTCTTCTACTACATCTAATTTCCTTTCATGCTATTAGAGGAGTGCTTTTTCTTTTCCTATTTATTCATCCTGCATTGTTCGGGTGTATGGTTTTATTCATCGTTTTCCTTTCCTTTTGTTATTCTTTTTAATTGATATAGATGCACTCGTTTAGGAAGAAATGATTATATGCATATTTCCAGCGCCAGCATGTAGCCATGCCTGAAAAATAACATGTTACCCGAAATATCTGTGCATGTATAAAAAATAACGTAACATAACACAGAGCCTGAAAAGGGTCAAAATATTTGCTCCCAACTGAGGGAAATATCAAGAAAATGGTTAGCGTTTTTATTTAATATTTCCATTGTAAGAAAACTATAATTTCCATTAAAAAATACGTTTTTCGAATTTTTATTTTGATCTCCATTCATTTTGTAAATATGAAAATGACATGTGCATGGTCCCAGGGAGCATTATTTAATTAAGGTACAAATAAGTCATATATTGGAGAAACCTTCATCTCGAAATCTCAAGAACTTGCATTAGTAATATTCCTTCAGTATGAAAAGTAATAACTTGTTGCAAACCCAGTGCTTTAGACTATATGATTATTTAGATTCTTCTAATGGAAGTGTATCATTAGACATTTACCTATCTGTACGTTTACTTATGTTTGTCCATGTTGCAGTTACGTAGAGAGAATGGTTTGCACAAGTCTTCAGTCGTTGTTACTGCGGGTGCGAATCAGGTGAGCAACCCTGGGCTTTCATATTTTCTCATAAATAAGATGTAACCTTATTAAGATAATGGGTACCTATTGTTATTCTCCCTTGGATAGTTTGTGGGCTTTCATATTTTCACATAACTTAGATGCAACCTTATTAAGATAATTACCTATTGTTATTGTCCCTTTGAGAGTTTATTCAGTAATCTATTTAAGATATTTCTACTTCAAGATTCATGTCACCTATTGTTATTGTCCCTTGCATAGTATATTCAGTAAGATAATTAAGATATTTCTACTTCAAGATTGATGTTGGATAAAATCTCCCACAGGTTTCAGACCCAATTATCCTTTTTCAATGTCCAAGGAAACATTATACTTCAATGGGAACGTGTTATGGAACTCTGGCCTCCATTAACGCCATTTACATTCTCTATATTGTCATTTCTCTTTTTTTTTCTTCCTAATTTTTCTCTTGATTTTTAATTTATTCATCTATTATTTATAGAGTGACCAACCACTAATGACATCATAGGAAGCCACTGTTGCTTGTTTGCACCAAGGTTGAGAACCATATGGTTTTTAGATAGCAAACCAGAAGCCCTGGGTGTTATGAGGGCTTGATATAATCAACTGGTAGAAGTTTGTTTCCTCCCTGTTGTAACCTTTCTTTCACATTTACTGTTAACTTAGAAGTCTAGAAGAAGCTCTAGAAATGCTACTGACATACAAGTCTGAGTACCGACTTAGTAACGCTTCCATAACAATGAAATTCTTTAGGGGCTGAAGAATTATTTCACTGGCCTAGTCATAGAAACTGGAGGTATTGAATAAATACAAGGGAAGAATTAATGAGAGACAGTCGTTGGAGATCAAGATGGACACATTTTCTCTTTAATTAAAGCACAAGTCAAATGGCCTATTTAAAAGGAATGAGAATCAACTTGTAAAAAAATTAAACCAGGCACTGCCCTTCTACTCCCAAATATATAAATTCTAACAGCCCCCTTAAGCTAGTAATTTTCCTTGATAGATAGCTGGTTCACTAAAATTGATGTCAAAATACCGTAAAAGCCTTTCTGAATCTGTCAACCACTTGATCCTGAGTCGAAATATTTTGGACCCAATTCACCATCCGCTATCTTCTCAGGCACAAAACAGTGAAAATTTTCAATGTGAAAGAGTAGATTCGACCCACAATCTAATTCCATTTTAATAATAGCAGAGAAGAGCACAAGCATATAGAAGTAACTTCAGTACACTCATTAGGTAATGGAAATGTGTTTATTCAGCAGTAATAGCAACCATTGATTTGTATTCAATTTCCTTACATAGGAACAGTTTTTAACTTACCGCTCCTCGAGATGAGGCAACCATTCGTCTTCACACAGTAACCTACTGATGACTTACAATTATTCCTCTTTGGATTTATCCAATAAATCAGATCCACACTTTTACTGATTCAAGAACATGAATTTTTCTCTTCACTTCTATTCCAATGAGAATGGTAAGGGAACCAAGATGGGGCGGATGGGCATCTAGTGATACCATAGAGCTAGAGAAGTACCATCAAGATGACCAAAGGATAACTTCTCCAAACGCAATAGGAAAGATATGACCATTTTCAAAATATGAAATTATCGTCGTGTAGTTGACAGCAAAAGGTTTAGGCAAGAAAGAGCAGGGAAAGGATAAAAAGAGATGAATGAAAGAATAGAAAGGGTTGCAATAACCGGCGGATGGGCATCTAGTGATACCATAGAGCTAGAGAAGTACCATCAAGATGACCAAAGGATAACTTCTCCAAACGCAATAGGAAAGATATGACCATTTTCAAAATATGAAATTATCGTCGTGTAGTTGACAGCAAAAGGTTTAGGCAAGAAAGAGCAGGGAAAGGATAAAAAGAGATGAATGAAAGAATAGAAAGGGTTGCAATAACCAATAAGGATGGGTTTTAAAGAAAGGGAAGACATAAGCCCTAGGTTGATAACATGCTGTTGTAGCTAGCCATCCAACTCAAATTTGGGAAACCTGCATTGACTGATTGGTTTGGTAAGAACCCTCTAATTAGAACTAATTGAATGTATATGCCTTATCCAGTTGCATAATGAGTTCTAATGTTGGATTATTTCTTGAGAGCTGATTTATTGAAGAGAACGATGTATCAGCTTTTAAAAGAGTATTGGCATATCTTTTGTGAAAGAAGTAATTGACATCCATGACTCTCAAAGAAGTAATTGCTTCATTTTCCGTGCCTAGATTTGTCAATCCGTGTTTTGTAGTTCTGAAATTTTAAGAGAAATATTCTATCTGATTTGCAGGCATTTGTGGATCTCGTGCTGACATTGTGTGATCCTGGGGATTCAGTAGTAATGTTTGCACCATACTACTTCAATGCATACATGTCCTTCCAGATGACAGGTGTCACTAACATACTGGTGGGTCCAGGAAATCCTGAGACACTTCAGCCAGATGCAGGTGAGAAGCTTCTAATGCCTTTGTTTTCAAAGGGAGCTTGAGTTACTAAAGTTCTAAGTCAATGTGTTACATGCTGATAAAAAATGGTCTTTCCTAACTTCTGATGGTGTTCATGCATCTTGATAGCTGAAATTTATTGGAAATCCAACTGATTCTTTTAGAATTTGTTTATGCCCCCTCAATTAGTGAATTACTCTTTAGAGGGTTTCATTAATGTCTTTGTCCTACTTATTTATTTCCTACGAAAGCTTCTCAATTTTACCCATTTGAAACTTGTTTTGATAATGTAGACGAACCCAGCTAGGGTCAGGATTAGACTTAGTCAATTTGAGCCTGGATTCTTTCACCTTCTTCCTGAAAATTTTCTAAAGGATTCATTAGCCGACCCCAACTAGTTTGGGACATAGCCTAAGTTGAGTTGTGTTGAGTTGAGCTAGGGCCATCACATAATGTCATTAATATAATTATGATTATTTAAATAAATATGTATAGCAACCCTTGGGAGTTGTGAGGTTTACATTTCAAAACCCCCAAATTCTTTCCTCTTTCTTATTCTCCGCTTCCTCTCACTCTACGCCGTGGCAAGTTACCTCTCAAGATTTATTTATTTTTCTTTTATGTTAACATGGTATCAGATCCATGTTAACATGAGGTTCACTGTGTTTTCGTGCCCTAGTGAGGGGCTGAGTGCTATCGAAGGTGTTATTCTTTTGGTATTAAGTGAAGGAGGAATTGGTGCAAAGAAGATGACGGTCGCGGTAACATGCATAAAAGATGAGAGTTACTAGATGGTGCCTGTTGAGGGCTATGCCGCTCTAATCACTGATTTGCAAGTGTGTTGCCCTTTTTATGTATTATAAGCGTACTGCCTTCTTCATGTGGACTCTGCTGTCTAGCCGCCCTGTTTGGTGGTTCTATTGGTTGCTGTTCTATTCATGGATTCTATTTGAGGAGTGACTTGTTGGCCTATTTGCTGGTTGTGGGTTCAAGGTTGGTGACTTGATGTCTGCTCTATTTGTGATCTACTTGTATTGCCTTATTTGTGTAGACTGTAGACCAGTTGTTGTCCAATTTGTGAATCTCCATCTTGAGTGAAAAATACACCTAGTCATTCAAACAACATGGAGATGTTGGGGTTGCATCTTCATCTTTCAAATTGAATGGGCCCTCTTCTATGGGCTCAATTTGTGAAGGCAGCTCTTGGTGCAAGGGAAAGTTGAAGTGTCTAACTGAAAGTGGACCTATGTAATTGTAAATATGAAGAGTGTCTTAGAGAAACTACCAATATGGAACTCAAAGTTAATACATATGTGTTGCTCCCTGATATGACAAAAAAGTATGGGAAACATTAAGTGAAACTTACTCTTCAGGTGAAATCACGGGCTTATAAGCTGTTTGAAATTATATTCTTGTTTCAACAATAATCTCTGTGCTTTGTGGGAAGAGTTATATTACTTGCGGGAACTGCTTGCATCCCTGTGCTGATTGATAAGTTTGCTGCTAGAACTGAAACAATGAGATTAGAATTTGAAAATCTAAGTGTGTATACTCAGACTTGTAAGCTAAAAAATATGAAGTTTGATCAGAACCAAGAAAAGCAATTCTTCCTTCTATTTGATAATGTGGTCCTTAACTCTCCTTTGTCTTCAATTAATAATAGTAAAAAAAAAAAGAACCAAAAACTTGTCTTTTTTTATTTAACTTTTTCCTGTTCTGTCACCAAATATGCCAATGAACTTGGATGAACCATAAAGAAATAGCCTTTGTTGGCTCAAGCCCATTTTGGACTGTCCTATTGTTCAGTTTCTTCTCCTTAATTTCCATTTTGTATGTATATTTGGTGATTTTGTAGACTGGTTAGAAAGGATTCTATCAAAGGAAGAGAATAAACCAATCCCCAAGCTCGTAACCGTTGTAAATCCTGGCAACCCATCTGGAACCTACATTCCAGAGCCTCTTCTCAGGGTATCTCTCTCTCTCTCTCTCTCTCTCTCTCTCTCTCTCTCTCTCTCTATATATATATATATATATATATATATATATATATATATATATATATATATATATATACACGTGCGTGCGTGCGTGCAGACTTCTCACATTTGAGCAGGTGTGTGCATGACTCTGGAAATGAATTGGAACTGACTTGCAGGGTCTGTTCCTATCTCATCTGTTTCATTCTTTCTAACTATTCCTTCTTTGTTTTATCCAGAGAATTTCAGATATGTGTGAAAGGGCTGGTTCTTGGCTCGTTGTAGATAATACCTATGAGTAAGTATATACTGGCCTTATCTGTGCAATTTCTATGAAGTTCTTCTCATCCTCTGTTCGCAATAATTGAAAAATGAAAAACTATGAAGACATCAAGTGTTCATGACATGAGAAGCACATGGAAAAGTTCTCCTTCCCCAGGATCTTATCACAGGTCATAGTTTGTGATTGTAATCATTCTATTGATATTTTTTATTATAAATTTCTAGTTACCATGATTAGATCTTTTATCGATGATTCTTTTTTTTAATCTCTGTTTTTTTTTTTTTTGACAAGGAGACCTTCATTATTTCTTATGGTGCAGTGGATTTTTGTTTCATTAATTTTTTTATATAATAGTATCTGTTATTTCTACTGCATTGCAGGTACTTTATGTACGATGGATTGAAGCATTCCTGTATAGAGGGCAACCACATAGTCAATATTTTCTCCTTCTCTAAAGCTTACGGGATGATGGGATGGCGAGTTGGATATGTAAGTAGAGCTTTTGGCTCTTTATGTTCATTTTCATATACAATTATATGGTCATGATTTCTTCATAAGAAAAAAGTCAACAGTTTCAGATTCTTTCCTGTAGTTGGAGGCACACTTCTCATGTTCTGATTTCGTAGTGATGATGAGTATCAACTACGATTAAACATTAATCTTCTGATGATATGGATGTGGATTCAGTTATCCTTTCCATTCATGGACATATAAAATAAACTATTTCTGGAACAATCTATCAGCATCTAGTCATATATTTGATGAATCTTTATAGCATCTGCATTTGTGTAATGCCATTTCCCCACAGCTAGATCTTTGTGTAGACACTTTACTTTGTCCCTCTCTGATCTGACAATAATAAAAAATTTCGGGGTTGCATTCCAATGATGAGAGTGTCCTTGAGAGGTTGAGGAGCTTTTACTTTAAGACACAGGACTTTCGGGTATGAAACCATTGAGAAGAATTTTGCAGTATAAAACATGAAAAAATCAATAGAACTTGAGGGTCATTTACAGGTTTAACTAGAGTACTTTGCGGAAAACATGAAAACTTGAAATAATTGAGAAAAAAAACTTGTTAACTCTTTCTCGAGTTGTGCCTGAAATTCAGTTTGAATCTCTGTTGGTTTACTTGATTACTTGAACAGTTCCAAAACAATTTTGAGTCAATGGTGTGTTTGGTTTTAACTCTATGTAGAGAGACAGGGCTGGTCCACTCCTATCACTACATGAGTACAATTAAGATACTCATATCTTATTAGGTACATTGAGTTCTTCTTGTGCTTGAGCTCTCCAGTCTTCAAGTATGCATATTTTTATCACCTTTTGTTTATTATGTAAAGATAATAGATCTTGTTTATATGATTTACACCATACATTCAGTATATGGTTCTATCCCCACGATTCAGATCACAATTACAATAGTCATGAGCTTAGCACAAGGTACTAGCGGGAAATGTCTCGGCCCGCAAATCAGTTCTGTATATCTAGCATGTGGTAGGCCAAACTTACTGCCATCCCACCATCTGATCCAAGGGTGGTAAATTTTAACCATTCTTCATGTTCTTATATGTTTCATATTGTTTTTGCATTCATGTAAGTTTGGAAAATGTATTGACTCACAATTACAGCGATAAAATGATTGCTCACATGTTACAGATAGCATACCCTACGGAGGTGGAGGGTCTTGCTGATCAGCTCCTCAAAGTCCAAGACAACATACCCATCTGTGCCTCCATTATTGGGCAGCGTCTGGCACTCTACTCTCTAGAAGAAGGACCCGATTGGATCAAAGACAGAGTCAAGAACCTTGTCAAGAACAGAGAACTTCTCCGTGATGCACTCTCCCCCCTCGGAGAGGATGCGGTGAAGGGCGGTGAGGGTGCCATCTACCTCTGGGCAAAGCTTCCAGAGAAATACTCCAATGATGATTTTGGGGTCGTCCGCTGGTTAGTGCAGAAGCATCGAGTGGTCGTGATCCCTGGGAGTGCAAGCGGAGGGCCAGGATTTATTCGGATTTCGTTTGGGGGATTGACTGAGACTGATTGTGCTGTTGCTGCTGAGAGGCTTAGAAATGGTTTGGAAGAGCTGGTGAGAGATGGGATGGTATGATCATCTCTTCAAATGGTTATTTAAATTCTTGTGATATTATCTTTTCTCAATTAAATAGCTATGTTCTGGCTGATGGAATGATCTGAAAACCGGTTTTCACCGGAAAAGAAGCTGAATTTCAGCCTAAAATTGCTGTTGAATATTTTAAAGCAATAAAAAAAATTGTAATTTTTATATTTGAAAATTTAACTGTAGGGGATGATATTTCCACCCCCTTTGGGTAGGTACAATGAGATTTGTATTTGCCCTTGGAGTTGATTGTCTCAGCCTAGAAGCTTGCTCGAATTGTTCTTTGCCGGTTTGGCGGATGACCATAAGCTTGATTTTTTGTTACTGTTCCTACAAAGATCATATGATCCTAGCATTGGATTTTGAGAATCGATTGTGAGTCCAAACTGATAATTGGACTCAAAATTAGGTTTAATTAAGATTGTTGGACAGCTGTTCTCCACGGTGGCCTTTTACTAACTTTGAGCTTGTTAGAAAGAAGCAATCCATCTCAAAGAGCTGCCCATTGAATAAAATTGTTGCATTGGTTTTTTTGAGGAATGTGATGTACGACGCAATAAACCTTCCTGTATGGTGTTTTTATGATACCCACTAGGCCCAGCCAACTGAGGATTGTTCTTTAGCCTTTGCTGCAATGTCAAAATTTAATCTAAAATACCTTCAGGGAGAGGGTTATGATGGGGTGTAAAAAGAACCATCCAATCGCTAGTCGACACGTGGCATTAAGGCAAAAGTGAAATTATACACTAAAGTCAGGGGTAAACAGGTAAAAATACCTCCAAAGGAAAGCACTAAAGCAATCTCTACCCAATTACAGGTTGACACCTGTAAAAGGGTGAAAAGGTAATCTTTTTTGCCCTCACAAATCCAAAGCTAGGGGTCTGAATCTCAAAAATTTACTATTCATAGCTCTGCTTTCCTTATCTACGTTATACTGACATAAGTATCGGAGGACCTATCTGGAGTTACCACTCCGGGCTGGTCGTCTTACCGGGTGCTATCTTGTGCAGGCCTCATCTTCATACTGAACAGACGTCGACATCCTTTCAAACCAACTTGCATTCACTCTTACCTTAGCCGGACCATTTCATCCTTGACTACCATATCGTGTTACAGATTTTAACATTAACATGTTACATTTTAAATAGAGAGGAGTTTGGTATTGAAGGGAGTATATCCGTTTGATTCCAATTCGAGTTTTGTATCAGGGTTCAAAGACATGTATTGAAATACTTGATTGGTTAAAAACGAATAAATTGCTTCCCTTCCCGTTCTGCCACCATGTTATTGGTTTTTTTAGGTAGGTAAGCTGGGATCAATCTGCCACCATGTTACTTGAAAGGCGTCCAAGAAAGGATCGGATCAATTAAGAATCATAGGATATAGGAACAAGATGAACGGATTGAGCAATTTTGATCCACATGAGCTGAAATATTTTACGCTATGATAATGACTAGGAATTGTATCATGGATATTGACATTATAAATTTTGATAGCTAATTTTTCAATCATATGACCATCCCTTAATAAGGGTATTATAAATATTAATCACTCAACTAATTGATATTTAATATTCAAATCTAGACCCTGCACATTTTTTCTCATGAATCTTACGTTCAGTATCAAACACTTTGACCCATACATGGCACAAATGTATGCAATCTGAACCATTCATCAATTAGATCCCATAATAGATGGACTGACGCCTCGAATTCACATTGATCAGATGATCCTGACCTAAATGGAGGACTTCTGAGGATTGCAATAGACAGCATGAAACGACAATGTCTTAACGCTCGAGATACATCGGGTAAAATTCTACCTTTCATCTGGCTCCAGATACAAAAACATGCCACATGAACCGGATTAGAGTGCTTGATACAAGAATGAAAATCTTTGGAGACGTATGCAATGCCCAGTTACCTAAGGATTTGGCAAGGAGTCCCCTCCATGTTTCTGAATTTTCTTAGAGCTGAAATCTTGTACCACTTCTCTTCAGGGTAGGCAAGGCAGTTCTTTATAAAGGTTGAGAAATGTTGCAAGGGTGTTCTACATTTTGAAGATGCAAAACAACATAAACTCATGAATTAGTTGGTGAATGCTTTGAATGAGCTAGGAATAGGTAAGTTGTGGGTGCTCATTTCTTCCACTGAGGCAGACACTGAACAACAACCTGAATCAGAGTTGAGAGAAAATGCATGTTAGTATCAGAAAGAAGAAAGGGTGGGGACAGAGTTGCTTTGCAATCTAGATTAAATAGCCAGTTATTATGTTAGAGATGCTTGAAGGGTGTTAGCATATAGAAGATCGGTAAACTGCTTAACCTCTTATGATCCAAAGCATCAGAGAAGCACATGTGAGGAATTGTTGAAAGATTCACTATAACCCATATGTTTGATTATGGGAAAATGAATCATCCAGCATTTCATGACAAACCATTCCGTCAAAGTTATGTAGGGTGTCAATTTTCATAAGACAAGGTTCTTTATAGTGGAGGAACTGGATTTTACTGTCAGTTAGCCTCCGGGAAGTTATTTTCTTCATGGTTCAGCCAATTCTGAGTCAGAAAGGTTGTATAGTTTCCCTCCATAGCAAGTTGAGGATGACTCACACTTGAAAGGAATGTTTAGAAACTCTAATTTGGCTTGTGAATTACCAGTAGAGATAGCCAAGTAACGGATGGATTCTAGGTGTTGCTGAATTTAGGGCAGGCAATATATGACAATTTGAGAAGAAAAGCGAGTGAAATAATTGCTTTAACCCATAATGAAAACAAGATGACCATAAATCCAAGTGGAAGAGATTTAAGGTGTACTGCTGCAGGGACAATCATACAAATAACTTGACTTATACAATCAAGTTATGGAAAATCAAAGAGAAGAATACAAAACAAAAAAAGAAAAAGAATGATGACTTCTAAACATGATAATGAAATTGAATTTACAATAAAATGGGCTATTTTCAAAAGATTAGGAACACTCGTAAATAGATGCTTAGAAGTCAAATGCGGATGAACAAATTGGGTTATACATAAATAGTATAATAATGTGCAGCGATCTAAGCCTCTTAGGGTAAAGAAAGAACGTTAATTTGTATTCTCAGTGTGTAATTTAACTTCATGATACCCACAGTATGCCAATAATAAGCAATGTGAATTTGTATTCTCAAATATAAGTGTAATCTAACTACTTGATGCCCACAGTATGCCAATAATAATTAACATTGACACTGAAACTACCAGTTACTCCAAAAGCTTAAACTGCTGGAGAAGGTGTTATTTAATCTTTTATACTTTAACACTACCCCTCATGAGTGGCCCCTCTTTCTTTGGGTTGGTGATGCGGACGGAAATCACCAAGAACAGTTTGGTTCGTTTTTTGGATTTGGTCATTGCATGCAGATTTGCTATCAAGGAGGTTTGAACCCAGGCATTTGCTCTGATACCATGTGAAACTACCAGTTACTCCAAAAGCTTATGCTGTTGGAGAAGGTGTTATTTAATCTTTTATACTTTAACAGACACAGTTGGATGGCTTGCCAACTATACACTGCTACTATTCATCTTCCTTTAACTTAGCTCAGAAATGATCACATCTACACAAGTACATTTGCACTGCAGAGGTGTAGTACTACACTTTATAGTTACAAACCAAGAGCACCATCATAATAAAAGAATTACAGGAAATAAAATTTGTATTCCATTGATGAATGATTATTATTTTTTTTTTTTTTTGGGAATGGTAATTTATGAATGAAAGTTATGAATCATTAAAACATCAAATCATGTAATTAGGCATCATAGACAAGAAGAAAAGTTACAGCATACCTTGCCAGCATTTTCCTTATTGCCAACAATAGTTTGACAAGCGAGCCTCCAGGAATCAGGTTTCTGCATTTGAAACCAATGATCAATGAATAGACAAACAGGACTTTATATGAAGAAGATTTAAACAAACAGAAGCTAACTGTTAAGCATTAATTGTTGATGATATCAATTTATCCATAACTAGTAGTAGAACATTTTAGTCATATTTGAAGAATATAAAACAATTTGGAGCTAAAACATGGTACAATTAGCATGCCTTCTTCAAGTAGCGCAGTTCGGTATCTGTTCTTTCATTCAAGAGTTCTTTTCCATCAGTAATCTGCACATAGAATCAATAAGCTGAAAAGAGTCCTCCAAGTTCTATTCAACAAAAGAATGTGAAATTGAGAAAGAAAGCAAAAAACATGAATTACAGTTTATGTAACAAGGACAAACCGCTTTCTGTAGGACATACATATCTGACACTCATCGACACAACTATATGGACAACTTTAGCAATCTATCAATTTTGTTCTTGTTTCTCGGTAAATTTTTTTTTGAATGATTGTTTCTAGGTATTATTTATGTGACATTCTCGATGTTTAATATATTTGTATTTAAAAGGTGGCCCTATATATCTTAAGCCTGTATCAATCAAACGAGAACTATTTTGTCGGTCCTAGCCACATAACACGACACAATAGTCCTGACCTTAAGACAAATCAATACTCTCCATTATATACATACACAGAAAACTAAGAGAAAATTGATACAGAACAAAGAAACTTTGACACGGACACATCAATGGTGATCTTGGAATACCAAAGTAACCCAACCAGCAGCCATGTATCTGTACAGTTATATGATAATATGATTAAAAAAATATTTCATACAGCATATGCTAAAAACATAACTAGACAACCATAAATAAGTTAGAACTATGTAATTAGGAAAGATAATTATTATTTTGTCTTGATAATTGTGTCGATGAGAGTCAGACACATGCATCCTACATGCATAATGAGACATGACAATCTTTAGAGTTTCTAGAAATGCAGTGCCGAATAGAGCCATTTCCATCTAGTGCTGTCTTGGAGCCTGCATTAGACAGTCTTGGTGGGTCGCGCCAGTCAATACTAGCAGAAAACGTCAATTCATTTCGACATAAAATCCTAAAAATACCTCAACAATGCAGGTGCCACAACTTCCACCACCCCCACAGTTCATCACCTTTCCCTATTAAAAGCAAAAAAAATTGTCTTAAAATTCTGCAAATGAATGTAATATATTAGTCTCATTAATGATCAGTAATATTACAAATGTGCAGTTAACTGTGACCAATGATCTGTTGTATACATGTATTTAAAAACTTCCCGAGTCAATCATTGGGTCGTCCAAGTTGATTATTCAAGTTGGCTCAGTTTTGGCCCTATTGAGTCCAAAAATTCCTTCAAATCACCCAAGTCGACAAAAAACTCGTTGCATCAAAGCTATTAGTGTTCATATAAATTGTACTGCTCGGATTGTCATAATTTGGGCGGATTTGTCTGATTATGAGCTCTAAGCATTGGCATATGAGCACCAATCATTGATGCATACATTGTTAACCACCATATCATCTATGGAGGTGAAGAGAGACTCATAACCTACAAGGGAAATGAGGGGCAAATCCGTACCTTAAGCTGGTGGTGGATATATATACGAAAGGAAAAAAGAAGAAGAAGGGAGTGGAGTGGGTTGATACTCAGTCCTTGAAAAGTAGTCATCATACTAACATGTTCCCCAATGAACCCACATCATGACACTCTAAGCCGTTCAATTCATATAGAGCCAACCACAAAGCAACCAAGTAACATGCTCATACTTCACAAAATCATTACAAACCTTATCCAACGGCTTAGACCGTCTGGCTCCAGATTCCCACTAGAGCCTCAAAGAAAATAAAGAGATATAAGTTTCTTTCAACGTCTCTCATATTCTAGAGATGAGAACTCCCCAATGAGATATGATGCATTATTGGCATACCAAATGATTTTTTAATAGATTCTCCTAAAAAACTTATCTAATTTTATCCTCCAAGCTCCTCACTAACAATATCAAGAAAACGTGTATGTATTTAGTATTATCCAGCAAATACAAGGCAAAAGAAAAGTCTATACTAACATGAAGTACCTATTTAAATTAACTATTCTTTTTCACCAATGCTAACTAAGTCTGCTTCTAGTCGTGCTTAAGAACACACAACATTTGCCATAGAATCCAAATATCAACATTTACAAGAGCAAATGAAACAAGAGATTTCATACTAAAACAAGCACAACCTTGTATATAATTAAAAATGGAGCAGTCAAAAGATTTCTCCAATACTACGTGACTAACATGCGCTGCAGTAACGTAATTATAAAGCTAATTAAATAGAATCTGATATGAGCACTCCTCTCATTATTTTCCACTCAGCTCGGAGTTGGTAGCATTTTAAACAAACATATCAGCACAGCAGCAGTAGACATTTAAAAAAGAGAAGAGAGTGCCAATATCAATAGGGATCGACTTACATAAGTGGCGTAGAGCTCAATCTTGTTGTCGAGCATAATGTTCCTCAGAAGCTTCTCCCCGCTAATAGCCTTTGCTTTCTCTACTGGATAACATCCATCTGCCCCTGCTTTACCCTGTTTTTAGCCACAAAAGACAACAAAATAAAAAAAATGGAAAACAGAGAATGAAATAATAGGAGGGGAAATGGAAATGTCAGTTACGGAGATGAATTCGAGCAGGATTTCGGGTTTTGGGGGGTCCAGATTGGAGGGGTCTATCTCTATGGCTCGAGGGGTGGAAATTTTATACTTCATATTAGGAGGATGAAGGGGAAAGAAGTGGGATTTTCTGAGAGAATGATAGGTTTGGGGTTTTTGTTGAAGGGAAGATGATGACGTGGATGCGAGAGACGGTGGTTGGAGGAGAGAGAGTGAGAGAAGATGCAGTGCTGCCATTTTCTCTTGTTTTTTCTCTCTCTTTCGATCTGCTTATTTTTATCATTTTTAGGAGGATTGGTTTCAGCCACATGGTCGAGTTTCATCCATTTAAAAGCTAAATTTCAGGGTAGATTCGCTAAATCAATGGTCTTGATCAATCTTGCAAGCCATGTGGGACTTAAGTTGGGCTATTAAGATCATATCTTAACTTAAACAATGATAGCTTGGCTTGGATACTAAACCTCTAAACTCGTAAAAGCACACATATTTTGGACGAACGATGTTCGCGCATGAAGTAAGCTCTTTTAAAAATGATATCTCCACACCTTTGACTATTGATGATTTTTTCACCCCTAGAGGATAATGCGCCCCACTTTTAACGTGATTTGTAGGGGTGTCAACGGATCCACTTCGGATAGGATCCACCTATGTCTTAGTCATGATCCATTCAAATCCCCTATTGGTCGGATCGGATTTGAAGTGTTCTACCGATCCTACTTCTTTTGTCCCGATCACAATCCATTCCAAATCGGGTCGTCCATTAGAGTGTCCTAGCAGGTCCTACTTACAAAACAACAAAAAATCCCAACTTTCTTCATTTGAAATGAACTCCAAAACTTCCTCAATTCGGAAAAGCATTAGTCACTATATCTAATAACAACCCATGATTTTGATGAATAATAGGATTTTATTGTTGAAACGAACTCCAATGTTTGAGGGTGATCGAGTGGCAAGTTTGCAGAAAGAAAAACCGATTGAGGAGAGGAATAGAAAAAAGATGTCTGGAAAAGGGGGGGAAGTGGAAAGTTGTAAGCTAAGCAATATTTAGTTCATTTTATGAAAATACCCCTCATTTAAGACTTAATATGAGAAATATTTTGAGGATATTTTAGTAAAAGGATTTCGGATTGTGACTATCCATCATATTTTTCTACAATGTCTTGATCACGGTCCGAATTTATCGGATCTTACAAAAAGGATCCAAAATATGTCCATGGATCCTTCTAATGTTCCTACATCCCGACTATCATTCAGACCGTTTGGGCCCATTGACACCCCTAGTGATTTGATGTCAAAAAGTGTTAAAGTCTGATTTAGATTTTGCTCATTTATTTTTACTTCAGCTCATATATAATCTGAAGTAGAAATATTAAGAACACTGCAAGAGAGCGTACCTGTATATGAACTATACTTTTTGTTTATGAGATGTTTTTTCCCTCGCAGGAACCAAAGCTTTTTAATGGGTTGAAGTTCTATTTCAGTGGAGAATTTATGCCTTCATGCAAGGGCATGATTGATAGCTTATTTCAATGTATATTGGAGATGACATGTTTGATAGTAAATAAATCATATTAAGTAATATCTGGGTGTTTTGTTTCTTGTGGAATTGATTATAAGGCCAATGTGAACATTTTTAATCAGGAAGTTCATGCGGATCTCCCATTGATTGAAAAACTCCAATAGATAATGAAACGCTGAGAATATCTGGGTTTGGTTATCCCTTGTCTCTTTTTACTTAGGCTCTGTTCACTTCTTTTTCCTGGTGCTGATTTCCCTGGAAAATATCCTTTTTTTTCCCTACAAGACCTTGACAAGACATAATTTATGTGTTCACTTCTTTTCCAAGGAAAAATATTATTAGATGTGGAATTTCTTATTTAAAAGTTGAAAATGATGTGGAAGTTGACTTTTTTCCCTCTTACTCGAGATTTGGTTTCTGATTAAATATATCGGAAAGAGGCTTTCTAAGGAAAATGAAACCTTTTCCTTGACAGTTTCCCTGGATTCTTTTTCCTTCTGCCACGTCACCTGGAAAGGAAAGGAAAGCGAAATCCTTTCCTTTCCTTTCCGGGGAAAAGAAGTGAACAGAGCCTTACGAGCTTTTCCTTTTCATTTTCCAGGGCTCATTGGCCTAACATGACAGCATATTTTATGATTGGATTGTTGTGATGTGGCTGGTGAGATTATATGTGGTTGAGTATTGTTTGTACAAAAGACAGATGTCTCCTCGTAGGAGAAATCAATTGAGAAACAGGGGGACCAGCTTATCTCTAATCCCATCCATTCAGAATCCCAACGGGAAGCTTGATTTGGTCCCACCCACATGATGAATTTGGATCCTTCATCCGACGACCCCCAGTTTTTTCAATGAAATTTTTTTAACCATTCAATCATAAATCTTGGAGAAATGCTTACCCAAATGGGCGGTTCAGATCCTACCTTGGATCACACCTTAGAATGATCTGGCTGTCCATTTGATAAGTCTTGCTTTGGATCTCTTGTGGCCTCCACGACAGATCCAAAGTAAGCCCTAGCAGGACCCACAAATGCACAATATTATCTGGATATTTTAGTAGGGCCCACAAATCTATTGGATCATAGTAAACATTGATTATTAAAACTCTAGGACTTCAAATTCATGTATTTGTTGATGACTAACGGGTGATTTCAATATCCGCATGACTCTAAAAAGTCCCCGTTGGAGTCCCTAGAGTCTCTTAGTGTCCGCACATTACAGTTCAAGTCCCCAAAGAGTCATGGACAACACGGAGAAGTCTGCACATTAAAATCCTAATTCCCCGAATGCTCTAAACTAGTTGGCTTTACTGTATAGTGAGTAGAGTGCCATCATTGGGAGAAGCAGTATCGTTTCCATTTATTTGGTTACAGATATTGGCGCTCCCATGTTTTGACAATTGCACCAAGTCTCCTTGTCTTTTCAATCTTCCAAAAAAGGGATTTGCTAGGGACCATCGCAAAGGCATTTTGTGGGTTGGCTGTTGCATGATGGAGCAGCCACCTCAGATGAATTAAATGAAAAAGACAAAATCCGTGCCTATGTGTGGCACTGAGGCACTCTCATGCAACAACGGGCCTGCGAAATGCCTTACGCGATGGTCACTCTCGTAAGCAAATAAAGAAAGAAAAAGACAAGATGAGGTATTGCAATTGTCAAAACATGGTAGTGTGAATATCAGTACCCTTCTCTTACCAGATCATAAAATTTCTGCGTATACATGAGGGTAGTTCCGTAATATCGACTCTCCCCGGCCTAAAAAGCTAAAAGTTCAAACGTCTCCATCATCTCAAATGTGTTGCAGAAGAGTGTTCAAACCAAACACATCCAAAATTAAGTTAAGAAAAAGCCCTAAAAAAGCACAGCATTTCCCCAATGCTTTCTTTTCCATTGAAACCCAATCAGAACCCTAATTCTTCAAAACCCTAGGTTTCAAGAATGGTCGGACCACTTTCAGGCTTGCAGGATCACGTGAAATTGGCCAGAGAATATGCCCTAGAAGGCCTCTACGATAGCTCCATCATCTTCTTTGATGGTGCCATCGCACAGATCAACAAGTAATTTCTTCTATTTGCATCTCTCATTCTCATTTTATTCGATTTTTTCACGTCGATTCATCTTTGGGAATTCTTTCAAGATCTCAGTTTGCTGGCTTTTGGTTTCGCCTTTGTACAATTTCCTTTGTTGTCTTATTTATCAATGTCAAGGCGGATTTGCTATTTCTTTTATCTTTATGATTTTGATTTTAAAAGCAATTTAGTAAATCAGCTTAGGTAATTTCACCTTCTTTTTTTTTTTTTCGCAGAAATGTTTCTCTGTTTGATTCAGTGCCTTTTATTTACTTGAAATTTCTGATTAGCTGATCAGAATTAGAAATTGGTTTGTTTTGTTGATGAATTTTGATTCTTGCAATTAGACATTACTGTTCATTTATTTTTGAAATCCATTACAGTTTCCATTATCGCATAAATATTTTAATTATTCTGTGGCTGTTGCTGTGACTTTAAAGTTGACCAGACCACTATAGGAAGAGTGTTCTCACAGTATCGTTATTCCAACTTTCTATTTACCATTTCAGATGAGGTACTATTATTATGTGATGCACATGTATGTTGTTTCCGAGAAGCCTTGATTCTTAATAGTTGTTACAATGCTACTCCCGATGTTTCATCGTATGTATGTTGATGTCTTCCTTGTCATATGACACTAGGATTATGTTTTTGGAGTGGCCTCCAATTGGTTTATGGGCTTTGTAAGTCTTGTATTACAATTTCCACCTTTTGATGAAACATGTGCCGAAGATTGCCCTTTAGCTCTTTAGATGAATTATAGCATATCTGGGTCACCACCTAGTCTTGTGGCCATGACAGTGGTCCAGAAATCCATCCAGTGGCTGCCACCTTGGGTAGCCCAGAACCCAAAAAGCCACATTGATTGGTCATTCCTCACACCTCGATCAATGGATTTCTTGTTAAATATAAACTATTGCCAATATCATTCATAAGTTTTAAGTTTAACTCTCCATTTGCATCCCACTGATCAGATGATTGTGATCTTTTGATCGATGTGACTTCTGGGCCATTGTTCATCTACATTGGGGATGTGCGATCAAAATCACTGCCCATGTGAAGATGTTTCAAACTGCGAATGCTGAATTCCTCAAATTTTTAACTTATATCCACATTCTTTTGCGTATTTTCCCCATTACGGGTCAGCAGAAAGGTAAGATTCTCAAATTTTTTCTGTTTTCAGGCACCTGAGCACACTCGATGATCCTTTAATTCGTACAAAATGGATGAACTGCAAGAAAGGTCTATCCGAGGAAATAGATATTGTCAAACAGTTGGATGCAGAAAGAAGGGCCTTCAAGGAAATTCCGGGGTCTAGACGCCCTTCCTCGCCCCCGATTCCTACTAAATCCTTTATTTTCCAACCACTTGATGAGTACCCGACTTCCTCAGGTGCCCAGATGGATGACCCTGATGTTTGGAGACCGCCCAGCCGAGACAATAATCAGCAATTTGGAAGCAGAAGAACAGGAAGGGCTGGCCAAGTGGGTGTAAGAAAATCTTCTCAAGATACAACATGGGCTCGTAGCTCATCTAGAGGGGGAACTGTTGGTCGTGGAGCAAAGTCAAACAATTCAAGTAGATCTAACTCAGGTGTTCGAGCATCGACTGCATCTGGAGTGCCTGGGAAAAAGAGCACAACCTCCGGCAAATCCTATTCCGGCAAGAATGATTTGCTGGTAATTCTAGTAAATTTATTGGTCTTTGCCATTTCTATATGTTGATTGCAGTTTAGTGATTTCTGCATTACTTAGTTTGTCTAAACCAAGTTGGACATTTTCTTTTTGTTGATTGTGATTACCGATTTCTGCCTCTCGCTTCGAAGTTATGTTGACAAAGTTGAAGTTAAATGAGCATAATATTTGATTGTTCATATCTCTTTCTCTAATAATTATTGACATCGTCTCTTAAATTTAGCTTAGCTTAACTTGGCTTTGACTTGTCTTCGTTTTTAGAATTGGTTTGGTTGACTTTGCTCGACTTATATTGGATTGAACTAGATTTGCCATTCTTCAGCTTGTCTTGTGCCTAGAAGAACACAGCATGGAATCCCCTTGCATCTTCTCACGGCAGTGCCATAGCTGATACACATTTTTCCTAGTAAGTTGCGTTGTAAAATTTCTGATTTGAATTGTCATCTCCGGATGACAGATCCCCAATTTGCTAGTAGGGATCGCTTGCTACTCCCACAAAATTTTTTTGGTCATCTTAACTTGACTAAGCAAAATAAAAAAATTTATTTAAACCACTGTTGCCTTAATAAGAAAATCAATTGACAGGTATTGTGTGTGAGACTTGCAGGGTGGGGATTTGTACAAAAAGAATGTCAAAGTAGACGAGGATAATAGTTGAAGTGGATACCCTGTAGAACTTAGTGTCATTTGGATATGTAGCCTGGGTGGTGAGTGCCAACGCAATTCAGGTTTCCGACAAGGTGGCATCAAATGCGGGCATGGTTATGCTTCCGTTCAAGAAGTCAAAATAAGAGAGAAAAACCAAGAAATAAAGAAATGGAGAAAAATTATCAATCCAATAGAGAATTTTAAAATATCATTCAGTTCCAACCAGGTCTGTTTATGGCAAATATCTAAACTTCTAAACTAACAAAAATCATTTACAACTAATTTGGTTCTCTTTGTGTTGCCTGCTGTAACAAGCATACAAAAGCATTGAATAAACCCTAAATAGATAATAGGAAACCAAAAGAACAAAAGTTATAACTCTTTGACTTGTGGGCCTTGGTTTCCTTTAAACACAGCAACAACAGCAACATAAAATGGAAATAATCAGTAGAACATGAGTTGCAAACAATTAAAATGAAAGGGCATAATTTTCTTTGGTACCATGAATTGCACAGATCATGGCTGGCTTCTAAATGGTGGTAGAACATAACCTTTTTCCGCCATGCGGCTATGTTCCCTGTGCTGTTGAAGAGTGGAATAGGCCATTAAAATTGTGGTTAAATGGCTTTAGCAGGTGCAGTAACAGGAAGCCTTTCTCCATTGATTCAGGATCCAAACTAAGAAGAGATCCCCACTGTCACGAACTTGGGCCAGAGCATTGCATGTATCTCCTGTCCGAAAAGTTCTCATGCTGGCACCTAGAGCTCCACCAATATCCTGGACAAAAGCGACAACCAAAGCTGGAAGTCTTCATCATGTATTATGGTGAATCTGATACTGTATTTTGCATTAGGAAGTCTTAGCAAGAAAATCTCTCTCTCTCTCTCTCTCTCTCTCTCTCTCTCTCTCTGCATGTGTGCATGCATGGTGCAAAGCATGAGGTAGGTGATTTAGTGACAAAAGCCAACATTAGCTGTTCTGAAAAGGGACACGGTGTCATGGGATGCTGGCATGGGTCTTTTTTATGGCATCATGAGGATGCTTCATCTGTTCTGGCCTGGAGTGTCATTATTGTCTTGGGGACTGTCTACTGTCTCCAAATGTTCATGCTGAAAAAGACCAAATGTTAGAAGTGTCTCCAGGTAACACATGTGGCAACTGACAAATTCACAAAGCTTGTGCCGAGATGTCACTATCAAGGACCATTTAACTCGATGGAGCACTTTGCAGAAGGCAAATGATATTGAATGAATTAAATTCAAGGAGATCTGATTGCAGGTAAGTTTTGTCTTTTATAATGAAGGTGCTGATCAAGAAATACTTCATTGAGCTCAAAGTTCCAAGGCGAAGAGTGATGCTCTCCCAAGACAATATCAGAATTATAAATAAGAGTTGTGAATCTTCATTTATAAGAATGCATAGACACCTAATACAAAAAAAAAAAAACAATTTTTAGAATGCCCATGAAACCAGTCAGAGTTAGCTAAACTCTGTAGGCATAGAAGCAACAAAAAGGTATAAAAAATAGTCTAAATGGGTCCAATTCAACCACTTAGTGAGTTGTCTTGCTATATCCCTTGAAAAACTATATTTTTTTTTCTTTTTTGAATTTGTTAACCACATTAACTGTCAATAATCATGATTGATCTTTACTTTTTGCATAATCGCTTCGGTTATAGATGCTGTTGTCATATTTATTTGATATCGGTCATATTTTAAATCCTACTTATCAATTCTGGTTACTTGTATGTGATGTTGATAGGGTGGGGATGCGGAAGAGGGAAAATCAAGGAGAGGACAATATGAAGGACCAGATGCAGACTTGGCTGCAATGCTGGAAAGAGATGTATTGGAAACGAGCCCTGGAGTAAGATGGGATGATGTTGCAGGATTGAGTGAAGCCAAGAGACTTTTGGAGGAAGCTGTCGTCCTTCCTTTATGGATGCCTGAGTATTTTCAGGTACTCCACTTCCATTGGGCCTGACTTTTCCACTGTCAATGTTTTTCCTCAATTTACAGAAACTGCACCCTGATTTTTCTTTGCAGTGTTTCCTTTGTACTTTGCCTTATCCTTTGAAGATTAGTTTTATATCACTCTAAAAAATGTCAACCATCTAAGAACACAAGGATCCAACAAAAAAAGTTCCTTGAGACAGCAAGAATTTCAATCTTAAATTCCCAAATTCTGCGCCGACTAGACTAATAACAAATTAAAGAATTTATAATAATGAATTTAGTAAGGAGAAGAATGTGTTATATTTCTGCCTGTATGCACAGTAGGTCTCATGGAGTCTTAGAATGCCTTAGGTCACTTTTTGTCATGGATTTAAATTTCAACTGAAACTGACAGAACGATAGAAATGTTCGGTTTCCATCCCCACCGAACCTAAACTGAAACGACCAAAATACATAAACCAAAATTGTAAGGGTAATATTGTATACTATATCAGTATGTATTCGATTATTATATTTATATGAATTGCATGCGAAATGTGGTGCATGTATTACATATAAATATTTATATGAATTACATGTGAAATTTGGTATGTACTAAATTATAACGTATGCGCAACACTGCATTGCACTAGGTGTTCGATGTTTTTAAACCATTATGGATGGTTGTCTTGCTTATGCGATGCTTTGTAACTTGTGTGTATTTGTGTTTATAATAGCATTTTATGAAGTTTCATCTTTAAATTCTATCTTTTGCATATGATTAAAGTATAAAAGATTAAATAACGCCGTCTCCAACAGCTTAAGCTTTTGGAGTTATTGGTTGTTTGACATGTTATCAAAGCAATTGGCCTGGGTTCAAAACTCCTTGTTATTAAAAAAATCCACATTTAATGGACAACCCAAAAAGAGGGGCCACGTGCCACGTGTAGGCCAATCCTAAAAAGAGGGGCCATACATGAGGGGGAGTGTTTAAAGTTTAAAAGATTAAATAACTCCATCTCCAACAACTTAAGCTTTTGGAGTAATTGGTTGTTTGACAGTTTCCATATGTTTTCGTGATTATACAGGATTTCCACTGATATTTTCAACCAAAACCGAAACTTTCCGTTCCTTTGGTAACCGAAACCGAATTTGAAACGTTGCTTTTTGTAAAGGGCCTAGAAGGCTAGAACCTTGTTGAGAACATCTCAGTTCTATTCCATTTAATTAGTAGTCCTTGAATGATTACATCATTACCCATCTGAACTGTCTCACAAATGTAAAGGAAGGTCTGCATGGGTGTGCGGTGTCCCAATGTAAAGCAGGCTTCTGGGGATGTATTGGCTTTCAAGTATAGCAGTCAAATGCCCAGCGAGAGCCCCCTGGGCACCTAAGCAGGGTCCATGAAACAGGTTTTTCTAGCATATATAAATGCAGATACTTTTTTTACAAGCATACAAATGGACTTGTTTAGTGGTTTAGTGCCAAAAGATTTTCAAGTCTTATTCAAAAGTCATTCTTACAATAATTTATCAGTTCTAATGATGGGTGGCCGCCTAGGCTATAGGTAGGGCTGTATTTGACTCCCAATAAATCCAGTGAATAGCTAGGTTCAGGATGACTAGGCTGGTTTAGTCTAGACAACAGGCTTTTGGTTCGATTCCAAGGTGCAAGTAGCCTAGGTTATTTTTTATTGCAATGCATAAAAAACCCAGGAATTGAAGATGATTTGATCTTGAATGCTGAATGAATCCAACTAAGGCTTCTGCAACGATTATGACTGTTTTGCTCTCCCTTTTTGAAAATTCTACTTGGAACTTGCTACTTGTTACCAGGTTGAGTACAATATGCAATCACTGCCCTATTGGACTGGTTTATGTCGGAGTTCTATGGTCAGTGATGGATTAATTCTTAACCAGAAGATATAGATCATCACCAGTGCTAGTTTATAGAAATTTATTGTAGATGAAGTAACTTCAAGGTCAGCAAAAGTTCCACAAATTCATAGGAAATTTAGACATAAATATTCAATTATCAAAGTAATTCTGTCAGTAAATGTAAAGCTTTATCTAAATAAAAACCTGCATACATTTTCATTTCAAAAATGAAATTAAGGTTATACAATGTTGAAAATCAAGAGATCTCTAATATTGCAAAACAAGATCAAACCAGTGTTTAAAATGCAGATTCGTGGAACGTGGCCGAAGAAAATCCTAGTCGACTCGGCACGACCCGGTCGAACACTTGGTTGACGCGGTCATAATCCGGGAGAGTCAAAGGAGTTTTTATTGACTTTGTAGGGCAAAACGCGTAACACGGCCACGGTAAAAGGGAGTCGGCTCGGCTGAGTTCCGAGCTGAGTCAACAAGTTTTTAAACACTGCTTGCACCTGTAGCCCTAATATGCGGTTCAGTGTCGCACACATTAGTCCCCCGGGGTGATGAATCACTGCCAGAATACAAGACATTAAATGCACATCATACAGATTAGGCCATCAGGTATACTCAAAATGATTGAACTGTTAAAAATCACGGGATCGTTGGTCAAGGTCAAATGGCATATCTAATATGATATGTTGAGTGTTCATTTTTATTTTTTTTGAAAATGGTGATATGCTGTGTTCATTTAAAACATCTTAGTCAAAAGACAACTCATCCTTCCAAGTGCATGTTGTTTGTGTGATTGACAACCTGTATAAAACTGCAAATGTTATTATAACCACAGTTACAAAATTTTCCCAACAATAGTCAAATATTTGAAAAAATCCCTAATTTCCATCTCCTTGTTTTAAACTTTAATAAAACTTATGTGAGTTAAATGTGATATTTTCCGAACTACACCCAAATCTTCCAAATTAAATGCGAATTTTACGAATAGTTCATTAATTTCTCGTAACTTTCATCCACAAATGAAATTTTATTATCATCTTGTTTTTCTATCATTTACTTCAGAAGTAAAAATAGAGTTTTTACACTGTCTTTGAATCCTGAAGTTAGGTATTGCTTGAATCTAGTTATGAATTATTATTGACTGATAATCATTATTATTTTCAATTGCTACAGTAACTGGAGTTATTTGAATGCTTCCAAAATACTGTTCCTTATGATAATATAGCTCCTATATCTGACAGAAATACTGAGAATTAGATCAGTATTGCAATCAGAGTAGTTCAACGTATCTGTTGCAAGTGTCTGGAGTGAACTTTTTGGTGGTGCATTGCCATATATAGAGTTGCCATAATAATTTCTTTTACGTTAAATTTTACAGGGTATTCGTCGGCCATGGAAAGGAGTTCTTATGTTTGGTCCGCCTGGCACTGGAAAGACTCTTTTGGCTAAAGCAGTGGCTACAGAATGTGGAACCACATTTTTCAATGTTTCTTCGGCTACACTGGCTTCAAAATGGCGTGGGGAGAGTGAGCGCATGGTTCGATGCTTGTTTGAATTGGCAAGAGCTTATGCTCCAAGTACAATTTTCATTGACGAGATTGACTCACTTTGCAATGCTCGGGGGTATGCATATGTGGGCGCCTTCCCTTCTTCCTTTTTTTTCGTTTGGTAGAAATAGAAACTTGTCTCCTATATATGTGTATATGCATATGGATACACTGTGACATAATGCATGCTAAAACCTCTGAAATTTCCAAAGGAAAAAGGTGCATACATATGCATTACCGTAGATACACAGTCCAGAAATTCAAGTGGTTTTTTAGTGTATTAGTATTAGTCCAGGTAACACTATTAATTCATGTAACACAAATTCACATATGTATTTATTTTTATGTAGGCATGCATGTGCTTATGTACTTGCTATACATTATCTTGGCCCCATTTCAAGGGCACATTTATTCAAAGGGGCGAATGTTTTATCTAGTAGTTGACATTCTGCCTATGCTATGCATAGTTCATGGAAACTGACATCAATATTGATGCCCTTTGAACACAGGTTTCGAAATAACTGTTGTGATTTATATATTATCTGTTTATTTTTTAAATCTTTCGGCTTGATATTTCTAGAATGCTTATGGTTATGGTGGCACATTTTAGTGAGTTTGATCCCGTAATTTTGATGTCAATATAGTGGATAGTATTTAAAAGCTTGGGTTTGTCCAGTGCTTCAGGAGAGCATGAATCATCTAGGAGGGTGAAGTCTGAACTTCTTGTACAAGTAGATGGTGTTAGCAACAGTTCCACTGGTGAAGATGGTCAACGGAAAATAGTGATGGTCTTGGCAGCCACTAACTTTCCATGGGATATTGATGAAGCGCTTAGGTTTGAAATCATCTAAAACAGTACTATGAGACTTTTGTGATACGGTTGTTGTTATGGTTTTATTCCGAAGAATTTGAATTTTGGCATATCTTTTTTTTTTTCCATTTTCTTCAAAATGGGCCAGTCTCCTCTTGTGTTGCGCTTGGACTGACTTGGGATGTTATGTGATGCAATGCAGGAGAAGGCTGGAAAAGCGAATATATATACCTCTTCCAAATTTTGAGAGCCGTAAGGAGCTTATCCGGATTAACCTCAAGACTGTTGAGGTAAATGGTTTTTCTTTACCTGTTTAAAGTTCTTGGCAAGTTAATTTTTTTTAATGTGCCATGCTTTAGTGGTTTTTTTTTTTTTTTGATAGATTTCAAGCTTCAGATGTCTTCTCTTTTGAACTTGTTATGCCTTTTCTTCAGATACGGCATACTCATGTCTTTTGTGTGATATACTTATATACCTACATTGAAAGTTCATCATTATTATTTGTCACAACCATTTATTAGTTCAGGAGTCCATTGATCAATAAATTCAATCAGTCCATAAAGGCATTTTGAAGGCATATACTCAATGACCTCGAAGCTCTTATTCTTAGGAATATTTTTCCTTAAGGGGTAGCCCTCTCTCCTAAATCTTACCCTTGAATCCACTTCCGAATCACTTAATGCTCCCACCATCAACTACTGCTATTGCTTCTTATATAAAGCTTCTGTCCCTTTTGAATCTAGATATTGCAACTTTCACTTATTTTATTTTGTTTCATTTTTTGGAGTGAGTGTGTGTGTGCGCTTGGGGGGGGTGTGTCAAATGAGAAAAAGATGATTTATTTGGTTAATTGGGGGATTTTTGCAGATCCGAATCAGCTGGTGGGCTTGAAATTCGTAATCTCAGCTTAATGAACTATGCTCTTCTTGGGAAGTGTCAGAGGAGATTCGGAGAAGAGAGAAATCCTTTATGGGGGAAGGTTATAGTGCATAGATATGGGAGTGGTCATGGTGGTTGGAACCTGAATGATAGATATAAGAACGATACTATCAAGGTATGGAAGGACATTTTGAAATTGGAACGCAGATTCGTGAAAGGTATCAGATATAGAACGTATAAGGGAGACAATGAAGTTTTGGAAAGATCGGTGGTGTCTGGAGTCGTCTCTTGTGGTCTTGTTCATTGACCTTTTTGTCGTGGCTAGTGATGCCGAAGTCACGGTCTAGGATTACTTCAAGTAGGTATGGTTTTAAATTTCCCCGAAATTGCCGAAATAGATTTAGTAACTGAGCTAAGCGGTGAAGAATGAGAACTGGGCCCATCTTTGACTCCCACCCCGCTACCAAGGTGATTCAGAAGATATGTCCTCAAATAAGGGTAGGGAATGAGCTTCCGGCTCTTCATGCGTCGGTGGAACGGTAAACCCCATACGAGAATGAATTGGTTCCGCACAACATGTTTCCATTTCCATCCCCACCGAAACGAAATCTACATGATTTCCTTTTACATCATTATTTCCCCGAAATTTTGACCGAAATTCCCAAAACTCAACCAAAATTCGATCAAAATGGTCGGAACAACAAAAATATGGAAAGATATTATTTGCATTTCATTTCATTTCAGTAATGTAGAGAATGATATCTGATGGGCAACATCATTTAACTGCACAACAAAGTAATCGTATCTTATGCATGAGATATTAGATCGGCATGGGAACGGTAATACATTGTAACTCTATGTCGTATTAAGGTAGAGTTAGGGTCCTTGGAGGAGAGACTGGTCATTGTACTTTCTTTACAATGTACTTCTTTATTGACTTTATTGTTCTAGACATGTGTGACTAGGGGTGTAAACGAGCCGAGCCGAGCTTGGCCAGGCTTGGCTTGGCTCGTTCAGCTCAAAAGCTCGGCTCGGCTCGGGCTCGAACCAGGCTCAGGCTCGGCTCGGCTATATTAAGTTCACACCCCTCATCTTCCCTGGACAACCCTATCTAGTGTAATTTGACTACTTTTTTTAGACTATGGGGGGTGGTCCAAGTAACAAATGGGGTTCCAAAAATGAAGTGACATATTTTGCCTCCCCCTTTCACTCCCTGGACAACCCTTTTAGTGTATATATTAATATATACTATATATATATATATTTAAATATATTAAATTCTTAACGAGCCTTAACGAGCCGAGCCTGGCCTAAATCGGGCTCGGCTCGTTAAGCTTAACGAGCCTGGCGAGCCCGCTCGGCTCGGTTTGTTAAGGATTCGAGCCGACCTCGAGGAGCTTCTGAGCCCGAGCCAAAATTGACACCCTTATGTGTGACAACGCATGTCAGTAGGTGTTCGACGTGATTAAGCCATTTTGGATGGTTTTGTTGCTCATGTGATGGTTTCTAGGTATATATTTATGCTTATTCTAGCATTCCTCAAAGTTTCATCTTTAAATTTCATCATTTGCACATTGTTTTAAAAGATTAAATGCACATTGTTTTAAAAGATTATTATTTTTTATTTGCATATGTTTCTATATGTTTCTGTGATTTTACAAGATTTCTACCAAAATTTCCACCAAAACCAAAATGTTTCCGTTTCCGTGCCGATCAAAACCGAAACCGAAATTTAAATCCTTGTTAGTAGGTAGATGGTAGGGTCTCTTGGAAAGTTAGGTTCAAGTCCTGCCCTAAAAATTAGCGTGGGGATACCCTGTCAAAAAAGAAGAAGAAAAAGTTAGGTTCTGTCATAATTTTTTTCGGAAGAGGATGGATTCATTGGTTAGGTTCGTAAATATTCTCAGCTATGAATTTTTGAAGAGGAACATAAGCGACAAAAGGGTCTGCATCTGGAACTCCATCGAGGTTTTCAACATCAAATCCGTTATCTTCGTCTTTTGTCAGCTTTCCCATCTTCGCCAGCAAAAAAAATTTGGAGGATTCCAGCACTCTCTAGTGTGCCTTCGGATGGTCCTCAACTTTGGTTAAGATTTTGACGTTTGATCATTTGAGAAGTCGAACAGAAGCGACAAAAGGGTCTGGATCTGGAACTCCATCGAGGTTTTCAACATCAAATCCGTTATCTTCGTCTTTTGTCAGCTTTGCCATCTTCGCCAGCAAAAAAAATTTGGAGGATTCCAGCACTCTCTAGTGTGCCTTCGGATGGTCCTCAACTTTGGGTAAGATTTTGACGTTTGATCATTTGAGAAGTCATGATTTCCTATTGCAGGTTAGCTCGAGAGGTTTGGAATTCGTAATGAGAAAAAAGAGGATTTATTTGGTTAATTGGGGGATTTTTGCAGATCCGAATCTGCTGGTGGGCTTGAAATTCGTAATCTCAGCTTAATGAACTATGCTCTTCTTGGGAAGTGTCGGAGGAGATTCGGAGAAGAGAGAAATCATTTATGGGCGAAGGTTATAGTGCATAGATATGGGAGTGGTCATGGTGGTTGGAACCTGAATGATAAATATAAGAATGATACTATCAAGGTATGGAAGGACATTTTGAAATTGAAACCCAGATTCGTGAAAAGTATCAGATATAGAACGTATAAGGGAGACAATGAAGTTTTGGAAAGATTGGTGGTGTCTGGAGTCGTCTCTTGTGGTCTTGTTCATTGACCTTTTTGTCGTGGCTAGTGATGCCGAAGTCACGGTCTAGGATTACTTCAAGTAGGTATGGTTTTAAATTTCCCCGAAATTACCGAAATAGATTTAGTAATTGAGCTAAGCAGTGAAGAATGAGAACTGGGCCCATCTCTGACTCCCACCCCTCTATCAAGGTGATTCGGATGATATGCCCTCAAATAAGGGTAGGGAATGAGCTTCCGGCTCTTCATGCGTTGGTGGAACGGTAAACCCCATACGAGAATGAATTGGTTCCGCACAACATGTTTCCATTTCCATCCCCCCCGAAACGAAATCTACATGATTTCCTTTTACATCATTATTTCCCTGAAATTTTGACCGAAATTCCCAAAATTCAACCGAAATTCGATCAAAATGGTCGGAACAACAAAAAAATGGAAAGATATTATTTGGATTTCATTTCATTTCAGTAATGTAGAGAATGATATCTGATGGGCAACATCATTGAACTGCACAACAAAGTAATCGTATCTTATGCATGAGATGTTAGATCGGCATGGGACCGGTAATACATTGTAACTCTATGTCGTATTAAGGTAGAGTTAGGGTCCTTAGAGGAGAGACTGGTCATTGTACTTTCTTTACAATGTACTTCTTTATTGACTTTATTGTTCTAGACACGTGTGACAACGCATGTCAGTAGGTGTTCGACGTGATTAAGCCATTATGGATGGTTTTGTTGCTCATGTGATGGTTTCTAGGTATATATTTATGCTTATTCTAGCATTCCTCAAAGTTTCATCTTTAAATTTCATCATTTGCACATTGTTTTAAAAGATTAAATGCACATTGTTTTAAAAGATTATTATTTTTTATTTGCATATGTTTCTATATGTTTCCGTGATTTTACAAGATTTCTACCGAAATTTCCACCAAAACCGAAATGTGTCCGTTTCCGTGCCGATCAAAACCGAAACCGAAACCAAAATTTAAATCCTTGCTAGTAGGTATATGGTAGGGTCTCTTGGAAAGTTAGGTTCAAGTCCTACCCTAAAAATTGGCGTGGGGATACCCTGTCAAAAAAGAAGAAGAAAAAGTTAGGTTCTGTGGTAATTTTTTTTGGAAGAGGATGGATTCATTGGTTAGGTTCGTAAATATTCTCAGCTATGAATTTTTGAAGAGGAACAGAAGCGACAAAAGGGTCTGGATCTGGAACTCCATCGAGGTTTTCAACATCAAATCCGTTATCTTCGTCTTTTGTCACCTTTGCCGTCTTCGCCAGCAAAAAAATTTGGAGGATTCCAGCACTCTCTAGTGTGCCTTCGGATGGTCCTCAACTTTGGGTAAGATTTTGACGTTTGATCATTTGAGAAGTCATTGATTTCCTATTGCAGGTTAGCTCGAGAGGTTTGGAGCCGCTTATTAGCTCGCTTTGGCATCTTATGGGTCTTTCCTCTTGGACTACAAAAACTAGTTGAAAGCTAACTGCTAGCCCCTTCGCCAAGAAAAGGAAAGATATATTATGGAGCTCGGTCTTTCATGTTACTAATGGACTATATGGAACTCAACTCTCAACTCAACTCAACTAAGCCTTTGTCCCAAACTAGTTGGGGTTGGCTAATGAATCCTTTAGAAAATTATCATGATGAAGGTGAGTTGAGTTTATGACCGGCTGCCAACTTGACGCCAACCCTCCTCCTTTATCCTGGGTTGGGGCAGGCTTTGAAAAACACGGGCGGAGTTTTATGGACTATATGGAAAGAACAAAATAATCGAGTGTTTAAGGGTAAAGTAAAAGGCTCTCATATCTTCTTTTTAATGGCTGAAATTTTATTAAAGAACCAAAGCGGGAAAACCCGTGACCGAGAAGGTCAAGATAATAATGACAGAGAAAGACAAAAGCAAATGATTGAGATAGAGAATCTATAACGCCTCCTGATACCGCATTGATCAAGGTGGAAGATAGTCATACAATTCTAGGTTCTTCTCAGAAACACCTGCCCTAGCAAGCCTATCGGCATTGCTATTAGGCGACCTGACATGATTAAAAGACATAGAGGAACCTGCCACCATGTCCTGAATCTCATCCAAATATAAGGCAAATCTCCAAGGGGAGGCTTGGGATCCCTAGAGCCACCTAATGACATTGAGGAGAATCATCCTCCACCGCCACGTGACCCATAAGGTTCCTCTCCAACAATCTAATGCCCTGCACGATTGCCCTGATCTCCGCCTCATTGGAATCTAATGCTATTCACTTAGGCCCTGTTCATTTTGGATTTTGTGAATCGATTGAGTCGAAAACTGGTTAATGGATTCAAAATTGCATTAATAATGTACTTTGATCACACTGTTAGGATCAATCGATCAATGTGAATTTTGGGCTGTGGTCTGTCGAAAAGGTCGTCCACCAATTGGATGGTTTGGATTGACAGGCATGTTAAATGATTGGACAATATAAATGCTTTATACACCAAACTATGATGTATATTTTTTTGTATAGGATTATGCCCTTCAATATACTCTTCATTTTCGTTCCACTTCTCAGATTCTTTAGTCAAAGAAACTGAAGATCTGAAGTACTTCGTTCTGGACTGTTGCCATAACTATAGCCGACTGTCTAAAACTACACAGATACGTAATGGTAGCCTTCCAGTGCAATGTTCCAGTTGTGGCCTGTTTAAGAGGTTCCAAATATATTTGATGGTCCAATTTGATGCATATAGAGATTGTTTAGACACTGACAGTATATAATTATACATTATCATTCCCCTTATTTGAGGCACTTGTGTCATTTCCTTTTGGTAGGCTTTATATCTTTCAGTAACTCGCGCATACCCCTCAAACAGGTTGCTCCTGATGTAAATGTTGATGGCGTGGCCCGTCGAACAGACGGATACAGTGGAGATGATCTCACGAATGTATGTAGAGATGCCTCATTGAATGGCATGAGGCGTAAAATTGCAGGCAAAACACGAGATGAGATCAAGAACATGCCTAAGGATGAGATTTCAAAGGACCCAGTGGCCATGTGCGACTTTGAAGAAGCTTTGACCAAGGTTCAACGCAGTGTATCAGCAGCTGACATAGAACGCCATGAGAAGTGGTTTTCGGAGTTCGGATCAGCATAGAAACGGAATATTGAGATTGTGGCGTTCTTCTCGATCCTTCTTCCAGTTCAATGATTGGTAATGATTCTTTTCAGTTTGCCATTTAACAGTGTTTAATCTATGCTTATGTGTTTCAAAAGATCTCAATTTCTTCGGCTTCTCTGTTTTAATTTAATTTGTGCTGTAGGACTACTGTAATACGTTTGGAACACGATTGAATCTTGAAATGGTGATGACAGAGGGTTTCATTGAATGTATCCTAATGTAATATCAGGTTTTTCTTCTTCTCAGGGGGTTTGAAATCCTTTTATCACGTCTCTTCTGATTTTTTTGAAATCCTTCTAGGAATGATATTACTAGTATCAGTATGGTCACAAAATCATTCCGATTTTTGATAAAACTACCTAATCCCAAAATTTTCTTGAGATTTTGAAAACTCGTCAAGATCTTCATATTCTATTTTTTGCTGCGAAAATATCACGAAATATTGTGATGTATTATTGGCCACATTATATTTTGTCTATTGATATCTACACTGCAATGTTTTGATAATGAGACGAACTCTCTTTCTCTTTTCCTTTTCAATTGGCTGCTGAAAGCCCTTTGGGAATTGTATTAGCTTTTGAGAGCTGGTTAAATAATAAGAGACAAGGTATGTTTACCCCATTATCAAAACATGGCAGTGGCAATATCAGTAGCCTTTTTTCATAATTTTGTTCTTAATTTTTATATTTTTAAACATTTCACATATTTTATTTTTTCAGTTTTTCCGATTTAAATCATACACTAACAAAAAAAAAACACTAAAATATCTTGAGATTCACCCTTCCTAAGACATTTCTCAGACAAATATTAGTGACTTCGATTACGAGACATGTATGAGAAGTATTTGTTAGCCCTATGGGTATCAGCACGATCTAAACCCTTCACCGCTTGGTGGGGCCCATCATGGAGATGACATAGCGTTAAAATCACTCTAATCAAGCATTCCTAACCATTCATCACTCCAACACGCATCTTTGATCTTTTATCTTAACCGCACATTTTCCATGTCCTCGGTATGAAAGATCGATCCGAAGTGATTATAAAGTCATCTCAATTGCATGGCAGTCCACTCTAGATGAACGGTTCAGATCATCAAAATGTCAAGTAAGTAGGGTCGGCCGAAGCTATTAAAAAGAGGTACTTTGACATTCCAAAATTTGTATCTTGTGCCTCAAAATTCCTTGTTTTTGGTTCTAGTCATCCTGGTAAAACCCGTCTTGCTGCTTAGGAATAAACACAATAATAATCCATCACCATTGGTCCCTACTCCCAACTTATGCTCTATGCTTTGGCACCATGTGCCTCTGCTGCTCTTTAAAACTCTTCGCAAAGCATTGTACTCCTTAACTTCTTGAAGGGCCCACTTTGTCATTGCTAAAGCCATGGGGGGCTCTACTCTAACAGTATTTTCTTTATGTATTCTACATTTCTTCTTGCTAAGTGGTTGCTTTCGAGCTTCTTATTCCTTGACCCTCCCTGATCCTATTACAGGTACTTATTTGGGAGTTAGGACTTTTTTTTTTCTTTATTACTGTTTGTTTTGGTTTTGGGTCTTTTCTTGTTAGGCACTAAGAAGGGTGATTTTTGGTGTAGCTGCTTTGTGTGCTGTTGTAAATTGTGGGGAAGGGACATGTCAGGCTTCTTCAAATGGTTCGAACCTTCCTATTGATTGCGAGTGTAAACAAGGATGGAAGCAGATAGAGATTGGGTCATTTACTCTCCCTCCATGCGTTCTTCCTAACTGTTAGTCTCTCTCTCTCTCTCAACTCAACTAAGCCTTTGTCCCATATGAGTTGGGGTCGGCTAATGAATTCTTTAGAAATTTTTTATGAAGAACGCGAAAGGATCTATGTTAAAGTAGAAAAGATAAGTAACACCTTTCTCCAAAAGCTTAGCTTTTGGAGAAATTGGTAAGTTAACATGGTATTAGAGCAAAAGGTCTCGAGTTCAAACCTCCCGAATAGCAAAAATCCACCTGAGATGGTCGGCCAAAAGCGGGACCACATGTGCCATGTGTTTGCCAAGTGGGCTACACGTGCAGGGGAGTGTTAAAGTATAAAAGATAAATAACGCTTTTCTCGGAGAAGTTGGTAAGTTAACAATCTACTTGGCTCAAATTGACTAAGTCTAATCCTAACACTAGTTGGGTTCGTCTAAATTGATACAAATATATATATATATATAGAGAGAGAGAGAGAGAGAGAGAGAGAGAGAGAGAACGGTTCCTACACATGTGTAGATAAGTTATCTACACACTAGCTTAAAATACATTGGGGGCCACATTATTTGGGTGATCCAAACCATTCATTTTTTAAGGCCCTCACATAGATAGGGTGTCCACAAAAAATCAGATCCATAGGATCATCCTAACCATTCGAAATGTGGAGGCAAATATGGTTTGTGTGCAACTGCACAGATAAGCCATCTGTGCATGGTGCACAAACCATGGGGGGGCACATTTTTTGTGGATCCAAAGCATTTATTTGGAAGGCTCTTCCATGGATAGGGTGTGTACAAAAAATCAGTCCTTTAGGATCATCCTAACCTTGCCATTTGTGGAGGAAAAAAATGGGAAGAAACAGTGTCCGTCCATTTTCTCCTCCTACTTTGATCGGGTTAGAATAGGATGATCCTATAAGGCTGATTTTTGGTACACACCTATCCATAGAAGGGCCTTCCAAATGAATGCTTTGGATCCCCAAAAAATGTGGCCTCCACCATGGTTTGTGCAGCCATGCACATATAGCTTATTTGTGCAGCTGCACACAAACTATATATATATAGGATTTTTATCGCTATACTCACTTTGGGGCCTACAAAATCAGTGAAACCACTTTTTAGATGCTTGCCTAACAATCATCGTACCATGTGGACCCTCTGCATGTCTGTGGTGATCTTGTCCATGGGTATATTGTGCCTTGTAATTTTCTATTTAGGGAACTTTTCCATGGGAAAAAAAATTCCAGGATCTAGTAGTGTGGGAAATAACTTAGAAAAAAGGAATTTTTTTTCAATTTTAACCCCAAATCTTTCAACATAAAACAAAAAAAGGGCGTAAAAATTTACGTAGGGGAGAAAGTGATTTCGGCTCCCAAAACTTCTACAGCTGAATATTTTTCATTTTCATCGAACAAGAGAGATGCTAAACTGACAGACACCCTTGCAGAAACCGGTTACAAGGGCGTCGCCATTGGATCCACGTCATTTGCTTCTAAAGTTTTCAGTGCCCTTTAAATGAGCTCAGGATGACGTGGATCCAATGGTGGCGCCTTGTAACAAGTTTCTACAAGGCTACAAGGCGCCTGTCAGTTTAGCATTCCTCATGCTGAAAAACATTTTCGGACAAAAATTGTTTTTAAGTAAAACTACCCTTGCATCCAAACAGTCCCATAGAACATTATGGAAAAAATATAAATTGTTATGCCTCCATTTCTTTGGATATAAAATGGGCCGTAAAACAATTTTTACTCCCATTTTAAGTTAAAAAAAATGGGCGTAAAATTGGTTTTACGGCCATTTTACGTCGAAGAAACGGAGCCCATGCGGATTAAGTGTTTGTTTTCCATCTGACACTAATTTCCAGTTTTGTTTTTCCTTTTTATCATGGAATTGTGAGAGTTTGTAGGTTTGATTTTTTTAAAAATGAGAAAGTAATAGTTGATGGTATTATGGTGTATGTACAGGCACTATCGATTTCGACTGTGGGAGCGCCTCTCCTCCTCCGCCTCCATCTCCGATTCCCTTGTTACCACCCGTCAATTTATCGGACCGTAAACTCTCATTAATCATAGATAATTTTATTTTTATTAGTTTTTTTTTTTTTTTTTTTTTTTCAAGAAAAGCTTCCATTGCCTAATGAATGATAAGCCTCCTATTTGTTTGCTTAATTATAAAAGCAAATTACAATGACTGGGATTATTCGACGTATGGGATTTTCGTAATATCGCCCGTTTGGAGGAGGCTTCACTAAACGAATGACTCTGTTCACTATCACAAAGTTCAAATTCACCACAAGAAAAACCTTCTTTGGCGGCAAAAAAGAACGTCACTATAGATGAGATGGTTAATTATCCGTCGCAAAAAGGGTTTTTTCTTGTAGTGATTGAGGAATAATTTAGTGAGGCAAATGTTCAATTATTTAGGGAAATATTTTGTAAAGAATTCAAGAAATTTTTGGAAAAGAATACATTTGTTTTTCTATTTATAATACATAATATATCTGACAAAGAGGTGGGTGCGCGCGCCTACTTAATCTCCTAGTTAATGATGTTATATAAAGAGAGATTGTAATTTGTAGTTTGATTTTGAGAAGACTTTCTTTATTATTACATATGAAATTAAATAAAATAATTTCTGTGTTGCAGCTTGTAACTATACATTCTGTGGTGATGGAATTTGTGCAAAAACCACTGCATTTCCATTTTTCAGTTGCAATTGCAAAGAAGGTTCTGCAAATTTACTGAATTTGACGAGCATGGCGTGTATGAAACAATGTAACACTTCTATCCTTCTTATATTTATTAAAATGAAAATTAATTTAATAATATTGTTAGAAAATTTTCATGTGGGTTTTTTTCCTCTTATTTCATAGGTTATTTTGGAGTGGATTGTCATAATCTCGGGTTTGGCCTGGGTGCACCACCACCCCCTGTTTCATCGAATGGTTCTAACTCCGGTTCTAACTCAAATCAAGCTGGTAAGAATGATTCTAACTCGAAACATGAGGGTAAGTTGTACACCGAACTGTTATCAGTAGTGTTTTGGAGAAATTTACATAAAATATATAATTTTGTAATCATTTCTGTTGCGTTTTAGTTAGTCTTTCATCAATTCAAAATCTATTTTTGCAAAGGATAATTTTTTTTTTTTTTTTTTCCTGAAATGGATGGCGGTGTGTACACAGGGCACAGACATAGTCAATGCGAGCTGATAATCGATCCGTGCATGCTAGGAATTCATCGTTCAGGACCAACAATTGCAATGACCTATCCCTATCACAATGAAAGTTTCAAAGATTACTTTCAAAGGATAATTTTTAGGGAAGTGATATATCCGCCCATTTTGAGTACTTGAGACACCCAGCAGCAGTGTACGTGGCAATCAGCCCCATTGAATCCTTGTGACATGAAGTACATCAGCCCCTCTGCAGTCGTTGATACACTGCTGCTGGGTGTCCCAAGTAATCAAAAGGGGCCGATTTGTCACTTCCCTAATTTTCTTGACAAAAAATGATACAGTGTCTACTTGTACTTGCAATTATTTAAAAGTAAATAAAAATGGTGGACCCATATTATTCGATGATCCTATCCATTCATTTGTCTGACTCTAACTTAAGCGGATACTTATGATTACTTTTTTATTTTATTATGAACTTCGTATCTTAGCTTGGAACATATGAAAACTCAAAGTTTTAATAAAAACACTAGAAAGAATTATAAGAAAATTTCATTTTTCATTTTCGCTCAAAACCAACCTTTTCTCTTTCCCATTTCTATTTTTTTTTAAATCTTATCCGAATTCTTAATTAACGCTCAAGCTGTTAATCGATAGGCCTGATAATTAATTTTTCATATTTTCCGTTTACTTCTCTAAATATGCAGGATCAAGGGAAGGGAGTAATTCTTCAAGGCATAATGTGGTGCTGGTTATAGTACTGTTCTTAGCCATTTTTATACCTTGGATATAGACGGAGTTGAATATGTGAACGGTCTTGTTTGCTCCGTATGGTGCAATGTTACACCGATGAGCGGTCGGATCGCCCGCTTGTCCCACGTCTATGGTTTTTTTTTTTTTTTTATTATTAAATGCTATACTAGGCTTATTATAGTTGTCTCTGACATATGAAGTGAAAAAATGGATGCTAATATCTATCTTTTTATTTAATAAAAGGAAAACTTAGAGTATTTGTTGTTGATTGTGGATGGCAAGGAAACAGAAAAATTACAAAATATATGCAAAATGCTAATTCTAAGGTGGAGTTAATTGAGGACCCCACCCCTCTCTCTCTCTCTCTCTCTCTCTCTCTCTCATGGGCCTAGGTTTTCTTCTTTAATTGTCTACACAAAAATATAGGAGGGTACTTCACTTTATAATTGGGAAATGATAAATGCGCCCCTTTTCATTACTTGGGACACCCAGCTACAGTGTATCTATGACCGCAAAGGGGCTGATGTATTTCACATTTGAAGGAATGAACGGACTTGATTGCCACGTGCAATGCAACTTAGTGTCCCAAGTGATGAAAAGGGGCGCATTTATCATTTGCTAACGAGTGTGTAAAATTAAGTTTCCAATGCACCTTAATGGGTGGTGCCCTTACCCATGTTTTGATAATATACAAAGAGACTTCCATATATAGGGGATGTTTGGCAACCTTGAAAACATATTCCATGAAATATTAGTGCCAATTGTAAGAGATTTGAAGAGATGGGAGCATAAAACACCCCTCAAAAATAAGAAAGAAAAAACTCAATTTGAAGTAGAGTATTTTTTTTCTGACAGAAAAATACGAAAATAGTGAATGGGTGACACCCTTTTGAAAGTTGGTGAACGGAGGTCGAAACACCTTTTTCTGACATGGCCTTTTACCCAAATACCCCTCATGGCAAAAAAAACACGTTATACTAGATTTTTCTCTCTCTTACTTTTCACCTACCAAAGTATACCGCCTACCTCTTGCAAATTTCTCCATTAACGCCTGAAACCCACGAAGTGTAAGTGAAGGTTAGTAGCTTATCTACTCTCTTAGGATTAGTGCTTCCATTAATGCGTTTGAACCCTGTCTTTAGTGTGTGATAATAACCCTGTCTGTATTGTGTGTGATAACCCTATCTTTATTGTGATTGATAACCCTATCTTATAACCCTTTTAAAATGGTGACTTAGGGCTTCTGCTTCTATTATCTCTAAAACTGTTCTTATAGAGTTGGTACCCTACTAATAAAGTTGGTATTAGTGTTTGATGACCCGAATATAGATGGTTTATGTAAACCCTTTTGTACATGAATCACAATTTTTTGCACTTGATAATCCCTTATTTGCTGTTGATAAGTCCCATATATTTACCTGATAAACTTGTTTTGACACTTGATACACCTCGGAGAGGCTTGGTAACCCCCTTGGAGAGTGTTGAAAAGCCCTTGTACATTGTTGGTAACTCCCCTTCTATGTACTTGGTAATCCCTTTAGAAACTTGAAAACCCCCTTGTGTAGAGAGTTGAAAACCCCTAATTTGCAACTTGATTACCCTTTACAGAAGCCTCCGTACGGACTTGAATCCCTCATTAGGTAGCTGATAATCTCTTAGAACACCTTGTGGACTGACTTTCAAACCCCAATTGAGGTAGTAAAACCCCATTTAGAGTCCATTATGAACTTGGTAACCCATTGTGTACACTTGAATACCCCTCAAGAAGATATGAAGATCCCCTTTTAGTAACAACTCTGTTTAGAACCCCTATTTAGAATTTTATAAAAATGTCCGAAACAATGGTTTCTCTTCTTTTACACTATGATGGAGATTTGAAGGATGATGTTTCTTGGGAATACGTCGGAGGGAAGAAGACATTGTTATCTGTCAGCCGCGGAATCAATTTCGATGAATTTGAAGCTGCAATCCGAAGAAGGATTGGTGTTATAGAAAGGCAGGTTTTACTATCAATAAAATGTCGATATGTTGTGGATCCATATATAGTCACTTTAATCGACGTCGATGATGATGATGTCCTCCAAACAATGTTAAGGATGTTTGACAGATACATGTTCAATTCTGTGATGATATACATAACTAAGAGCATAAATGATAAATGTATTAATTCATTGAATTCGTCAATGCTTCCCCCAAACAAACTCTGCACTAGGAGACCCTCTCTTAATCGTAGCATTCCTTCTACTTCGATTCCGTCCCAAAAACGTCTTCGTTTTGAAGTGGACTTGCAAAAAGACTACGAAAGTGAATTTGATGGGAGATATGTTAGTGAAGAGATCAGAGGTGCTCCAGCAGAACCTGTCATAAGGTATTGTAGTTATTTGGCAATGTTTGAATACTTCCATATTTCAATTTATAATTCATATGGATCCAACTTGATTATATATTGCCGAACTATGCAGGTCTGAAATTGACTTAAATGAAACATTGGCAAGTGATTTGTATGGCAACCATGTTTGTGGAGGTATTGATGACTTCCAAAATGTGGGAGATCTTGAAGTGGACTTCAGTAATGTTTTTGAAGACGGTTTCTGTGTGAGGGGTTTAGATTTAGAAGAAGAAATAAATGATGATGATAATGACGATGGTAGTGATGATGATGATGATGATGAGGAGGAGGAGGATGATGATGATGATGACAATTATGGAAATATCGGTGTTAGTCCATGCGCTCAGCCTTTCAGTGCGGATTCTGCTATCAGATAGAGATCTCAACCGGTTCCGACTAACAGTAGTTGGCCAATGAAAGCAGATGAGATGTTTGTTGGGGCCCATGATGTAGATACTAATAATCTTCAGTTTGAGCAGTTAACGGTTGGGGCAATATTTTCTATATGCAACACTTCAAAAAGGTTGTCAAAGAGTACGCTATTCGGCAGAAGTTTATGTTCGTGAGGTCAAAGTCAACACCGAAGAAGTATGCCGTTCGATGCAAGGTAGAGGGTTGGAAATGGCGTATAACGGGTACTAATCATATGACCTGTGTGTTAGTGAAGTCGTTTGTCCCCGACCATACGTGTAGAACTAAATTAAGGGGCAATGATCACCCTCTTGTCATAGCAGCTTGGGTTGCTGAGACATGTTTACGCTTATTTGCTTACCCAGATGATGTGAGGACGAGGATGATACGAGAATATATCAAGATGCATTGGGGTATAATTATAAGCTATTGGAAGGCGTACAACGCGATGAATATCATACTTGAGATTAAGTGTGAGAATGTGGAGGACTCTTATCGAATATTACCTGCACTTACAATTCAGATGATGAGAAGAAATCCCAGCAGCTATATGCGTGTTTTCAGAGCCAGAGATTTACGACCTAGGGGAGATGATAGATTTGTTCGCTTATTTTGGACATTTGGTCCTAGCATACGGTCTTTTCATCGAACACTCAGGCCTATAATTTTGGTTGATGGGACACATCTGCGAGGGAAGTATCTAGGAATCTTATTGATTGCAATCGGGGTCGATGGTAACAACGGTTTATATCCATTAGCATTTGGGGTTGTTGAGACGGAGAACGAAAATAGTTGGAGGTGGTTTTTTATGTTGCTGAGGCAGTACGTATTGGCAGCGGAGATGAACATATTCACCATATGCTCCGATCGACATAAGGGGTTGTTGCAGGCAGTGCCTAATATATTTCCCAATTCTCATCATAGTTATTGCATGCGTCACCTCGCCGCCAATTTGCGATCCGAGTTCAAAGATGTTCTACTTGAGAGATTGTTTTGGAAAGCCGCACGGACTTTGAGAGAGAGTGTGTTCAGAGAAACAATGGAGAAGATTAAGGTGAGGAATGAACGTGCACACAAGTGGATAAGTGACATTGCGAACGAACACTGGGCTAGTTTTTATTTTAAGGGGAATAGGTATGATGTATTGACTACAAATAGATCGGAGTGTTTCAATGTTGTCCTGAAGGATGCAAGAAGATTGCCGATTGCATCATTGGTAGAGCACAGTAGACATCAGACTACAGACTTCATTCAAAAAGCGTCAGAAATTGGGTCATAGTTGGCAAACAAAGTTGACTCATTACACATAAGAACATATAACATTAGCGAGGGAAGAGAGCCGCCAGTATACAGCTTATCGAGTTGGGATTCATGAATATGAAGTACGGTCCCTTGAACATACAAACTTCTCAGATATTGTGATGACTTCTTTTTTGTTATTTTGTAAAGAATGGTTGTAATTGGAACATCAATACATAAACAATTTTTTTGGATATAGATATGCTATTTGTTCTCTATTTAGTTGTCGCTCTCCTACATCTAAACCATGAAAAGGGACTTATCAACAGTCAGAATTGGATTACCGGCACAAACAATAGGATTATCAACCAATTCCCTAGGTTATCAACCAAAATCTAGGTTATCGACTCCCCCAAAATAAGTCATCAACCAATCGGAAGTGAGGTTATGAACACTCAAAATTGGATCATCAACCCATTCCCTTGGTTGATAAAGCTACTGGAATTCAAAATCCAGGTTATCGACTCCCTCAAAACGAGGTTACCAACATTCGAAAGTGGGTGATAGACCGAAAAATTAAAGTTACCAACCTCCCATTTTTTGGGTCATTGACCTTGGAATGTGGGTTACCAACCCAGAAAAAGGGTCACCAACCATTTTTCCGTCCGAGGAGTGAAGCTGCTGGACTTGAAAATTAAGGTTACCAACCTCCCATTTTTTGGGTCATTGACCTTGGAATGTGGGTTATCAACCCAGAAAAAGGGTCACCAACCATTTTTCCGTCCGAGGAGTGAAGCTGCTGGACTTGAAAATTAAGGTTACCAACATCCCATTTTTTGGGTCATTGACCTTGGAATGTGGGTTATCAACCCAGAAAAAGGGTCACCAACCATTTTTTCAGCCGAGTAAAGCTGCTGGAATTGGAACTTAAGGTTACCAACCTCCATTTTTTTGGGTTATTAACCTTTGAATGTGGGTTATCAACCCAGAAAGAGGGTCACCAACCATTTTTCCAGCCGAGTAAAGCTGCTGGAATTGGAACTTAAGGTTACCAACCTCCCTTTTTTTGGGTTATTAACCTTCGAATGTGGGTTATCAACCCAGAAAGAGGGTCACCAACCATTTTTCCAGCCGAGTAAAGCTGCTGGAATTGGAACTTAAGGTTACCAACCTCCCTTTTTTGGGTTATTAACCTTCGAATGTGGGTTATCAACCCAGAAAGAGGGTCACCAACCATTTGTCCAGCCGAGTAAAGTTGCTGGAATTGGAACTTAAGGTTACCAACCTCCCTTTTTTTGGGTTATTAACCTTCAAATGTGGGTTATCAACCCAGAAACACACATGTCTAAAACCTGTTTAAATTTACAAGTTCCAATATTCAAATTGAAACACAAACACAAATACACTTCCATAAAACCTGGTTACATTTACAACTTCTCCACATTCATAAACAAGTTCACAATTCCATAAAACCTGCTTACATTTACAACTTCTCCACATTCATAAACAAGTTCACAATTTCATAAAACCTGTTTCACCAACCAAGTTCTCCACCCATTCACAAACACAAACACACTTCCATTAAACCTATTTCAATTTACAAGTTTTCCACCCATTCACAAACAAAAACACAGACCATAACAACTTCCCTTGCCATTTAACAAATCCCCTGCCAATCTCCATTAAAAAATAAAGTTTGATCATCAGAAAAAATAAACATCCATCAACATTAGAAGGTGTTCCTATATAAGTGTGCAGTCCCCAAACTCTCATCGTAAAAATCTCTCACAGAGTTGTAGCCGAAATTCATGAATGTCTGTCGGCCCAAAGTTCAGTGGTTGACCATGGTAGAGATGCTCAATCGCTTTTAGGACAAAAGCGTCGCAATCAACCATGTATAAAAGCATGCATTGAATGGAGTTACTTTTAAGCTAACTACGAATGAGATAGGAATACTAACAAAAAATCGAAAGTTTTAAGTTTGAACCCACCCATTGTTCTGCTTTCGGAAGCCATCCATCTGTGAATATGGAAAGTCATCGATGTTGCAACCCCGGCCCTTCAAATATTCCTTCATTAATGCTACCTGAATTTATGACAACGAAGGAATATTGAGTGTTATACATATGGAAGTAACTTTAAATGTTACGGAAGATGTTAATTTACTTACAGTGGGAGATGCTCGCTCCTGAAATGAGTCCCCTTCCATGAGTTGAACTCGACCATCTTTTTATTCACCATATCAACAAGCACAAGAGCCCAATGAAAGTCTTGACAGCATGGGATTAAAAGCATCCCAATATCTTCTGACGGGATATGGTCAAGTGTACGATACACTAGCTCGTTCGCCAACCGATCGGAGTCCAACTTATTTTTGTCATCCATTGAATCACGCCCTGAAGTCTTATATCCCTGTACAATGAAATGAATTTTGTGGGAACACTAAATCATGGATAAGTTGTAAAGTAACATGTATAGCTACAAAAAAGCCTCTTACATGTACTGACGAAGGAATATATACAATCCGTCCAATCAAGGCATTGCTGGAGGCGCACAAATACTTCCCATATACATCCAACACCTACAACTACATCAAGTGTCAAAACAAGTTTATCAAGTAAATATATGGGACTTACCAACAGCAAATAAGGGATTATCAAGTGCAAAAAATTGTGATTCATGTACAAAAGGGTTTACATAAACCATCTATATTCGGGTCATCAAACACTAATACCAACTTTATTAGTAGGGTACCAACTCTATAAGAACAGTTTCAGAGATAATAGAAGCAGAAGCCCTAAGTCACCATTTTAAAAGGGTTATAAGATAGGGTTATCAATCACAATAAAGATAGGGTTATCACACACAATACAGACAGGGTTATTATCACACACTAAAGACAGGGTTCAAACGCATTAATGGAAGCACTAATCCTAAGAGAGTAGATAAGCTACTAACCTTCACTTACACTTCGTGGGTTTCAGGCGTTAATGGAGAAATTTGCAAGAGGTAGGCGGTAAACTTTGGTAGGTGAAAAGTAAGAGAGAGAAAAATCTAGTATAACGTGTTCTTTTTGCCATGAGGGGTATTTGGGTAAAAGGCCATGTCAGAAAAAGGTGTTTCGACCTCCGTTCACCAACTTTCAAAGGGTGTCAAAGGGTGTCACCCATTCACTATTTTCGTATTTTTCTGTCACCAGTTGACAATTTTTCCTTGTTTTTAATGGATTCTTTTGTGCAAGTCAGAAATAAGCATCTGACCGGACTTGTCTTTTTGGCCTATGCGTGCTTTAAACTATCCCATCCCCAACTAGAAAAAAAAATTAGGCAATTTAGTTGCACCCAAAGGCACAACTTTGTCTGGGATGTTATTCTGTAGCTTTAGCTATTAATGCTCAACAATACGCACCGAAAAGAGAGATGGAAAAATCAATGAGCCACACATTCAAATCCCATGCCAACAAGAAAAAGCAGAGATGGGTTTCTTTCCAATTTAATGCAACTCTCTCTCTCTCTCTCTCTCTCTCTCTCTCTCTCGTGAGTCTGTAACAGCCATCACTGACCAGTCCAAAGTAACCTATTTTTGAAATGGTTTGGATGCGTACATAACAACTTTGGATTGACCACGCACAATTTTTTCGACTAGCTTTGGAAAAAAAAAAAGAGCATTCAAGAGACAGGATCATATATGATGAGTGACTTTAATTTGATGGACGGGCAATCCTTATCAAAAGATAACAGATAAATTATGGTTTGGATCATTCTGTTGAACAAGTGGCCCCCGATCATGGAACTAGTGTGGTAACATTTATCATTTTTTTTTTCAACTTCCTGCCACCTTCACTTTGTTCACTTTTGTTGGGCTCTCAACCCCCTTGGTTGTGAGTCCTTTTTAACTAATAAATCATTATAAAAAAGGGCAGCCCAGTGCACGATGCTCCTGCCATTGCGGGTTCTGGGGAGGACTAGATGTTCGCAGCTTTACACTTGCTTTGCAGAGAGGCTGTTTCTGTGACTCGAACCTGTGACCACCATGTCACAATGATAATTAATAAATCATTATCATTTCAAATAAATAAAAAAATATTAGATGCTATATTATAAAACAAAGGGGCAAACCCCTAGATAGAAGTTTTAAATTTCACCCAGAATCGGAAATTTCGGATTTCAAATCAGTAATACCTGAAAATGTTACATTATTAATTTTGAAACCATGGACAGAAGAGGTGAAAAGTACAAAGAAGAAAAGAAAGATAAACTCAAAGCGAAGATCAAGGGGAAGAAAATTAAAAATCTCTAGAGATGTCCTGTTCACCCCAATTATCGCTAGCCGGTCCGCCTAACTATTAGCTAGCTGATTGACGTACGTCCTGGAGCAAGACTGAATGCCCCTTGACGCAATCATGAATCTCATCAATCTACCAAAAGCTTAATATTTTGCTAACACTTCTGGTTATCAAGTTTCGGAGCAGTCGAAACAGAATGTTAGTCGTTAGAAGCAACTCCATTTTGCTTTGAGAGTTTACCTTCTTTTACCACTCCAAAAGTCAGAATTTCGAGAAACAGGCAGTGGGTCGAGTTTGCTGAACACCATTATTTTCATTCTCTTGTTCTCCACCAAACAAAAAAAAGAACAAAAATACAGCGGAAAATGATTGCTGAAAACAGCCTTAATTTATTATTATTTTCTTGTCAAATGTAAAGACACATGCAAATCACTTTCTTCCCTGTCTTGAAACTTACTTCAACTTTGGGATTCTAATGAAGCAACCCACAAGGAAAATTGATGGTAATCAGTGAGATAATTAGGCCTTGGCTTTGAATGGTTTAACAAAAAAAAAACACAATAAACTCAATTGAATGAAAACTATTCTCTGGTTGGTAATCCAACACACACACACACACATCATGTGTGATGGAGGATGTTTATCACAAATATGTCTTTCCTCACATGGAGAGTAGACTTTTAATTTGCCATACTTACATATCTTCTTTGGATTTTCATTCATTCAAATTGTACAAGTTTTATAATAGCAATTGATATCTCCACTCCCATGTTTCACTTGTTTCATTTAATTCATATTACGATGTGGTACTTAGTAGCATGAAAAAAAAGTTGCATAATTTATGAGCTGCCAAATGGATGTTTCTAATACCTAAAGCATTAAGAATTCTAGACTGCCATTGTACTTTAATGAATCAAAACAGGTGACAAAGAAATCTAGAAAACAAAAAAGAGGAAGGAAGAAAATGAAGTAACATAAATGGATTATTTCTCTACCTTCACCTTTATATTCTCTGAATAGCCTCTCCTAAAAATAAGTCATCCTTGAGAAGTGGCTCTGAGAAGGTCACTAAATTGTGGAGCCTCATAAAACAGCCCTGGCCCACATATAAACCATAAGTTTATAGTGATAAGTCACACATTTGGCCTTCTTAATTATTATTTTTTTAAAATTTATATAGAAAGACTTGCTTGTTTCTGGATTGTCATGAACATTTATATTAGCCAAATGGTGTGCATTTGTTACATGTTATGGTGTTAATGAGTAGATGCAGTGTGGTTGTTACATGTTATGCTTTTATTTGTTCATGGATGGTGTCTCACTTTGTGTTACTGTTAACTTACCAACTTCTCCAATAGCTTAAGCTGGAGAAAGGCATTATTTATCTTTTATATTTTAACACTCCCCCGCACGTGTGGCCCACTTGGCAAACACGTGGCACATGTGGTCCCACTTTGGACCGACTATCGTATGTGGATTTTTGCTATCCGGGAGGTTTGAACTCGAGACCTTTGGCTTTGATACCATGTTAACTTACCAACTTCTCCAATAGCTTAAGCTGTTGGAGAAAGGCATTATTTATCTTTTATATTTTAACAGTTACTACATACAAAGGAGTTTTCGAGAGAGGGAAAGGGGAGCGAGGAGATGATATATGTCCTTCGAAATGTGTGACTTGAAAAACCCAAATCCTTATCTAATCTCATTTGCACTTATATGAGAGAGAGAGAGAGAGAGAGAGAGAGAGAGAGAGAGAGAGAGGAAAATGTTATATCTTAAGGCCTTGTTATATTGATCTTTGTAAAACCCTATCAAATGGTTTTTTTAAACCAAACAAACAATTTTACTATTAAATAGTGTAAAACCATATCGAATGACAAAATTTTATCCATGACACTCTAATTTTGTTTTAAACTCATATTTTTTCTTAAACCAAACCATTCTTAAGGGAGATTTACATCATTTTAAAAGTTTCGAAGGGTATTTTAAAATAATATATAAGTCTTATGCTCCCAATATGGGGCAATTAAAATATCTTTATGCTCAACTCTAGGCTTATTTTTGACAATTAATTTTGAAGACTAGCTAATTTTTTTTTAAAAAGGACAGAAATACTTTGGCACATTCAAGAGAGAACAAGTGATCATTATTCGAGCACGAGGTGACTAATGTCTCTACAACGGCAGAAGGTTTCCTAATGGACTGGGTTCTCACATACTAACACGAGTATAGATAAACAGTGTATTTTTAGGTATTAGTCTCCAATACTTGTAGTTTAATCCCAGAAAGCTCAAAACAATCTCGAAGTTTGGAATATTATTACACCATATATGCAAGCTAAATCCTCATCGGCTTACGTTATTTGAACATGAACATGAACATGCTTTACTTCATCTTGATTTCCTAAGAAATTGGGATAATTTATCACCTCTGCATAATTGTGCTCGTTATGCTCAATTGGACTCGTCTTGATATGCAAGTACTTGACCATTTTATCAACAATTAGTAATTAATTATATGATAATTATCATATTTTTATAACATGCATCATTGTAAGAATACAATAATAAGAAATAATAGCTTGCATATATATATTAAGTAGAATATAATCACAAGATTCACAACTATTAATCTACACAAATCAACATGTTTTCAATACTCATAAATCAACAAGTATTAAAAAATCTTAAAAATTTCCCAATAATTATTATGGATTTGCTAGCCAATTTTGCAGAAAGCCATTTAGCGGCGGGATTTTGCATGTGGGAACAGCCGCTCACGTTAATAAAATGAATAAGACAGAATCCGCTAAAAAATCAACATGTGTGCCTGTTCTCACATGCAAAAGCCAGCCACGAAATGGCTTTCCACGAAATTGTCTAGAAAATTCCTAATTATTAATAGTCGATGATGATACTTGTTTGCATTAATAGCAATAACTTTTAGTCCTCTATAGCCAATGAGGGTTAGACAAAAATGATGAGCTTGGTGACTTCTTCAAGCAAGCGTCTCTACTTTATAATGAACCTACAATAATCTACAATGCCTAGGCATTAGGAAACCTCCACTCATAACACCACTATCATATAAGAGCCCCTCTTTCTTTTCATAGATGGGTTTTAAAACCGGGGAAGGTTGCGACCTAAAACCGGACTATATCTACACAGTGGCCGGTGCGTTACAGAATGTCAGAATGGCATCAAAGCCACACCTCCTCTAGTACTGTGTGCCAACAAGGACGCTTGGTCCTCAAGGGGTGGATTGTAGAATCCCATATTAGAAAGGGAGGGGAAATTCCTGAGCTATATATATATATATGCAGAATTGCAGACCCTCTCTTTCCCTTTATAGATGCACTTTAAAACCGGGGAGGGTGTTGGCCTAGAACATGATTATATCTATACAATGGCCGGGGTGTTACATCATATTCACAAGTTCACAACGCAAGTAGCATGCCACATATCGCACCGTCTTCAAACGTTTACACGCACAATTAATTTTGATTCCTCCTACCCCGATAGTCGAACTCGTAAATAGATCTTGTAGCAAAGCATCTACACTAATTGACTGATCATATTGGAAGATCAGAGTTTAGACTATCCACATTAACCATGTAATGATATATGCGCCTACTGAGTGGGTCACACCACATGTGGGCATGTGCCCGCTAACATGAAGGTTGGTCGGTAATTCAGTGGTCCTCACTCCTTAATAAATGAACAGGGTACTTATTTCGCGGCTGTAGGAGAGAATCAATGAATCATCACCTTAGAAGACAAAAATCTGATATGAGGTCACTGTTCTCTCCAGTAGATGTGTGACATGACTTTTTGTGATATTGACAATCCCTAAGGCTGCTAGCAAAACGGAAATCTGTTTTGCAAAAAGAAGAAAAAAAAAAAATGAGCTCTTTATCTTATGTGGTAAATATGATCAAATCTTTGTTTATTTTTCACTTTCGTATTTATTTTCCTAAAAGAACTCTTTTTTGAAAGTGTTTCATTATGAGTTAAAGGGTTTTGCCAACGACTGCCCTTATGGCACTTGTTAAGCATCATTTAATTGCGCTAACGATCTTGAATTTTCACATAATTTGAGTAAAAAATCTCAAACTGTGTGTAAAAGGCTTAAAGTATGTGTAAATTCCAAATTCCAAGGGCAATTAAATGATGCTCAACTGTTTACAAAAGCCCTTAGGGTCTGTTCAGTTGCGCGCAGGAAACGAAAAGGAAAAGGAAATGACGTGGCAGAAGGAAATGGAAAGGAAAAGAAACTGTTAAGAAAGCAGTAGGAGTGCGCATTCAGTTGCCATGAAACAGAAACGAAACAGTATAGAAACAATATTATGAAAGGGGGTTTCACACAAGATCTGAAACAGGTTTCAAAAAATAAGCTCAAAAATCAAAACATATGAAAGAGGGTTTCACTTAAACCCTAATCCGAACCATCATATAAAGCCCTAATCATATTTTAGAACTTTGCAAAAAGCAGAAAGCCAAAGGGAAATCTAATCAAATCAAAAGCAGATTAGCGTTTTTTGCATTGGTAGAGAAAGAATTAATAGAAAAAGATTCAAATGTGCATTTTCTGAAAAAGAGTTTCAGGTAGTTGCCAATATCTGAAACTGAAAACCCCTAAAAAATGGTGATAAATCCCCATTAAAATGTGCATGAAACCCATTCTTCTTTTCCATCTGAAATTGATGAGAAAACTCCTAAAAAATGGCGATAAAACACCAATAAAACAGAAAAAATAAAAAATAAAATAAGGAAAGAGGAGAGAGGGACGAGGTAAGAAGCTTACCTCTCGAGGAAAGTGGAGTGGAGAGCGGAAAACCACCGCATTGGAAAAGATGGCAGCAGTTTTGCTCTCCACAGACCAAAGATGATGACGAAGATATGTGGGTTTAGGGCTTCGTATTCTCAAAACCAAAAAAAGAGGACGCGACTTGCTTTTTTCCGGTTTCCCTAGTGAGAATCCGTGACAAATCCGACTATTTTTTACGGATTGTAAAGGGCGGAAAGTGAGTTGCCACGTGGGATTCGGCGGATTCCACTTCAGATTGGCGCTTTCCGAGGAAAAAAGAGCCCGTTTTCCGTTTCCTTTCCTCAAAATAAGCGCAACTGAACAGACCCTTAGTTAAATGCTCGTCAGAGAATACGAAGTTAATTAATTTCCGCTTAGTCACTATTGGCTCATTAAAATCCAACTGCTTTTTATGTCGTTTTTATCAGTCTAGCTAGAGCTTTAAAACTATGCTTTTGAGATAAGTCTGTCTTGTTGTCAATCACCATTGTGATTTAAGGGTTTTGCTAACGGGTGCCCTTAGTTAAGGTGCATTGGAAATGATATTTCACAATCATTCTACACATTGCCTGATAAAAATACTCCTATTATGTGAATTTATTATCAAAAGATGTGTAAAATATCATTTCCAAATTCCAATGCACTTTAATGAGTGGCCTAAGGGCAGTCATTAGCGAAACCCGCAATTTAAATGTATAATCTACCATCATCATTTTACACTTGGACCCACAATCAATGGTCCATATCATCTAATCGAAAGCCAAATATCGACTAATTAACCTAATACCAATTTTTCTACTTCACTTATTTTAGGGATTTGCTAGGGACCATCGCAGAAGGCATTTCACGGGCCAGCTGTTGTATGAGAGTGCAGCCACCTGGGATGAATTAAATGTATATGACAAAATCTGTTGAAAAGTGAGCCAATGTGGCTGCTCTCTCTTGCAACAGCCGGCCCACGAAATGTCTTCTGTGATGGTGATCCCTAGCAAATCCCCTTATTGGAGTAGATAAGGTGGTTCATTCAAATAAAATCAGCCATTAAGAGAGAAGAAATAAGAGTGATGTAAGCCGCCCCTTAATTTCCTTTCTGCATGCACCTTTCTCATCACACAACAGTAAAATGAAGTGGAGAGCGACAGTTATTTTTACTTTGCATAGCGAGAGAGACCTCATTCTCAGCCCCAAAATCTTTAATACCAATGGGCCGTATTTGGCACCGACAGTCTAAAATCCAAGATCGTACTGTCGTAGAGTGAGAGGAGGATATTGAAATCTCAAATCGTCTCTCTTGCCTTTCTAATGCCGGGTCCGGACACTGCTCATGGAGATAGATAAACGGGGAAAGCTTGGGACATCATGCGCATAAGCCCATATAGGATTATTTAAAACCTTATTCTATCTATACTATGTTAATCCCATCTAGGAATATCAACAAAAAAGTTATTTAAAACCTTATCTTCAATATTTTAATGGAAAAACTTGGTGGGTTATTAAAACCGTATAAATATAAAGTTTCCACTAACAATTAAATACATTGCAAATGTAAATTTCTTTAAAGTTACTAATATCTTATACATAATTTCTCTTTTGATCCTTACTTTATAGATATGAATTTCTCTATAGCTAGTTTTTATATGATGGACGAACATGCAATGCACATGTGCCCAAAAAAGTATAGCAGCCCCACTTGAGGGGATGATAAAAACCTTTCATTTTCCGGTTCTTGGGATGGATAGGTCATGCATGCCCTAAAATGGGGGCCATAGGATGATCCCAACCCTTTGATTTGGACGCACTCTAATGAAACTCTACATATTGAAGCATTTATAATCAAGGTTTAAAATTACGGTTTCGGTACCTATTTCGGACCCCACCAAAATCTGAAATTTCGTATTAAGCTTTGAAATTTCGAAATTTAGGAAATTCTGAAATTTTGTAACAAATTTTTTTAATAAAAAAATGCCACTAAAACGAAATTTCGGCCAAAATTTGGTAATTGGTGAAATTTGGAATTTCGGTGAATTTCGGTTTCGGCCCCCACCGAAATCCTAAATTTCGGGGAAATTTAAAACCATGTTTATAATCATCCTATAACCCTCATTTTTTTGGGCACGACTTTTCTGACATCAACATTGGCGCTGGCAAATTGTGTGGGGGAGTGTCATGGCACCATTTTGTCTTGCATTATTCACATGGCCTATGGCCCCTGACATGTAGCATGTATGAGGCCTGTGGTCCGAAATTATTACACATGAAATGCACTAAATATTTACCCTCTGTTGCACATGAAATGCACTAAAAATCTGTTGGGTCCCACGTGTGCAATGTGTCAATGATGACAAGTCCAACCCATTGCCATTGATCCCGTTGGGATCTGACGCCCTGTTCGTTTTAGATTGCTGTATCTGATTTAATACCCTAAATTGATTATCGGAGTCCAAATTAAGGCCCTCTCATTTAAGATTATGACAACAACCGGTGAGTGCCAAACTAATTTTTGGACTCAAAATTATGTTTAAAAGCCGATCCTATTTTGAGTAGAGTTTTTTGTTTCCCGATTTTTAGCCACTAAAAAAAAAAAAATCATGATCGCCTAACATGTCCTTAATTTTGAGTCTAATAATTAGTTTCAGTTGACACTCACAATCGGTTGTCATAATCTCAAGCGAACAAGGCCACGGGACTTCAACAATCGGTCTCAGACTACTACAGTCGGTTGTCACAATCTAAAACTAAAAGGGAGTGTCTGAGTCTCTTTTAACGGATTCTATTAGGTTTGTCACGCCTTAATCCTTAATTGTTCAATGATCTTCATCTTCGGCCCTGTTCGTTTGAGATTGTGACAATAAATTGTAAGACCCCAAGACGATTATTTAGGTCAAAATTAATGTAATTTTGACCCCAATAATTGAATTAGTTGGGGGCTCACAAATCACAATCGATGGTCATAATCTCAAAGGAACAAGGTCTTAGGCTCCCTACACAGAACCACAACTACGTGAGTCATTTTATATTGTAAAATATCAACTATCTCGTATTAAAGTATGGTTTCAGTATCGTGGATGGTTGGTAAGAATCGCAATTAATGCGTTCTTCAAAAGATGGCAGAATACGAGAGGCCGTCAGGGATAACCCCGACACGCATGTGTCTTCCTAGCGTTCTCTCTAACGTGACTGGTACGAGAGAGATAAAATCGATACTATCGAAACAAGGAGTGCCAATATCAATTTTCACTGCTGACACTGTAAAGTTTGAACTTCAGCTCACCGTCTCTCTCCAGTCTTGAAATGCCCGCCGTTTTTGAGTTTTTTTTCTCAATGTTTCCAATTTCCGCAAACAAACGCTAGAAACCTTAATTTATCTTAAACCCCCAATTTTCCCAACTAATACGCTCCAGTGCAGAGAGAGAGAGAGAGATTTTGTGTAGCCATTAAATGCGCTGCTCAACAACCTTTCATTCACAGTTTTCCAAGTTGTTAGTTGGATGAGAGTAAAACCAAGTAACCAACCCAACCACGCCAGTAAAATGTCATGCTCTTTATATCATCATCATCACATCTACCTCCTCCTTCCTTATCCTGGGGTTATTAGGGTTAGGGTTTTGTTTTGTTCCATTTTTCTCTCATTGTCTGTGAGATGTGGAATTCGGCGGAGAGCGTACTTTCCAGATCGCATTCTTTCAGAGAAATCGACAAAGAAGATGACGAGGAGGCGCTCCGATGGGCCGCTCTCGAACGCCTTCCGACTTACGATCGAGTCCGGAAAGGGATTTTCCGAAATATTGTTGGAGATTTTTCGGAGATCGAGATCGGAAGCCTTGAATTTCAGGAACGAAAACTCGTCTTAGATCGGCTTGGAAATGCTGCTGAAGATGATGCCGAACGTTTCTTTGATCGGATGCGAAAGAGATTCGACGCGTATTTCTACTCTCACTCACTCTCTCTCTCTCTCTCTCTCTAAATTTTGCATTTTATTTTTTTTCTTCTTAGTTTTATGTATTTTTTTTGTGATTTTCTCTAGGTTGTTAGTTTCAGAATTAAGGAAAAATAATGTACACTTTTCTGTTATTTAAGTAGATTCGACGCTTATTTCTACTCTCTCTCTCTCTCTCTCTCTCTCTCTCTCAGAATTTTGCATTTTTTTTCTGTTAATCAAGGAAAATAATGTACATTTTTTTGTTATGAAGTAGATTCTAGTTCTACTCATATTTCTACTCTCTCTCTCTCTCTCTCAGAATTTTGCATTTTTTTCTGTTAATCAAGGAAAACAATTTACATTTTTCTGTTATTTAAGTAGATTCTACTCATATTTCTACTCTCTCATCCTCTCTCTCTCTCTCTCTCTCTCTCTCTCTCTCAGAATTTTGCATTTTTTTCTTTTAATAAAGGAGAATAATTTACAATTTTCTGTTATTTAAGTAAATTCGACGCAAATTCAACAGTTTTTATTTTTTGTTATTTTCTCTAGGCTGTTTGTTTAAGAATTAAGGAAAATATTGTACATTTTAAGCGTTATTAAGAATTTTATGATTTTTTTGCATTCAAATTCAATATTTTTAATTTTTGCGATTTTCTCTAGGTCTTTAGTTTTAGAATTAAGGAAAATAATGTATATTTTTGTGTTATTGTTTTTTCATTCGAATTTTATGAATTTTTTTGCATTCAAATTCAATAGTTTTTATTTCTTGCCTGTAATTTTTTTTTTTCCGGTGTCTGTGACTTAGTTTTCGGTCTCTACATTATTTCGTTCATACATATTTTGTTAACTGTCTGTGACTTAGGTTTTAGTTTCTGTAAATTAATGTACACTCCGAGTTTCACTTTTTTTTCTTCTGTTTTGTAATTTTATATTTCCTGTGACTTATATGTATTCTGGATTTATATGTTTTTTCCATTTGTCCATGCGTGCGCTTGGCTAATTTTTCTTTGTATTTTTCCCTCTCTGTGTATTCTGGAGTTTGGCAGACTCCAACCACTTCATTCACTAAAATTTTAACTACATCTAATAAAATATTTTTCTCTTTTTTTTTCTGATATATATATATATATATATATATACACACACACACACACAGAGAGGAAAAGGATTGTACACTCGAGTGTACCATGGTACGCTCGAGTGCCCCAAAGCATTCATTTGCAAGGCCTTATCATAGATAGGGTGTGTACCAAAAATCAGCTCCATTGAATCATCCTAACCCCTCCAAAAGTGGAGGGCAAAAATGGGCAGATTTGTGGTCTGTCCATTTTGCCCCCCACAAATGGATGGGTTAGGATGATCCTATGAAGCTGATTTTTGGTACACACCCCATCTATGTAAGGGCCTTTCAAATGAATGCTTTGGATCATCCTAACAAAGTGGGCACACATGTGATTGGGCACTCGAGCGTACCATAAGCTTGGTACGCTCGAGCGTACAATCCTTTTCCTCATATATATATATAAATTTGAAATTTTGTAAGTAATGCAGTTTATAGTAATTTGTTTGTGCAAGAATTTTTTTTTTTTTTTAAAAATTTTCGGAGAAGTGTTTTCTTTTCTTCTTCTGCAATTTTAACTACAAATTCCCTGTTCTGCTACCTATTTTGGACGATGGCACCTAGCGATCAATTCTTTTATTGGCTCGACATGTTTTCTACTCTCTCTCTCTGTCTGCATTTCCCATTTTGTTTCTTTTTAATTTTGTAATTTTATAATTTTTTATTTGGTTTTAGTTGTTCTAGATGATTTGTTTCTGAATTAAGTAAACTATGTACATTAATGTGCTAGTGATTTTTTCTTATGTTTTTAAAGGAATTTTTGCATCACATTTAATCATTTTCTTTCTTATCTGTATATTTTTTAGTACCCACGGCTTTACTTTTCAATTTCATCATATTCAATAGTTTTCTTTCTTGTCTGTATTGTTTTTTCAGTGTCTGTAACTTACGTTTTAAATTTCTGCAGTTCATTTGATTAATCTATATTTTTTCCAGTATGTGACTTAGTTTTTAGTTTCTATATTTTATTTTGTTCATCTGTATTTTTTTTCAATGTCTCTGACTTATCTGTATTTTGATTTTTATGTTTTCTCAATTACTCCATACAAAAAATGCCTGTAAATTTTTTTTTAGCTTTTCCTTTTCAACTAAGGTGGTTTTTTGGTGGAATCTGACCAGTTAATTCATCTAAATTTTAATTACATCTTGCATGAATGTTCTTCTTCTTTTCTCGTTAAGTATTTGATTTATTTCTTGAAAGCGAGTGTTTTTTTTTATTATTTTAAATTGGTGTTTATGTTTTCTGTCTAGTTCGTTTACCTGTGCATTTCCGGATATTGCTCTGTTCGATGGGCCTCTTGTGTCCTTTATCTCAAGTTTTTGGTTGGTTCTGCATCCATGATTTCTTAGCCTATTAGTTTGCTGTTTTTCTTCAGATATAATTTTTATGTGAGATGGAACTTTTTCTTGGCCCTTATTGTGGAATTTGTTTCCGTTTGTGGCATTACAGAGTAGAATTGGAATTCCCCAAGATTGAGGTCCGCTTTCAGCAGCTGATGGTAGATGCATATGTCCATGTTGGAAGCAGGGCATTGCCCACAATTCCCAACTTCATTTTCAACATGACTGAGGTAGGATTGTGTAATTTATAAATTAGTTTGGGAGATACGAATATCCATTTTGGTGGCAATTTTCTGATCTGGAATTAGTTACTTGTCCAAGGCCTTTCTAAGGCAGCTCAGGATCTACCCGGGCAGGAGACATAAATTGTCGATATTGGATAACATTAGTGGGATCATTAGGCCATCCAGGTAATGTTTGAACTTTGACAAATGTCCCAGTTGTGGAAACATGAGTCAGTATTTCTTTCCCGCTGATACATGGTGTTTTTTTTTTCTTTTTCCCAGAATGACTCTGCTGTTGGGTCCTCCAAGTTCAGGAAAGACTACTTTGCTTTTGGCTCTTGCTGGACGTCTTGGACCAGGTCTCCAGGTACCTGGGTTTCTGTTTGGTTTGCTAGGGAAACAAATCCTATCACAGCTTTACTTGATAAGTGTATCCTGAAGGAAAGCAGCTGTTATGTTAACATTTGTATGGGACATCGGCGCAGTTAGCATGTCTGACACCACATGCCATTGCAAAATTGCAACATATGTCACAAATATCTCCGATATTTTCAAAATATCGCGCTTTTATCGCGACATTTTGACAAACGACAAAATCTCGAAATAATCCCGAGATTTTAAAAATATAGGGATATTTTCATTTTTATCATAAAATATCGCGATATTATCCCGATATTTTTTACGATATTTTTATTTTCCATTTTTTCTTAAATTTTATATATTTGTATATTTTTTAAATAATTTTATTTTTATCATTTTCCCGATATAAACCCAAAAAAAATAAAATAGATTTAATATATCCCAAGATTTTCCCTTGCTGAGAAATTCCCGAGAATGATATTTTTGAGGTAGTATCTAACTTACATTGCTAATATCAGGATATGTTGATTTTGAATTCTTTTATCTGCGTCTAGCTCACGACTACGTTTGGAATTTTTTTAGATGTCAGGGAGTGTCACGTATAATGGACACAGTCTGAAAGAATTTGTTCCTCAGAGGACATCGGCTTATGTTAGTCAGGAGGACTGGCATGTTGCTGAGATGACAGTGAGGGAAACTCTTGAGTTTTCAGGACGCTGTCAAGGCGTTGGAATTAAATACGGTAGGCATTCGGAGTTTACGTCATGTATTCCTATTTTGTGACCCTGAAGCTTAAGTATGGTCTCCCGTTATATATATGCTTTTTGTTTGAATGAACAATTATAGATATGCTTTTGGAACTTTCAAGGAGAGAGAAGAGTGCTGGGATAAAGCCCGATGAGGATCTTGATTTATTCATGAAGGTACACAGTGCAACTCAATTTGATTCTTTTTTTTTCCCTTTTTCAAAATTTTGTCTTTTTTTTTGATGAGTGAAAAATTCCATACGTCTTTAATGCTTCACAGTTGGGAGTCCTCATTATGGACTTATTTTCACCTTTCTTTCCAGGCCTTAGCTTTGGGGGGAGAAAAGACGAGCCTTGTTGTGGAGTACATATTGAAGGTATTTTGTGGGATGGTGTGAATGTAGTTATTGATTGTTAATGCCATATGCAGCAATGTTATTGATTGTTGTTTCCATCCTATCAATGAATCAACCATTGATCTAATGCCATATGTTCTGTTGTTTTCTAAGAATGGGTTTTGCGACCTTTCGTTTTTTAGCTTTTATATTCTTCACTAGACTTGCACCAGTTCTATCATAACTTAGTTCTGAGGCTGTTGGAATACTTGGGTCATATTTATACATGTCTGCTTATTTTTCGTGAACTCGTTTAAGTGGCAATGAGGTTTTAAACACTTCAGTACAATTTGTCCTTTTGGTCCAGGATTGTTCTTTTTTTCTTTATCGAGTTTTGAGAAGTTAGTTTAAATTCTAAAGAGACAGAAACTTCATTCCTTTTTGTGAAACTAGTATAAATTTAAGAATTATTCAATTATAACTTCTATGGTGGCCTTCTTGTTTGCACATGGTTATCTTTTGATTTTTTTTACTGTGTAATGAATCTAAATGCTTGGATCTTTCCACAAAGAGTTTTCATTATGCTTGTATCATTTTATCTAACGACGTTGTTTCCAATGTTATGGGAATTGAAGCGAATCGAGTTTTAAACTTTAGAAATAACTAAAAGTATAACAAAATATGACAAATCAATTATATTTTAGCATTGTATAAGCTTGTGTTTCTTCAATTTATGTAATATATTACATTTCTTTGTAGTTAACTTTATGGAGCACCTGAACTGCTTCGGTTATGAGAAGTAATTCAGTTTTTACTATGTTCCTTGAACTACATTTAGTCACCTTTTTTTTTTTTTTGGAAATGGCAATATGTTGAAAGAATGGAACCGAGATGGTCCACAAAAATACAAAGAAAGAGAAAAGGTACTTCAAAAGGACTAAAAATACATTTCACGGAGGGAGATAATCAAACCATTCCAAACCCTCTTTATGGACACCCGATCTAGCAAGGGAATCAGCTTCACCATTGGCTGATCTTCTAACAAATTTAAACACTATGGATGAACCTGAAACAAGATCAGCGATCTCCTCAGAGAAGCTAAGAAGTCTCCACGGTGGTGCAATCTTCCCAGATAACCAATTGATTACGTTAGAAGAATCACCTTCCACAATCACTTTATCAAACATATCCCTACTCAGATCTTTTATTCCTTGAAAAGCCGCTTTTACTTCCGCTTCAGATGAATCGCTTCTACCAATTGGGCCAGCAAAAGCCCAAGACACCACCCCTGCAGAATCCCTAGCAAGGCCACCAATACCAGCCGGCCCCGGATTACCCAAACTAGATCCGTCAAAGTTTATTTTCAGATACCCTTCAGGAGGTGCCTCCCATCTTTGAACTATCTTCTCTCTCCTCACCCCTTCCCAACACACAATTCTCCAGCCTTCCCATAGATCAAAAGCCGAAACAAATTGAAACTGAGGAAGACTCTTCGCCCAAAAAATAACCAAAGCAATAATTTTCATAAAGAACCAGTAAGATGACTTAGCCACTTCATTGAAAACTCTTGAATTTCTTTCTTTCCAGATAACCCACCCAAAGCTATCAAACACAGCTTCCAAAGCAATTTCCCTTTCTTCTTCCAAGGCACAAAATCCCAACTCAACACAAGTTATGGTATAGAGTTTGGGAAGATCCAACAGATACCAAACCTATCCAGAATGAGGCCCCAAATCTCCCTTGCAACCTTGTAATGAATAAACAGATGATCAATAGATTCACCATCTTCCATACAAAACGAACAATAATCTACACCCCTTCTTCTAAGAAATTCAATGGTCTGAATCCTCCCACAACAAACTGCCCAACCAAAAAAGGAAACTGATGGAAGCCCAAGGAATTTCCAAACTTCAGCTGCAAGAGGGGAATCTGAAGCATGCACCAACAAAGAGTAAAAGGATTTCACAGAGAAGAATCCGGATGGATCCTAGATCCAAATTCTTTTGTCCACCCCACTTCTTTTTAGATAGCAATTCTCAATCAAAAGAAGTAACCGAGAAATGAAATTTCTTTGTTGAAAAAATTCCTTCTGAAGCTAGGCTTCCAAACTACCTTGGTGTCCACCCTCTCAAAGCAATCACACACCAACACATCTTTAGTCAAAGCCAACTAGAACAAATCAGGAAAAAGAGCCTTCAAGGGTTCATCAGAGCACCAAGCATCCACCCAAAATTTTATACGATCCCCTTTGTAAACTTTAAACTGAATACCCACGTCAAATCTTTGCTTGAACCTCAAAATGTTTTGCCAAACAGTCCCACCTTTCTCGCTATAAGAATCATCCGAGCACCAGTTCCCATTTAAGAAGCCATATTTGCTACTAATCACCTTACCCACAAAGAAGATTGTTCCATACCAAAACGCCAAAGCCACTTCCCCAACAATGCACGATTGAACTCTCTAAACTTCCTTATCCCCAGACCACCATTCTTTATCGGAACACAAATTTTTTCCCACTTTACTAAGTGTATACCACCCTTACTATCAACACCTCCCCAAAGAAATCTTCTTTGAATCTGTTCTATCCTCAGCACTACACTAACCGGGCAATTGAACAATAATAAATAATACATTGGTATGTTAGCTAACACTGCCTTGACCAAGATGAGTCTCCCACGCTTAGAAACAAGATTCCTCTTCCAAGTTTCCAATCTTCTTTCTATCCTTTCCACTATAGGAGTCCATAGCTCTTTTCCAGGTTTTCCCACCCCCAATGGGAGCCCTAAATACAAGGAAGGCAGGGAATCCAGCCTACACCCCATCACCTTAGCAAACTCACCAGCTTCTGAAGGAGGAAGATTAATAGCAAACAAACTAGATTTCCTAAAATTTGATCTTTGACCAGTGACCAATTCATAGCATCTTAGAGTAGCCTTCAGTTTAAAATCATATAAATTTTAGTCACCCTTCTATCCATAAGATAAATTGAACAGTGGAACAATTCACAATCTAGCCTTTTAATTATTGTCTTTCACCTTTCCTGGATGATATGATTCATATAAGTTTTCTTATTAAATGACGTACAAGTTGAATTTATAATTGTTTTCCATGAGATTTGAATTGGAAAATGGAAACCAATCATTCCATAAGATTTGAATTGCAAATTGGAAACCAATCAATTTTAAAAACACTGTACTTTTCTTTTATGAACATTACCCATTACATAATACTCAGTAGTGTTTACATATTCTCAGAAAATTGCTTGAGGGACATCATAAATGGCATATGGAAAGATCACCTTCTAGTATAAGACTGTATATCTTATGATTCGATGATTTTGGATGAATTGATAAAAAATATGAATGTTGTGGGGTTTACTTCTTGAACCTCGAATACCTGTATCCAGTGCTAATGACTAAATCCCTGCAATATAATTGATAAAAAGATCTTTCAAGCAATGATAATGAAATTTCCATTCTCATGCATGCCAATTATGTTGGAATGATAATCTTTTCTGTCATAATGGTTCCACCAGTTCTTGTCTGCAACTTAAATGGCATATATGACCTCTAGATGGTATAGTACAATTTTCCATCAAGTCTAGAAAATTTCTAAAGTACTAAATTTTACCTAGCAAAGATTTTAGGGTTGGATATTTGTGCTGACACATTGGTGGGAGATGAGATGCTTAAGGGGATCTCTGGAGGACAAAAGAAGCGTCTTACTACAGGTGTGGATTCATTTTATCTTTATTTTCTTTTGTTGGTATCTTAGTTGTGAATTCTGTTCTGGACAGAATGGGTAAAATGATTTGGTCCGGTCTGGAAAATGGAACAAAAACAACATATATTCTGTTTCGGCCTCTTCTGATCCGTACCGGTCTTTTCCGGTCCATTTCTGCTGAAAATGCCCCGTTTTGCTGGAATACAGTATTAAATTATTATTTTTTTGAAAAAATTATAGTAATGTCAAATTTACTGTTTTACCTTCATTTTATAGCCGTTTGAAGGGTTATTTTCCGTCTTTTTGCCTCCCCAAACAAGAAAACCCTATAAAAACCCATCTAAGTGCTTCTTTTTTTTTCACTTCTTCTATAACCCAACCTTTCCCTCTCATTTTCTTCTAAGTTCTACTCTTCTCAATTCTTCTACTCAATTTCTTCTGCTCATCTCTACTCATCTCAATTGGTATTTTCAATATCCAAAGGTTTTTAAAGGGTATTTTCAACATCCATATGGAGGAATGGAAATGGAGAAGCCCTTTCTCTACAACGGTATATAATACATACATACATATTTGAAAGAGGTATTTAGTTGCAAAATATTCTATACTATTTTTTATTTTTTCCTCGTGTCTTCGAAGGGTACCTTCAACATCCATATTTAATTTTTTAAAGTAATAAATTGTATTTTTTTGTTAACTTTGATTCATATAATGGTTTCTTATATTTTATAGCAAGTTTCCATTTTTTGATATTTTAAAATTTTAATTATTAAAAAAATTTTCTCTGGTTGTTGTGTCTTTTCCAAAACGAAATGCTGAAACGGCCGAATTACCAAAATGTTCTGTTCCATTGAGCAAAATGAATGACGAACAGAACGGAATTGACAACTAGGTTGAGATACTTAGGGCTATAAAAATATTTCTTGAATTCTTAAAAGATTCAACCGATGTGTGGGTTTGGCAGGTGAACTACTAGTTGGTCCAGCTAGAGTTCTTTTCATGGATGAGATATCAACTGGGCTTGACAGTTCGACAACATATCAAATCATCAAGTATCTTAGGCATTCAACCCATGCTCTTGATGGGACCACAGTCATATCTCTATTGCAACCAACTCCTGAAGCTTATGAGCTATTTGATGATGTTATTCTCCTATGTGAAGGGCAGATTGTGTACCAGGGACCTCGTGATGCTGCTCCAGACTTCTTTGCGTTTATGGGTTTTAGGTGTCCTGAACGAAAAAATGTGGCAGACTTCTTGCAAGAAGTAAGTAATCAGGGAGTTGTGGCTTTGAATATTTTAGTGTATTGAGTATTCATATAGTTAATTGCATTTTCTTCTTTTTTCATATCTTTCTCTAGGTTATATCAAAGAAAGATCAAAAGCAGTATTGGTCTTTTCCAGACCGTCCTTACCAATACATACCAGTAATGAAGTTTGCCGAAGCTTTCCGTTCGTTTCATGTTGGAAGAAGTTTGTTTGAGAAACTGGCTGTTCCATATAATCGCCTATATAACCATCCTGCTGCACTGTCAACTTCTAGTTATGGTGTAGGGAGAGCTGAGCTTCTTAAGGCCAGCTTTTCCTGGCAGGTGCTATTGATGAAACGTAATTCATTCATCTATATCTTCAAGTTCATACAGGTACTTCTGAGAGCTACTGCGGCGGAATTTGTTGAACTTTTACAATAACATTTTAGTGTTATTTTGATGATTCAATGGGTGACATCCTCTTTAGTAGATCGATTGCTATGATACTAGTTCTAAAAATTTAGTAATATAAATGCTTTGTGAAATGTGAGTTGACGTGAATTGGAAACTGTTAACTACCAGTTTACTCCAAAAGCTTAAGCTGTTGGAGAAAGTCGTTATTTATCTTTTGTACTTTAACACTCCCCCGCACGTGTGGCCCACTTGGCAAACACGTGGAATATGTGGTCCCACTTTGGGCTGACTATCGCATGCGGATTTTTGCCATCCGGGAGGTTTTGAACTCGAGACCTTTTGCTCTAATACCATGTTAACTACCAATTTACTCCAAAAGCTTAAGCTGTTGGAGAAAGGCGTTATTTATCTTTTATACTTTAACAGAAACCAACTGGCCTGAAACTGATTATAAGTTTTGATGAACAAGTTCATTATGCCTATTTGCTTTATTATTTACAAGATTGATTTATGCAAGAACACAAATGCAATGGATCCCATCAGAACTCCGAAGTCAAGAGTGCTTGGGCGAGAGTAGTACTAGGATGGGTGACATCCTGGGAACTCCTCGTGTTGCACCCCTCTAATTTTACCATAAAAAAAAGAAGAATATTGATTTATGCAAGGGATTGATCCCTAGCTCAACGGTCAAGGTTCTGTTCCTCAACTTGGTGGTTGGAGGTTCAATCCCTACTTACCTAACAAAAAAAAAGGATTGATTTATGCACGTGCGCGCACACACACACACGCACACACACGCGCGTGCGCACACATATATGTAAATTGAATTGGTATTTGTGAATTCACAATCTTGAAGAGAAATTCTTGGGACTACCAATGATTGTGAGTTCTTATTGAATACTGAAAATTTTAGTGTTGGATGCTATTTTGCAGCTACTGCTTGTCACTTTGATCACAATGACAGTATTTTTCCGGACAGTAATGTATCATAACTTAGTTGATGATGGACATAGTTGTCAAACTCTTATGAGTCATACGAGTCAACTCTCGAGTCGAGTCAAGTCAAGTCGCTAGGCTTTCAAGTTGAGTCGCATGGGTGACTCGCCTCTATTGAAGACTCTTACGAGTCGTCCGGTGACTCTTACGAGTCGAGTCGAAAAAACTAAGACTCTTACGAGTCAAGTCGAGTTGCTGGGCCTGAGCTTTCTTGTTTTGATGGTTGAAAACTTGGAAGTTGGAACTTAGAACTTAATTATTATTTTTTAAATAGTAGGCAATTGCATTAAATGCGAAAAAAAGACCGAGGAGGTCTATACAAATAAAGAGACATAAAATGAAAAAGAAAGACAAGAACAAGCCCCACTGCAAGGGTCAAGGAGGAACGAAGTCAAATAGCACAACTCTCTCCCTAGAGACACCATCTCTAGCTAAACTGTCCGCCACTCCATTAGCTTACAACCTATGATGGAAATAAATCGATGCATCCCCCACCCTATCTTGGATCTCATCGAAGAAAGAGGCAAATCTCCAAGGGAAGGAATGAGAGCCACTAAGCCACCTTATCACATTTAGCAAGTCTCCTTCACTTTATTCAAATCTTCATTCTCAAGATACCTTATTCCTTGGTACATAGCATGCGTTTTAGCTTCATTAGCGTCTGCGCCAATGGGAACCGCAAAAGGCCATTTCATAGCTCCAAATTCATCCCTCAAGACTCCCTCATTTCAGGAAGGACCATGGTTCCCCATGCTAGACCTGTCAAAGTTTAGCTTCAAAAAATCATATGCGAGAGGCTCCCAATCTTGGACAATCTTGGGCTCTTGGCCTGAACCAACCACAAATCTCCTTCCAACCATATCATAAATCATGGGTGGATACAAATCTAAAGCAAGGAAGGGTTTCCCCCATGATTAAGTTCCAATCATAACTTAATTATTTTTTTGCATGCAAGTTACAAGCGTATAGTTATTTATATGCTTGGCTTAGTGCTTTATCTATGTGCTATTTGGTTATATTTTTTAGTTTTTACATGCTTCATCTTTTGATATATTATGATATTTTTTTCAACTAAATTTCTGTTCTTATCAAAAACTCTTACGAGTCACGAGTCATGAGTCATGAGTCATAAAATTAAGAAATCGAGTTACGAGTCGAGTCACGGGTTGAACAAGTTCATTATGCCTATTTGCCTTATTATTTACAAGATTGATTTATGCAAGAACACAAATGCACTGGATCCCATCAGAACTCCGAAGTCAAGAGTGCTTGGGCGAGAGTAGTACTAGGATGGGTGACATCCTGGGAACTCCTTGTGTTGCACCCCTCTAATTTTACCATTCAAAAAAAGAAGAAGATTGATTTATGCAAGGGATTGATCCCTAGCTCAACGGTCAAGGTTCTGTTCCTCAACTTGGTGGTTGGAGGTTCAATCCCTGCTTACCTAACCAAAAAAAAGATTGATTTATGCGCGCGCGCGCGCACACACACACACATATAAATTGATTTGGTGTTTGTGAATTCACAATCTTGAAGAGAAATTCTTGGGACTACCAATGATTGTGAGTTCTTACTGAATACTGAAAATTTTAGTGTTGGATGCTATTTTGCAGCTACTGCTTGTCGCTTTGATCACAATGACAGTATTTTTCCGGACAGTAATGCATCATAACTCAGTTGATGATGGACTCGTCTATCTTGGTGCTCTGTACTTTGCAATTATAATGGTTCTATTTAATGGATTCACAGAAGTTTCCATGTTAATAGCCAAGCTTCCAGTGCTATACAAGCATAGGGAGTTGCACTTCTATCCGTCCTGGATTTACACACTTCCGTCCTGGATTTTAAGCATTCCAACTTCACTTGTAGAGTGTGGTATATGGGTGGTGGTTACATACTACGTAATCGGATTTGATCCACAAATAACTAGGTAATAAAGTGTCTTACACCCTGTAGAAATCTTTTGAAGTCTGGTTTAACCTTGGGATATATATTTTTTTGTTATTTGTTATTTCTTATTTGTAATATATTGGTCTGCAGATTCCTTCGGCAGTTCCTGTTGTTTTTCTTTTTGCACCAGATGTCTTTAGCGCTTTTCCGACTGATGGCATCTTTGGGTCGAAATCTTATAGTTGCCAACACCTTTGGATCTTTTGCGATGTTGGTCGTTATGGTTCTTGGAGGATTTATCCTTTCCAGAGGTCAAATCTAAGCCTTTCTCAGTGTACTTTGACTTTGCTTGTTGCTCATCTTCTATCATTTTAATTGTAACAGATAGCATCCCAAGCTGGTGGATTTGGGGTTACTGGTTTTCTCCTCTGATGTATGCTCAGAATGCAGCTTCTGTAAATGAGTTTCTTGGGCATTCTTGGGATAAGGTAATATAGTTTTATCAATTATTAATCTTTGCCCTACCAATATTAGGATAAATTTATGCCTGTACATGTATTGTATACAATTTGTTTCATCTGATTTCTTAGTATAAATAAATGGCAGACTAAACTTGCAAAAAGAAAAAATTGAAGGTTTCATATAAAAAGAATGTATGGTTGAAGGAAAAAATATATAAAGAATATGTATGAAGTGTCTCAGCCATTCCTACTCGGTCAAAATTAAGAACCCAGGTCATCCACATTGTTTTCTGTTTGTTCTATGCTATTTGAGAATTCTGTAAAATATTTCAGGTTGCAGTAGTAGTGATGCATGATCAATTATGATGCCAATTGATTCTGTAAAGTTGTTTAATTGCTCTTCTTTTCTTCCTTTGGCGTTTGTTGGATTTAAATCTAAACAGTGATTTCTTATGGATAACCCTAATCTGTAGATGACAAGCATAAATGAGAGATGCAATCTTGTGTGTTCTCTCTCGCTTATTATTCCCATTGAGAGAAGTTAGTTTAATGTGCAAAAAAGAAGAAGATTATCGGCCTCGGTCTCATACCGAATTGACACCCCCTCAAGGTTTTAATGTCCGAAAATATACGATATCTCAACTCAACTCAACTAAGCCTTTGTCCCAAACTAGTTGGGGTCGGCTCAGAAAATATTTGATATATATATATATATATATATATATATATATATATCGGTTGGTGATAAATTGATAGTATTTCAAAATATCATGATATATCGGGCAATATATCACAATATTTTAAGGCTGAATATGTTGCGATATTTTAACGGATTGATACTTCAAAACTATGCATATCGTGCCTGATATTTTAAAGGAACGATACTTTAAAACTATGCATCCTGTGCGTAAGATGCAGTGACCTTTGGCATCTTCTTGAGGCATGTGTACATGCTACTGTAGGAAGGGTATAGCCCAACTTATCCTCACGTTTTTAACTACTTCAATGAGTTCGATGTGTAGATTTTACTGCGTGAGTATCACCTCTATTGGTCAAGCTGTTAAGCTTCCATTAAATCTACTAAATTACTGACCTTATAATTTTGTTAGTCATCAGGAAAGTGGTGGTTTGGCAATTTTTATTGTGTCAATTACTCATATTTTGTTCCTTGTTGCAGAAAGCTGGGAACCACTCTAATGTATCATTAGGTGTGGCAGTGATGAGAGCACGCAATCTATTTCCTGAGAGTTACTGGTATTGGATTGGTGTTGGTGCTTTGCTTGGTTATGCTATCTTATTCAACCTTCTCTTCACCATCTCTTTGACTTACCTCAATCGTAAGTTATGTCCCTGTCTTCAGAGAAGCAATATAAATTAGAAAATCTTTCTTAAGAATGGGTAGCCAAAAGTTTGATCATGCTTTTCAATTTCATACAGCTCTGGGAAAACGACAGGCAGTTGTGTCTAAACAAGATCTCCAAGAGAGGGATCAGAGAAGGAACGGAGAAGGCCTTTCTATTGAGCTAAGACCACAAATGCATTCAGGCACACTGGCAGGTTAGTTAAGAGTACACTCTATCAGGTCTTAAATTTGGTTTTCTTGGAGTCTAGTTCGACTTTGTTTTCCTGCTCCCAACTTTTGGTGCAGGTACAAATGGTAAAGGAAAAAGAGGAATGGTTCTTCCCTTTCAACCTCTTTCCATGTGCTTCAGCAATATCAATTATTATGTCGATGTGCCTCTTGTATGCCTACTGATGCCATCCTTGTATGCTTGCTTATTTTCAAAAGTTTTAGGGGCTGTTTGGATACATGGATTTTGGGATCCAGGTTTTAGTTTGAAAACTGTGTAAATGAGGGGCAGAAATGAGGGACGTTCTTCTTCTCTTGTCTGCCATTTTGGATTTTGAGAAAGAAATCCAGGTTTTAGAAATCTCTCCCCCATCCTGTGATTTCTAAAACCTGAAAAAACATGTCAATCTCCTACTCTATTGCTCAACGGAAATTCGGGCGAGAAATCAGAAAACAACTGATGGTCTCTTTCTCTCTTCTTCCATCCAGAATTTTGAGGAAATCCAAGATTCTAAAATCCTCGTATCCAAACGGCCCCTTAAGTATTCATTCTTTCTTATTCGATATTGCCTAGCAGGAACTGAAGCAGCAAGGCATTTTAGAAGATCGATTGCAGTTGTTAGTTAATGTTACTGGAGCTTTTAGACCTGGAGTTCTTACGGCATTGGTTGGAGTCAGTGGTGCTGGTAAAACTACCCTCATGGATGTTTTAGCCGGTAGGAAAACTGGCGGGCTTATAGAAGGGAGCATAACTATTTCCGGTTATCCAAAGAACCAAGACACGTTTGCAAGAATCTCTGGTTATTGTGAGCAAACCGATGTCCACTCTCCATGCATGACTGTGCGTGAATCACTTTTGTATTCCGCATGGCTTCGGTTACCATCTCACGTTGACTTGGATACACAAAAGGTAATTGTAAATCATTATTAGATAGCTTCATGTTTCTCGTCGAGCTTGTGTATTTCAGAGGGCTTTCTTGTGGATTTTATTTTTATTTTATGGATGGTTTTGCAGGTTTTTGTGGAAGAGGTGATGGAACTTGTGGAACTCACTCCATTAGGTGGTGCCCTTGTTGGTCTACCTGGGATAGATGGGTTGTCCACAGAGCAACGCAAAAGGCTGACAATTGCTGTGGAACTTGTCGCCAATCCATCTATTGTGTTTATGGATGAACCCACCTCTGGATTGGATGCCAGGTCTGCAGCCATTGTTATGAGAACTGTGAGAAATATTGTGGATACTGGCCGGACAATTGTGTGCACAATCCATCAGCCGAGCATAGACATTTTTGAATCTTTTGACGAGGTATTTATCTCTTCTTAAACAATAGAAACAGTTATTAACTCAACTCAACTCAACAAAGCCTTTGTCCCAAACTAGTCGGGGTCGGTTAAATGAATCCTTTAGAAAAATTTCATGAAGAAGGTGAAAGAAATCTACCAGGCTCTAATCCTGGCTCTAGTTGGGTTCTTCTACGTGGATCACTTTCTTCCATTCTATCCTATCCAAGGTCATGTTCTCTGCTATGTTCCTAGCTATCAAGTCTTTCCTTATTGTTTCTGCCCAAGTTGTTTTCGGTCTGCCCCTACCTTGAGTCGCCTCTTCTCACTAGAGCATCCAAAGGCCTATGTTGGATATGTCCAAACCATCATAAGCGGTGCTCTCTCATCTTCTCCTCAATTGGTGCCACCCCGACCTTTTTACGAATGTCTTCATTTTTAATTTTATCTAACCTTGTGTGGCCGCACATCCATCGCATTCGCATCTCCGCTACACTCATCTTATGCACATGCTGCTTTTTGGTGGCCCAACATTCTGAGCCGTACAGCATGGCTGGCCTCACAGCTGCCTTATAAAACTTTCCCTTCAACTTGGTAGGGATTTTGTGGTCGCACAGAACTCATGAGGCAAGCTTCCACTTCAATATGCACTAAATTTTTACAGCATCTTTTTAAGACAGAAATTTATTAGATATGAACTAATTGCAAATTTTTAGTCTCCTCTAAAATCTGCATTGCCAATCTCAGCTTCTATTTATGAAGCGTGGTGGGGAGCTTATTTATGCGGGGCCACTGGGCCGCAATTCTCAAAAGCTTGTTAATTTTTTTGAGGTGAGACTGCCCTTGCTTATCATATTTGTTCACATATAAATGGGAAAAGTGGATACGGTGCATTTGTATTACTGAAATACAATCTCTTGACTTTCTAGGCCGTTGACGGAGTATCTAAAATTAGGGCCGGTTATAACCCAGCTGCATGGATGTTAGAGGTCACTTCTTCAGCAGAGGAAAGTCGCCTTGGTGTTGACTTCGCTGAAGTCTACCGGAGATCTTATCTATTTCAGTATGTGATGTTTTAGGAATATGGGTGGTGTTCTCAGAACCATGTTTTTTTTCCTCTAACCATTGCCATTATTGTTTCAGGCAAATTAAGGAGTTGGCCGAGAGTCTAAGCAAACCGAGTAACGACTCTAAAGACTTATGCTTTCCGACCAAATACCCCCAACCATTTAGTGTCCAATTTATCGCTTGTCTTTGGAAGCAAAATCTATCCTACTGGAGGAACCCACAATACACGGCAGTCCGGTTCTTCTATACTGTCATCATTTCCTTAATGTTTGGATCTATCTGTTGGAAATTTGGTTCTAAAAGGTTTACTCTTGGACCATTTAATCAATATTTTTGCCACTATCATGTTTCTTACTCTTGACATTGCACTCTTATTTTATTTAAAATGTTGTGTACATATTGCCTGACCATGAGAATGTGTGAAACATTTTAGAGCTGTTATCTAGCAATGGTGTTGAATCTGCTGACCACGAACAGGAAATTATTTGTTACTCATGAAATTATCTTAATATATGAAACTGTACATGAACCCTATTTAAATCTGTTTCTCCATTTCCAGAGAAAATTTATATCATTCTTTCGGAATATCAAGTAATGTATTAGCACAATATATTAATAGCTTGACTGGTTGCATTCAATTTAACAGGGAGACCGAGCAGGATATCTTTAATGCGATGGGATCCATGTATGCTGCTATTCTTTTCATCGGAATAACCAATGCAACAGCTGTTCAACCTGTGGTTTCCATTGAAAGGCTTGTTTCATACAGAGAGAGAGCTGCAGGGATGTACTCAGCTCTGCCATTTGCGTTTGCCCTGGTCTGGTTTATTGATATTCGTACTTTAATTTGCATAAGCCTTCTGCTTTCATTGGGTAACCATGCAATCTTCTTGTTGGCAGGTTGCAATTGAGTTCCCTTATGTGTTTGTACAGACACTTATTTATGGCCCTGTGTTCTACTCCATGGCATCATTTGAATGGAGACTGGTGAAATTTATCTGGTACATATTCTTCATGTATTCAACCTTACTATACTTCACTTTTTTCGGCATGATGGTGTCTGCAGTCACACCCAGTCATAACATTGCACCAATCATTGCTGCACCATTTTATACACTGTGGAACCTCTTCAGTGGATTCATGATTACGCACAAGGTAATGAACTGGAACTATTGCTTCTTTCTTGTCTAAGAACCTCATTTGCTGATGGTTGTTCCTGTTTGGAGTTCGTCACTGGACTTTTGCTTATGGTAGTTTTAGTGTCCCTTCCAATGTTCAATCATAGACTTACTTGTACAGAAAACCTTCTTTTAAAACCCTTGAGTTTGACCGTGTTGGGTCAAATTAGAAACATTCTAACTTTTCTTAAAAATTGAGTTTGGGCATGGTACTCAAGACTCTTGGCTGAACTGAGTTGTCTTTGTTTTTTGTTGTTGAAGATTTTTCATTAATAATAGAAGGTAAAAAGCCCGACTGAGAGAGTTGGAGCTACATACGAAAGAAAATACAAGACTGTAGGTACAAAATACATAGTGTAAGTAGAGGTCAAGGAGGAATGAAATCGAATAACTCCAAGCTATCCCGGTTTACCCCGTCCCTGGTTAAGTGATCCGCCTCGCTATTTGTTGACCTCCAAATGTGTTGGACCCTAACTAGGGTCCCTGCAAGCCGATCCTGTAACTCATCAAAGTACTCCGCGAACCTCCACGGTGGGGGATGTGATCCATCCATCCATCCATTTGGTGACGTTGAGTCTCCCTCAACTATGAGGTCATCCGTATCAGGCCTATCCACAATCCTGATGCTTGAAAAGTGCCCAGACTTCTAAATCTTTTAATCCGATGGGTCCAAAAAAGGCCCATCTGGTTTCTCCTGCTTAGTCTCTCAGAAGACCGCCAATCCTTGCTAGGTCAGGATTACCAATACTAGAACCGACAAAATTAAGCTTTAGCCACCTAGATTCACGAGTAATCCATCTTGGGGTAAATAACTCCGACCTCTCCGTGTTCTCATAAATCTCTTTCTAGCATCATCTTATGTCTTATGTAGAGTACAATCTAAACCATGGCATGCAACTCACCCAATATACTATGAGGGAGACTATCTTCATGTAAACATTGAACGGGCTCTTGGATACATTCTTAAATTGCTGAGCATTTCTTTCCTTCCATATCATTCATTTCTTTCCTTTCAGATTGCCTCATAAGGTCACTAATACCTTAACCTTCCAGAGTGTCCTCCCTTTCTTGGGCTCAGAACTAGAGAAAGAATCCCTTCTTTTGTTTTTCTCGAGCCAAATTTCCCGTATCCTCCCTTTCTTGGGCCTCTGTACAACATACCAAGACTCGAGGTTACTAAACTAAGTTGTCTTGGTTGTTTTTAATGGATCAAGAAGTTTCCAGGCAATGATCCATGTAAAAAAGGATGTTTCGATGAACACATTTCTGGTTGGATGTTATTGCTTTTGGGGAACATTAACTGTTTTTTATAGTTAAGGGAAGTGATATTTACGCCCCTTTTGATTACTAGGGACACCCAGCGCCAATGTGTCAATGACTAAAGGGGGTGCTCATGTACTTCATGTCAGAAGAATCCAGTGGATTTGATTACTATGTACACTGACGCTGGGTGTCCCTGGTGATCAAAAGGGGCGTAAATATCACTTCCCATAGTTAAATAGAAAAGCACAATTTGGAGGAGTGTCATTATCAATTATGGGAATTCAGATACCAATTCTGTGTATTTAATATGGTAGTGTGGATATCATTTCAAAATATTTATTCCATTTGTTCCAGTGGAAAAATTTTATTGGATTTTTTTTGAAAAGTTTGATTAGAAATATATTCCATGGAAGATTTTTATTGGATATATTTTATAGAAAATAAAATTTTTGGCATTTTGTAAACTCATTTCTATGGAAATTGTTTTCCAAAATAATTTTTTTCTCTATTTTCAAGGAAAATTGCAAACCCACTAGATCTTGGGGTTTTTTCCTTTCTTTTTTTATTCCATATGTTATCATTTTCTACAGATTTTTCCATGATTTTTTTTGTAGATCGAAACATCCCCACAATCTCCACCCTAACCCATGAATAGTGTAGAAAACTGAGAAATACCTTCTCAAATAAGGATCAAGCAAGATGTGCAGCAAAAAATCGTCACGAAATGAAGCAAAGAACACAATCACACAATCACACAAGATTTATGTGGTTCGATAGTGTGACTACGTCCATGCGGGAAGATTTTCCACTATTTCGGTCTAGGTCACAGACTCTCTTCTTAGACAAGAAACACAAAGAAAAACCTAATCCCATAACTCTAACATGTGGCTTATATATCAATGCCACTATATGAAGAAATTTAGCAAGATACCCTTTAGTGGAAATTCAAAAATTAAATTTTCCTTCCGAGGCGTTACCTCCTGGGCACCTCCAACGAGCTGACCGCGTATGCATCGCACACACTGGTCCGTCAAGGCCCTGTACAATGCCAGAATGATAGTGCCCCCCCACCCAAACAATGTGGGCCCCCATTGTATTTTAAGTAGACAGAGTAGACAACTTATCTACATGATCGTGTAGGAACACCTCTCTCTCTCTCTCTCTCTCTATATATATATATATATATATATATATATATATATATATATATATATATAGAGGAATAAGATTGTGCGGTCGACCGTAGGTGTGATCGAGGGCCCAAACGCATGGGTCCCACATTTTTGTGCTGATCAAAACCATTCATTTGCAAGGCCCCATCATAGATAGGGTGTGTACAAAAAATCAGGTCCATTGGATCATCCTAACCCCTCCAAAAGTGGAGGGCAAAAATGGGCATATTTGTGGCAAACGGTGTCTTTCCATTTTTCCCTTTACTTTTGGTTGGGTTAGGATGATCCTATGAAGCTGATTTTTTGTACATACCCCATCTATGTAAGGGCCTTTCAAATGAATGCTTTGAATCATCCTAACAAAGTGGACCCACATGAGTTGGGGGCCCTCGACCGGACACTCCTTTTCCTCATATATATATATATATATATATATATATATATATATATATATATAGAGAGAGAGAGAGAGAGAGAGAGAGAGAGAGAGAACTGTTGGTGCGCTTAAGCTCACCATTTTTTTGGTGCGCTTAAGTTGTTATAACGCCCTCCCATTCGTTTAAATGTTTGGGTCCCGCTGGGTCCTGCTTAAGCGCACCAATGGGAGGCGTTATAACAACTTAAGCGCACCAAAAAAATGGTGCGCTTAAGCTCACCAACAGTTTTCTCATATATATATATATATTAGTGGTATGTTATAGATTCCATCTTATACTTAAATCTATGAAATATTTTTACATTTATTGACAATGCAACTTTTCTATACCGTAACCCTCGAGACTCGAGAGTATCCTCCCCGTTGTGTAATGGCTACTGATTTGACTAATATTTGTCACTTCTCAAAAAAAAAAAAAAAACTATGGTTTTCCAGTGTGGCTGAATCAAAACACTACATGCCATGCCAGCAGACACACCACTGCCCAAGTTATATCATATTAGTTCATCAAGCACACGTTTCTACTCAACACAAACAACTACACTACTCTTTTCATATTAGCCTGGAAATCTATGACTGCGTAGTAGTTTTGGTTTACACCCAAAGTTCCTTTTTAACTGATTGATGACAATTTGCAAATTTTTATTGGACAAAGAAAAAAGCAGAATAGAGATTGTAAATTCTGGTTCAACTACTCATACCTCCATTTTCTTCTTCTCTGTAGTGGATTCCCGTGTGGTGGAGATGGTACTACTGGGCAAATCCTGTCGCCTGGAGTCTATATGGGCTCCTGGCATCCCAATTCGGCGACGTTGACAAACCTATGAAGCTAGCTGATGGGGTTCATTCTGAGAGTGTGAGACACTTTCTCGAGCGCCACTTTGGGTTCAGGCATGACTTATTGGGTGTTGTTGGATTTATGGTGGCTAGTTTCTGTGTGATGTTTGCTGTTATTTTTGCCTTTGCAATCAAATACTTAAACTTCCAGAAGAGATAAGGGGGAGTTGTCTTTCAGTGGCAGGTATTGGGTTCTGATAGTTTCTAATATATAATTATAAATTTCATGTAAAAGTTGTATAGTAAAATGTATCTCTGTAGAATTCAGTTGTTTCTTTTTTTTGAAAAGGAGAATTCAGTTGTTTCTTCTGTGCCCGGATATCATGTTTCCTCTGAGAAGCGAAATGTATGAGAAAAAACTCCTTGGTACTCAAAAGTTTTTGATTGAAAATTAAAAACAATAGCGTGCTTCCTATGAAATTGTGGATTATCCAAGATTTAATATGTGAGGTAAGTTGCAGTAAAATAAGGAAAGAGACTGCATCAGAAATGGGAAATAGTCTCCCCCAAAATTATTTGTATTCAAATGTTTTTGGAGTTAAATTGTGATTTCTTTAGGAAAAGGTTTTTGAGCTCGAGCTCAGCCTGAGCTAGAGCTCAGAAACCACCACTCCCATAGTTATTTGACTTATCCAACCCATTCATTTCATAGGTTATGATTAGGGTTACGGTTATGGTTAGGATTATAGATTATGGTTAGGGTTATGATTTGTGGAGGTTTAGAATGGATGGCTAGAAAATGGGCTTCTAGAGATTGGATGGTTAGGATTATGGTATGGAGATGGTTTGTTAGGAACACCTTATCTATGTGAGGTCCTATAGAATGAATGGGTTGGATGACCGAAACAACATGGAGATGGTGTATTTATAGAGCTTGTCTGAGCTCTAGCTCAGAAACGCTCTCTCTTTTATTTTTAATTTATGGCAATACTGGTTAGGGAGGTGTTAAAAAGTAGAAATTTCTTAAAAATAAGAAAATTAAGTGTGGCTAGAGTTTTACTTTCCTTCAGACTAAAAAATTCAAAGTTTACCAGCAATGGGAGTGAACTGTGTTCCGAACTATTTGCTATGTGCCTGTAAGAAATAACATACTGAAAATCTAGAGCTATTACAATCATGTTTTAGTCCTATTTTTCCATCAAGCTATCAAGAGATCAGCCTAATTTCATTGGAAGTTGTTTCACTTCTGCACTCATACATGTCAGGCCTGCGCTTCTGAATATTATCCTCTCTACTTACATAATACAATGTAATGGCTTCATATAAAGGGCAAGGATTTGAAGTACAACAATGAATGTCAAATTATTTATTTGTTCCATTGAACCGACTTGGTCGTGTTTCCACTATTAACAAGTAACTTAGTTTTTTACCCATTTCCCTCATTCTTAATGTGAACAGCAACAAAAAATATTGGGAAAATTACATTTACACTCCCTCTAGTTTCTACCCCTGTGGTTCTAAAAGTGACAATTACACCCCTGAGGTTTCAAAACATGACAAGTACACCCCATCCGCCAACGGTCTATCGGTTTAACCTGACGGAAAGACTAAAACTAACCATGCTTAATATTTTGAGAACAGAAATACCCTCATTTGCAGAGGGATTAGGGTTACGCCATTTTCCGCCGCCGCGGTCGCACTTCTGGCCACCACCACCGTCGCCACCTTCGGCCACCACTGCCATCGCCATCTGGCCGCCACAACCGTCACCTCCACCACAGACAATGAAACCCGACCCCATGGCTACATCAAACCCACATTTCAAGAAAAAATATTGATAAAAACAAAACAAAAAGCCCTAAATTATTAGGGTTTATGTGCAAATCATGATAATGGTGTGAATGAAGACAAATAAAACTCCTAAATCAAGGGTTTATGTTGATAAATAAACAAGGGTTTGAATCAAACCCTAGTTTTTAGTTTTCAAGTCTGAAAACCCTAATTTTCAGTTAGGGAAGACGAGGGCATTTTGGTCATTTCCCCCTCGCCGTCTGGTCCGTCCGGCTAAAAAAACCAAATGAAACCATAAGGGGTGTAGTTGTCACGTTTAGAACCACAGGTGTAGAAGTGTATGTCTCAGAAACTAGAGGGGGTGTAAATGTAATTTTCCTAAAAATATTTTGAAAATCTACAACCCCACCCCTTGGATACATGGATTTTATAATCCATGATTCCAAAATCCTGGATTTTATAAGCCAAGACCTGGATTTTACAATCCTGGTTTTAGTAATGTACAAAGATCATTTTATTAACACTTACATAATAGTCATCCGAATTTGGGAATCTGAAATTAGAGAAATTATATGGTGGACGCCCTTTACATATAAAGGGCAGAGAGAGAAAAAATCAACCACGTTGATTTTTGATCAAGTTAAAAGTCAAAAAGGGGAGTTTGACTTGGATCAAAATCAAGGGGGAGTGTTTTTCTCTCTCTGCCCTTCATGTTTGGACGGTCGGCCACCATATAAAAACTCCTGAAATTAAATACAGTTATCAAAACCAGCTAACCCTTGAGCTCGAGTCCACTCGCTTCAAAGAAAAACAAAGCCCAACCTTTATTTTCATGTTCATATCAATGATAATTTTTTGATATGATATGATTTTTTATATTGATTTTTGATATTTTGTTGTCAAAATTGAAGGCTTTTATGTGATTTTAGCATTATACATCCATTTTTATAGATTGAAAATTTTCTTCTTTTGTTTTTCTGTATTGTTCCAAATCTAGTGATACCCTGCTCATACTTCTTAGAGAACAAGCTAAAAAAATTACACTATTTTTTTAATGGAAATGATAAATGCACCCCTTTTCATCACTTGGGACACCCAACAGCAGTGTATCAATAACTGTAGAGGGGCTGCTTTACTTCACGTCGGAAGGATTCAACGGATTTGATTGCCACGTACACGGCAGTTGGGTGTCCCATGTGATGAAAAGGGGCGTATTTATCATTTCCCTTTTTTAATTGACAAAATTAGGCTCACTAAGTTTTAAGATGTACTACAATCTAATTGAATATTCTAACAAGATCTCTCTTTCTCCAAAATGGGCATTTGGTCACCACCTCAATCATGTATAAAATGTATACTTTTGTGTGACCAAGTTTGTATACGACAGGTTAGGGCCGCAATATATGGACTATTCCTTCGCCAGCTAAGCCCCCATTGGTGTGAGGAGCATCCTTAATGCCCAAGACTCAATCTAACAACACATCTGCTACCTGGTCGGTCAGGAGAAAGAAATTGATCTATGGCATCAGCCATGGCGTCCGCAAGGCGTCCTCAACTCCCTTATTCCTCGAAGATCTACAGACAACTCCCTTGCTGAAATGAGATCTCTAGATCAAATCTATAAAGTGTTGGGTATATGATATAACCCATGTATGCTCTAATATAAGCCCAATAAGATAATGGAGCGGTGTAGTGGGCCTACATGGGCTAGAGTCCATTAACCAGTCATTAACCCCAGTGTATCTCTATATATAAGGGCTGGAGGCAACAAACTTGGTATTCCAAATTAGATACCTTGGGTGTAATGCTTCAAGCAACCTCTTGCTTGACCTAATTATTCTAATAATCTTGAAGCATTAATTTTTCAAGCCTTAATTTTACACGTCTGCTTCTATCTCTCGGCTTTGGTTCTCATTTTTGAAGGGAAGGGAACTCTTACCATTCGATTAACGTTTGTAGAAGAGTGGGTGATTTCGACTTTGGATCTCACGTTCAAACCCCAATCTTGTATTCTCCACAGCGATTTTTTTTTATGTGGGTTTCATACCGGTCAAATCGGTTTTGGACGTGTTTTGAATCCCTAGAATCGATTTGGGCATGGGATTATTATCTCTCAAATTGAGGTGGGTTTATTCTCTCGGTGGATCGTCTGCCTCTCTTAACAAAACAGGGATGTCTGTTGATGTGGTTTCAACAGAATAAAAGAGGGTTATAAGATGGTTTGTTTGCTTGTATTCCACCCGATCGTTGTTTGTATTTCATCCATTGGTGGTTTCAAAAGAAGACATCTGCCATATCTCGCTTTGCCTTTTGGTAATTGGATGTGGGCGAGCGTTTTTATCCTTCGCTTTAGCCACGTACCACAAGAAGCCCACGTTTCTTTTGCCATCCAACCATCGTTTTGTTGGGGGTCATACGGGTATGTGCCTCTTCTTTGTCTTCTTCCCCAAAAAGTCTGGTCGTATTGGGGATTAGTTTTGGGGCTGATTCTCTTTCTCGTCCAAGAAGAACAAATTATGTTTTGTTGAATGAACTCGCAACCGGATTTCTCATCCTCGTGACAGGCTTACTTAGTGCCCAACTCAATTTCTCATCTTAGAGTTTTGTTGACCGAAACCCTTCTTTGGAGTTTTGTTGTGTGCAATATTGGCTTTATGCTATATCTGAAAGGGAGAGAAACTAGTAACCGACAATCTCACCTTACAAAAGTGTTAGCCACCAGTTTCAAGTGGCTTTGTTGGCTGATTTTGCAACAAACTTAATTGTTCTGAAAGAAAAATTGCTTTGGGCAATTTTCTTCCAAATCTAGTTTGACAAATCAGAACTGATTTATGAGATTTTGCAGTTGGTCTGATTTATTGCCGCAGGTAGCGAATTGGTTTGCCTAATCAGTTCACTAACTAGTTCACTACCAGTTTTTGGTTGGTTTGCTACTAGTTAGCTTAGCACCTCGCCTCGGTTTTGCCTTGGTTGGTTCTTTGCTTGGTTCACCCCCTGTAAATCCCAATAGCTGTTGGTTTTGGGTTTGGGTTATTACCTTGGTGGTAATCTTTTTATGAAGGGTGTCACCTTGGCTATGTGATTTAGCGATCTCGGATTTGGGTATTGGATTTGGTTCGCGACTTGGTACTTGGCTTTGGCTTTCTCGATTCACAAATCAGGTGCCCTCTTTCCAATTTGTGTTTTAATCTAAAAATAAAATGGAAAAGACTGCAATTTCCTTTGAGATGGTCAAACTTCAATCATTTGGAGGCTCAAAATTTTATTCCTAGAAGCGAAAGACTCAATTCGGTTTGAAGTACTTAAATGTTTATTATACCGTCTTGAGTACCTTTGCTGATACGATTAAAGGTGTTGAGGAATCTCAATGGATTCGAAATGATGATTTCTACAAAGACTATTTGTTAAATTGTCTGTCAGACCGTCTTGCAGAAACCTATAGCAAGTTTAACACTACTACAGATATTTGGGATAATTTAGATGCTCAATTCCATAGGAGGAGGAATTGTCCAAGACTCACTTAGTGGACAAATTCATGGATTTCAAGTTCTAAAAGGACATGGAAATCACTCCCCTCGTTACTGATTTAGAGAATTTGATATCTAAATTAGCCAATGAGAAAATAGTAGTGTGTGATCCGTTTCTTGTAGGTGCAAGTGGGACTGGATAATTTCAAACAATTCATTCGAATCGAAGATGAGAATAGAGCTAGGAATAACTTGGAGATGGTTAGATAGCATAAGTCAGCTGCTAATATGGTGATATATCCTAAGAACTTTCCTAAGAAATCCAAGTCACCTAAGAGTGATATCCCCAAGTTGGAAGCCAAAAAGACTGTCTTTAAGAAAAAAGAAGGGCAAGTGCTACACCTGTGGGAGATATGGTCACTTTGCTGCAGATTGTAGGCAACCTAAGATGGTTAATTTGACACACCATATAAGGAAGCTACTATGTTGGTAGATAAGGCTGAGCCTAAAAGTTTCACTGCCATGTTGGAAAAAGATAAGGCCAGTAATTCTTCAAATTAGTGGTTAGATACAGCTGCCATCTGTCATACTTGCAACTCAAAGAAACTTTTCACTGGTGTTACCGAAGTAAATGAGACTGGTACAGTGGCTAGTGGAGCAGACATGGAGGTCACTCACACTGGTACTGCGAACTTGGCCCTTTCTTCAGGTAAACAACTACCTTTATAAGGTGTTAAAGTAGTTACTACTATTTTGGTTTATGCACTTCATTTATGTGTGGTAGAGTAATTTTGATTGTTCACTCAACATATTTTGGTTGTGCATATTTGATAGATGGTATGTATGGTTTGAGTTTAAAAAATGAGACTGTTAGTCAGGATAGCTCACTGCTAATTGATCCTAAGTTGTTACACAACCGATTGGGACATGTAAACTCTCAGAAAATGATCCAACTTCCTAACACTCATAATATATCATTAACTATGTCAATTAAGTATTGACAAGTGTAAATTTAGGAGTGATAAAAGAGGAGGAGGATACACAATGACAGGGTTTAAGGAATTTTGTGCCTCTTAGGGTGTAATCCTTGAAACCACTGCTCCTCACTCACCTCAATCATGTGGCATAACTGAGTGTAAGAACATGACGTTAACTTAAGTGTTAAATTCCATGTTTTGTCAGCTAGCATGCCTGGTTGCATTTGGGGAGAAATTGCTTTGGTTGCAAGTCACATCCTGAATAGAGTGCCAAACTCATTTGCTCCTCCATTCTTTATGAGTTATGTCTTATGTGATAGAGTACCCAAGGGTTATGGTGAGGACTATGTGACCTACCATATGGAGAATAATCCATCATCCTGTTAGGAAGTGATGAGATCTAGGAACTCTATGTTATGGGCAGAAGCCATTCATGATGGAATGAGCTCTCTGTTGGTTATCTAACTTGGTAGCTAGTCGATTTGCCAATGAAGCTAATACTATGGGTTGTAAGTAGATATTTGTTTGTATGTGATTCTACAAAGCTCGTATGGATGTTAAGCTCTAACAATCCTTGTATTGGTCTTAATCAAGCACTTAAATTGTGACATCAGACATTTGACAAAGTAGTAAAGAGCTTTGGGTTTTCTGATCAATTACTCGGATAAATGCCTTTACTATCATTTTGTGTCGAATTAGGTTATGATTATTTGCTTGTATGTAGATGTTGCTTCTTGTTTTCAATCTCTTTATGTGATGAGTAATAGAATTCGACATGAAAAGACCTGGGTGTTGTTAACACCATTCTTAGTATGAAAGTAAATTTTTGATGGCCTAGCCCATTATATGAAAAACTACTTTCCTTTTGAGGATGCAGTGAGTGCAAACCGATTGAGACACCATTTTAATTATACCAAGAAGCTGATCTCTAATGAAGAGACAGTGTGAATCAGTTAGATTATTCCAAACTGATTGGTAGTCTCATGTATGATTTGTGTTGCACTAGGCCAGACAGCCTTTATAGTTGGCATGCTGAGTCGTTCTACTAGCAATCCTGGCCATGAGCAAAGAAATGCCCTTATGAGGCTGATGAGATACCTTTCGTGTACTCAAGAGTATGCTCATAACTATGGTGGCCATCCACTTATCGTGGAAGAATATTTTGATGCATCATGGGGATCAGAATTCGGGGACAACAACTCTACTGATGTTGTATGGAAGTCGAATTGGAACTTTATGCTCTAGCTTCAGTTGCAAATGAAAGCAGAGGAGATAAATATTCTGATTATGGTTATGGACATTCCACTGACCCAGTTAAGGATTAGTTCCTTATGTGTCTTCTGTGGTAATCAAGCTACAACAATGGTTGTGAAGAAATCACTCTTTAATGGTAAGAGGAGACATCTTAGGCTGAAACATGCCATATGCTGAATTATCTCAAGAACACGGGATTATCACTTTGATTGATACAAAATCGAAGGATAATAGGCTGAAGGTCTCGCAAAGGGACTGAACAAAGATCGAATATTTAGAACTGTGGGGAAGACGGGGTTAAAGTTTGTATAGACATGACTTAACCTACATCCATGTTATTTTGAATCTTCGAATCTCCCTTTTTGGCCAAGATAGGCACTTGATATGTTTCGATGATGTTTATAGTTGTTGTGTGTCATTCCACATTTGATGACATGTCCTTTTTGGGAAAGGTTGTACATTCCAAACTTGATGATACAACTTAACTCAAATATGGATAAGATGACTGTAACATTCCAAAAAGAAACATGAAATGGTTCTTTGCAAAAGAAACTATTTGACCTTGTTCTTTATTGAAACTTGACAATTATGCCTATGGTGAGAGTGATACTTTTTTAGCCATTTAAGAAATTGTACTATGTTCTTATGATAGAACTAGATACTTTCGTGAATTATGGGATTGTACTAAGTTCTTCTTAAGGGAGAAGTAGGTACTTTCATGTGTAATTCATGTTTTACACAACTGATTGGATTCATTCTCATGAAATCCATATTTTGATAATTCACAGGGATTGGCGAAAAAGGAGGAGCTTGTCTTGATTTGAACTTTGATGATGATGACTTACTTGATGAGTAAATCTTCTAAAGTCATGAAGACTATACTTTCATTTCAGTATGTATAGAGTTCACTTGTTTGTGAAACTTTATTTTGGATCTCGATGAGAATCATTCCTCATGAATGAATTCCTTTAAGATCAGTGGGGTTCACTTATATGTGAAACTATCTTTTGGTTGAGTTTAGATTATATCTAAAACTCTTAGTTAATCATAAAAGTATTCGTGTTTTCAGCTGGATTATAGATCTTTTATGATATGGTGATGTGGATGATTCAATATTTTATTTGGACATCACACTATCTATCTATTGGATTGTGCTATATATAGAACATAAGAGGAGATTGTTGGGTATATGATATAACCCATGTATGTTCTAATATAAGCCCAATAAGATAATGGACCGGTGTAGTGGGCCTACATGGGCTAGAGTCCATTAACCAGTCATTAACCTAGTGTATCTCTATATATAAGGGCTGGAGGCAACAAACTTGGTATTCCAAATTAGATACCTTGGGTGTAATGCTTCAAGCAACCTCTTGCTTGACCTAATTACTCTAACGTAAAGAAGGTCAGTGGGACCCAATCATATGCAAGGAATCCCTAAGAGAGGAAAAGAAAATCCTGAAGCTTATGGTTACAAATGACAAGCAGGAAAATAAAGTAATCTGGAAGCCCAGAGCTAATGGGGAGTTCACGGTTAAAAGCGCTTGAGAAATGACAAGAACTCATCATCCCAAGCCTGAATGGTACCCTGTAATTTGGTGCTATGGTGGTATTCCAAAGATGGCTCTCACAGCATGGAAAGCCATCCAGCACAAATTGCCAACCAAAGACAGAATTCTTCATTTAAATCAGGGAATCGACATTGTGTGTCAACTGTGTAATTCCATGAATGAATCCACGGATCACCTCTTCTTTAACTGCAGCTATACTGCAGCTATACGGTATGGATATGGAGATCAGTTCTATGGAGACGAGGGCAAAGAAGAAAATGCAAAAAAACCATCTAGGAAGAGGAAGAGTGGATCAGGAAGTTGCTCCCTGGTAATGGCCAACGCTCCCTTGCTATTAAAATTGGGTTCCAAGTGGAGATCTACCATATTTGGAGGGAAAGGAACAATATAATTCTTGAAAAGAAAAATCGTCAAAAAACTCAAGTTCTAAAGGATATCCTTTGGGATATCAGATCTAGAGTGAACACCCTCTCCATCTATGATATCTCCAATGACCCAAACGAGCAAGTTGCTGCAAATTTTGGGTACAAGCTTCGAATCAAAGAAAAAACAAAGAAATCGTGTTCCTGGATTAAACCTTCACGAGGTGTGATCAAGATAAATACAGACGCTTCCCTTGATGATGATGGTGGAGGTTTGGGTGGAATCCTAAGGGACCAGGAAGGCATGGTTCTCGGCCGGTTCCCAAAATCCGTCCCCAAAGAGGATATATACCTACTTGAACTTATGCAATTTGGGAAGGAATTAAGGGGCCAATGAGATTAAAATTTAGGGACATTTGGGTTGAATCACTGGTGCCTATTAATATCATTCTCAAGATAAGCAGTAAAAGCCTTGGAGAGCTGTCGGAGTCATCAATCAGATTGAATCAGCTGTAGGGAGTTTCGAATCGTGCAAATTCTCGCATTGTTGGAGGGAAGGAAATGCCGCGGCAGACTAGCTCTCCAAGAGAAGCTGCATAATGAAATGAGATGATTGCCTTCCTTTTGTCATGCCCCCGGATGTTCTTCACATCATTAACTCGGATCGTGATGGGACGATTTACTTAAGATTGTAATCCCCTCATTGTTGCTGGTCTTTGGTCCTGTTTCGTTTTGTTTCTCACTCTTTTGCTTCGGTGCTGCCCTTGTGGCCATTTTGTAGTTTCTTTTCTTATCTTTAATATATCTGGTCGGGGTCCTGCCTAACCCCAGATTACTCATCAAAAAAAAAAAAAAAAAAAAGTTCGTATACGACACTTACAATTTATGGCAAACGATCATTGATATGATCTCAATGATCAACCCTGCGTCGCACATAACATACATTGTGGTCAAGACTGTTGGTTTGGTGGATCCCCATATAGTGTGACCTATATGACCTTGGTCTCACGCCACATTAATGCCTGATCTGTATGATCAATGCTAACAAAATTCAACAATTTAGGTTGTGTTTGGCAACCATTCGCATCCATTCGTGAAGATGGGATAGTGAGAATCTTACTAAGTGGATCAGGGATCAGAGTCGCTTTGGATTGGGATCTCTCATTCATCTGATGGAAGAATGAGAGCAGAGAATGGTTGTCGAACAGACCCTGGGCTTCTTTTCGGCGGGCCCTGAAAATGCATTTTTAAATCGAGGTATTAGTGATTATCCGGTTATGATGGGCCCAACTGCAATGGGCTACACTTGTGGAATATTTTATAATATTTGCATATTTTAGGAGATTTCACTGTCATGTGTGGAATATTTGCATGTATGCAAATTCGATTATAATATTACGTGTATTAATATATAAAATATTTGCATATATTCAAATTAAATTACAATATTACATATATTAATATATAGATTTCTTCAATAGCTATATAGAAATTTACATTGATAAGATATTAATTAATAGCTAATAAAATGCTTACATTTATATGATACTTGATAGATGAGGGGAATCCGTGGCCACCCTTTCACTGTCATGGTGAAAGGGCGCCCCCAATGGCTGCAAGACACTGTTAATACGCAGAACCTCCCTTGCAGCCAATCGGGGGGCGCCCTTTCACCAATTCTGCAAGGGCGCCCTTCAATTTTTTGCGAGGACTTAAAATAAAAGTATTAGATATGATGGGCCACACGCATGCTCTACTGAACTATTCAACTAACTTTATAATCTTCTTGATAAGAGTTGGATAATGTTTAAATATCTCATCGTGGTAGAGAAAGATCATTACACTGGTTAGCATTCAAGGATGAGGCTTCATGAAAAGGTAAAGAAACTCAGGGAAGGACCACGGATTAATCTCTTCAATGATCAAGCTACTCATTCCTACGTCCCCATTGTGGATATGTTATTCACTATAACTCTTCTCCTCGGACAATTTTATCCCTTTCACTTGTGCTCCGTAAAATGATAAATCATTTAAAAAGTAAAATAGATTTTTTTAATTTTTGGTAAAGAAGCTGGGATTGATGAACATCTTGGACAATTACGGTTTAATAACGTAGTCTTTACCAATTGAGCTAGAGGCTCAGCCGCCCCCTGTAAAATAGAACCCTAAGGGTAAATTTATCCAATGCAAGAGAGTATTAGAAAGAAATCCAATTTTCAATCCCATTAAGTTAAAATTATTTGGCATTTGATCCATCAATTGTCAGTTCCAACAGTTGAGTGGTTTGGATTAGAAAAATCGATGGACCACTTTCAGAATTTATTAAGGTTAGTGATGCTGGCACTATCATGTTTCGATCATTGCACTAACTCATCTTGTCTTTTATTATTCAAACAGCTTCTAAAAGTGGTTACAATTCTCAAAAGGGCGACGATAAATTCGCACCGCTTTAAAGGAGAGTATGTTGCAGACTTTAACGCTTTATAACGTTAATTCATGTTAAACGGGTGCGAATTTATCATTGCACCTTCCCAAAAAGTTATCAAAACCAATTTAAGCATAAAAGACAAGCAGAGTTCGTGTAATTATTAAAACATTGTATTGCCGATATCAATAGTTTTCGTTTTAGAAAAAAGAGGAATGATAGATACAAGTGAGCTCTTGCATAGAGAGCCACAAAAGGGCTTTTCATTGGATCCACGTCATCAAATGTAACTGATTTTACTTTTTCAGAAAATGACGTGGATCGAATGAATAGCTCTTCCGCGGCTCTTTATCCAAGGGCTCCCTTTATCCATCATTGCTCGCTAGAAAAAAACAACTAGGAACTCGGATAGTGTGTCCGTAAATTATTTACAAAACGAGGGTATTATTGTAGTTTTACCTTAAGCCGAGCCGAGCCGAGCCGAGTCGAGCCGAGGGCGCGGATACAATAATAAGTCAATAAGACACGAGTCAAGGTCTACTTGAGAATAAATGCGAAAAGAAGAAAAAATGCTCGCAGTGGGATACACGACACACATGCATAACTAGCGAATCATAGAAAGCCACGTGTCTATTCGTACGGACAGCCTTGTCACGTGAGGGGCAGAGGCTGGAATGAAATCCCCACACCTCTCTCTCTCTCTCTCTCTCCTCTGCAAATGCTGCAGAACAAAAAAAAAAAAAAAAACTCAGTCCATGAAAAAAAAAAACAGAAAAATATAAAAGCAGACCTTTTGCTTTTTAATGCAGTGGCAGAAGAGCTCTGAAAAGGGTTCTGCATCATCTTTTCTTTTTTGCCTCGTCAAAATTCGAGATTCTTTTTGTGTTCTCCCTAGTTTTCTTTGGGGGACTGAGCTCGTATTTGTTGTTCTTCTTCTTCTTATTATTATTATTTTTTGAGCATGATGATTTTTTCATTTTCTTGAGGGAATGGCGATCTTGATGATGGCTAATGATGAAGAAAAACCCATTTTCCATGATTTCTTTGGAACGACTTATACGGATTCGGCTTCTGTTCTTGTAAAGGGTTTTGTTGCCGGAGAAACCCTAGCATCGGAATCTTCACCGTCGGCGTCGATCGGAGCTTCTTCCGGTGGCCATGGCCTTGTCTCTGCAACTTCTGATCTGGGCTCCGGTCAGTTTCCATGGCCATATTTTTTTGGGGGTTTTTTTTTTATGAATTGGTATAGTCAGTTTAATGGGTTCTTCTCTGTTTTTTTTTTTTTTTTTTTTTTTTAAATTTTTTTTCTGGGTCTTTCGCCATTCAAAAAATTAAATTTTTTTTTGTGGGTCTTTGATTATCTGTTTGTATATTTTTTCTGTTTAATATTCTAGAGTTATTTCAGTGAGTTTCTGGAGTCGGGTTGGTAGTTTTGTGGGTTTTTTCAATAACCTCTCAGAGTCAATCCATGAACCTCTTATCCATTCTCATTCTCTTTCACCTCTAAACGCATCAGAATAGTTAATGATAATCATATTACGCGTACTTAGGTGATCTACTATCAAGATTTTGCTGAGATAGACCATCTAGGTGAATGTGTAAACTCTAGGGGAGGAGTTTTCCATATCCTGTTCCCATGTGAGAGATTCATAACTGACATAAGTAGCTTGTAGAAAGAATGAATAGAAAACTCACCATCATGGTCTCAAATCCAAACTCTCCTATCCTCACCATCTCTCTTAATAAAAATCGAGTTCAAAGTATCTATAACATGCCCATCCTCTCTGCCTCTTTATATAAAAAAAATTGAAGAATAAGACCTTCTAGCTTGCCTTGTTATTCAATCTATAGAAAGATTCTTTCATTGTACTCTTCCGCTCCGTCGCCAAAGAAAATATGTCAGGGAACTTCTTTTTTCAGGGCACCTCACGACACCACACCACACCACGAAACGGCTCCCTTTGGAATAACGACACACTTCAAAATATCTCTCCAAATTGTACCCCCCTGATTCCTAAGCAGTCAAGCGGGTTCCAACCTCCAAAACTAGCACATTACTTCTCCTCGACCACCAAGGACCACGAAATATCCTTCAACTTAGTTTCTTGTAAGCTGAAAACATAAGGGTTACTGACCCAGATCATCTCCTTCACATTTATGGAGAGCCTAATCCCCACACATTCTGACTTCATTGGATAATTGCTATTTGAAGATTTCCATCCACACTCCTACACCCACAAGTTCTAACCTTGGAGATTCCAAGAAGTTTTTTCTCATGGTTATGTAGAAGTTGGTATCACCTTTCTCTTTTCCCTTTTCTTTGTTTCTCTTCTTCATTTTGTTTTTCTTCATTCTATTTTACTGGGTGTGTGGAAAATATAGGTACAATGGGTTTTGGGTTTTCTTAATTTTGTTATGGGATGTTGGTTTCTTATGGGAAACATTCATTTGCTGTGTATGTGTGTGTTCTTTCTGCACTTTTGGAAATTTTTATTTCAAAATCATTCTTGTGCTTCCCACACTGAAATCTAGATTAGTCTCACACTTATATTTATTTATTTTCTTACATGAATGTTAACATTTAGGACTATTACTACTTCGTCATGTTCACTCATTTATTTATTCGTTTCTGTTATCTTCCGCAAAAGTTTATTTTGGATAATCTGAGTGGTTTACTTTTGGTGTTAGATATGCAGAACTAATGTTGGCTTGTTATTCATATTGGTGGAACTGATTGATTTTTTTGTGGAATCTGATATGTATTGTTTATATTTTCTGAAAACTTCCTTGGGAAGCATTAAATTTTATTTATTCATTGTTTTACATGTTTGTAGAGAGGCAGGCAGGAAACAATTTTGAGGGGGGTCAGTTCCATGGTACAAAGAGTGACTTTTCTGGGACTCTGACCGAGATAAGTAAGAGATTTTTGGGAAGAAAGAGGAGCAATTCCGATTCAGCTTTTATGGGTTCTAACAGAGATAGGATACTTCCAATGGGTCCCGACTCCCTTGAGAGCTTGCGTCATGTAAAGGTATTAGAATATTTATTGTAAATTAATTTTCTTGCTATAGTAGTAGGCGATGACTCCCTGTAGAAGATCATTCACATTCTAATGCCAGATGACCATGCTTCGTCATCAGAATCTATGTCGTGCCATTTTTTTTCTGTTCCTCTTCCTTAAGGCCTTGTTTGGACTGCAGAAAAAAAAACAAACATTTCTGATTGAAAAATTTTCTCAGGAAAAATTATTCTTTCCACAATTTAGAGGGAAATAATATGATTATGGTTAATTTAGAGGGATATCATCATAAATTGAAGCTCCCTCTAAGTAAAAATTGAATAGGATTGGTTCAAGTTATCCTTTCTCATGTGTAGATAAAGTAGGCAATTTTGGAATTATTTTTCCGTTCCAAACTTTTCCAGAAAATTCCTGCAATCCAAACAGCACCTAAATGCATTCTCAACTTGAAATGCAGATGTTTCAAAATGAGATGGGGGGAGAGCGACAAAGAAGATCACATGACAATGAATTGTTGTTCACAATGCAACCACCGAGGCCTACTTGTACTTCACCTCTGATCCTACAGCCTCCCATTAATAGTAGACCAGATTTAGCTGTTTCCAACTGGGAGCGGTCCATGCCAATGAATGTGGGGCCAATGATGCATCACCCTTCACGCCTCGGCCGAGTTGCAACATATGTGGACAAGCATTCTTCAAACAAAAATAGAGAAACTAGTGCTAGCACTTCACTTATTTCTCAACCTGCTGCCGATGAAGGTTCTAGAACAGGCATTAAAGGATCGAGCATTCTAAATGTCATTAATTCTTATAATGGAGTCAACGAGAGAAATCCAACTGGGGTGTTGCCAAATAGTAATAAACTAAAGGCTGTGCCCCAAAACACCGATACTGATTCTGCTAATCGTCCAAGGTAAATATCATCTTGCATGTTTTTTCTTCTGTGTTATGCTCAGGGTGTTTTTTTATTTTTATTTTTATGCACCATTTTGCTCAGTTTCTGGACCACTTGATTAGGAAATGGATGTAGAATTCAAATGAAGGAAAATTGATGTGATCCTATATGTTGTCTGTTGCCAGTCGATGTAGCTTAACATCCTGTAGTAGGCAGATGACAATCTTTTATGGTGGCCAAGCACATGTCTTTGATGATGTTCATCCAAATAAGGTCAGCATATGCTTGTCTGTTTACCTACTTTCTTATGGTTTTGTTGCTAAGTATAAGTGGATTAATTTGTTTTGAATAATTTTGCTCCCCAATTTTATTTATATTTCACTATTGTTTCAAGAATTTCTTGTTTTTTTTCGTCATGTTGCGTGTTGTTAGAAAGCCGTAGAGAAACTTGATTCGATTATCTTAGGTTTAATGACAGTAGCAGATGAATTTAAATGATGATGATGTGATCGTTGAGCGTGATGGATTTAGCTAAAACGATTGAATTTCATCCATGCTTTAAGCTCTTTAAAGTTATTTAAAAGGAAAACACACCGTTTTGGAAATTAAAACGGACGTGATGTGACCGTTGATTTGGCTTTTTGAAGATGTATTTATTGCTTTTATGGGGATTTGAGCTCCCTTCCTTTGTCATTTAGTGGACGTGGCTCCAATAAATTATGCCATTTTTTCCCCCAAACGGAGTCCCATTTTCCTAGCAGTGCTCTATTTAGAATGTAATATCTTGCAAATCATTGAGGTATATTACAGATTACTGTTTCTTTGTTGTGTGCGTTTGGGTTTTATTTTTTATATATATATATATATATATATATTTTTTTTTTTTTGAATGGTTCTTTTTTGATATAATTAGTAGTCTACAAACAGGGGTTGAGGAGGCCTCTCAGCTCAAACAAAAGCTGAAACAATACAAATGAAAAGAAATTGCACTTGTCAAAGCTCATTCCCAACACGAAGTTCAATCCTATCAATGCCCTCCTTGCTAATAAGTCGGCCACATTGAGTGAGGGAAATATCTATCTACATAAATGTAACACTTCCAAAATAGCATTTCCCTTGTTAAGGATGGAAAACTTGGGACTCTGTTTTGAGTTGACTCGAACATGGCGTAAGCTTTGAATTGGGTAATTCACTACAATTAGGCCCGTCAACGAACGTGGCTTGGATCCTAATTTGTTTGGAGCCTAATTAGAGAATTCCTTGGATCCTACGCCCCACACCTTGTCAAGGGGAGAAGTCGGTACCTTGAGGCCGAACACAAAGAAATGAAAGATTTGATCAACTGGTACATTTGAGGGACGTTTGAACAAATCTTGCTTTCGAAACCAAAATGGGACACATACACCTACCTTATCCAAAGCTGCTGATAAAGAGATGATACTTTCAGATTCACCTTTTGCAGACATTCTCCTGTGTAAGTTCAAGCAGGCAGGAAGCAAAAATGAAAAGGAAATCATCCCCCATGCGGGAGAAATCATTCCTGGTGGAAATTCCCCATCAAGTTCTCCTTCATCTTCAACAGCAAAGGATGGAGCTGCTGCTGGGACTTCAAGTGGTAACTTCACCAAGAAAACTGGACAGATCTCTTCAAATGGTGGTGGCCCTCATTCAGCTCCCCATGGTGTATTCTCCCCAACAAGCAATCCCTGGACAGATCTCTTCTCTCCCCATCCTTCAGTCAAAGCCCCAACAAACCTTGATTTCATTGCCCCAAATAAGGAGGAAGCTGCAAACCTGGAACTAGACATCAAAGATGAAGAATCGGAAGAAACCTCAGCCAAATGGTCTAATTGCCTAGTGGGATACTTTTTAGGCAAGAGGCCCTACTTCATTGCGCTAAAAGAAAACCTTTTTTGCAAATGGAAACTCAAGGGCATTTTAGAAATATTCAGTTTGGAAGAAGGAATCTTCTTATTCAGGTTCTCTAATTCGGAAGACTGCACTCGTGTTCTTGAGTAGCCTTGCCACAGTTATGGTGGGAGCCCTTAAGCCTTTTATGCTTAAAAACTGGTCTCCTGACACCTCCTTGGAGAAGGAAAAGCTCCAGGTAATCCCAGTTTGGATTAGGCTGCCAGGGCTTCACCTCAAGTTTTGGTCCTCTCACATCCTAAGCCGGATTGCCAGTATCATTGGGAAGCCCCTATATATGGACTCTCACACAGCCCAATCTTCAAGACTCAACTATGCTAGACTGTGTATTCAAGTTAAAGCTGGCCAAAACTTTCCTGAGTCTATCAACCTTAGATCATCTTCGGGTGTGAGCACTCAAAAAATTGTCTATGAATGGAAACCAGAAGCATACAGTAATTGTGTGGATTTCAGTCATAAAACGAGTGATTGCTGCTATGCCAAAGACCAACATACTTCTCTCCCCAAGCAAGTATGGAGACCTGTAATTAAAAGCGAGGAGGCTGTTACATCCAAAGCTAATTTGAATCAAATCAAAGCTGATCACATTCGAGCTTCCACCTCTAGCGTAAAAAGTCCCACAAGAGATAGTCCCATGGCCTCAAATGTGCCTTCTCCCCAAATTGATATCCACTGGAACAGATTTACAGCCCTAGATCACTTAGATTGCAATTCTCCCACCATAGAAGGTGTGGAAATTAATCGGCAAAAAGTTCAAAGGAAAAAGAAAGGAAAAGCCACGACTTTGCTCCTGTGCCCATCCTTCTCCTGTGTGCTGCCTTCCCTTTCTAAGCCGCCTCCTAAGATTGGGTAATTCTGAGCTCTTGGATTCAGTCTCTAGTTGACTCTGGTTCCTCCTTGGAGTTGTTTGTTCATGTTGTTTTCTCCTTTGTTTTGCTAGTTTCAGCTTGTTGTAGCTCTTTGTAGCTTTGTGCTTTCGACTTTTGTTCTCTTTTGTTTCTCTTGTTGTTTCCCCCTCCTTCTGGTTGGGTGCTGCCTTTTGGCCCTTTGTATTTCTTATGCTTCTTAATATATTCTGGTCGGTGTCCTGCCTAACCCCAGCTTACCCATAAAAAAAAAAAAGGTTCTAGCAAGCATGGCATAATGGGATGGACCCAAACCGAATATCTTGCTAGGATGCTCATATGGGCTACTCAATGAACACATCTAGGGATGCGATGAGGGTGGTATATGCTTTGACACTAAAGTCCAAAGGTGAAAGATGTGAATCAGAGTTAGCTAGGAGGCATAAATTGATGCAATGAACATCTCTAGCAAGGACCTTACTTGACCATAGATCCTAAAAGATAAAAGTAACATGAGAATATGAAGATTGAATAAACGTAGAGGCAACCTGGTTGATGAGACGAGAAAACCTCACCACCCATAATAATACATGAAGAAGAAGCAAAATACAAGACTGGAGAGGACATGATATCCGAGTCTGATATGAAAGAAGAAGAGTATCGTTTAATGGAAGAAGAGAAGAATTTCTCAAGAAGTTTTGCTTTAGATTTCTTTGTTTGATATGTAAAATGAGGCTTACATAGACTTATTTATAGGCATGTTTCACCAACACTAAAAGAAGCCTAAAACATTTAGATATTTCTCTCCGTCGACTTCATCTTCTCTTTCATTTTAGATATTTCTTGAAAAACTATTTCTACAACTTCCTAGATTTTACTAATTACAAATTACTTTCAATACCTCCTCTTAATTTGTAATTCGAACTAGTTGCTTGAAGTGTTCTATTTTTTCTGATTTGACTGTCTTGGTGATTAGCGAGCTATTCGTTGGTGCTGATCAAGTTCAATCCTATTTGCTTTCTTTTAAAGCAAAAAACTTGCTGCTGCATATGGTGTCTTGTTCAGAACAACCTTTTGGGAGACCGATTAAGTATATAGACTGTTGTGTTCACCACTTCTGCCTAGAATGTGTTTGGAAGGCCTTTTCCTTTCAGTACGCCATCTCCATAATAATGCTATTTTTCCATTCTGCCATGCCATTTATGTAGATGATTAGATATATATATATATATATATATATATATATTAATGAGATACTTTCTTGGCAAGTGCAAGCCAGTTAGCACACCAATGGCGGCAAACGAGAAATTCTCTATAAATGATGGAGCTTAAAAAGTTGACGCATTAGTCTATCGAAGCTTTGTTGCCTCCTTGATATATCTTACAAATACAAGGACATACATTATCTACCCAGTCAACCTCATTTCCATGTTCATGATTGAACAAAAAAAAAATCATTATATTGCAGCAAAGAGGATACTACAATATTTACTGGGAATAAAAAGTCTTAGCATCAAATACATGACTGAAGAAAATGGCGGACTTATTGGATATACAGACATTGATTGGGCAGGATCCATTGATGAACGAAAAGCACATCGGGCTACGTATTCTGCATAGGATCAAAGCCAATTTCGTGGTCCTTTCAGAAGCAAAAAACAATCGCACTCTCTTAAGTAGGAGCCGAGTACATTGCTGCCACTGATGCCGCTTGTGAAGCAGTTTGGCTCTTTTCAGATCTACATCAAGAAGAAAAAAGGTGTCACAACAATTTATTGTGACAATATGTTTGCAATTGCCATGGCGAAGATTCCCGTATTTCACAGCAGAACCTTCGTCATCATTTTATCCGAGACTTAGTCAGTGGAGAGGAGATTCGATTGAACTTCATCATTACCAACGAATAGCTCACCGACATTTTCACCAAGGACGTCACATCAGAAAAATTAGAACACTTTAAGCAACTAGTTCGGATTGCAAATTAAGAGGGGGTGTTGAAAGTAATTTGTAATTACTAAAATCTTGAAAGTTGTAGAAATAGTTTTTCAAAAAATATCTAGAATGAGGGAGAAGATAAAGTCGGTGGAGAGAAATATCTAGATGTTATAGACTTCTCCTAGTGTCGGTGAAACATGCCTATAAATAAGTACATGTAAGCCTTATTTTACATATCAAGTAGAGAAATCTAAAGCAAAGCTTCTTGAGAAACTCTTTTTTTCTTCCATTAAAAGATCTCTTCTTCCATTAAAACTTTTGTATTCGAGAGCATATCAACCACATCATTTACACTTGGGGGGTATGGGCAAAGGCAAAATCGCGAAACTATAGATGCAACATAAAATCAAGAATCTCGTTATTGATCTTAATGACTCTCCAAGGGCTGACAGACTTCTTCCTTACTAGGAGATAACATCCATTGAGTCCCCTTCCACCTCTAGGATGCCCTAAAAATCACGAGAAAGATCTTAAACCAGTGAGCAATGGCAACACTTTGGCTTCGCTTGAATCCTTCCAGCCATTTGGTTCAAAGAATGCACTGATGAAGTCTCCAAACTGATTTTTGAATACTCCAATACCTGCCAGGAGTTTTTAAATGGTGCCCGACCGTCAGGTACCGTGTGAGAAGTACCGTCCTTGATATTCAATCCAACAGCAGCCCACTTTTTAAGAGGCTGCTGTTGGATCAAATGTGATGGTGCTTCTATCGTACCACCTACAAGGGACTTGACGGTCGGGCACCATATAATTTCTCACCTGCCAGACCCTAGTTGCCGATGGATGCATCGTCACCGTTCAATTTGAGCATGTTGGGATATGACGGTCTCCGTTAGCGTTTCTCTTACTTTTAGTCACTCTATCCAGAATAATTTCGATCCACTTCCCAAAATACTATATATTTTTTTGAATGGATCCCAAATAGGGGTGGCAAAATTGGCCGAAGTGAACTGGAACTGAGCCGAAACCAGACTGAAAATTCGGTTTCGGTTTGGTTAAACCAAACCGATTCAAAATTTCGGTTTGGGGATCAAACCGAACCGAAACCGAATATTTATAGTGATTATGAGTAAGGGGTGGCAAAATTGGCGGAACCGAACCGAAAATTCAGTTTCGGTTCGGTTTCGGTTTGGTATTTCAAATTTTGGTTCGGTTCGGTTTGGGGGTCAAACCAAACCGAAACCGAACCATTGCCACCCCTAATCCCAAAATACTATATTAGGAGACGAACATTTATTGTCAAAAGTTTTCCAGTTCCTTTCCTTCCAAAACATCCGACTATCTGAAAACAAAGCAATCGTCCATAGAATACGACCCTTTCCCCCCAAATTCCTAGTCCGAAAACCATCCACCAACTTTTTTGAAAGAGTGGGAAGATCCAGCAAATGCCATAGAGTTCAAGAATTTGATGCCAAACTCTTCGCACAAAGTTACAATGGTTGGGTAAATGGTTTAGTGTCTCTTCATCCCTCATGCAAAGAACACACCAGTTTGTCAAATGGAAGTTCTATTTTTGAACAAATTTGGTTTGCCAACTTCCATAAAAATATAGTGTTTTGTTCTAGTTTCTAGAGTTTGTTTTCCATGCAGACATTTTATTTATTATCATTGACTTTTTTTTCCCTTTATGACCATTTGTTACCATCCCCATTTCAATATCTTACGAACTTTGAAGATTGCATTGATTGGCCTTATTGACCATTCTTTACCATCTCCGATTTCTGTTTCTCTCCAAACTTTGAAGTTTGATGGCTTAGACTTATCATTGCATTTTCCCCCTCATAACCATTCTTTACGATCTTGCACTTCAACTTCTTGCCAAAATTCAATGTTCACGTAGCTTTGGCCTTACACCCTTTACGACCTTTCTTTATCATCTTTGATTTCAATTTCTTGCCAAACTTCAAAGTTTGATAGCTTGGCATTATCATTGTTTTGCCCCTTTACGACTATTTTTTACCATCTTCGATTTCAATTTCTCACTGAACTTTGATGTTTGCATAGCTTGGCCTTATCATTGTTTTTTCCTTTTTATGGCCTTTCTTTACCATTGTCTTACGTTAATTTCTTGCCAAACTTAGAAGTTTGAATGGCTTGGCCTTGTCATTGCCTTTTCCTCTTTGCGACCTTTACCATCTTCAATTTCAATTTCTCATGAAACTTTGAAATTTGCAATCTTGGCCTCTCACTTACCTGATGAAGGCCGTGAAAGAAGTTTACTACTAATCTCCCACTCCCAAGAATGCTTCCTTCCACCCAAAGTATCCATGGCTTTTTGTCCTCCCCCCCCCCTTCCCACACACACCACACGTTGCAAATAGGCGATGTACCTATTGTTGTCATCAAGAGGATTTAAAAGAATTCTTTGACCTAATGAAAGGTCCAAAAGAGGTGTCGCCATTGTGAGTCCATTGATGACGTTGATATAATTGGAAATGAGACTGATTCTATCCTTAAACGTCCTATTTGGAAACAGATATGAGATCACAAATCCGGGTCAAACAAAGGTTTCAACTACTCACGAAGCAGAATCACTTGCTTGATACTGACTCAGGAGTCTACTATCTAATAAGGCATTTGGTAGGTTGATTTGCTTAACAATGGTGGAACTTGATAACCTAAATCATACATATGGTAAGTGAATCATGGAGTAGAATGGAAAAGTATGACATAACACATGACATGGGATTTTATGCTTACATCAAATCATGTTTTGGGGAATCAGTCTTACATGCAGGGAAGGATTTGGGAGTTGCTCGCTAGTTTCTTTAGGGATGGAAATTGGGCTGGGTATCCTTTTCATAAAATATTACAGGATACTTTTGTGTCTTTGTTGAAAAGAAACTAGCCCCATGAAAGAGAAAAAAAAAACCCTCAGATTGTTTCAGATGAAGTGCATGAGCAGAGTATTGGCGAGTTGGTTAGGGATTTTCTAGCCAAGTTGCCACTACCCCTATGGAATTTGGCTCCTGAATCCACCTTTAATGCCATTAATATTGTATTGTTTGTAGTTCATTGTTGTTTCTTGATTCTTTATGTCGTTGCTAATTTTTGTTACTGTCAACTAAGAAAGTAAATCAGCGAGTTTTCTGTCATTAATGTTTTATTAGTTGTAACTAGACTTTATTTTAAAATTATTTATAAATAAGCTTCCTAGCTGGTCCTGCTTTGTGCACCCAAGCTTCACAACGAGGAAGTTGGCTGGGATTAAGGCACCACCATACAAGATTTACTTTTCATTAGGCCCCATTTATTTGTTTAATGACAATAATCCCTTACAGATACCATTAAAAAAAAGAAAAAAAAAAAGAAAGAAAGAAAGAAAGAAAGAAAAATAAGTCCACAATAAGATAAAATGTACATTGAAGTGGACTGCCTCTTCATTTGAGGAGAGTAACTTTTCAATGGAAGAAAACACTCTTTTCCAGTTCAATAGTGTGCTTTCAACATAGGCCCTGATACTCTGTTTGAAGAGACAGATGTAACTTTCTAAGAATCATGAGCCAAGGTCAGACCAGTCCCTCAGTTTCTTCACATGTTATGGTGCATTATTCTTTTAAGTACTTCATGCAAGACCACCTTCATTCCTGCAGTCTTTCTTTTTTCTTTGGTTAATGGAAATTTTCTTATGATATTTGTGGCTCCCTTCCTTTCAAAGTTATGGCATGTTATGATTGATAATTAGTGACTCTGGTGTTAATAACAGGCAGATGCAATAATGGCGTTAGCTGGTTCAAACGGAGGTTCATGGTCCACTACTTTTTTACCCAAGTCTAGCGCGCGCCCACCTCTTAACGAGACTTATGCACCCAGTGGAGAGAACGAAACGGGTGTCGGTAACATAGCATTATCACAAGATACAAATGGAAGGCTATCCCTTCTGGGAACTTCCAATCAAGGATTCAGTGAACGTGGGCGGATCCCAATCCCGGGTGATCCTCTAAACTTATCATCCAGTATGTAGTAGTTCCTTTCTGGGTCAAAATTTTCGTTCAAACAAATATATTTGTTGTGCTTTTTATGATCATGGATTCTGTATTATATGCAATGTAGGTGGGCATCAAGGCACTAGGTTGGTTAGAGATGCGAGAACTGCGGCTCAAGCCGCAGAACCTGGTAATGAAGGTAAAAAAGAGGTATGAAACGAGGCCATCAGGCTCTCGACCTCTGCTCATGCCCGTAGCTTTTTGAAGAATCTGAGTTTTGTTCTTACATCTTTATCTTTTGGAGTTTGAACACTTTCAACTGTTTGTTTATTTTTCGTTTTTTTTTCCAATCTCAAGTTTTTCTTACCTTGGTCTGGCTATAGTATATACTTGCATTCTCTCATGTTCGATTCAATTGCCTTTTAGTTTTTATTGCTTGATCCAGAGGGAATCGTTATTTTGAATCATTGGCATGGAAATATGGAAGGTAGGATCCTTGATCTACACCATCCATCGAGTGGGTGGGCCCTACCTGAGGTCCTCAACGGCCAAAAGCATTTCTGTTGCTTTAAAAATGGAAGGGATTAATTTCAACTGTCATCAACATAACCATTAGTTAACGCCAGGTGGTCTTTAACATATAATGACAAATGATAGGTGGCTGTTTAAAAAATAAAAAAACTAGAGGTTGCTTTCTAAGAATAAGCTAGGTGGTTGTTTAAAAATTACAAAAAACTAGAGGTTGCTTTCTAAGAATAAGCTAAACTACTTGTAGTACTTCATAAAATCCCCTTTTATTTTTCTAAGCAAAGCTTTTTTGTCTTCTCTGATTATATTTTATCCAGAAAATAGCAACTCTATCCAACAATAAAATAAACCCTAGCAAGCTATCCCTACGGTGAAAAGCCCCTCAGCGGGACCCTAAACGTGGCTTGATCGAGGCTAGATGGATCAAGTGGCTGATATAATCCAATCAAGGTGGGATTTGGCTGCCCAAATGGTTGCTGGTGAGATCGCCTTGATTACATAAATGATGTACAAGAAGGGCTCAATCTGTTTGTTTTAGATTATGACAACCGATTGTAGAGTCCCCAACCGATTATTGGACCTAAAACTGCACTAAATTTGAGTCTCGGTCGGGGACTACACAATTGGCTGTCATAATCTAAAGTGTCTTTTAGGATGGAGGATACAAGTGACTCTTTTTTTTGAGGTTTTCAATTTTCTAGTCAATGGTAAAAGACAAATTTTGAGTCCTACGAGGGAGAGAGAGAGAGAGAGAGAGAGAGAGAGAGAGAGAGAGTTTTCCAAGTATAGAAAATTAAAAGCAGAGATGACCCACGTTACAATATTGGATAATGCTACCAGACAGATTTTCAGAAACAGAAACACTCTGACCATTGATTTTTCAAAAATTTCCTGCATCTGCATGCACACACGCCTCTCGGTTGACACAAACGAGGGAATACATTTATCTCTCTCTTTAAAAGGACACCCAACAAAGAATCAAGAAACAACTAGCTCCACTACTCAAAACTCTTACTACTACTACTTGTGTATTAAAATCCAAGTTATTGTAAACACCCAACTCCTCAATCCACCAAATCTCTTCATTTTTCATCTTTCTCTCCAATTCCAAACTCAAATCACCATGTCTTCACTCTCAGAATCCTTCAAAGGTATCCCTTTAGACCACCGCAGATCCCACATTGATTTGAATTCGGCTCAATCTGTCCCTGATTCTCACACTTGGCCCACACTCGATGACTACCAATCCACTGAATCATCCAACATCAAATCTCTACCCGTTATAGATCTAGACGATCCTAACGTAGTCAAATCCCTTGGACATGCATGTGAGGAATGGGGTATGTTCCATCTAAAAAATCATGGGGTCCCCATGGACCTTCTTGAGGCTGTTGAGTTTCAAGGTTTACGCCTTTTTTCTCTTCCTTCTGAAGAGAAGCTAAAGGCCGCTCGAGCCCCAGAAGCGTTAACAGGCTATGGCCTCGTTCATATCTCGTCCTTATTTCCCAAGCTCATGTGGAACGAAGCCTTCACCCTCATTGGTTCTCCGATTGAACACGCTCGTCAACTTTGGCCTCACGACCACATACAATTTTGGTAAACGTTACTTCTTATTGGCACAGAAATATTTGGGTTGGGTAAAAACCCGACCTGCACGACCCGGCACAAAAATAACCCGGGTCAGGTATGGAAATCATGGGCCTTGGGTAGCGTAGGGTTTGAGGTTGAAAAACCCGGCTCAATCTTGGATAGGGTAGGGTTTAAAGGAAAAAAACCCGAAACCCGAAACCCGAAATCCAGCCCGACTCTTAAAAGTGTACTATGACTTTATTAAATATCTATATATTGAATAACATTGCAAATTATTTTCTAATACATTGATATAATTGTTTCATTGGGCTGATCATGTTTCTTTTGTGAAAAAGTAGTTTCTTTCTTAAATTTATGCATTGATGATATAAATTTAGAGATTTTTGGCATGAAAATCTGTCGTTTTCTACAATCTTAGAAATTAGTCATTATCCAACGCTAAATAATAAAAAACCCGACCTGACCCGAACCAACCCGAGAAACTATCTTGGGTAGGGTCGCGTTTATGAATCTAGTGTTTTCTAAAAGAAAACTAAATCCGACCCAGCCTGAGATAATTTATCGGGTAGGGTAGGGTTCTAGAAAACCCGACCCGCGCGACCCGAGTTGCTGCCCTAATTCCATCCCTTTAATAAAACTTAAACAGCCATGGTTTATGTTACTTTTTTCATGTGTAATCAAACAAAGGAGAATCAGGAAAGGGAGAATGATGTAGTCTCCTCATGGGCCAGACCTGTCTATTGTATTTATGACCGAGGTTTTAAATTTCGGTTTGGGGGTACTTTCGTTCCTCACCGGAACCAAAATTTTAGCCGAAATTCGGTAGAAGCGCTCGAAATGTTGTTTTCTTGGGCCAAAATTTTGACTGAAAATCGATATAAAATTAATATTTTATCAAGAATTTCGCCGAATTTTCAGAAATTTCGACAGAAATTTGGTAAATTTCGGCAATTTTGGTTTCGAAAAGTTTTGGTTTCGGTCCTCACAGAAATCCAAAATTCTTGTTCATGACTACCCTTTTACATTTCAACTGGGTGGCCCAAGGAAGAAAAAGAAGCTAATATATCATTTCCCTAAAACAAGGGTGAATTTAGCGTATGGCCAATTGAAAATTGACCTTTTCTCTTTGACCCATTTTTTGCATGCACGCAGTGAGGTAATTGAAGAATACGAGAAAGAGATGAAGAACCTTGCTGCGAGGCTCATGTGGCTCTTTCTCGAATACTTGGGCATTAACAAGGAAGATTTGAAATGGTTGGACCCCACGGGAGGAGAGTACAAAAGTGCTTCAGCCGCTCTTCAAATGAACTACTACCCCAAGTGTCCGGACCCAAACCGGACCATGGGCCTAGCCCAACACAGGGACTCATGCTTCCTCACCATCCTTCACCAAAGCAACACCACCGGACTCCAACTCCTTCGTGCCGGAGACCCAGCCTGGACCCCAGTTCCCCCACTTCCCGGCGCTCTCCTCATCAACGTCGGAGACTTTCTCCACATCCTCTCAAATGGCCAATTCGAGAGTCCACTGCACCGGGCCGTTGTGAACCGGACTCGAACCCGGTTCTCCATGGCTTACCTTTGGGGCCCACCCAACGATGTCGAAATCTTCCCATTTGAAAAGCTCATGGGCCCTGATCGCCCCCCGTTATACCGCGCTGTGTCTTGGAGTGAGTACCTCCGAATCAAGAAGAGGAATTCCAACAATGGGCTGGATGCCCTTCGCCTGAGTTCTGAGTTAAAACAGCCTCACATTAACGCTGATGATCAACCTCTCACCAATGGGCTGGATCCCATTAACGCTGATGATCAACCTCTCACCAATGGGCTGGATCCCATTAACGCTGATGAACAACCTCTCACCAACTAGGGTTTGGCTGATCCCAGCCACTTAATAATAAGGAAGAATATGTTTAAATGCCAACCAGGCCAGTTTATTGTTAATAAGGAATATCGGTTTTAAAATATTTTGTCTCTCTTCCTAATAAATGGTTTTGGGACCTCTTTACTCTACATTGCTTGGGTGGGGGTGGATGGAAACGAGTGAGGAATTTAATTGGTTAGTTCACATGAGCAAACAAGGTCCAAGCAGATCAGTTATATCAAGTCATGTAGAGGCTAGTGTTTTCTTGTAGTCCTGTATACTAGAAAATAAAGAGTAGTGGTACCAAAGAGACGACAATCTCTTGGTAACATTGTTACCACACTTACCAATGTGGCAACTTGCCAAGTGTAGGGTGATTTGAGATCAGGGGTTCTCGGTTCATGCCTTTGGTAACAAGAACATCTAATAATTTAATCAAATATGGTACGTCGGATATGATGGTCCTAAATTTGGAAAAATAAATTAGTTCGCATTCATGTGGGACTCGGTTGACATGCTATCCTTATGATGAGAAATGATGGGGAAATAGGGACGAACGATAGTGGATAAACTTTCCCTTTCTAAATGTGAGTCAAGAAACTATCCAAGAACAAGAACAAGAAACCATAAAGCACAAAATACCAATCCACCAAGCACCCACAAGAACTCTAGATTTAACGTGGAAAACCCTCCAACTTGAAGGGAAGAACTATGGGACAAACTTTGATGCATATATACAACAAAATCCAATAAAGAAAAGAAGAATACAATGTCTAAAGTCTTCCCAAAACATGATGCATGTATACAACAAGAATAAAGGAACAACAAAATTTTGGAAGAAACATGGGTTCCCTTGCAAGAGAACTTTTTCAACGAGAGTGAGCGATCTTCTTCTCCAAGAACCACTTCAAAATCCTAGGTTTTGGCTTCTTCTTTCCTGCTTTCGCAAAGACTCCAATTCCAATTCCCTCCGTAAACGGATAATGATTACCAATTCTAGCATTTGGGTAAGCGCTGGAATTTATCTAGGGAATCAATTGTGATTTCCATTCTAGTGTTTGGTACTGTCCGGACCAACGCCGGAATGGAATCAAATTTTCAATAATTATTTCAATCAATAATAATTGCATCTTTCTACTAAAATATAAAACCATATATATATATAGATACAAGAAACCCCGAAAATTTTCTTAATTACCAATATTATCATCTTGCTCCACATAAACCCACAAATCCAGTCAGAACCCACTAAACCAATTATTGGACTCAAATTAAATTAATTTTGAGTCCAATAATCAGTTTGGGAGCTCACCAACAGTTATCATAACAGAACAAAAGACTGCGCTTAAGCCCGCTTGTTCCCATACAATAGCCACTCAAACACCCACTTAATAAAAAATAAGGGAAATGTTATCAGCACTACCATATTTTGACGATCACACTACTCACTTTGTTAAAAAGTAAGGTATAGCCCGCACCATAGGATGATCCAAACCGTCCATTATATGGGCCACAGCCTAAATAGGTTGTGCCCCAAAAATCATTTCTTTAGGTTGATCCTAACCCTCCAATCTATAGAGGAAGTGAATTTTAGAGGGTGGATCCTAGCCCTCTATAGATTGGAGGGTTAGGATCAACCTATGGAAATGATTTTTGGGGCACAATTTATTTAGTAGCCCATATAATGGACAGTTTGGATCATCATATGGTGCGGAACATACTGTACTTTTTACAAAATATGGTAGTGCTGACTGCTGACAACATTTCCCAAAAATAATTTCATTTCTTTCTTTTTTTTAGGGTTGAATTTCTACTAGTGCTTAAACAGGAATAAAATCATCTCCTCCTACATTCTATTATCATTGTGAAGAGGTACTGCGTATGCAGATCGGCAAACATAGGCTCTTCATAAAGGAATCCAATATCCATCAATGTGTAGACACCCCATTTTGACCGTGCCCTAAACCCTTCCAATTTTATGCAAAACCCCATCAAACCAATGCTTTAGGACTCCAAATTTCTCCCCAAGGTAAGTTAGGGTCCCAGCTAGGTCCCCGCAAAATTTCGTCAAAATCCGAGTACGTTTGCCTAGCGAACGAGCAGAGAAAGGACCGTAGTGTAAACCAGAAAAGGGGGGTGAATTATCCTGGAACGGTGCAGAGCAGATTTTGAATAAGACACGATTGGATGGTGCGCCCATCAATTTTTCCGCCAATAGTGCGCCCATCAATATTGGTAGTGCCAATATCACCACCCTTTTTTTATAAAATAAAAAAATAATAATAATAAAATAAAAATCGATTTTACAGAGAGAGAGAGGAGAATCGTCGGTTTCTTTTACATATATAAATATATATATATAATATAAAATAAAAACCCATCATGATTGTCCCCCTTTTTTTCTTTTCTTGAGCCCGCACCTCCCATTTGACGAAAAAAAAAAAAAAACAAAAAACCATCATCACTGTCCCCCCTCCCTTTCCTTTTTTTCTTCATTTCCCCCTCATTTTCTTCACCTACCACCCCTCTTTCGTCAAACCAGAATAATATAAAAAAAAAAAAAACCATTGGAGGAGTTCTTCTGGTCGCCAACCCTCTGCAGACAGAAAAAAAAAGAAAGAAGAAACGACAGTAGAAGAAAAACCAGAGGGGAGAGAGAGAGAGAGATCTGCAGAGAAAGGGAGAGAGAGAGAGAGATCTGTAGAGAGAGAGAGAGAGATCTGCAGAGAAAGGGAGAGAGAGAGAGAGAGATCTGTAGAGAGAGAGAGATCTGCAGAGAAAGGGAGAGAGAGAGAGAGATCTGTAGAGAGAGAGAGAGAGATCTGCAGAGAAAGGGAGAGAGAGAGGGAGATCTGCAGAGAGAGGGAGAGAGAGACAGAGATCTGCAGAGAGAGAGAGGAAGGGTCTTCTCCTCCGGCAACCCAACCGGATTCCGGCCACCTTCTCCGGCATCCTCCCAACCAACCACCGGAGCTCCACCGGCATCCCCATCTCCTCCACCCCACCTCCAGCGGGCCCCACATCAGCGGGCCCCACACAAGCACGACTCTGTCAACACCTTCCTGGATCTCTTGTGGCGTAAGTTCATTTCTTTTTTATTTTTTATTATTCATTCTTTGCACTACACGGGTCCCACAGCGGGTCCCACATCAGTAGGTCCTACAGCGGGTCCCATATCAGTGGGTCCCACAGCGGGTCCCACATCAGCGGGTCCCACAGCGGGTCCCACATCCGCGGGTCCCACAGCGGGTCCCACAGCGGGTCCCACAAGCGGGTCCCACAAGCGGGTCCCACATCGGCGGGTCCCGCAGCAGGTCACACATCAGCGGGTCCCACAGCGGGTCCTACTATGAATAGTAGTTTTGAATTTTTGAATAGTACTTATAAATAGTAATTATGAATAGTAGTTTTGAATAGTACTTATGAATAGTAATTATGAATAGTAGTTTTGAATAGTACCTATAAATAGTAATTATGAATAGTATTTTTGAATAGTAATCTTGTATAGTAATTATAAATAGTAATTATAACAGTCTTCAGCACAGGAGTCAGTCCTTCAGTCAGTCCAGGAGTTTTTCCTATCATCATAGGGGTTAGGATTCTGTCCATCCTCTCATCAAGTCGTGATCTTTACCCGCTCCTGCAAGGTATAGGATGCTGTCCAACCCTTGCCGAGTTATTTTCCTGTTCGTTCCCCCGCAAAGCATAGGATGCTGTCCAACCTTTGCGGGATTCCAGAAGTCTCCCTACCCTTATGATGATAGGATTTTATTCTCTGGTGTAAAAAAAAACAACAAAAACATTCCAAAAACACTTGAAAACAACAAAAACATTCCCAAAAACACTTAAAAATTTAAAAACATCTCAAAAACAATTCAAAATCCAAAAACATCTGAAAAAATCAAAAATCTCAAAAATCTCGAGTCATTAGAGTGTAGTTAGGAATTCTGTCCGAACTACGTTGGCTTGATCCCTTTCAACAGGGTACGTAGTGCAGCTTGGGGTCCACATCCCAGGTCCAGCCAAACCTTTAAAAATAAACATTTCAAATATTCCCAAAAATACAAAAAACTTCAAAACTTCCATAAGCTTTCAAACCTTTAAAAATAAACATTTCAAATATTCCAAAAAAATACAAAAAAACTTCAAAACCTTTTCAAAAAAGATTTTCCCCTAGAGTTAGGAGTCTGTCCTAGATATTTAGGGTGTTTTAGAGTTAGGAGTCGGTCCTGATTTGTATTGATATGGTGTGTCCTGTCGTGTGAGTGTCCCTAGAGTTAGGAGGCCTCAAGTCGATCGGTTAGACATTTAGTCGAACCGATGGCTAGACTAGGAAGCATATAGTCAACCCATGGTTTTCCTTAGAATGCATAGCCTAGATACACATAGGATATAGGGCCCACCTGCATTAGCTTAAGGCTAATCAACTTGCATTAGTTAGGGCATATAGAGTCCTAAAAATTACAATCCACTTGAATTTAAGCAATCGCACAAAAAGCTTTAAACATCAGTCGAGTCTAGTGGATCGAGTCTAGGATAGCGGTCCTAGAGTTTTAGGCATCGTAGTTTAGAATAGGGCACCGAACTACGTTGGCTCTGATTCTTCCCGAGGCCGGGATACGTAGTGCAGCTAGGATGGATGGCCATCCTGGTCCGAGTCAAGTATTGCATTAGAGTCTAGGGTTTGTCGTGTCGGGTCGTGTGTCGAGTCGTGTTGTGTTGTGTGTTTTGCTGTGTTTTCTTATTTTTATGTACAGATCCTATACCTTTAGCTGTAACATGCATGTGCTTGTCCACCAGAACTTAGACACCAATTAGGCATGTCACTCATAACCTAGCTATTCTTAGGCGACATATCTTTCATTTCTTTTGTGTGTGCTTCTTATTCATCTCCGAGACATGCATGATTAGCTAGACGTTATCTCGGAGATATTCGTTCTCATTTCGCATGATTTTCGCCCAAAACTCTTCAAAATTAATAATAAATGGCATAAGAGACCAGGTGCTAGCACTTGGGCGAATTGGGGGCGCCTAATCCCTTCCCCATTCGTCATCAGGCACGAACCCTATTTTATATCTCTGGTTATCCGTTGCAACAGAGCACAGCATGGGATCCAGGGCCCACTTCCTTGGATGGCGACTCTTCTTTGTTTAAGGTACGCCTCGAATCTGGGCTAGTCCCCGAATCGAGAGGTATCCCACTTTACATCGCCGCTCATGCTGTGAGGGGCACTCTTTCGAGAGTTCCTTGGTGGGGCTCTCCTTCACGTGGACGATCTAGAGAGACTCGCGCGGGGCCCCGTCCCTCCACGCCCGTCCCGGATCTGGTTCCACAGGCTGGCGACTCTGCTGGGGAAAATTTTGAAACATTGCCTAACTCTGTAAAAATGCCATTTTATTAATTTTGAAGAAATTTGGGTCAAAACCAAGTTAAATGAGAACTTTATCGTTAGAAATCCAGGGGCACCAAGTAGGTGCGTAAATAAAACAAGGGATTCACACACTGCACATCATGCATTGTCATATTCTTTATTTCTTTCATTATTTTCCTTATTGGCCTCAGGGAATAGATATGACGCGCACCAGATGGGAGCCGTTGTATCTATTTCCTAGCTATGCGCCGGAGCTGCAGCCGTAGACACTGGGTGTGCTGGTGTTCTACAGCAGCCGATGAGCAATGAACATACTCTGTATAATGCTGGGTGTGCTGGCGTTATACATCAAGGGTATGGTCATAGGCATAGTACCCTGCAGAAATGCCTGGGCCCTACTTTCATTTCATTATATTATGTATATATATTAGTTGCTCCCTTTAGAACCAAAATTAGGGAACCCTTGCTAGGACACTATATATATGTACTCATATAGGACGAACATATGTTGCTTACACATGTGAAGCCTAGAGTTAGGAGCCTTGTCCGATTTGTAGACTAGGGTAGCTCACCTTGTGTGGCTACAACGCGGTCCTAGTACACTCATCAGTCTGTCACGAGTCGAGACCTCTTTGGCTCCGCTAGATCAGGTTAGGGCCGGTGCCCCTGGTTAGGATGTATATATATGTATACATATTTGTTATTAGATTATGGTTTACTTCCTAGTTAAGTTTTCCTTCATAATCTAATCAATTATTCTTCTCTATCCATTCTGTGGATTATCATCAGATCCTTGGCTCTCTTATCCATGATCTATCTCCCATGAGTCTGATCCTTTGATTGATCCTGATCAGACCGTGTTCCACATGTCGATTGTGAGTCTATCTTGCCATTATCATTATCGGAGTGTGTGTTCTTGCTGAGAACCCTGCTTTATCTTGACCATGACGGCATACTCTTCATGTTTAGTTGCTGAGACCCTCCTAGTATAGCCGTCATGCTGCCAATTTTTTTTTTAGAACCCTTGAGCGTAATCATTATCCTTTTGGGTTCATTGACAAACCATGTGCTTACCTTACCACATCTCCTGGTATAGCCGTTATGCTGCCGAATTTTCTCTAAATACCTTGAGTGTGGTCATCATCCTTTTAGGCTTGTTGACAAACCATGTACTTGTCGTACCACATCTTCATGTACAACCATTAAGCTGTCGGATTTTGATCCAAGGGAAGGATGTGTTGGCGCTACCTTTTGTCTCAACTTGCGCATTGCATTGCCATGTGATTAATTCTCATTGAGCTTAGTGTTTGTGGTGTCCATGAAAGGAGTCTTAGTCACTCGTCTGCCATCAACCCCAAAAGAGCTTTCATTTCTAAACTCGCTTGGTCTAGCCAGTCTGCTGTACCTTTTTCCTCTCACATTGCCCAGATGGCCGAGTACACTGAAAATCTCATCTTGACAGAAATGAGAGAGACGATGATGACATTCAAGACCTGATAGACAGGGATCCCCTCATTCTTCTTGAACTCAAGTGCTTCCAAGAACCCTACACCTAACCGTGTTGCACCTCCTACACCCACCATGGGAACCATTTCACCCATTCAACCCTTCATATATCTTACCACCTTTACCTGTACCACCTCTGGGCTGGAAAATGATTGGGAAGAGAAAAGAAAAATATCATACCAGAGAAAGCCTTGCCATTGTCAGGTGCCAAAGAACAATTTGAGCTGGGTCAACAGAAACCGAAGAGACCCTCCCTTCTGAGATTCTAACTCTAGGATTACTCTTTCCGATCATTATCGCCATTAATGAAGGCACGTTGTCCTTGAACTTTCAGCGCCAATCCGTTGCCTCCGATAAAGTGTCTCATCTTTGAAATTTGTTTTGAAGTGTGTATACCAACCCTCCTGTCAAAGTTGGTAAGTCTAACCATGTCAGTATCAATTCTAAGTATGTTGTGTTTACCGGTCTCTCTCATTGTGAGCCAATGTCCAATCTTTTGCTGAATTTGATGGAGAGCCTATCGTGGCGCATCAAAAATCATTGTATGTACTTCAAACATTCAATGAAAAGAACATTTGATTCCAGTGTCGTCAATATTCTTGTATATGTTCACTCTTGGATCTAATGTTAATAAACAAATTAAGACACCCTCCTCGAATGAGGATGCCGATGAAATTCTCCTCGAGATTTGAAAGATAATCAAACGAGAGGAAGAGCGTCGAGCAAAGCCACTTGAAGATGAAATTGATACCGTGGATAGTGGTATCGAAATCCGAAACTCGGGAAATAAGGATTGGCAAAATCTCCCGAAGAGTGCAAAGAGTCGATAAACCTATTTAGAGGGTTCAAGGAAGTGTTGCTTGGTCCTATGAGGATAAATCAGAAGCGTGCCTTGGCACTGTTCAACGTGAGTCACCCTCAGCTTCAGACATCAGGTCGAAAGAAAAAAAAATTCAAATGAAGAATATCAGACATCAAATGCAATGAATGAAAAATTGAGAGAAGACTTTCAGACAACAAAGTCATGAGCATAAAACATGAACCCCAAGAAGAATGCTTGGGCTATAAATTGTGATGGAATTTCCAGTTAAAACATTCCAGGTGTAGGGGCATTCCCCACATCCAAGCAAAAAAATAAAAATCAGAATGAACAAAGAAAAATAAGATAGAATCCAGAGAAGAAAGGAGAAGGGAGCATGCCCCACGTCAACTCCTCAAGAACGTCAGAATCGCAGGAAGCAGAGTCGATAAATGGATTGAAAATTTCAAAATCATCTTCAGCATTCATAGAAGACCCAGAGCCGTAGAATCCCGAATATCAGTGCGAGATCCCAAAGAAAAAGTGGGAATTCAATCAGTCTAGCTTGCACAGTGCAGATGAAGTCTTGCCAGGAAATGCCGCCAGACTCCTCAAAAAAAAAGAGAAAGGAAAAAAGTTCAAAGCCATTGAACCTTAGCCATTCAAGAAGCTTGTATGCCAAAACATCAGAAGGCCATCCTTGGACGCCTGAGCCTTAAACGCCAAAAATCCCAAGTTCAAAAAAAAAAAATCCTTTTGCGAACACCTTCGAGCCTCAACAAAATCAAACATTCTTTTCAAACACCCGCAAATTAGGGGCATTTCGGCCCGAACTACGTCTGACCTGATCCCCAACTCTTCGGGGGTACGTAGGCAACCTGATCAATTCAGGTTCGGTCAACCTTTGGGATAAAAATCAAATTATTCCCTTTCAACCTTTGGGATAAAAGTCAAATTATTCCCTTTCAACCTTTGGGATAAAAGTCAAATTATTCCCTTTCAACCTTTGGGATAAAAGTCAAATTATTCCCTTTCAACCTTTGAGCTTAAAAGCCAAATCATTCTGTTCCAAACCTCAGCGAACCACTCGAACCTGATCCTCCATTGTTGGGGTACTTAGGCAACCTGGCCAATCCAAGTCTAGTCGAAACTTTGAAATCCAAAAGAAATATCCAACCGTTTTGAACCCCGGCCCACTTAGAAAGTCCTTCTGGTGAACAAGCAGAGGTTCAAAGTCAAGAACAAAAAACGATGGAATCTGAAGACCCGCTAGGCTGAAAACCCGGGAGGGCGGTCTAGGCAAAATTTAGGGTCATTCACCCGCTAAGTTGACAACTGAAAAGTCAGCTTAGGCAAAAGTTAGGGTATCGAGCCCGCTGGATTGAAAACCCGAAAGGGCGAACCAGGCAAAAGTTAGGGCAAGCGGTCCGTCAGATTGAAAACCTGAAAAGGCAATCTGGTCAATGGCAATGACTTCCAGCAAAAAGTGAATCATTGAGGTGGAGAAACAGTCTTCAACCAGGGTAAAATCTCGGAGTCCAAGTAGTGCCAGCAAGCTTACTTTAACATTCCTCTAAACTGAGGGCATCGAAACCGAGCAATCCAAAAGGGATAATAACCATGACATAAACACCGAAAAAGGAGAGTTGTGCATCTTGACACGGTCTTCGAAATACTCTAAGAGTGGCTAAGCCATACCCTTAAAAAATGACACATCAGATCCAAGAATGAGTCAAAAGCGAGTCGAGTCCTTGGAACAATGAGAATCTTCTTTGATTGAATCCTTGGAAATCTGTTCCTCCTTCATATTTGTGTTCCCTCTCCTTGCGAAGTCCAAACTGTCAGATGCTGGAAGAATGGGAGCGTGTCATCCAAAATGCGAAGAAAATTCAGAGTAAATCCTGGTTTAGGTATCAGAAGGGGCGGGAGACATCTTGTTCAAACCTACCAGAGACCTTAAGCCTCCAAAAGTGAGCAATGCGAAAGAAGGGATTTTCAGACTCAGCCATCATGGTTATTGTCCTATTCTCTCCATACAAAAGAACTTTGCATCCTTGAGCCTTCATGAAATGAAGCATCTTTTCTTCAACCATCATTGTCCTGCCTCCTTAAAACTCCTGTCATGGAAACACAATATACTAGGGGCATCTTTTATGACTTGCGTCATAAAAGATATCAAGCACAAAAAGCAATCAGTGCCAATGTCTTCGGTAAGTTGAGATAAGAGATGTACGAGTATATCTCGAGCCAAACTTCAAACTTCTCAGACGAGTGCACTCTCTGAAAGGTCAACTTCCCCAGAAAATCAGTTTCCCAAGCAGAGTCTAGAATTTGCTCGCGCAGCCTTCAATCCCCGGCAAAATCAGAAAAATGGTCAATACTCAAAACCTCAGCAAGTTACCTGTGTCTGGTTCTCAGCAGAGATCACACACTCCTAACGTTCTCGGCAAGAGACAATCAATCATGTAATGGAATCGATCGAAATCTCGATTTCTTGAATCAAAATTGTTCCTCCTTGAGTTTCGTGTTCTTGATTCTTAGAGTGGTTTGATCATGATAGCTGTCTAATCATTCCGCCATGTTGATCTGTCAAGATGCTATCTTCCCAGATCCCAATTTAGGTTTGATCATGATAGCTGTCTAATCATTCCACCATGTTGATCTGTCAAGATGCTATCTTCCCAGATCTCAATTTAGGCTTGATCATGATAGCTGTCTAATCATTCCGCCATGTTGATCTGTCAAGATGCTATCTTCCCAGATCCCAATTTAGGTTTGATCATGATAGCTGTCTAATCATTCCACCATGTTGATCTGTCAAGATGCTATCTTCCCAGATCTCAATTTAGGCTTGATCATGATAGCTGTCTAATCATTCCACCATGTTGATCTGTCAAGATGCTATCTTCCCAGATCTCAATTTAGACTTGATCATGATAGCTGTCTAATCATTCCACCATGTTGATCTGTCAAGATGCTATCTTCCCAGATCCCAATTTAGGTTTGATCATGATAGCTGTCTAATCATTCCACCATGTTGATCTGTCAAGATGCTATCTTCCCAGATCCCAATTTAGGTTTGATCATGATAGCTGTCTAATTATTCCACCATGTTGATCTGTCAAGATGCTATCTTCCCAGATCTCAATTTAGGCTTGATCATGATAGCTGTCTAATCATTCCACCATGTTGATCTGTCAAGATGCTATCTTCCCAGATCTCAATTTAGACTTGATCATGATAGCTGTCTAATCATTCCACCATGTTGATCTGTCAAGATGCTATCTTCCCAGATCCCAATTTAGGTTTGATCATGATAGCTGTCTAATCATTCCACCGTGTTGATCTGTCAAGATGCTATCTTCCCAGATCCCAATTTAGGTTTGATCATGATAGCTGTCTAATCATTCCGCCATGTTGATCTGTCAAGATGCTATCTTCCTAGATCTCGATTTAGGCTTGATCATGATAGCTGTCTAATCATTCCACCATGTTGATCTGTCAAGATGCTATCTTCCCAGATCCCAATTTAGGTTTGATCATGATAGCTGTCTAATCATTCCGCCATGTTGATCTGTCAAGATGCTATCTTCCCAGATCCCAATTTAGGTTTGATCATGATAGCTGTCTAATCATTCCGCCATGTTGATCTGTCAAGATGCTATCTTCCCAGATCTCAATTTAGGCTTGATCATGATAGCTGTCTAATCATTCCACCATGTTGATCTGTCAAGATGCTATCTTCCCAGATCCCAATTTAGGTTTGATCATGATAGCTGTCTAATCATTCCGCCCTGTTGATCTGTCAAGATGCTATCTTCCCAGATCCCAATTTAGGTTTGATCATGATAACTGTCTAATCATTCCGCCCTGATCATCTGCCAAGATGCTATCTTCTCAGATCCAAATTCAGGTTTGCACATCTTCGACCTTTCGGTTCATTCGCAACCAGGTCAATCCTTTGAGTTTTGACTCATTCGCAGTCTCGCTCATATCCTCGGCCTTTCGGTTCATTCGCAACCAGGTCATAGGTTTGATCATGATAACTGTCTAATCATTCCGCCCTGATCATCTGCCAAGATGCTATCTTCTCAGATCCAAATTCAGGTTTGCATATCTTCGACCTTTCGGTTCATTCGCAACCAGGTCAATCCTTTGAGTTTTGACTCATTCGCAGTCTCGCTCATATCCTCGGCCTTTCGGTTCATTCGCAACCAGGTCATAGGTTTGATCATGATAACTGTCTAATCATTCCGCCCTGATCATCTGCCAAGATGCTATCTTCTCAGATCCAAATTCAGGTTTGCATATCTTCAACCTTTCGGTTCATTCGCAACCAGGTCAATCCTTGAGTTTTGACTCATTCGCAGTCTCGCTCATATCCTCGACCTTTCGGTTCATTCGCAACCAGGTCATAGGTTTGATCATGATAACTGTCTAATCATTCCGCCCTGATCATCTGCCAAGATGCTATCTTCTCAGATCCAAATTCAGGTTTGCATATCTTCGACCTTTCGGTTCATTCGCAACCAGGTCAATCCTTGAGTTTTGACTCATTCGCAGTCTCGCTCATAACCTCCACCTTTCGGTTCATTCGCAACCAGGTTATAGGTTTGATCATGATAACTGTCTAATCATTCCGCCCTGATCATCTGCCAAGATGCTATCTTCTCAGATCCAAATTCAGGTTTGCATATCTTCAACCTTTCGGTTCATTCGCAACCAGGTCAATCCTTTGAGTTTTGACTCATTCGCAGTCTCGCTCATATCCTCGACCTTTTGGTTCATTCGCAACCGGGTCAAAATCTTAGGTTTCCGACTCATTCGCAGTCAGGCCTGTTTTCTAATTTCTTGACTCATTCGCAGTCAAGTTAATCTCTTTGACTTCGGTTCGTTCGCAGCCAAGTCATAATTCTGGCCTTTTGGTTCATTCGCAACCGGGTCAAAATCTCGGACTCTTCGGCACATTCGCTGCCAAGTTCTCGCTGATTTCTTGATTCATTCGCAATCAAGATAATCTCCCTGACTTCGACTCCTTCGCAGTCGAGTCAATCTTTCAATTCTTAACTCATTCACAGCTAAAACCAAATTCCAGCCTTTTGGTTCATTCGCAACCAAGCTAAAATCTTAGACTCTTCGGCTCATTCGCTGCCGAGTTTCTTGCTGATTTCTTGATTCATTCGCAATCAAGCTAATCTCCCTGACTCTGACTCATTCGCAGTCGAGTCAATCCCTCACTTTATAGTTCATTCGCAACTAGGCCAGTATCCCTGATTTTGGCTCCTTTGCAGTCAAGTCAACCCTTCGCTTTTCGGTTCGCTCGCAACCAAGCAAATTTTGACCTTCCGACTCATTCGCAGTCAAGTCAATTCTCGGCTTCTGGTTCAATCGCTACCAAACCAATATCTTTCCCGGCTCTCTTGCAGCCAAATCAATCCTTTAAAGTTTTGCAAGAGAGGCTATCTCATCCATATATCCACTATTGAGTTACGAGTTCAAGAGAGGCTATCTCACCAGCGTTTGTGGAGTCAGAGTCCGGTGAAAGGCTATTTCACCATGTTATCTTTGTGAGTATCATTTTCAAAAATCCAAAAAAAAAAAAAACAAAAAATCCAAAAAAAAAAAAAAAAAAAAAAAAAAAACCCTCTGATTTTGGGCCAGTCAAAATGTGTTGTCTGTTCAGCTTTGACATTCGCGCGACAAGCACGCTCTGCCAAAGAGGGGCATCTGTAGACACCCCATTTTGACCGTGCCCTAAACCCTTCCAATTTTATGCAAAACCCCATCAAACCAATGCTTTAGGACTCCAAATTTCTCCCCAAGGTAAGTTAGGGTCCCAGCTAGGTCCCCGCAAAATTTCGTCAAAATCCGAGTACGTTTGCCTAGCGAACGAGCAGAGAAAGGACCGTAGTGTAAACCAGAAAAGGGGGGTGAATTATCCTGGAACGGTGCAGAGCAGATTTTGAATAAGACACGATTGGATGGTGCGCCCATCAATTTTTCCGCCAATAGTGCGCCCATCAATATTGGTAGTGCCAATATCACCACCCTTTTTTTATAAAATAAAAAAATAATAATAATAAAATAAAAATCGATTTTACAGAGAGAGAGAGGAGAATCGTCGGTTTCTTTTACATATATAAATATATATATATAATATAAAATAAAAACCCATCATGATTGTCCCCCTTTTTTTCTTTTCTTGAGCCCGCACCTCCCATTTGACGAAAAAAAAAAAAAAACAAAAAACCATCATCACTGTCCCCCCTCCCTTTCCTTTTTTTCTTCATTTCCCCCTCATTTTCTTCACCTACCACCCCTCTTTCGTCAAACCAGAATAATATAAAAAAAAAAAAACCATTGGAGGAGTTCTTCTGGTCGCCAACCCTCTGCAGACAGAAAAAAAAAGAAAGAAGAAACGACAGTAGAAGAAAAACCAGAGGGGAGAGAGAGAGAGAGATCTGCAGAGAAAGGGAGAGAGAGAGAGAGATCTGTAGAGAGAGAGAGAGAGATCTGCAGAGAAAGGGAGAGAGAGAGAGAGAGATCTGTAGAGAGAGAGAGATCTGCAGAGAAAGGGAGAGAGAGAGAGAGATCTGTAGAGAGAGAGAGAGAGATCTGCAGAGAAAGGGAGAGAGAGAGGGAGATCTGCAGAGAGAGGGAGAGAGAGACAGAGATCTGCAGAGAGAGAGAGGAAGGGTCTTCTCCTCCGGCAACCCAACCGGATTCCGGCCACCTTCTCCGGCATCCTCCCAACCAACCACCGGAGCTCCACCGGCATCCCCATCTCCTCCACCCCACCTCCAGCGGGCCCCACATCAGCGGGCCCCACACAAGCACGACTCTGTCAACACCTTCCTGGATCTCTTGTGGCGTAAGTTCATTTCTTTTTTATTTTTTATTATTCATTCTTTGCACTACACGGGTCCCACAGCGGGTCCCACATCAGTAGGTCCTACAGCGGGTCCCATATCAGTGGGTCCCACAGCGGGTCCCACATCAGCGGGTCCCACAGCGGGTCCCACATCCGCGGGTCCCACAGCGGGTCCCACAAGCGGGTCCCACAAGCGGGTCCCACATCGGCGGGTCCCGCAGCAGGTCACACATCAGCGGGTCCCACAGCGGGTCCTACTATGAATAGTAGTTTTGAATTTTTGAATAGTACTTATAAATAGTAATTATGAATAGTAGTTTTGAATAGTACTTATGAATAGTAATTATGAATAGTAGTTTTGAATAGTACCTATAAATAGTAATTATGAATAGTATTTTTGAATAGTAATCTTGTATAGTAATTATAAATAGTAATTATAACAGTCTTCAGCACAGGAGTCAGTCCTTCAGTCAGTCCAGGAGTTTTTCCTATCATCATAGGGGTTAGGATTCTGTCCATCCTCTCATCAAGTCGTGATCTTTACCCGCTCCTGCAAGGTATAGGATGCTGTCCAACCCTTGCCGAGTTATTTTCCTGTTCGTTCCCCCGCAAAGCATAGGATGCTGTCCAACCTTTGCGGGATTCCAGAAGTCTCCCTACCCTTATGATGATAGGATTTTATTCTCTGGTGTAAAAAAAAACAACAAAAACATTCCAAAAACACTTGAAAACAACAAAAACATTCCCAAAAACACTTAAAAATTTAAAAACATCTCAAAAACAATTCAAAATCCAAAAACATCTGAAAAAATCAAAAATCTCAAAAATCTCGAGTCATTAGAGTGTAGTTAGGAATTCTGTCCGAACTACGTTGGCTTGATCCCTTTCAACAGGGTACGTAGTGCAGCTTGGGGTCCACATCCCAGGTCCAGCCAAACCTTTAAAAATAAACATTTCAAATATTCCCAAAAATACAAAAAACTTCAAAACTTCCATAAGCTTTCAAACCTTTAAAAATAAACATTTCAAATATTCCAAAAAAATACAAAAAAACTTCAAAACCTTTTCAAAAAAGATCTTCCCCTAGAGTTAGGAGTCTGTCCTAGATATTTAGGGTGTTTTAGAGTTAGGAGTCGGTCCTGATTTGTATTGATATGGTGTGTCCTGTCGTGTGAGTGTCCCTAGAGTTAGGAGGCCTCAAGTCGATCGGTTAGACATTTAGTCGAACCGATGGCTAGACTAGGAAGCATATAGTCAACCCATGGTTTTCCTTAGAATGCATAGCCTAGATACACATAGGATATAGGGCCCACCTGCATTAGCTTAAGGCTAATCAACTTGCATTAGTTAGGGCATATAGAGTCCTAAAAATTACAATCCACTTGAATTTAAGCAATCGCACAAAAAGCTTTAAACATCAGTCGAGTCTAGTGGATCGAGTCTAGGATAGCGGTCCTAGAGTTTTAGGCATCGTAGTTTAGAATAGGGCACCGAACTACGTTGGCTCTGATTCTTCCCGAGGCCGGGATACGTAGTGCAGCTAGGATGGATGGCCATCCTGGTCCGAGTCAAGTATTGCATTAGAGTCTAGGGTTTGTCGTGTCGGGTCGTGTGTCGAGTCGTGTTGTGTTGTGTGTTTTGCTGTGTTTTCTTATTTTTATGTACAGATCCTATACCTTTAGCTGTAACATGCATGTGCTTGTCCACCAGAACTTAGACACCAATTAGGCATGTCACTCATAACCTAGCTATTCTTAGGCGACATATCTTTCATTTCTTTTGTGTGTGCTTCTTATTCATCTCCGAGACATGCATGATTAGCTAGACGTTATCTCGGAGATATTCGTTCTCATTTCGCATGATTTTCGCCCAAAACTCTTCAAAATTAATAATAAATGGCATAAGAGACCAGGTGCTAGCACTTGGGCGAATTGGGGGCGCCTAATCCCTTCCCCATTCGTCATCAGGCACGAACCCTATTTTATATCTCTGGTTATCCGTTGCAACAGAGCACAGCATGGGATCCAGGGCCCACTTCCTTGGATGGCGACTCTTCTTTGTTTAAGGTACGCCTCGAATCTGGGCTAGTCCCCGAATCGAGAGGTATCCCACTTTACATCGCCGCTCATGCTGTGAGGGGCACTCTTTCGAGAGTTCCTTGGTGGGGCTCTCCTTCACGTGGACGATCTAGAGAGACTCGCGCGGGGCCCCGTCCCTCCACGCCCGTCCCGGATCTGGTTCCACACAATGTTTCATTGCTTATTCTAACTAAAATGGCAAAACAACAAATCACAAAACAAAAATACAACATAGCCTCAAGAATTAAGGTTATCCAACAATATTATAAATCTGCATGCTCTCTGTGGGTAGTGTTTGGAGAATTCGAGAGTACTGTTTGTGATAGAAAACAGAAACTAAAGACTGTAAGGCGGGATATCACTTTCCTTAAGACAAGATTCGCCCCCACCAGTAGTGTGTAAAGGGGATCCGCGAATTGCCTCCAAGATACAATGAAGCCTAGTAGGAAAGCCCTATTAACGTTTGATGACGCCTCGCACTAGCGGAATGAAACCCAAAATGCCATTCAGAAATTTCAAGCCTTAGAGAAATTTCCAGATACTGTTTTTGCAGAAGAACAATATCTAGAATAATAAAACAAAAGACAACAGTATGTAGAAATACTTGGAGAATTTGTAAGAATGTAGAAATGGGTTTAGAATTTGTCAGAATAGCAGAAGGAAATTGGTAATTCGATTATGTTCTTAAATGACCGAATTCTGCACATTTTACAGACCACCAGGTGTCTTTTCAGTGTGTAAAACACCTCTACAGAGCACATTTCCAGAATGATTGAAATCTGACCGTTAGATCGCACCCATTTGATATTGAACGGTCCTGATCGATCTTAGAGGTGATTGTTGGTTTGAGTAAAACCTCTCTCCAACCCCGTTATCGTTAGATCAATTATCTATGGTGCGGATCGCACCCCCTTGGCTCTTGACCGTTGGAGGAAGGGACACAACCCATTTGATCACACTCCTTGACCGTTGGAATTCTAGGCCTGTTGGGCCGACCGTTAGGCCCGAGCCGAAGCCCAACCCAACCGAACCATTCGGCATCGGGCTTGATGGGCCTACGAACCATTTGGCCCACCCATCCGACCGGTCCACCTTCATCTTGATCCAACGGTTCAGATCAAATATGGAAAAAACAAAGGCTCCAATCGCTCCTCGTGACATAAGTGCAAAGTGCGCCTAAAAAAACGCCATTATGCGCCCTATGGCCCATTGCCCATGCAGCGCGCGCGTGCGAATGGTGCGTTGCATCGTCCCGCGGGTCCAACCATGGGTTTAACCTAATGTGCAATGAAACAAGTATTAGAGAAGTGTAGTGCTTTATAAGCCCTTCTCTTTTCTTTCTCTCATTCGGTGCAGGACTATCTTTTCAACTACACTTCTACATCATTTTGTAAAAGCAAATCTTTCCAAGAAAATATTTTCTTTTTCCCAAACGCTTTTGATAAAACATTTTCCAAAACACTAAAACATGAAAAATACATGATTTTGAAAAAACCAAAATCACTAACAGGTAGTAAAGAGAGACCCAAATCTGGGTTTCAATAGAGAAAGAGTGGAAAAGATAAATAAAAGGCCTGCGATTCTGGCCCCAACGAATCAATAGACACCATGCTTCTTGAAATTTCCCACTTATAATCGTGGAACCGGACAAGAGAGATACATCTGTGATTCAACAAAAAAAACAGAGTATCAGGAGGGAGAGAGAGAGAGAGAGAGAGAGAGAGAGAGAGAGAGAGAGAGGAGGGAGGGAGGGAGATGCATATATATTTCTTGCTTTAGATTTCTAGGGCATAGATTGCCGTTGATTTACAGAGAGAAGAAGAGTGAGGAGACGAAAGAGGTACAATAGAGGTAACTTTCTCGGGAAGAAAAAACTAACTATAGAGAGCAAATCGAGTCGAGATTTGGCGCAACGTTTTTCGCTTTGGCGCAACTTTTTTCACTTGTTTCCGGGAATCAAAATACCAACCCCTTGAGGTGGGTATCAAAATGAGCCGAAAATTCTCTCATTTATTCCGACGGGAATAAAAAATCGATTCCCATTCCATTTGTAAAATTCAACCAACACATGAATCACCTAGATCGGGATCAAATACCTATACTGATACCTGATTCCAACGATCCAAACACAGCCTTTAGGATTTAGCCCCTGGCAAGCCCTAGATGGCCATAAGAGAAAACCTCTCTCTCTCTCTCTTCACTTTTCACATTTTTTTTTCTCACAGTCAAACCGGAAGTCACGACTCTCTTTTAAGGGACTTGCATGAGTGGGGTGGGGCCTTCATGGGGATGGACCCACAACAAAAAATCCTCCCTCAGGGGAGCCCTAGACAGGCTTGATCAAGGCTAGATGGATCAAGTGGCTAAGATAATTCAATCAAAGTGGCATTTGGCTACCCATATGATTTCCCTTGATCAATAGACCTGATTACATAAATAAGGTACACGCATGGTTTTAAATTTCGGTTTCGGTACCAATTTCGTTCTAGGCTGAAATCCGGTAATCATAAAAACAAATATTATTTAATTATGTAGCAAATTTCGGCCAAAATTTCTTAATATTTCTATATTTAAAAAAAAATCAATTTCTAAAATTTAGGCCGAAATGTCCGAAATTCCGTAAAATATTATATTTTGGATTTCGCCAAATTTCGGTTTCGGTCTCAACCGAAATCCAAAATTTAAAACCATGGGTACAAGCATGGTTTTAAATTTCGGTTTCGATGCCAATTTCGGTCTCAGCCGAAGTCTAGTAAAATTATTATTTAATTATTACCAAATTTGGTAATTTCGGCCGAAATTTAAAAAAAAAATCAATTTCTCAAAATTTCAGATTTCGGCAGGAATTTAAAATTTTGGGTACAAGCAGGGCTCAACAAGTATCTTTTAGGAAGGAGCATGCAAGTGACTTTCTTTCTTGGTCCATCTTGGTCCTATGCCAAACGAACATCTCATGATTAAAATAAAGGGCAAAAAATCAACAATTTATATTTTCTTGGCAAAATAATAAATGAGGCTTGTTGGATTAAGGGTCTAAGATCATCCAATCAAAGTGTTTTTAAAAATGTGTTTATTCAGACTTAAGTTTAATTTGCTGTTCAGATCAACAGATTGATCATGTACACGAGGCAAAAGTGGAGCCCAATATGTCGTTTTTAGAAGGAGCCTAGTAGGTTCTTATCAAGGTTTTAAATTTCATCCGAAATCCAAACTTTCGAACCGAAATTTCGGATTTCGGTCAAGACTGAAACCGAAATTGGTGAAGCGTACCGAATTTCTGTCGAAATTTCCAAAATGAAATTTCGGCAAAATTTGAAAAAACATATTAATTTTTTATTCCTTTCCCAAATTTCAGCAGAAATTAAAAATATTATTATTTTAGGGCGCTGATATCCCCCCCCCCCCCCCCCCCTTTTCCTCTGACGGCTGGCTAACGTTAAACGTTAGGATTTAACGTATATGTCACTTTCCCACCGTTTGACCGGTCTCTCTCTCTCTCTCTCTCTCTCTCTCTCTCTCTCCACACACACACAACAGAACAGTTGGTGGGCCCAACAGAAATCGTTGGTGGAATGGTGGGCCCATCTTTGAACAACGTAGGCCCTGCCCATACCACACCATAGGATAATCCAAACCGTCCATTTGATGGGCCATAAACGTAAATAGGTTGCGTCCCAAAATATCATTTCCATAGGCTGATCCTAGCACTCCGATCTAAATAGAAACTACATCTTATGCAACCTCTATAGATTGTAGGGTTGTGATCATCCTATGGAAATGATTTTTGGGGCACAACCTATTTACATTATGGCCCATCCAATGAATGGTTTGGATCATTCTATGGAGTTGGTCGTAAAGTAACATTAAGGCCCGTCCACAACATAGGACGATCCAAGCCGTCCATGGTTTGGATTATCGTATGGAGTTGGTCGTACAGTACCATTAAGGCCCAATCGTAGGCCCACCGATATTTTTTCAAATTGAAGCATACCGTCCACAACATAGGATGATTCAAGCCGTCCATGGTTTGGATCATCCTATGGTGTGGTTTGTACAGTAACATTAAGGCCCAATTTAGGCCCCACCTATATTTTTGAAAATGAAGTGTACCGTCCAGACCATAGGATGATCCGAGCCGTCCATTTGTTGGGCCACAATGTAAATAGGTTGTGCCCCAAAAATCATTTCCGTAGGATGATCACAAGCCTACAATCTATAGAGGTTGCATAAGATGTAGTTTCTATTTAGATCGGAGGGTTAGGATTAGCCAATGAAAATAATATTTTGGGACACAACCTATTTACATTTATGGCCTATCAAATGGACGGTTTGGATTATCCTATGGTGTGGTATGGGCGGGGCCAATGTTGTTCAAAGATGGACCCACCATTCCACCAACGGTTTCTGTTGGGCCCACCAACTGTTCCTGTTGTGTGTGTGTGGAGAGAGAGACCGGTCAAATGGTGGGAAAATCCATTTCTTTGTCACTATAAAAGCACACCCAACACAGGCCACAACGCCAAGAAGCCACTCTCATACCTTCCATATTTCCCTTTCCATTCTCAAATCATCATGTCTTCTCTCGTAGAGTCCGTGAAACCCATCCCCTTAGACCCCTACAACTCTCACATCAATTTGAGCTCGGCCCAAATATGTCCCTGATTCTCACACCTGGCCCACCCTTAAGTACTACCAATCCACTGAATCAACGACCTTCAAATCTGTGCCTGTTATCGATCTAGACGATCCTAACGTTTTCAAATCCCTTGGAAATGCATGCGAGGAATGGGGTATGTTCCATGTCACAAACCACGGGGTCCCCATCAGCCTTCTGGAGGCTATAGATTACCAAGGTGGGCGCCTTTTCTCGCTCCCATTAGAAGAGAAGCTAAAGGTTGCTCAAGGGCCCGATGGGCTCAAGGGCTATGGCCTCAAGCATACCTTTTGCTTCTTCGCTAAGCTCTTGTGGTATGAAGGCTTCGCCATCTTGGGTTCTCCCATGGAACATGCTCGCCAACTTTGGCCTCAAGACTACATGCAATTTTGGTAAACGCGAGTTACTTTTACGTACTCAAATATATATATATATATATATAGAAGAAATTATATAATGCACGACCGTGAGAATATAAAGGGCGGGTAGAGACAAACCCTGCTGCCTTGTTTTTGAACCAAGGAAAAGTCAACAAAAGAGCTTTCTCTTGGATTAAAATCCAAGGGAGAGATGGTTTTCCCTAACAAAGGAATTAAATAGAAAAGACAAAATTGTTGAAAAGTGACACAGTGTGGCTGTTCTCTCTTGCAAAAGTTAGCAGCCAAATGGCTTTCCCTAACAGTCCATATTAAATCCCATCTTTGAAAAAGGTAGGCCAGATTCATTCTTATTGGACGAGATTTAATTTGGTGTGTAAGACAAATTTTTTGAAAAGTGACAGTGTGTGGATCATCCTAACATATGGTCCATTGAAAATTGACCCTATCATTCTGACCCATGCATATTTTGCATGAATGCAGCGATGTAATTGAAGAATACGAGAAGAAGATGGAGAAACTGGCTGAGAAGCTCATGGGTCTCTTGCTTAAATACTTGGGAATTAACAAGGAAGATGTGAAATGGTTGGAACCAGCAGGAGGAGAGTCCAAAACTGGGTCCTCGGCCGCTCTTCAAATGAACTATTACCCCAAGTGTCCGGACCCAAACCGGGCCATGGGCCTAGGCCAACACACGGACTCATGCATGTTCACCATCCTTCATCAAAGCAATACCACAGGACTCCAACTCCTTCGGCCCGAAGATCCGGACTGGGTCCCAGTTCCCCCACTTCCCGGTGCTCTCCTCATCAACGTTGGGGACCTCCTTCACATCCTCTCAAATGGCAGATTCCAGAGTTCAGTTCACCGGGCGGTCGTGAACCAGACCCGAGCCCGGTTCTCCATGGCTTATCTTTGGGGCCCACCCGAGGATGTTGAAATCTCGCCCTTTCCGAAGCTCGTGGGCCCTGAACACCCTCTGTTATATGGTGCTGTGTCATGGAATGAGTACCTCCGAATCAAGGAGAATAATTTCGACAATGGGCTTGCTGCCATTCGCATTAACGTTGATGATCAAAACATTGGCCATGATCGACCTCTAACCAACTAGAGTTGGGAAGAGCACAAGCAGTTTGTAATAAGAACATGTTTTACAGCCTACCAGTTTATAATTAATAAATGAAGAATAACTGCTTTAAAATCTTTTGTCTCTCTTTCTAATATATAAATGGTAACTTCTGGGACTTGTGTGTTACTGTACATTGCTTGGGTGAGGGTGGAAGGAAAAGTGTGAGAAATTTGGTTAGTTCACATGAGCACACGAGGTCCGAGCAGATCTGTTATATCAAGTCATGTACATGCACAGGCTAGTGTTTTGTTCTAGTCCTGTTTACTTGGGTTAATTCTTACCACATCTAGCTACACTTGGGATACGGATAGAATCAAATCCCAGAGTCAGTTACCTATGTGGTAACTCGCCAAGTGTAGGGTGAATTGAGAGCAGACTGCTCATGTCTTTGGTAGCAAATACGTCTAATAATGTCAGGCCCCGAACCAAGACCACGGCTTCCCCGCACCTGCAAGGTTCCTCATGGCGTACAAGAGGTTCGATATCACATTTGATTTTACCATTAACAAGAATAAAACCAGGCATATTATAAATAATGTGCTAAGTCTGTACATCAATAAAAATAAGGATAACTATCAGTCTCACTACTATCCCAAAATAAAACAAAACCAGAAAACTCCATCAACATTGTCTCGAATAAAATACTCACTCTAAGCAACGTAAAATCGAAATAATCTAAGTCTCGAAAGGTTCCCCTTCCGTTGTGCACCTTAGTGAGAGTCAATTCTCAGGATCTGAAAAATATAAACTACTGGTGAGCGAAGCGAACTCTCGGTAAAGTAATAAAGTACTACTATTATCTTCTATGTGAATTCATTTTTATCTCTTAGTTCTTTACGTTTATTGTTCTTGTTTAATAATAATTGCAAATTATTTTAATAGAACAAAAGTTTTAACTAGGCCCAATTCACCCCCTCTTGGGTTACCTACCTGAGCTAAAAGCTTGGGTAAGCTCTAAACCCTTTTCATTAATTAATTTAAACTATTATTCTTTATTTGCTTATTGTTTGTTAAATCTTACTTTATCTTATTCACTTAATCAAAGCTTTAACCATTCATCATCTTCTTCGCATTTCATTTATTTTACCATCCATACTTAAATCTCAAGTAAATTTTCATATTTAGCATTTATTCAAAGTCTATTTGACTATCACATTTATTTCCTTTGTTTATTAATTAATCAACTGTGTTCATGTTTAGCTGCATCTTATTCTCTTCATTAGTCTTTGATTGAATCATAAATTTACTGTAAACACTCACCTGATGTAATTGTAATCATTATAAAAAAAATTATACTATTATCGCATTCACATTTATACGGCAAATGATTTGTTTTATAGTTTTTATTGTTTTCACATACAATGCTTTGATCTCCTAATAGACCCTTCATGAGACAGATGACGGTGACTAGTGAGCTTTTGAGGAGACCATTTTAGTAAAAGCTAATTTGGGACTTATCTTTTAACCGTATAATTAAAAAAAATACCGTAAAAAAACAAAAAAATGCACTAAGATTATTAGGTTTTGGTTCGGAGGATAAAAAGAATTATCATCTCGTTTTTCACAACTCAAAGCATGGTCAGATATAAGAGATCCTAGTCTCATTCGATTCAAGATTCAAAATCATAACACAATTGAAAGCTCATAATATGCCTTATATATCCTCAATATAAAATTAGGAAACACTTGAACAAGATTCGAAGGGTCCCAACAAAAAATGAGACATTGACTTATTGGATCTCATGATTCTCATGGGTTTCCTGCCCAAGATCGTATCAACTAGGGGTGGTTATTCGGTTATAACCGAACCGAAATAACCGAAATTTGATAACCAAAATAATTTCGGTTATCAAATTTCGGTAACCGAAACTGAACTGAAAATTTTAAAAACCAAACCGATTAAAAATTCGGTTAGAGTTACTGCCGCCGTTTACCGGGGCTTCCATTCAAAGCTTATCACACTTCTCCTTCCGACCTTCCAGCACCGGGCAGGTGTCAGACTCAAATTGGGAGAAAAAGAGGGAAAAAAGTAAAATCCTGGTTTCGATCGGAGGGCTAGGATCATCCAATCGAAATGATTTTTTGAGCACAATAATTAAGTTGTGATCAATCAAATGGATGGTTTTGATCATCCTACGGAGTGCCCCTATAGCACTTTTTTTTTGAAAAAAATAATGGTTTTTATCATAATTTTGGTTAACCGATTTTTTTTTAAGATAACCGAAACCGAAACCGAATAACCGAATTTCCAAAAAAAAAAAAAAAAAAACCCGAAAATTAACCGAAAAGAAAAAAACCGAACCGAACCGGCCGAACCAATTCGGCCGGTTCGGTTATTCGGTTTTAACCGAATAATGAACACCCCTAGTATCAACCCCAGATAAAGAAAGAGAAACAAACAGGAACGCAAGTAATGAGTATTTTCTCTTTGTTGTCAAAGGAGAGAGAGAGAGAGAGAGTAGGGGAGATGGCATCACTATTCAAAAGTTAGTATCATTCGTCCAACTAATGCTTTTCTCCCTCTTACTATGCTTATCGAACATGAAACACGTCGGATGATGATCAGGGTCGTTCATCTTGGTGGCAAACAAAAGACCATCTAGAGATCTAGGGTTCGAGGGAAACTCAAGAAAACGTTGAAATTAGACAAATAAGACAAGCAAGATATTCAACACGTACATTATGTAAATACATCCGGACGAAGGCCCCCAAGAGGTTCCACTCCGTGGGAAAATTACGAAGTTCAAGACAACAAAAACATCTAGGGTCCGTTTGGGTGCAAGTGATATAAAGTAGAAGAAAGGAATACAGATTCCCATTTTTAAACTTTCCTTGTTCTCCTGTTTCTGAGGACTTACCGCCAACTAGGTCTAACAGAGGCTTATAGTAAATGACAACATATGAAACAAACAATTACCCAAAAAGCTCATGCTATTAGAGTTGGTGTTATCTAATCAATTATACTTCGAGACAACCAAACAATGATAGGAAATAGAAAATGTGTCCTTTTTAATTTGATTTTCCCCCGGTGCATCCAAACTGGCTCATATGAACAAGACCTTGCATATATATGGAATCTAAACCTTAATCCATGCACAATATTTTCCGGGCGATGATATTTTCACTCCCAGGCATTACGCGCATGCTCCCCTTATAGCTTGATTTGATGTGAAAAGTGGGCAACTTTAATGCTTTCTGACGTCAAATCACGTTATAAGGGGAGTGTGGGCTTTTGACGCTATAAGGGGAGTGTGGGCATAATGCAGGGGGAGTGAAAATATCATCTCCTTATTTTCCCCAAAACTCAAACTGTGCATTTTCTTTTCTCATGATGACAATGTCTATATTGTGCTTTGGGGTTGTTGGGCTAAGTCCCCTCCCTTGATCTCTTCAATCCTGCATTGTAACATATGTATGTACATGGGGTAAAATGCGAGACATTAATATAAATATAATATAGTCCTATGTCGAACACTCGAACAGACAAGTTTGGCCATTCCATCAAATATGAGTTTTTTGAGGCACATTTTCAAGAGATTTGAATTATTGGTAACATTTTGTGAGGCAGCTTGATGAAGAGTATGGGATCTCCATTCCGCGCGAGTAGACTTGAGCGAATGATAGTAGTTTTCACATCCTAACCAAAAGAAAGTGATTAGCAATCCTCATTGTCTTTTATAATATATAAACACAAAAAGTGTTGAAGGCATGAAGGAACAACAGTACTGCCATATAGTGTACAAGAAAAGCTAACAAAAGGGTTAGGTTGATGATAGCCCACTCACGCAAGGTTGAAAAGGACACATATCCGAAAAACACGAAAGAATTTCCAAGATTTTATTTTTTGCTGCCGACGAGAATATTCTTAATATTTTAGTCTCTTCCACCCTCCATTGCAACAATCGTTTTGCAGTCATGGGAGGTCTCGATGGCTAGAAAGAGGAGAGCTGAATGAATGAGGTCATTATAGTATAGTTTAATTTTCTATTATTTTTGTCCGTACTTGCACGTATTTTTCAAAGAGTGTAGTGGGGCACACGTTATTTGAAGATCGGGACCATTCATCTACACACAGAAAGGGCATACAAACACGTAAAGGTGGTACGATGGAAGTACCACTACCCTTGATATTTGATCCCACAGCAGCTTCTCAGAAAGTGAGCTGCTGTTAGAACAAATATCAAGGATGGGATTATGAGTACATGTTTCTACGCCCTTTCCTTTCGTCATATGTATATATGGCCTCAAAAATCATCTCCAAAGGATGATCCTAAACCTTAGATCTATAGTGTTTATTTTAGGTGGACGCAACTAAGCACCCAATATCACCAATGGAGGCTCCGACTAAGGGCACATCAGCGGTGCCGACAAGACAAAAATAGGAAAAAAAAAGATAGGAAAAAGAAAAACATAACTGCTATTCATTGGAATAAATGTAAGAAAACATGAGATAAAGCACCAGCACTAAACGCACTTTCTAAATTAGAAGATGACAAAAATACCCCTTATGCAATTGAGCATGGGTACCAAAAGAATCCATTTGACTTTTGTCCTTTAGGGTTAGAGGATTATAGTGATTGTAGTCTTGTAGTGCCTTATCATCATAGATTCTAGGGAAGTCTCACCATTTCCAAAGAGGGTAATTGAGGGGGACAAATGTGAGGCTTTTGTGGGCAATAAGGTCATTTTTCCAAATCAAGGAGGGGCTTTGTCTGCTTATGAGATATGGAAAGGGGAGGAGTTATTCCAAGAACATGATTTGGAAGTTCTTCTACTCAAGGACAAGACATGGGCACATGGGAAGGGTTGAGGGAGAGATCTTGCCATGGATGCTTGTTGAGATTCTCCTCACTAGTAACTCAAATATTAGCCTAGAGGACAAGAGGGTCCTTAATTTACCTTTTTTGTTCCTTCTCTTGTCCAACATTTCCCTTTCATTCCTTGTCTCCTCCTTCCTACACTACCCCCAACACCACTCAAAGACACCACTCCCTCCAAACACCCACCTCCACCAACTTTCTCATCACCTTCACCATTTTACCAGCTACTACTCTATATATAGTCACATACAATTCCTCCCTCTTCCTATCTTCTTTTCCATTCTCCTTCTCTCCCTAATATTACAAACAACTACTTCTTTCCCTTACCAACACACCACTTCCGACCTCCCATTTCTCACTCTCATCCTCTCTACTGTTCTTTCTATTTGGTTGCCCAATTCAGTATGCCTTCACTCTCAGAAGCCTTCAAAGGCCACCCTGTCTACCTCCATAACTCCCTTCTGGACTTCAACTCCACACGAGCCGTCCCTGACTCACACGCTTGGGCCCCGCTCAACGACTATCCGTCCGGTGACTCGTTGAACGTTGGAACGGTGCCCGTCATTGATCTCACCGATTGCCACGTTCTAAATCACGTGGGTCATGCATGTGAGACTTGGGGTGTGTTCCAAATCATCAACCATGGCATCCCCATGCGACTTCTCTACGAGGTTGAGTCCCAAAGCCGCCGCCTTTTCATGCTCCCAACCCAACAAAAGTTAAAGGCAGCACGAGAACCAGAAGGAATTGCTGGTTATGGCTTGGCTCGCATCTCTTCTTTTTTCTCCAAGCTTATGTGGTCCGAAGGCTTCACCATCGTTGGCTCTCCCGCCGAACATGCTCGCAAACTTTGGCCCCATGACTACCAGCAATTTGGGTAAATCAGCTCGCTTACACTTATAAAACACACATATTTGCACTCAAAGTCGATACCATTAATCGGTGCCACCAATATTTTATTTTTGGATATTATCCGATTGTGGAGGAATCTATTGTCGCCTGCCCTTTAATTTTATTATTATTATTATATTTTAATTACTCCTCCCATACCATAATTTTCAAATCTGTTCACCGCTTAGCCGATTTCTCCAACAAGATCAACTCAGTCATGGTTAGTGCTCATTTATAAAACAAGAAAATCCATGATAGGAGTAAATGAGAAGTCGAGTTGTGAGTTGATTAATTGAATCCGAGTCTAAATCCATGATCGGAGTAAATGAGAAGTCGAGTTGTGAGTTAATTAATTAAGTCCGAGTCTGGGTTTCGAGTTTCTAAACATTAGCCGAAGTAAGTTTTGTTATTATTACATAGATGATTAAAACTTGCAAAAATTGTGATGGATGAGATGAAATGCTTAATGGTTTTCTTCCAATTAGAAAACGGATTACAGTGGCCGGACGCCTTTTCCTTCTTCAGGAATTTTCTCTATTGGTTTTCTTTTCTCTGTTTTTCATAGTAGTTGAGAGAGGAAAACTTTGTTCTTATAGTTTAGTCCTTGCACCCATCCGAGAATGTTATGAACCAATGTATGTTAGAAATATAAGCTTATATTTCCAACAGCCCCCCTTAAGCTAGACAACTACCATGCCGAGTTTCATCTTCATCTCGATGAATGTATCAAACTTCAATGCCTTTGGTACTTCCTTCAACTCGTATAATATATGCTTCCTTCAATCGAAACGCTTTGTGTTCTTCACTAGTTGGTTTCATTCCAACAATGTATTTCTATATACAACAGAATTGTTTTGCCGAAAAAAAAAAAAGATTATGAAAAAAACTGCACAAAGTTAGAAATATTTACTTACTAAAACTTTCCATGCATTGCATGCAGTGATATAATGGAAGAATATGAGAAGGAGATGAAGAAGGTGGCTCGGAGGCTAATGTGCATGTTGCTTGCCTACTTAGGCATAACAAAGGAGGAGGTGAAGTGGGCCGGGTCGAAATTGGAATTCAAAAATATGTCTGCAGCGTTACAGTTGAACTCATACCCAGCCTGCCCGGACCCTAAACGGGCCATGGGCCTCGCCGAGCACACTGATTCACCCCTCCTAACCATTCTCTACCAAAGCAATATAAGTGGGCTCCAAGTCCTTAGAGATGGGTGGGTGACAGTTCCCCCTTTGCCAGGGGCACTGGTCGTCAATGTTGGTGACCTCCTCCATGTCCTCTCCAATGGAAGATTCCGGAGTGCCCTTCACCGGGCAGTTGTTAATCAGACCCACCACCGCCTTTCCATCGCGTACCTTTGGGGCCCACCAGCCCACATTAGACTTTCACCCTTCTCGAAACTAGTTACCGCCGATCGCCCCCCTTTATACCGCTCTGTGACATGGAACGAGTACCTCGGCATCAAGGCAAAATGTTTCAACATGGCACTCTCTTCCATTCTCCTCCACCCACCATTAAAACAGCAATTCGAGATAGATGATCATAACACTAAGTGTGAGGGCTAGGTTCTTCTCTCTTTCTCTCATGCCAAGTTATTAAGAGGTTTCTTTTTTTAACCTGAAAGGAATGAGGCCCCAGGGAGGACCTCCAAAATTTTATATGTTATAGGGGACATACAAGCAAAGGACAAGCCTCCTAGTCACAATGCAAAAAAGGGGAATTAAACCTAGCAAAGAGCGAAAGATGACCACAATGAGAGGAAGCTAAGGACCATTGGGGAGATGTAGAAGCCCTTCTTGCAGCACCATGTATATTTCACAAATCATGGCAGAAAGTTGGATTTAATATTCTCCCTGACCTGGTTTTTACCCTAATTTTCTGTTTTTCCTTGGTGCTTCAGGTGCTTCTAGGTTGCATGTACTTATTTAATAAGGAATGTTTTACTTTAGTATCTTGTGTATTCTCTCTTTACTCAAAATCATTTTTGGGAAATTAGTGGAGTATACGTCTCTCTATCTTCTATACACTGAGACATGTGATATTTTAGATGATTGTGCGTAGAAAAGATTAGGGGAATTTGGTTATAGTTCCTACAAACAAAGGCCCAAGCAGATAAATTATATCAAATCAAGTATGTGCATGCAAACAAAGAGTCGCTGTTCTCATCTTGTCTTTACATATAAAAAAAATCAGAGGATTCTGCTACGAGACAGGAAAATCTACATCTTATTGCCCCGGATATGAAGGATCCTCCCATGCAAAACGACAAACATAGAGATAAAACCGGTTAAATCTCTGAGGTTACAAACAAAATTAACCCATCTTCAAAGACTGCACAATTTCCCATCGCTTTAACAGAAACTGATACCTTTCTCTTTTGTGAACATAACACTCATGGCCCATTTATGGTCTCTGCTACCAAAAAACAAGTCCTTTCGGTACTCAGCATGCCCTTGTGGATTGGAGATGGGTTTGTAGGGTTGTCTCATAAGGAGCCCACGTGTGCCTCATGTTCCACCACTGAGTCTCCCAATAGGGAAGCAGCGATTTTACGTCCTAACTTAGTCTTATTTTTATTTTGTCTCTATCTCTCTTTCACGCCAATTATGGGGGCATGGCACTTTATGTCACAAAAGGTTACATGTTGTTTGTAGTGATGGTAGAAGTTAGGGTTAAGGAAACCAAACCAGAAATTGGCCCATGCCAGATCATTAATTGCTGCTAATCTTGAGTACAATGGTGATAGAACTAATTTAGTATCAGAATCACGTGGATGCACATGCATTTGTATACCTGCTTGTTTGCTATGTCAAGGTAGAAGGTGGAAGGTTGTAAAATATGTAGATTTCTTCAGACTGTTGATGGACCTCTCTGCCTCCACCCTCCCACCCACCTATATTTCAGATTCGATTTGTAACTGTAAGAAATCCAAAAGGATGAGAAAATTCATGCCCGTGTATAGAGAAAATAGGAAGAGAGCCATGAAATGAATTGAGTCATGTTGGATATGTATTGCTAGCATTTGATATCAATTTATTAGACACTACAGGTTAAAAAAGTTCCTGAAAAATGGTATGACATAATTCAATTTGTGACGATCATAAGTGGAAAGTTCATATTCTTCAGTCATTGATAGACAGTTTGTTGGACAATACTCTATTCCGAAATCCATACTATAATTAGGCAACCGTTTCTTTCTAATATCTGTTTCCAATCTCCAACATGACGCTTTTATTGCTCTCCCACAACCCCGTTTTCACGGTTTAGGCTGCTCCCATTTCGCTCGTTGCTACTACGGGAATCGCTTTTGCTTTCTTTTCCTCTGGTTGGAATAATCACATTAATAGTTGCATTGATAGTTATCTTCATCCTGAAATCAGTATTGAGAGTTATATTTCTAGTAGTAGCGACAATTATGGTAACCGTTACATTTCTAGTTTCAATTGTAATGAAAGTGTAAGTGTTAGTGACAATGGGAGTTCAAGTATAAGAACTAGCGGTAATGGCAGCAATTTCAATATAAGAGGTTCTGAATGAGCCCCTCTGCATATATGTATATGTGTACATATAGTATATACATATGTACATGCACTAAACTTAGGGTGACTAGTGACTAATTCATGAATTGAAGAAAATGGGCCCTTTTAACTCAGTGGTAGAGTAACACCAAGGTAAGGCGTTGCTTCAGTTTGGATGATGTCCAAAGCATTCGTACACTTTTTCGTGGTCCCTGCCCACCGTGTATACCTCCTCTTAGTGGGAAATGCTAGGGGAAATTGTTGAGTAGCATACGTCCCCTCGAATGATGAATCCCCTTAAAGGAATACCTTGGAACTCATAAGGGATTTACTCGTCTATGTATCGTTCCATTCGATCTTTTAGGTCCCTACTTCACCTCGACAGTTATGCTATGATGTCCCTTGAAGCATATATGCAATGGATAGATTCCTGAAAATAGGAAAGTGCTTGTTGGGGGTAAAATCCGGTACCCAATAGGAAGCCGACACATGGCACCAGGAGATTCAAGGGCATAAACATTCCAGAAACAATAGAAACCACAATCAGCCTTAGCGGGGTAAACTTAGAAACTGACATTCCAAGAAATGTTAAGACTCCTGTCTATAAAAGGGGGACTAACTTTGAGGTACACATCGCAATCATTCCTCTGTCTCTCTAGCTTCCTCGCTCAATTTAACTCGTACTAGCTCAGTTAGTACGGTTGCCCTATCTTAGGCATTGGAGAGTCCCTCCTTTTATCGGAGTCCAACTCCGGTCATCTTTCTGATCTATTTTTGTAGTCGCAAGTTCTCTTACAGGAGTCAGCTCAACGCGGGACCACTTCTGAGAGCCAGTCCAGATTTCAACGGCAACATAGCTCTTCTGGGGTTTTTTAAAAACCTATGTGATAATTAAAAGGCTTTTTCTTTACCTACGTCCTAATTAAGGGGAGGCTAAAGAGGAGACTAAGCAGGAGACAGAAGATAAAGAGAATCCTTGTTTCCTTTGGGTAGGAAGGGAGAAGAGCATTTTCTTCTTCTTTTTTCTTTTGTGGTGAGAAATAGAGAAATGATTTCTTTTTTCTTGGGTTGTTCTTATGTATGGCCTTGGTTGAGAGGACAAGGGAAATGGTCATGGTCTATGGGTTTCATATTAATCCATATATTATATATGATCTTTGTATTTTCTTTTCTCATAGTAGGAGATTGTGATCTTGCCGATGGACATAGGCATTTTGCCTGGCTACTTAAAATCATGGTGTGTGCATCATGTGTTTTGTTTATTTTTATTGTTATGTTTCTTTGTGCGCGATTGGATCAGATTTTATCGGTAATATTTCAACAACATAAGGACCGTGCACAAGAGATGTGCTACATGAAAGTCAAGCTCCAAATTAGCTTGCTTCTGGACCATCCTTCCTGGAAATTATTAGCCATAATTAGGGATGGCAAAGAAAAGACATGTTAGCAATCTCCTATATATAAATCAATGGTATGGCGTGGGAAAACATGAGCTAACCATTTTCAGAGCTTTATCGACCAATCTCTTTCAAGGTCATTATAAACAATTGTCATATGGAGTGGGCTTATTCATTCATACAGTGAATTTTCTTACTTTGGTCAAACAATGTAAAGATAAATTCTATTAAGGCTCGCCATTACCAATGTGAAAGATATAACTATGAAGCTTTACTATTTGTTGTCCTCAATTGCTCTTATTAATAGTTTTCTTTTATTAAGCAGGCAAGTTTCAAAAGCGGGCAACCATTGGTCACTCTCTTTCTTTCATTCATTTGGAGTAATAATTGGAAAATAACACAAGAAGCACAAAATAACAAGCAGAAAGATAATACGAGTGCATTTTGTGGTTTGGCAATGGTGTCTAGGGCCACGTGCCAGACGATGAGAAATTCACTATGAGCAAGAACAAAAGATTGCAATAATTTTCCTTTGCCCTAAAGCCAGATCCAAACAAACAAAATTGTCGCCCATATATCAGACACTTACTCATCCCACGACCACACATATGTCTATTAAGGATTACAATACCTTATATAACTTATGTCCCCTACTGGTCTCTCTCTCTCTCTCTCTCTCTCTCTCTCTCTCTCTCTCTCTCTCTACTGGTCCAACTAGGTTACAGCTAAAGAAATCACATGATTTCCAATTAAGTGTTCAAAAGTACTCCTCCCTTTCCGTCTCTTAATCAAACAAGGAAACCTCAAGGCAAAGTCCACCCCAAGTCTAACCATGATGACTTTGTATCTCATTGAAAACAATGACATATAATCCCAACAATCTCCATCTTCGCTCATTTCCAAAAACTCCGAAGGTTTTTCATCGGCTTGTTTAGTATTACCACAGATATCTATTGGGCTTCAAAAGTACCAGCCAAGGGCGGAGCCAGGGATTTACACGGGGGCCGGACTAATTTACACTTGCCTGCATTAGTGGTGGGGGGGGGGGGAATGGGTGGTGGGCTAAGTATGGGCTAAGCCATGCACCATAAAAGGGATTTTGCAAGTCATTGGGGGCCGTGGCCCTCACGCTATATGTGCCGCCACCCGGTTACCAGTTATACACAGCGTCAAATCATCTTGGTCCTGACGTCACCTTACTTAACCAGCACATATCCATCTAATCATCCTAGTCATGAATCTACTTGACTCAGTCAACACATTTAATTAATGTACATGTTTAGCTACTCAACACATTTAATTAATGTATATGTTTAGCTACCCCAAGTGAAACTCTGCAAAGCAAACCTCAATATGTCCTCTCCAATTCATCACCTATTTCTATGGTTTGTCATTCTCTCCAATTCCTTTACACTAATTGGCATCCTAAGATTGTCGATTAGTGATCCACCATCTACTTTTTTAGGTGCCACCATAAATTGACTTTGCAGAAATCAACCAATAGGGCGCTCTTGAAGCTGATTTTGCTGAGGGCGCCCTTCATTCTATCATTTCTCATAAAATTTTTAGAATCTTCTATTTGTTTTTTCATGATTTTTTTCCAAGAAATTTTTCCCTAGATCCAAACGGCTCCACTTGGGCGAAATGGGGCATTTATAATTGGCTGATCCACGTTTTATTTTATTTTTTTTGAATGGCAAATAATTATTTTAAAGGAAATGAAACATGAGGAAACCCGCGACAATCAAGATGATCGATGCAATACAGGAATAAAACATAAAAGCACTCCACAAAAATGCATCAAGGAGGAAGGAAATCGGAGAATTCCAAAGCCGTACTAGCCTATCGGCCTCTGAGTTGCTGATCTCCTTTCATGATGATATGAAATATTGGAGCCTCCCACCCAGTTGGTTATTGCATCAGTCCACTCAGCAAACTGCCACGGATGTGATGCTCTAACCTCTAACCACTTTATCAATAGGTCCTTCCACTTCACGCTCACTTAAAATGCGAGCATATGAATTAATTGCTAAGACTAAGGGCGTTTTTGGCAACCATTTATTTGCCGCATTCTCTCTTTTTTTTCGGCATCAAGAATGAGAAACGCAAAGTCTAAAAAAAAATCTCCTTTGGCTAGGCCCATTTCTAATTTTTTTCCCTTCTTTTTAGGGTAAAAGCTAGGATTTTTTGAAGCGACTAATAGTCACTTCCAACGATTCTAATTGATCCATTTCTTGCCCTTTTAATTCGGTGAGAATGAGAAGCCTTGCTGAACACACCCTAAAAATTGACAGTAAACAATTGAAATCAAATCAATCCTCACTACATTTACATAATCTTTCTTTCTCATTCCATATATCAAGCTTAATTATCACAAAACCTCATCTTATACAACCCATTTCACAAGTCCATAAACCATTTTAAGCTTTCGAACTTCGCAGCCAAGTCTCTTCCCATTCTATATATGTGAAGCTTGATGAAAATTAAATCAATATTTTAATGTTTGCTGAGAGATTGGTAGATCTTTGACGGTTGGTCAAAATTTCGGCGCATGCAAATTCAAAGATATCAAGGCATGCAAATAAGATTCGTGAAAATCCTCTTGTATTGCTTATCTTTGTATTGCATTTATGGCATTGAATGTGTTAGGTGTTATGTTGGGTACCTTGAAAATGACATGCATTCTATCTAATGCATGGTGTGTGAAATAAATAATATACGAATCTTAACATCTCTCTCTCTACCTTAGCTTTCTCCTCATCCAGTAGAAGAAATACACTGGTGCAAATATCATTTTTCAAAACGAGAGTTATTTGAGTGGTTACTATAGAGTTTATGGTTCCAACATCTGGTATCAGAGCAGGCCTGTAAGTTGAATCATGGCGGCAACCAATTCGATTCATTTACAACTTCCAAAGTTCATGGGGAAAAATTACGACAACTGGTCCGTCCAGTTAAAAGTATTTTTTTGGTCCCAAGATTTGTGGAATCTGGTGGAGAGCGACTACACCAAAGTTGTCGATTCAACATCATTTGAAGCATTGAAGAAGGAGGAGAAAGATCTACTGACAGAGACTTGCAAGAAGGACCAAAAGACATTGTATGCCATCTTTCAAGCTGTAGACGAGTTGGTATTTGAAAAAAAAATCGGCGGTGGAGACGGCGAACGCGGCGTGGGATCTTTTTGCAAAAATCCTATAAAGGCGACGATCGGGTCAAGCGAGTGTAGCTACAAACGTTGAGAGGAGATTTCGAGTCTCTACAAATGAGGGACTCGGAATCAATCTCGGCATTCTTTGATCGAGTGCAATCCATAGTTAACCAATTAAAGGTTAACGGTGAAAAAACTGAAGATCAAAGGATTATGGAAAAGATCATGCGATCTTTGACCACGAAATTTGACTATGTTGTCGCCGCAATTGAAGAAGGGCAAGACACATCAACCATGTTGATAGAACGGTTGATGGGTTCATTATGCTCCTACGAGCAAAGGATGAACCAGAAGGCCTACAACTCTAACATGGAGCATGCGTTGCAAAGCAGATTTATTCAGACAAATCGTGGTGGCAATCAAGGCAGTCGAGGCTGAGGAAGAAATAATATCACTAGTAAATATAAAGTCGGTGATATTAATAATTCCGGAGGTCGCGGTGGTTATACCGGAGCACGTGACAAGTCCAAAGTCAAGTGCTATCGATGTCAACAGTTCGAGCAGTACAGACTTGAATGTCGAACTCAAATGCCGAACGAGCAGGCATAGCCTGTAAATACAGTTGAAGTTGAAGAAAACATGGTTCTGGCGTGCAAAGATGTTGAACCAGATTGCGAGCGTACAAATATCTGGTTTCTTGATACTGGGTTCAGTAATCACATGTGTGGAAGAAAGCAGTTTTTCTCATGCTTGGACGAATCTGTACGTGGTGAAGTTCATTTTGGAAATCGATCCAAAATTCCGGTGATGGACGAAGGTGATATAAAAATCCAGTCTAAGAATGGTACTGACATCACCATTACAAACGTATTCTGTGCCGACGTTGTTCTAGAATTTGTTGAGTATGGGTCAACTTTCAGAGAAAGGGAACGATATTCATATCCTAAATGGTGTGTGCACCATCAAAACCAAAGGCAGGCGTATGATGGCAAAGGTGCAGATGACAAAAAATCGAATGTTCCCGTTGAATCTTCACACGAGAATCGAGATGAACTTACAAGTGATGGAGAAAGATAGCAATTAGCTATGGCATCTTCAGTTTGGTCATCTAAATTTCCGAGGATTGAGGCTCTTGGTGCAGAAAGATATGGTAGGGGGCTACCTCTTATCGACGCTCCAGATCGGCCGTGTGAAGGATGTCTTTCTCGGAAAAAATCGCCGAGATTCTTTTCGGTCGAAAAATCACGGAGAGCCAAACAACTGCTGGAGTTGGTTCGCACAGACATATGTGGACCAATTGAGGAAGAATCTCTCCGACACAAGAAGTAAATGCTACTTTTCGTAGATGATTTTACGAGAAAAAGTTGGGTTTATTTTCTAAAAGAAAAATCAGAGGCGTTTGAAAATTTTTAAGAGTTTAAAGCCTCTGTTGAAAAACAAAGTGGCTTTACTCTAAAGATATTGAGATCAGATAGTGGTGGGGAATTTACCTCTAACGAATTCAACAAATACTGCAAAACTCAAGGGATTCAACTCCAGCTAATTGCCAGTTATACACCTCAGCAGAACGGTATAGCTGAGAGGAAGTATGTTGAAAGCCAAAAGTATGCCAAAACATTTTTGGGCAGAAGCCGTTGCCTGTGCTATTTATCTGTTAAACAGGTGCCCAACGAAAAGTGTTATTGGGAAAACTTCGCAGGAAGCATGAAGCGGTAACAAACCAGATGTTTCGTTCTTGTGAGTATTTGGGTGTGTTGCATATCCCCATATACCAGATGAACGATGGAAAAAGCTAGATGACAAAAGTCAGAAGTTCATTTTCATCGGCTACAACAATGTAACTAAGGGGTATAAGTTGTATAACCCGGTGACAGGGGCAGTGATTGTGAGCAGAGATGTCCAGTTTGTAGAAGATGAAGCCTGGGCATGGAACCAGAAGGATGACAACCAGAAAGATGTCATCATCGAAAATGAACCGTGCCAGGAGGACACAGAACCGTGGGAGGTCACAGACAGATCTTTACCCAATAGTTCATCCCCTTTACAAAGTTCTCAATCACAGGCAGCAGTTCCGGAGCCTACGAAACGACCAAAGCAAACGTGGGTGATTCCGTCTCGCTTATAAGACTATGTGATCACTTTAGACAACGACACTGATAAAGATATTACTGATGAAACTTTTTGTCTATTCGCCGATTGTGACCCATTTTTCTATAAAGATGCAGCAAAGATGCACGATGGGTTCAGGCTATGGAATAAGAGATTCATGCAATAGAAAAAAATGCCACATGGGAGTTGACTTCTTTACCATCTAGAAAGAAGTCAATCGATGTCAAGTGGGTGTACAAGACGAAGTACAGACCCGAAGGTCAAGTCAACCGATTCAAGGCAAGGCTGGTGGTCAAAGGCTATAGACAGAAGGCAGGGATTGACTACTTTGAGGTATTCACACCTGTTACCAGAATGGATACCATCCGGATGATCGTAGCACTTGCAGCTCAAAATCGGTGGAAAAACCAACAGATGGATGTCAAATCTGCATTTCTAAATGGCGTGCTTGAAGATGAGGTTCATGTTAAACAACCAGAAGGTTATGTCAAGAGAGGCCATGCGAATCAAGTGTACAGGTTGAAGAAGGCATTGTACGGACTGAAACAAGTACCATGTGCCTGGTACATGCGAATCGACACATACATGCTGGAAGATGAGTTCCAGAAATGTCCTTATGAGCACACGTTATATATCAAGTCAAAAGCCAACGGTGATATGATGATTGTATGTCTTTATGACTTAATATTCACAGGAAATTGCAAGACAATGTTTGCAGAATTCAGGGAGGTGATGACCCGTCAATTTGAAATGACAGATATGGGATTGATGTCCTATTTCTTGGGCATCGAAGTGCAACAGACAAATGATGGCATATTTATTTCTCAGAAAAAGTATGCCAATGATATCTTGAAGAAATTCAAGATGGACTTCGCGAAGCCAATCCGGACTCCAGTTGCAGAACGTTTGGAGATGAAGAAAGAAGGAAGCGGAGAACTGGTAAACCCCACTTATTTTAAAAGCATTGTTGGTAGTCTGCGATATTTGACTTTCACTAGACCAGATATTGTTTATGGAGTAGGGCTTATCAGTTGATTCATGGAGACACCACAACAATCGCATCTATAAGCGGCAACGTGGATCTTGCGGTACGTCGGTAGTACTCGAGATCATGGAATTTTTTATACATGTTCTGACGATTTTAGTCTAGTAGGTTATACAGACAGTGATTGGGGTGATATTGAGACTCGTAAAAGCACTTCCGGGTATGTTTTCTATCTGGGAGCAGGAGTGTTTTCTTGGTCATCAAAGAAGTAACAGGTTGTTGCCCCGTCAACAGCAGAAGCAGAATACATGGCAGCAACTTCAGCGGCATGTCAAGCAGTATGGCTGTGTCGCATACTGGATGAGTTGAGGTACAAACATGGAGGCCCTAAAAAATCATGTGTGATAATAAATCTGCAATCGCACTTGCCAAGAATCCAGTTTTTCATGGCAGGAGCAAGCATATTGGGGTTAAATATCATTACATTCGAGATTTGGTCAAAGATGGGGAAATTGAGATTGAATTTTGCAGATCTGAAGATCGAGTGGCAAATATTTTGACAAAACCGCTGCAGGCGAATTCCTTTGAGAAATTGAAGATGATGCTCGGTGTTGTTGATTTTAAAAATCGATTTAAGGGAGGCTGTTGAAAATTAAATCGATATTTTAATGTTTGCGGACAAATCTTGAGATTGGTAGATCTTTGGCGGTTGGTCAAAAATTCGCCAAAGATATCAAGGCAATGTACCTTGAGAATGACATGCATTCTATATAATGCATGGTGTGTGAAATAAAAGATATACGAATCTTAACATCTCTCTCTACCTTAGCTTTCTCCTCATCCAGTAGAAGAAATACAATGGTGCAAATATCATTTTTCAAGACGAGAGTTATTTGAGTGGTTACTATAGAGTTTTTGGTTCCAACAAAGCTTAAAAGGAAGCAAAATCACAAACCTCTCTCCTATGTTTATGCATAACAAATAAGTAGATTACATGATAGTATGATACCAAGGCAAGCAATCTTCAATCCCCCTTTGCATGACGTCAAACACCAGCATAGATCTCAAGGGCATTCTCTTTAGCCAAGACATTCATATCTGAATAGATAAAAGTAAGGAAATCCATGAAGTTGAATGGCCTGAAGAGAAGTGGGTGTTCATTATCCACCAGCTCTTTAGGCACCTCTATGGTTCCCCCCTCTTTTGGTATGGAAAAAAGTCCATAAGAAAACCTCTCTTTCTCTTCAGACAGCATTACTCGATGTTTTACCGGATGAAGCCTTCCATTGCTCCATGCCTGAAACAAAATTACCATGTCCGTCAATCAGGAGCAAGATTTGACAACTATACTAGAAAATTAGTTGTTTTAGGCCCTGTTTGGATTGTAGGAATTTTATGGAAAAGTTTGGAAATGAATTTTTTGAAAATAAAAATTCTTACTTTTTCTGCATATGAAAAAATATAACTTGAGCCAACCCTATTCAATTTTTATTTAGAGCGACCTTCAATTTATGGTGATATCCCTCTAAATTAAGCATACCCATATCATTTCCCTTTCAATAGTGTGAAGATCCCCGAGAAATTTTTTTCCATCGAAAATGTTTTTCTTGCAATTCAAACAGGGCAGGGAATGATTTTTGCTAGAAAAGTTGCCTTATTTCCCAGTTAGGAGGTTTCCTAATTATAAATAAGTTTCCTAATTGGAGTTGGAAACCAAAACATGAATGCATTTTTTATTTTTTTTATTTTTTTGCAAAAGCAGCCTTCCACTTTGCTCTATTTGCAAAAAGGGTCTTCTGGTTTGAAATTTGCAAATAGAGTCATCACGTTAGAGTGAATTTTGCATAGCACGTCACGCCAACAACTTGTGACCCATATACCCATGGTAGATTTTTTTTGACTCAATTGAAAAAGGCCAAAACTTCCTTATACGTGAAAAAGGGCAAAAAATATTACCTTGCAAAAAAACTAACATAGCGGCAGTAATAATTTTATAATCAAGGGTGTGGTAATATCATTTCTAGATATACTAGTGTTCTAACGCATGGGTGTAAAAAAAATGGGCCTACCCCATCAAACACATGTGGATGGGTAAAATTGTGGGCCCCACTCTACACATGGGCTCGGACACAGTATAATCCATAATGTCTCCTTTTACTCGCAAACAACCAAAATCGTGGGTGGCAAGAGTGGGCGTGAGTAAGAGAGAATGCGATCGAGAGTTTTTTCTTGGGTTTCTCTAGATTTTTACTCTTAGGTTTTCTAAGGTTTTCCTTTTGTACGGTCTTAGATGAGAGGACAAGGAAAAAGTTGCAGGTTTGTGGGTCTGGGGGAATCCATTGTAATATTTGCAAATTGTTTCTCATAGTGGATGATCATATTCTCGCCCGGATGATGGTATCTTAGCCGAATCATGTAAAATCCCTGTGTACATCTTGTAATTTGTTTCTTAATACTTTTCTTCGATCAGATCGATTTTACCTGGCGGATTTTCTTAACACATTTGTATCTGATAGTCCTTGGAGTTGGAATCATGAGCAAGTGTCAAAAAACTCAAAGAACTCAAGAACTTCATCAAGGTAAAATGATTTGAGTTGGTGAGTTAACTCGGGTGAGTCAAAAGGAGTTTTTAATTGACAAGGTAGAGCAGAATTTCAGACTCGAACGAGAACTCGACCAAGGTAGAAAGAGTCGACCAAGGTAAAACGAGTTGACTCGGGCGAGCAAATTATTGACCTGCGGAGTCTAACAATGCCGACAAGTTTTCAAAACCTTAGTATGCAATCACCCCTTCTACCTCTCAAAAACATGTTTGGCGTACCATGGAAATCAAAGTAATTATCTAATCGTTACTGGGTCATGGGGTCAATAGCCGAGTTTGAATGTGGGTCCAAAATGAGGGTACTTGCTTCTAGCAAGATGTGGGCCCATTATTTGACCATAGTTCAGCGTGATATGACATGGAACGTTTGAGGCGTTCTAATGTATATATGGTCTTCTCCTTACCCTTCTCTACAACTACCTCTTCTGTGGACCCATTCCGTAAATAACATTATTGAAAAATAATTTGATTTGGTAAAAGAATGGAGAATTTATATGGTATGTGGCCATAAAGTCCTGTATTTTTCAAAAAAGTACTGTACGGCCCACTTCATAGAATGATCTATACCGTTCATTTGTTGGGCCACGGAGTAAATAGAATGTGCCCCAAAACTCATTTCCATCGGATGATCATAACACTCTGATCTGGAGAGGGTCTGTGCATTATAGAAACCTCTATAGATCGGAAGGTTAGGATCATCCGATGGAAATGAGTTTTTTTGGGCACAAACTATTTATGTTGTGGCCCAGCAAATAAATTAAACGGTTTGGATCATCCTATGAAGCGGGCCATACCTGGACTATACAGCTACTCACCATATAAAAACTCAAAGAAACGATGATATGAAGGCAAAAGTAACATTTTATATGAGATTTTATAAGGTGGTCGTGCATGTATGTGCGTGTGCGCCTTACAGTGGGCCCACATAATCGGATGATCTAAACCACTCATTTGTTGGACACCATTGTAGGCAGTCTATGCCCCAAAAATCTTCTCCAGAGGATAATCCAAACACAAAATATATTGGAGGCCAGGGTTAGGATTATCTTCCGGAAAAGATTTTTGGGGCACGACCTATGTATGATAGGTTGGGAACCAACAAATGACTGGTTTCAATCATCGATCCAGTTAGGTGGGTTCAGTGCACTTTTTCTATGGGGAATTGTTTAGAGGCGTTTTGTGATCCAAGCTGGCAAAAAATGACGCCCAAACTTCTACTTCACTCTTTTGAAAAGAAGGGTGATCCTACTACTATGTTCCGTTCCTAATTGGCCATATCGCACTATCTGATGACTACTTGTAAGTAAAGCATATACACCATAAGATTAAGAGGTGCATATCATCCAACCTGACTTGGCATAGTTGTTTAAGAAATGGGGGCAAACATATCATTTCCCTATTTAGCATCTTTTTTTGTAAAATTTGGGTTAGGGCGATCCTCTAATCTTTTAGTAACACTAGAGAAAGTGTCAACATGTGATACATACCTTATGACTATTCTATCCGTGAGATGTTTGAGATTGTGGGTCATCTATGGTTGTACCCACACTCCCTTGGTTTTATAAAGACACTCCACACACTATTACACACTTCTTTGATTAGCTGTTGATAGCCTTACCTTGGAATTGTAACAGCTTTTAGAGAAGTGTACAATGAAGAGAAGAGCGTTATTGATAAAACAAGGGAGTGCGGATGACCAAAATACACTTCATTTGTTCAATGTGAGTCACCAAATCGAGTGGAAAAAGGCAACGTACCTTGAATGATTCGCCCACGATGACTATTAAAGAGCCTCGGGAAGAAGGCACATGGATCCAGTCACCATCCTTGGATTGCACTTCAAGCCCTTGCACTTCGTCTAGACATAATATGGTAATGAAGTTTTTATCAGTATGAGCGACAAGTCCAATGGCAGATTCATTGCCAACAGGAGGGTTATATTTCATCACACGAAATATAGAGCTAGTGTCTCCTACGTGCGAATCGTAGCATTTCCCGGCACCGAAACTATCGAAGATCATCTTCCTGATCATTAGATCCAATTCTAACACCTTGCTACTCATGGAATTCAGAGTTTGGCTAGCCAAAAAAACAAAAAAACAAAAAACAATGTGAATCATAATCTTGGCAGTAATCAATTAATGAAAACAAGTAATTAGGTAAAATGCGTCATGATATGAAAATAAGGAAAATAAGAAAATGAAGAGTTGATTGCATTGCTAGCTGTTTTCTATAGACCCAAACCCCAATTGTGGTAAATAAAAAGAATTATTATGCTGGCGGTCATTGTAAAAATCATCATCACCGACTACTTAGTTGCTATCATTTATTAGCTACTTAGGTGTTGAGGAAGACCGTATCAAAGTCTTGGAAGCACCAACAACCACCTACAGCCGTAGAGTCCCCGGTGTGCTCTTTTGAGAGTCTAAAGATTTCCACCATACCCATCTGGGTCAGAATCTCAAGTCTTCACCTAAGATATTGGACCACAAAGGGGCTGGGAAAAATAGCCAGTTGTATTGGACGCCCCCGTACGTATTCATGGACACACAAATTGCTGAGGCTCAAGGCTTAGCTACGCTCTCGTCTGCATGGAAGTATCAGTAGAAGATCCTTTGCCAAATTCAATTCGTATCCATTCCCTCACAGGGATGCACTCCCAAACTATTGAATATGATTGGAAACCACATGCCTGTATGCAGTGTAAAGACTTCAGCTACACTCCGGAAAAATGTCCCCAAAGCAAAAAATCCGATCATATCCCCAAACAGCAACCAAGGCAAGAATGGGTCCAGAAAAAGAAGACCACAAAGACATCAAAGGACAGACTTATAGATGACCATGAAGACACAAAAACTGAGAAATTGGATACGGAACATGGGAGCCATAAAAAAAGGGCAAACCAAAAACAGACTCCTAATCCCTCTACAAATTTATTTAGCTCCCCTCATCTTAGGTGATCTAACGGTTTATTTCAACCCAATCCAACGGTGAGATCTCACATATTCTAACAGAGTTTATTAAGGGTAGAAGGATTTTACCAGAACGAGGGGTTCCCATCTGGCCACATGAGCTCGGTGAATGCCCGAGCCTGGTCCAATCTCGGTGCATCCTCCACACCCAAGCTCTCATAAAGAGGAACAACGTCCGAGCCACCGACGTAGCCATAGTAAGGCTTAGGGCTGAAGTTCTTCTTCTTTGTCTCAACAGGAAGATCAAAGAGAAGCTTAATGGCACCAAACATGTCTTCACGTAGATGGCTCGGAATCTTATCGGAAGCCACTTGGAAACAGCCGAACCTCTCGCACGCGTCTCGAACCTCTTGGCACAATAAGGTCCACCCCTCTGTCCCTTGCTCTAGCGCTAGAGGGTCCTTGCAGAAATCAACAAATGGGATTTGGGTCTGATTTTCTGAACCCATTCTCATCCACTATAGAACAATGACAATGGATTTCAAAAACCTCTTGCCCTATATATATATATACATCTATTCAAACTCTTGTCACCTTTAATTTGTCTTTTCCTGAAAATGTCTTTATTTTTAGGAAAAGTCAAACAACTGGGGTGGGGATATAAATATTGTATGATCAGCAAAAGACAAACCAAATGGGGTGGGAATATCATTTTGGATATATTGAGTAGCCGGCCGGCCGGCTAGCGGCTATAGGGTTGTGATTCCTTGGGCCACTTCATTTTTGACAAGTATATAAGAGTTTTTATATGTATATAAAGGAATATGATATTTTCACGCCCCCCGCATGTAATGCACGCCGTGATTTGACATAAAGTTGCCCAACTTTATGTCAAATCAGGTTATCAGGGAGCGTGCATGTAGTGTGGGGGGGGTGGGAATATCATCACCCGAGTATAAAACGGCAGAAATCCATGTCAACCTATATCTCTTTCTTGGCATTTCTTATTCATATGTGCACTTGACCATGTGGCATTTATGTAGGTCCTGCTAGAGTAGTTCTAAAACAATTTGTCATTAATGCATTTTGCTAAAAATAACTATATTCTTAGGTGGAGGGTTGAAGACACAGAAATACTAAATATTTTTATTGTTTTCAAATGTTACATATTGGGATTGAGGGTTGTAATGGCCAGCTGTGAATGAAAGCTACTTGTTTTATAAAACTCTTAGCTGTAAGGAAGATGGGAACCCGTTTCCTTTTAAAAAGGGATCTGTGACACGTGTACAATAAGACAAGAAAGAGTCATATTTTATGGGGCTGACTTTGACTTCTACAAATTTACCAAAATATTGCAAAATGATAATTAAATTTTCAAATAATGGCCTGCCATTTGTGGTGGCCAGATGCAACTAGGAGTGGCAAAATTCGCTGGAACTGAACCGAAACCGAGCCGAAACCGAACCGAAAATTCGGTTTCAGTTTGGTTAAACCAAACTGTTCTAATTTTGGTTCGGCTTCGGTTCGGTAGAACCAACCCAATTCAAATTTCGGTTCGGTAGAGCCAAACCGATGATAAGTTAGGTTTCGGTTTGGTTCGGTCTGGACAATGATAAATGTGCCCCTTTTCATAGGAAAATGATAAATGCACACCTTTTCATCGGTTCGGTTTGGGGGTTTGGTTTGGCTTCAATTCGGTTTGTACATATATATATATGTTCTGTTCAGTTCGGTTTGGGGGTCAAACCGAACCGAAACCAAACCGTTGCCACCCTAGATGCAACCAATGATGGTGGCAATTTTTTTTGAATAGTCAACCCTCTAACAAAGTTATTTTCATCATTCTTGACATTATTTTATGGGAAATGATATGAGCACAGCCATGTTTTGATAATTTCACTAACTCATCTTGTCCTTTATTATTTAAAGAGCCATCAACAGTTACTACTGTTTCCAAAAAGATCTCACAAGTCAATTAAAAAAGAAAAGAAATGGCTGGGCTTGTGCAATTATTAAAACATGAAAGTGCCAATATCAGTAGAAATTAGATGATGAATGGGCCTATAAACACGTACTCATCATCCCATCATTGATATTTGATCCAACAACAGCTCACTTTTAAGAAGTTGTTGTTGGATCAAATTATATCAAGGGTGGTACCTCCAACAACAGCTCATCATTGATATTTGGCCATACAACATATAATTTCTCCCAGTATCCGTAGCCATTTTATGCACCAAAATATAGTTCCGTTTTAGTTTAGGATTTTTAAAATTTTTTATTTTCATGATTTTTTAAACTTTTGATTATATTTTATTCTCTATTTTTTGTTTTTAAGCAACACAAAGGTTTTTATTAATTTTAAATAGAAACTAGTTGATGGCAAAAAGATAAGTGGATGAGGAAAGTAGTCTAAACCCTAATTTTAATATGGGATTTGCTAGCACATCGCAGAAGGCATTTCGCGGATGGCCTGTTGTATGTGAGAGCAGCCACACCGGCTCACTTTTCATGATGTAGCTGCTCTCACATGAAACAGGCCATCTTCGAAATGCCTTCTGTGATAGACGCCAGCAATATTAATTTTAATCGACTCTCAATCTTATACAACTTTTTAAATATTCTAAGTTTTTAGAGTTCATATATGTAGATTTTTTATTTTTTTTTTAATTACAAGATAAAGTCTCCAAAATTACACATAAAAGATGTAGAAAGTCCACAATCATATACAAAGACTATGGAGAAAGTTACAATCCGTAATTAATAAAACCAGAATAATAAAATATGTGGGCTTTTCCAAAGAAGCTTGTGGTTTAATAATGTATTGAACTGTCGCACTCACCGAACGTCGACAACATAATTAAGAGTTTAATGGTTAGGTTTTCTCAACAAATGACAAAAGTAGCTGGACCATGACGAATAATAGGTACCCATGACCTAGGCAGAGTTAGTGAGCCGTGTAATAAATGACCATTTTGCATGGTTCGTGGACCACTTCAGCGAGGCGCTGGGACCGGGCCTAGACGCTTGTCCAATTTTGGGTAACGGTCGATTGGTCGTAAGTCGTAACGGTAGGTATAATAAAGGGGAGAATTTAGGCTAATTCTTTTCTAATATTTTTTTAATATTCTTTAGATTAGTTAGTAAGTGTTATCAATTTGGGACCATTTTTAAGAGGGATGAAGTGATATTTATGTGCTTGGAGAGATATTGGAGTTTAATGCGAGGCATACCCTCAATTGGTCAAGTGCAAGGATATTTTGGTCTTTTGGGTGAGTGAATCTAAGCCTTTAGATCAGTCTTGAATGAGTCCGATTCATGTTCTCACTTTGGGCTTATGGCTTAAGGAGGATACAAAGGGATGATGTATGGACAGGGCCCATTGGATAATTTTGGGGTGTATATATCCACCCATAGGCCCCAGAGGTACTTAGATGTTAAGCATGCCCTCCTCAGTTATTTTCTGCTTGTCTCTTTGCCACTTGAAGACTGTCATGCCCCGAACCGAACCACACAACCACGTGTGACAACACCACATACCTGTAGCCAACCGCTCACAGATATGCAAGGCAAAGTATGTTAAAGTATAAAGGATAAAATAACGCCTTTCTCTAACAGCTTAAGCTATTGGAGAAGTTGGTAAGTTATCATGGTATCATAGCCAAAGGTCTCCAGTTCAAACCTCCCGGATAACAAAAATTCACATGTGATGGTCAGCTCAAAGTGGGACCACATGTGCCACGTGTTTGCCAAGTGGGCCACACATGTGGGGGAGTGTTAAAGTATAAAAGATAAAATAACGCCTTTCTCCAACAGCTTAAGCTAAGCTATTGGAGAAGTTGGTAAGTTATCAAAGTACACCAGAATAATCCGAATGGTAGAAATACTTTATTTTATTCCATTAGCTACTAGTTTGCTAACAAACCAGCTGAAAACCAAAAGGACAAATACTAGTAATGTTCTCACAAACCCAACCCAAATAAAGTAACCAATTATTACAGAGTTCTCAAAGTACTCACGAAAAGATAATAATGGAAATAAAACTAATCCAATGATATCAACGGTGCTCAATCTCTGAGCTCACAGTTACGATCTCAGTTAACTCTCAGGATCTGCAAGATATTATCAACAGTTAGCTAACAGCCTTGTACGTTAATATGAGGATCCATGACGGATCCGGGCATGCCATAAGACAACAAGAGGGTCACGAGATAACAGCAATCAATGAGCGTAATGATAAGGTAATCACGAAGGAATACCAACAATATAAGTATCCAATGCCAACAAGACCTTTGCTTCCTCGAACTGAGTGATGCAAGCACGAAATAATAATTACATGACTCCACCTGGGTACCCAAGCCACAGACTCATAGTACTTAGTATTCAATACATAGGGTCCACTGCACAAGCCACGAAAGCCCAACCAAAGCGACCCGCGTGTCAGGTATACTGCACAACCCACGAAGGCCCAACCAAAGCAACCTGTGAATACTACAATCTACTACAGGGAATACCACACAAGCCACGAGAGGCCGACTAAAGCATCTCACATATTGGAACATCTAATCATTCCAGTATACCGCACAAGCCATGAGAGCCCGACCAAAGTATACTAAGTGTGAAGTACACATTGTAATACTACCCATGCACCACCCAGCATGATAAAAAAATAAAAATAAAAATCCACGAGCACAAGCAAATAACAAAATATGCATTGAGCGTAGTGACGTACCAAGTCAGAACCAAAGGCATACACCAATATGGATTTCTTACAACAGAACATCAGAAGGGTATGTTGGCATGCCAAGTCCTAAATTATGAAGCTTAGGATGCAACCATCAACATGCAATCACATTTCCAAGTACCATAACAATGGGGATATCAACCAAGAAGTATAACACAAGACATATCCAACCCGAACACTATTAGAAACAATACAGGGTCCTTTTCTAAGGTACAATCCAACATAAAACGTACATCAAGATGTGCTCCTCAACTTTCTGGGTCTCCCAATCGCTCCCCTAAACATCACAAATCATCTTTTGTTTAGGAATCACGAAGCACAAAGCATTAACTAGCCCGAGAAATAACATGACAGACACAGTCCACTAAAATGGACGTAACTTTTCAACCACTCCTCCAAATTTCTTGTATTTATACTTGCTGGAAAGATATTAAAAGTTATATAACTTTCTAGCTTACCATTTTTCAAGATTCTTCCATCTAATATCCGAAAAACTGACTTGAAAAACGGTCAGCAGTATTATGACGGGAATGCACCCTCATCACGCTCCCCGTCCTCCGATCCGACCTTGGTTGGGTTCGATGGGTTCCTCATGTGAAAGGGAGTTCATCCAACATAATCCGATCTTCGGAAACCTATCAAGCGATGATCGGAGTGGATATATGGTTTAAATGGAACAAATCTTTATATTTCTTCCCCAAGTCATGAAAACAGCCACTCTCGGATTCCATGGGATTTCTTCAACGTGAGAAACCCTATGGACGATCTATAGATAGAACAAATTAGGCAGAGAAGTACGAAGAAAAATCAGTCGTTGCGTAGAAAATCCCTATTCCCATCATTCAAATGACAAATCTACACAAATTAGAGTGAGTTCTTACCTTGATCTTGAATTTCGGTCAACAAACTTGATCTCCCTTGGTCCTCCGCAAGATTTCTCCTCTCTCCCACGGCCGTTCCTCTTTGGTTTGGCAAAAGTTCTGTAGGATTTGTCACAAATTAGTATTTATACTTTCTCAAGAAAAGCCCTAACTTCTAATTAGGGCAGGGACGAAAATGCCCTTCCTCAATAAGGAGGTAACAAATCTTTTAGAGGGGTGTTTTGGACAATTGGGGTATTACAAAGACCCAGTGGGCCTCATTTATTTTATTAATTTTTGTTGCATTTTTTTTAGCGTGATGATATTTTCAGCCCCCTGCAGTACGCATTTGCGCCCCTTTTAATGTGATTTGACGTCGAAAAGAGTTAAAGTTGCCCACTGTTTACATTAAGGGAGGGGGGGGGGGGGGGGGGCGAATGCGTACTGCAGGATGGGTGAAATTATCATCTCCCTTCTTTTATTCTGTAAACTAATGTTAGTCATGTAGGCAAAATGTAGGGCTGACAATTAAACTCGAAAAAAGGGGGATCCGCCCCGCCCTGAACGAGGTGGGGATTCGCCGATTTAAGAGGGGGACTGGGTTTGAAAAAATTCTCCGAAGTGGGACAAGGCAGGGATGGAGATTGCTCTTGCTTCGCCCGCCCTGTCAACAAAATTAAATTTTCCGCTATTAAATTTGGGTTTGTCGCTTTTAATTTGGGGTTTGTCAAAGCTTTTTGGGAACTGTAATAACCTTTTGACAGCCCTTTAAACACTAAAAGACAAGAAGCTCCGCAGAAATATCAAAACAATTTATCATTTTCCTTTTATAAAATATAAAATATCAACATCTGCTATAAAATATTATATATTTATATATTTATACTTATTTTGTAGAATGTTTTATTTCCCACCAATCATACGCACTCCCCCTAACTATGCAACATGTATTCTCTGGCATAAGACCCACATCCCATTCTATTATAAGCCCTTGTTACTTTCAAAGTTACCTCATAATTAAGTTTTAAAACTTAATTAATTAATTCTATTATCAGTGTAGTTTAATCTTGTATTTCTCTCTTATTGCTTCTATATATAATGGTAATTTATGGGTTTTTTCCTTTCAAATCTTCTTCTTATAATTCTTGCTTACTGCTTCTTTAATGCTAATTTTTTGCTCTCTCTCTCTCTCTCTCTCTCTGTCTCTCATTTTCATCTTTTATTCTCATTTTCATCTTTTATTCAATACTTCCTTGTCTTGGATATTTCGCACTGCTATTAAAAGGAAATTGTTCTTAAATGAAAATGGCATGGGTTGGAAACACAGAGGCAATCTAATTGAGATGAGCTCATCTCAATGTGCAATTGTGCATGAGAAAATTTTCAACAGCTGCTTTCCAAACACAATGATGATGTCAGCACTTTCCCACGGACTCCTATTTCGTAGGGCCCATGCCTATCTTGAAGTAAAATCGGGTCGGTTTCTCGTCTAATGAATCCCCGAGAATTATTGGCCGCAGGTACATGTGGGGCCTACTCATTTAGTGATGGATGGGCTATGGAGCAAAATCCACTACTATTAGAAGATTCTATCTCACTAATTTGTGGTTGTTAAACGGCAAGATTTAAAAAAGAAAAAGAAAAAAAAGGAAGGCCTCAATTCATGAAGAAAGCATGATAGTAGTGTAAGTCGATCGGGTCGAGTTGGGCCAGGTTAAGGCCAATCCTTTGCCTGATCCAAAGACCCAAAACCTCCACACTAACCCGCCCCAACCCGAGTTGGCTAGTTGCTTCAAGTAAAACCTAAACCAACCAGCCTTTGAGGGCACATTTAGCTACCATGAATTTTATTTTTATTTTTTTCAGGATAAATTGGTGTCTCCGAGTGGAGATGAGGTTGAAGTGGCTAAACATCAAGAGACAAGAAAACAAGAAACTAGCGTCTCTAAGTGATGATAAGTGGCTAAAAATCAGGAAACAAAAAACTCTACTCAAAATTGGCTTTACTTTTTCCTCACTTTTAACTACTTCTCAAGCTCATCTCAATTATGTCCACATTGTTTGGATGATCCAAAGCATTCATTTGATGGGCCCTGACATAAATAAGGTGTGCCCAAAAAATCAGCTCCATCGGATCATCCTAACCCTTCAATCTGTGGACGAACCGTCAACTAAGTGGGCCTACCTTATACAAATTGAAACTACAGGAGGTGTGGTTGTCACGTTTTAAACTATAGGGGTAGAAGTGGATGGGTCAGAAACTAGAGGGGGTGTAAATCTAATTTTCCTTATATATATTTTTTAATATATAACTAAAGATGACGTTTGAAAATCTGAATTCAACGCTACATGTTTGAGGGCATCTCCATTCTCCACATATACAGGCCGAGGCCAACTAGACCAAATGACCATTACCAACCATACACATACGCCATAGGAGGAGTCCATATATGGGATCGGACCCCAGCCTATGCAATATCATTTCCCTAAACAATAAAAATAAAGGGGTTTGCTAGGGACCATCGCAGAAGGCATTTAGTGGATGTGCCGTTGCATGTGAGAGCAGCCACCTCAGATAAATTAAATGAATAAGACAAAATCATAGCCTCTAAAATCGGTTGAGTCTCCGAGAGCAAAAAAAGACAAGAGTACAAGCACTAGAGCTCATGAAGGAGGAAGAAAAAAATTCTAGTTTGGCTCTTGCCACTCTTGCTCGAGAAAGATGATATGCATCTTCATTTGCCGACCTCCTAACATGATGATAGAAAACTCTATGACCCTCAACTCAGTCTACTATCTCATCAAAGATCTCAAAAAATCTTCACGGGGGAGTAGATTGCCCTTCCAACCACCTAGAAAACTCTATGACCCTCAACTCGGTCTACTATCTCATCAAAGATCTCAAAAACTCTTCACGGCGGAGTAGATCGCCCTTCCAACTACCTAATCACGTTTAAGGAGTCTTCTTCCAATATGAGATTGTGCATATCTCTATCTTACGTCAGTCTTAGGCCTTGAAGGATAGCTTCCACTTCCGCTTCATTTGAATCTTTAATTCTTATTGGCCTGAGAAAGCCGGCCACTTTGTAACATTATTCTCATCTCTTAGAAGGCCTCCTATACCTGAGGGTCATGGGTTGCCCAAACTGGATCCATCAAAATTTAGCTTCAACCACTCAGATTGGGGTGAGGGAGGGGTCAGAGGTCGAATAAAGAGAGAAATCGGGAAGGATTTTCGCCCATGAGATCACTAAAGAGATAATCCTATAGAAGGAGAAGGAAGCACTCTTGACCACATTCTTATAAGTAGTTAAGTACAGGCATTTCCAGATGGATGCTCTCAACAAAGTGCATTTATTATTTCTTTAGGCCATGTTTGGCTGTCATTGATTTTTTTTCATGGTAAATCGGTGTTTCCAAGTGGTGAGAGAGGAGTAGGGAAGCGGGAGAAGAAGAGAGACTTGAGAGGGCACGATTGAGATGAGCGTGAGAAGTGCTAAAAATCAGGCAAAAGTCTATCCTAGTTTGAGTAGAGTTTTTTGTTTTCTGATTTTTAGCCACTTCACCTCATCTCCAATTGGAGCAACCAATTTATCATGAAAAAAAAAATTCATAATAGCCAAACGTGCTCTTAAGATGACAATTTTTCTGAGTCATTTTTATACACGACCTTATAAATGCACTTTGTTGACATTGACCATTGGGAGCGCCCTTGTAGCTGGTTTTTGCAATGATGCCCTTCAGTTTATCATCCCTCTTCAAGAGATTATTTAAATTCAGTATTACAACCTCCAAAAATGAGGATTTAAGCTGTTTCCTAAGGGTGTAAATGGATATTTGAACATTCGATTACTAGGGCTGCAACTCGAGCCGGGTAAAACCCGACCCGCATCGACCCGACCCGAAAATAGCCTGGGTCGGGTTCAGGTTTCATGGGTTTCGGGTCGAGCCGGGTTCAGCATTCAAAAGCCCGCATGAATCTCGGGTCGAGCCGGGTTTGAAGGGGCCCGACCCGACCCGACCCGAGTTACATAAGTTATAGTATGTACATTTTTTTCTATTGTTAGTTAAAAGTTAAAGGGATAATTACATTTACACCCCCTCTAGTTTCTGACACATCCACTTCCACTCCTATAGTTTAAAACGTGACAAATACACCCTTGTAGTTTCAATTTGTTTAAGGTAGGCCCCCTCAGCTGAAGGTTCGTCCATAGATTGAAGGGTTAGGATGATCCGATGGAGCTGATTTTTTTGGCACACCCTAACTATGTCAGGACCCATCAAATGAACGCTTTGGATCATCCAAACAATGTGGGCCCACATTATTTGGATGATTTTTTGGTAGTGTTTGGATTCAGGTAGGGGCCCACATTATTTGGATGATCCAAAGCGTTCATTTGATGGGTCCTGACATAGATAGGGGTGTGCCCAAAAAATCAGCTCCATCGGATCATCCTAACCCTTCAATCTATGGATGAACCTTCAGCTGAGGGGGCAAACATTAAACAAATTGAAACTACAGGGGTGTATTTGTCACGTTTTAAACTATAGGGGTGGAAGTGGATGTGTCAGAAACTAGAGAGGGTGTAAATGTAATTATCCCAAAGTTAAAAGTGAAAATCCACGCACCCACTATTACTGTATGTGAGTGTAATTTCTGCTTCTATGAGTTGAGTTGATTCCAGTGTTTGATTCAGCATTGTTTGATTGTAATTACAACATTGTTTGATTACAACATTGTTTGATTCAAGTGTGATGTGAGTGTAATTACATCATTGTTTGATTCAAGTGTAATGTGAGTGTAATTTCTGCTTCTATGAGTTGAGTTGCCTTGCCAAACAAGAATTTTCCTTAAAAAATTGCGTCAACGTGAAAAAACCCGACCCGACCCGAACCGACCCGAGATTTATCATGGGTAGGGCCAAGTTTGGGAATCGTGGGTTTTCCGAAAAAAAAACCCGACCCGACCCGACCCGAGATATTTCTCGGGTAGGGTTGGGTTCTCCAAAACCCGACCCGCCCGACCCGAGTTGCAGCCCTATCGATTACCGTCCGCATCTGAATCCGTTTAAAGCAAATATTATCCGAATCCGTTTCAAGCGGATATTATCCGAATCCGTTTATGAGATATCCGGCTCTTAGCGAACGCGAATCTGGTAAGTGGTATATCCGATCCGTTTAACATCCGAATCCGAGAAGTACATCCTTTTTATTTAATATTACTAATATCATTAATATTTATTTTTATTAATGACACATTATCTTTTGTTTCCAAAGAAAAGAGAATTTTCTTTTTAGAAAAACAAAAACAGTTTTGGGTGGGAAATGGAGTAATCTCATTTTAAGGGCATTCTTAGAGTTTGACATGGCTTCTTTATAAAGCAACACATGTGGGTTGTAGGATGAAAGAGACAAATGGATGATCGTGATTGAAAGAAGATGGCATAGCTTCTAGAGAATTCTAAAGCAAAAAGGCCATATAAGTCATTGATGGTAAATGGACGGCCCGGGTCAATTTTCCAACTTAGGGTTATATAAAAAACCCAAAATGCAATTAAAAGATGAGACTTTTAAGGTTTGCAAGGAGAAACAAGAAAGAAGAGAAAGGAAGAGGCCGAGACACCATCTCTTGCATTTCTTGGTGCCCCCAACCCCCACCAAAATCCACCGCCACTCCTCTCCACCTTCTCACGAGTCATGGTCACCTCCATCACCGCAAGTCACTTCCTTCTCTAACCCAATCACCATCTCACCATCAGCACTCCCACTTCTCCTATTCAAAATAACCCAAACCCATTCCATCATATACAAAAAAAAAAAACACCCAAATAGCACTACCAACACCATCCATCCTCACCGCCTCTCTCTTTCTCTGCCTTTGTTTTAAAAGGAAGAATATGATCTCATATATTTTAGGGTTTGAGAGTTAATTTTGAGAAGAGAAGATAGAGGTCTGGTTTTAGGGTATGGAAAATTCATTCGAGAAGTACGAAAGAGAAGAAAGATAAAGTGCTGCAATAAAATGTTCAAATTTACATGATAAACGGATATGGATAGTATCCGAATTCGAACAATATCCGTCGGAATCGAATTCGGTAATAGATATTAAATATCCGTCGAATTCGAATCCGGGGAAATCGGATAGTGTACACTGTAATCGAATTCGGATATAGCCATATCCGCTCCGAATTCGATCCGTTTACACCACTACTGTTCCCCAAAAAAGCAAGTAGAACAACATTATAGCATTATATGATGAAAACTTGAACCCTTAAAACAATATTCTTAGTGTTTGTATTAACATCATATTTATTATCACATAAACAAACATCATAGATTGATTTGTAAACATGAAACAGAACACACAGGCAAATAGGAAGATCTGTACGCCGAGAAAAGAAAAGAAAATTATATTCCAGCATGTTCCTTTAGGGCAGTGAGGCCATCCTTACTAAAATCTGAGAAATAGTGGCGCTTGAATTCCAAGTATTGAAAAGGCTTGAAAACCTGTGGGTGTTCTTCATCCACAAGTTCTTCCGGGCACTTTATAATCCATCCGTCCTTCGGAACCATGAACAGCCCTACCGACAACCTCTCCTTGCTTTCGCTCATCATCACACGGTGACGAGGTGAATGGACTCTTCCATTGCTCCATGCCTGCAAAAAAAAAATGCAAAACCGAAACATCAAAATTGTTTGTTACAAGCATAGGTCTGGCACAGAATGGGCACATATGTGGCGTTTTGACCATGATCATGCAGATCGCCTCAAGGGGGATCCACCAAATCAATGATCTTGATCACACATGTATGTTATGTGGGACTCAATGTTGATCATTAAGATTATGTCTTGAAATTGATTGATCGGGTAGTGAACTCATAAATTTAAGTCCTCTCCCTTTGTTTCTACCTCATAAAAATACATATGGGTGCAATTGAGGCTCTAGAATTGACATCTGATTCCAATTTTGCCTAATTCTAGAGTTGGGTCCAAAAAATAATAATAATAACAGAATCAACGTGGAATAATTGACACCATGTGGAATTAAAAGGGGGAAAATGCCAGAATCTCTTTCCCACCCCAAGAGGAATCTGAATATGACGTTGATTCCGATTCCTAATTCCGGCAATCCAAGCGAAGCCACTAGAGTTTGCATAAATCAGGTGGGACCCCAAGCCAGCATGGAGGGCCACTGGGCTTGGCATCCCAGCCGTCCCGTCCTGATAGCGCTTATCTAGTATAAAATATGGGAGATGATAAATTCGCACCCGCTGTAGGACACCCTGCCACAATTCACGTTACAAGGGGTGCGAATTATTCTACGGCGGTTGCGAAATTATCATCTCCCTAAAATATATATAAATTGAGATATATGGAAATTAGAAAAACTTACCACAAATGAATCACCAGTGAAGACCATGAAGGAGTTGGGAGATGGTTTGATGAGGGCCCATTCCCCTTCTTCGGTAAAAACTTCCAACCCATCCACATCATTTTGGCACAAAATTGTGAAGAAATTTAAGTCCGTGTGAGTGCCAAGACCCACGGCCGGGTCAGACCCACTTGCAGGGTCGTAATGCATTATATGGAAAACGGTTCTCAAGGATTCTGTTTGAGAATCGAGGTACTTTTCCACCCCCAAACTCTCCAAAATTATCCCCCGAAGCATCCTTTCAAGGCCAATTAACTTCTGAACAAATGAGTAGATTTCTTCACTGCCAAAACATTAAAAGTAGTGAGATGCTTAGTGAACTACCTCTCTCTCTCCCTCTTCCATGCACCCTTTCTGATCCTCTCTACTCTATCCACTCGGCAAATTAATATTCTCGGGAAAAAATATTTCATGGTCCCCAGATATGGCCAAAAAATTATGCAATCTTAGCAAGAAAAAATACCCTTATTTTTTTTTTAATGGCAAAAAATACCCCTATTTTGTGAACTTCAGATCCTCTCTCCCCTTATTCGGGCCCCTCTAGCCCTCATTTTTTTTAGAATGACACCTCTGGGCCCACATTAATTAATTGAATCTGAATTTGACCAAGTTAATGTTAGAGCAATGATAGATGCAAGGGAGCCCTTGCATAAAGAGCGGCAGAAGGGCTCTTCATTGGATCCACGCCATTTTCAGTTACATTTTGAAATCGGTTGAAAAAGAAAAATCAGTTACATGTGATGATGTGGATCCAATCATGAGCCCTTTTGCCGCTCTTTATGCAAGGGCTCCCTTGTATCTATCATTCCTCTAATGTTAGATCTCTATATATAGTACAGAATTTATATATAGAAAAAATTTGCTAGGGACCAACGCAGAAGGCATTTCGCACACTGGCTGTTGCAGTAGAGAGCAGCCTATCAGACAAATTAAATGACTAAGACAAAGTCTGTTGAAAATTGTGCCTATGTGTATGCTCTCTCATGAAACAACCGGTCCACGAAATGCCTTCTGCAATGGTCCCTAGCAAATCCCTTTTTGAACTATGGTTTTATCATCATAGAACCCATGGTTTTTGTGCAACTGTTGTAGATGATGTATAAATGATTAAATAACGCCGTCCCAAACAGCTTCAGCTTTTGGAGTAATTGGTTGTTTTCACATGGTATCATAGCTATTGCCTCATGCGGCCAACCTTCAAAACAAGAGGGGCCACATGTGAGGGTGAGTGTTGAAGTGTAAATGATTAAATAATTAACACTGTCTCGAACAGCTTAAGCTTTAGGAGTATTTGGTTGTTTTTCACCTTTTAAAACTACGATCGTCAATAACTGGGGCCGAGTTTTTAATCCTTGAGCTCACCTAAAACTTGGGTTCCCTTCAGGCCACATGATGTTCGTAAATTTCTCAAAGCTTTCACGCACATCAGCATCCTTGATACGCACATTCTGGATCAAAGGGGCCGTTGGATACTTTCCCTTGCCCATGTATTGGGGGAAAGGCTGGTCAGGTGTAGATTCGCTCTTCACCGTGGCTTCGAGGCGGAGTGCAAAGAGATCTTTCACTAAACTGAAGAGTTTTTTACGATCGACGGTAGAAACCATAGGGAATACAACCTCAAAGCAACCAAATTGTTGTGTGGCGCTCAAAACCTGACCTCGGAGTCGTTCCCATGACTTCGTTCCGGCCTCCAACTCCTCCCCAGAGAAATCAATGGTGGGAAGTTTTGGAATTGTTTCACTCGGCATTCTCTCTTCTGCAGAGGATAAAGAGAAAACTAAGAAGCGTCTTTCTCTCTCCCTCTCTAGCCTTACAAAGCTTCTAGTTCTTGAGCACTGTCTCCACTATAATGCATTAACCATTGTTCACACACAATTATTTATAGGATTATATGATATTTCCACTCCGTTTCCTAACATTTCCACCCTATTCGTTTGTCTGTTTGTACAAATTTTTGTCCCTGACAGCCCACTCACTAGTGCCATTTATACCTATATAAGAATATGGTTTTAAAATTACTAAAGAAATATGATGCTTTGTCTTTTTAAATGGCCTTAATGCATTGTCCATGAGTAAAGTAACAGGGAGGGCCATCCGGGAGATTCCCATTACGATCATTCCATTGCACAAGGAGTTTTTTATTAACACCTTCTTGATGTCGGTGGTGGAGTCTTTTAGGACTCCTATATTAAGATGTAAACCAAGCATCCGATGAGCACTGGCAACGGGGAAACCGATTTGGAGAGGTTATCCTTATACGGAAAAAGGTGGTGCGTACATCTTTGGGGAAAAATAAGGGAACAAGAGAGGTTCATGTAAAGCTTCAAGAAAAGAGTGTATTCTTGGCACTTGTGGAGGACTTGAAGAAGATATTTGGATCTCTTGAAGAAGAAGGTGAAGCACATCCATCTAGGGAGCAAAGGCGCTTGGATCCTAGACGGCGTAGGGATTATTTCTTGTGTAATCAAGAAAAAGCTTTGGGCTTTTGTGATCCGGTGAGTGCTTCTTGTAACCCACTTATTTTCCACATAGTGAAATCTTTTGAAGTCTTCTCCTGTAGACGTAGCCACACACATCGTGTGGTGAACCACGTTAAACCTTAGTGTTCTTGTGTACTTTATTTTTTGTTTGTCTTGCACTTTTATTTATTTGTTCTTGCAAATTCACTTCGGCAACGCTGGGTATTGTTAACACGAAAATCCAAAAACACACTTCCGTGTTCGGATTGTTAACAGGTCACTGCGGAGGGCTGATTTTGAGACCCAATTTCGCAACAAGTGGTATCAGAGCTTTTGTTCTATAATGGAGGTGACAGTTTCTAGTGCAAAGTTTGAAGTGGAAAGATTTGACGGAAGAAATAGTTTTAATTTGTGACAAGTCAATGTTCGTAATTTGTTGGTTCAACAAGGATTACATAAATCACTGTTAGGGAAGGCTAAGAAACCTCCAGATATGTCAGATGGTGATTGGGATAACATGGATTTGAAGGCTATGAGCTCTATTCGCTTGTTGTTGGGAAACGATGTCAAATACTATGTTATGCATGAGAAATCTGCAGCGGATATATGGTTGAAACTTGAGAGTTTGTACATGACAAAGTCCCTCACAACCAGGTTGTATTTAAAACAACAATTATACACCTTGAAGATAAAGGAAGGGACTTAACTGATGGATCACTTGAAAGCCTATAATAAGATAATTTGTCAATTATCGAATATTGATGTGGAAATTGATGATAAAGACAAAGCCTTGATTTTGTTGACTTCTCTACCTCCATCTTATGAATGTTTGGTTATAACACTACTCTATGGTAAGGATACCATAGAATTAGAGGAGGTACTGCTAGTCTACTTTCTAATGAGATGAGAAAGAGGCCTACGGGTGGAAAGCAAGCAGAAGGTTTGGTTGCCAGAGGTAGACCACTAGAAAAAGAGAATGGGAATAATCGAGGCAGGTCTAGGTCAAAATCCAAAACAGGAAAAGGCAAGATAAAATATTTTCATTACCATAAAATTGGGCATATAAAGAAAGACTACCGAAAGCACAATTAAGATCTGGAAAAGAAGCGTGAAGAGGCTTCTGGACAGGCAAGTGTGGCAGATGAAAACTCAGATGAAGACTACGGCAAGGTGCTCACCGCATCATCAGGTATTGATCGTTATCATGACGCATGGATCTTTGATACAGGATGTTCTTTTCATATGTACCCACATAGGCATTGGTTCTCTACATATGAGCAATTGAATGGTGGCTCAGTTTTGATGGGGAATGCAACTCTTGCAAGACAATTGGGATGGGTACAGTGAATATAAAAATGTATGATGGAACCGTTAGAACCTTGACAGGAGTTAAACATGTTCCAGAGCTGAAGAAAAATTTGATTTCTTTGGGCGCTTTAAACACCAGTGGATGTCGATTTACTGGAGATGGTAGAACTCTGAAGGTTGTAAAGAGTTTTCTTGTGGTCATGAAGGCAAAGATGGTCAAAAATCATTTATATGAGTTGATGGGAAATACAGTGGTAGGTGGAACAGCCGTTTCTACAGAAGAAGATAGTGTGACTAATTTGACACAGCTTCGGCATATGCGGTTGGAGCATATGAGTCAGCAGGGTTTGAGAGAGCTTAGTAAAAGGAATCTACTCAAGGGTGTTAAAAGTTTCAAGTTGGACTTCTGTGAGCATTGTGTATTCGCAAAGCAGTGCAGGGTGAGTTTCAAAACTTCAGATCATCGCAGCAAGGGCAAATTAGACTATGTGCACTCAGATGTGCGAGGACCAGCCCCTGTTGCTTCAAAGGACAGTGCCTCTATTTTGTGACGTTCGTTGATGATTATTATAAAAAAGTATGGGTTTACTTTCTAAAGAGGAAATCTAAGGTGTTTTCTACATTCAAGCAATGAAAAACCATGATTGAGAAGCAAACTGGCAAGAAGGTGAAGTGTCTGTCTTGAGGACAGACAATGGAGGAGAATACAAGTTTATTGAGTTCTGTAAGGGTGAAGGCATAGTTCACCACTTTACTACACCAGAAACTCTGCAGTAAAATGGAGTTGTAGAACGGCTTAACATGACTCTTCTAGAGAGGGCTTGTAGTAAGTTGAGCAATGCAGGATTAGAAAAGGACTTTTGGGCAGAAGCGGTTAATACAGCATGTTACTTGGTCAACAGGTTACCTCCGACAGTAATTTCTTGTAAGACTCCAGAATGGGTATGGTCTGTAAACTTAGTGATTATTCTATTTTGAGAATATTTGGTTGTCCTGCTTATATTCATATTAAAAATGATCAACCCTCTAAATTTGACCCAAAATCTAAAAAGTGTATCTTTCTTGGATATGCAAGTGGGGTCAAGGGATTTAGAGTGTGGGATCCTTCTTCTAACAAACTAACCATTGTGGACCCCGATCCGAGAGCGAGGCGGCGCGGCGAGGGACGTGCCCCCACGCGCTAACAGTCTCAGGATCATCCACGTGAATGGAGAGCTCTACCAAGGAACTCTCGAAAGAAAATGCCTCTCACAGCATGAGTGGCGATACAAAGGTGAGATACCTCTCGATTCGGGGACTAGCCCAGATTCGAGGCGTACCTTAAACAAAGAAGAGTCGCCATCCAAGGAAAGTGGGCCAAGGATCCCATACTATGCTCTGTTGCAACGGATAACCAGAGATATAAAATAGGGTTCGTGCCTGGTTACGAATTCGGAAGGTCTGAAGAGCACCTCATCCGCCCAAGTGCAAGCACCTGGTCTCTTATGCCATTTGTTATTGATTTTTAAAGAATTTTGAGCGAAAGTCATATGAAATGGGAATGAATATCTCCGAGAAGACGTCTATCTAATCATGCATATCTCGGAGAGGAAATCAAAGGCACACAAGATAAAATAAAAGAAACATGTGTCACCTAAGCATAGCTAGGTTATAAGTGACATGCCTAATGGGTGTCTAAGTTCTGAAGAACAAACACATGCATGACACACCAAAAAAGTATAAGGTCTGCGCAATAAAGTAAGAAAACACTGCAAAACATAGAAAATGACTCGATACCATACAACTCTAAGACTCTAATCTATACCTAGGCCCGAGTCTTTATATGATCTGATGTTCATCCAAAGAAGCCTACGTATCCCCGCCTCCACGAGAATCAAGGCAACGTAGTTCTTCGCACCTATTCTAAGCTATGATGCCTAAGACATCTAGACCTTTATCCTAGACTCGATCTAAAAGACCGGACTAGTTCTTAAAGCTTCTTGTGTGATTATTTAAATTCCAATGGATTGTAGATTTTAGGACACCCTATATGCCCTAACTAAATGCAGGTTAGCCCTAAGCTAATGCAGGTGGTTCCTATAATCTATGTGTAGCTAGGCTGTATATCCTAAGAAAAACAGTAGGATCTATCGCATCTTAGACCTAGTCATCAATTGGCGATGTGGATCGCCAACTGACCGGACGGAGGCGTAAAACTCCTAGCTAGGACTCACTCCTAACTCTAACACAAACAAATAAAACACACAACAAACAAACAACGAACGAGGGAGCAACTCCCGACTCAAAAACTCTCTAACTAGGACAACCCCCTAACTCTAGAGGAAGATCCTTTCGGAAAAACAATATTTTGAAAGATTTTTTTTTTGTAATTTTGAAAGATTTAAAATGCTTATTTTTAAAGGTTTGGCTGGACTTGGGATGAAGATCCCAAGCTGCACTACGTACCCTGTGGAAGGGATCAAGCCAACGTAGTTCGGAACAGATTTCCTAACTACTCCTAATGACTCAAGATTTTTGAGATTTTTGGTTTTTCAGATGTTTTTGTTGTTTTTAAGTGTTTTTGACTCAAGGGGGACAAATCCTATCATCATAAGGGGAGGACAGACTCCTGATATCCCGCAAAGGTTGGACAGCATCCTATGCTTTGCGGGGGAAAAGAACAGAAACACAGCTCTGCAAGGGTTGGACAGCATCCTATACCTTGCAGGAGCGGATAGAAAAACATGATACGATGAGAAGTTGGATAAAATCCTAACCCCTATGATGATGGAATTTGATTCCTGAACAAGATGACTGACTCTCTAGACTAAGGACGGATTCCTATGCTAGTGGGCTATCAAACTAAGATAAAGCTCAACAAGTAATAAGGAAAAAGAGACCTTGTGCATATTTGACAAAGGTAAAACACTCAGCCGGGCCGGACAGCTACCTAGCCCTAGGGTGCAACAAATGTGCAACCCAATACCCATAAGGGTCGGGGTATGATGCCAAGCCGAGTACGGTGTTCTCCCAAAACCAAAAGACGCACAAAGAGGAGGTTTAGTAAGAGAATGAGACTGGGTAAGTCTCTTAGACACATAGGTAGGATAGAGAAAAATGTTAACAAGGAAAAAGAGACCTTGTGCATATTTGGCAAAGGTAAAACACCCAGCCGGGCCGGACAGCTACCTAGCCCTAGGGTGCAACAAATGTGCAACCCAATACCCATAAGGGTCGGGGTATGATGCCAAGCCGAGTAAAGTGTTCTCCCAAAACCAAAAGACGCACAAAGAGGGGGTTTAACAAGAGAATGAGATTGGGTGAGACTCCTAAACACAAAGATGAGCTCCAAGAGAGGTGCTGACGAGACATGGCATGTCTCCTAAGGATGGACTCACTAATGAGACAAAGCTTGTCTTTAAAGGATACAACTTTCTCTGTCTGAGACATAGCCTGTCTCCCTGAGAGAGCTCTAGAGAACTCTTTCATTGCCCTTGCAATTAATGGATTTCTAATTTCTAGGGGATACACACCATAAAGACTTGGACAAGTCTTTAAATAAATGAGAGGAGTGCTACTTGGACTAAGCGAGTCCCCTAAGGATGGGCTTACGCTAGCGCCTTCATCGCCCTTGCAACGAGAGGGAATTCTAGTATCTAAAGAATTCAACAAAAATCTAAAAGACTGTGTTAGTCTATCAAAGAGAGAAGAAAAGTCTACCAGATAATCACAAATTCCATTCTATTCTTATAAAAATAAATCAAGTACTAAACAAAGAAAAATTTTCAATAGAACAATACACGATCTATAGCAATTATAAAATGATAACAACATTAATTAGTCCAGACCAGCCGCTGGATAGCCTAATAAAGTAAAAACAATATTAAACACTTCAAAAACCAACCACAAACCCCAATACGGGGACTCCAATGAAATCAGATGATGCCAAAGTAATCATCTGATATCAAATACACATGATAATATTTCTAATCCCGCCTTGAGATCAGACAGTACTCATGTCGATAATATTGACCAGAGTAGTCATCTGATCTCCTTCTTCCTATTAACAATTTATTTAAATAAATAGGAATGAGTATAATAAGCTTTGAGATAATCTCACCTGAACAATCCATTTATTACCGTCTTCGAACCCTAACTCAGAGCTTAGTATGAAAGATAAGTATTAAATTTCCAACAGATTATAGAAACACATTAAATGATATTTTCAATTTGTACAAATTTTAATACAATCAGGGCATCAACTTGTGCAGACTCAAATGTAAAAACTGTGAGAGTGAAATATAAGCAGATTTGTGCCAACAGTGGGGCCAAAATGTGAACTTATTTGTACCAAGCAAATGGGTTAAAATATGGACTTATTTGTGCACAACAGGGGACAACAAGGTGCGCACACAACAATATGCAAGTAACCGAGGCATCATGGGGACTGCCATTAAATGTGAAGGGCTGCACGATTACTAAGATTTGGTGGTATGGAGGTCAAAGGAAAATTCATTACCAGGAACAGTACTATGTTATGAGAATTGTTCCTAATCTATTTCAGTTTACATCATCAAGCAACCTTCAAGACTATCATAATGCAACTCTAATACATGAATAGGGAATTATAAAGATAGTCCAGGTAGGATATATAGCCTTACACAGCAGTAATGTATAAAATATTGAGGTTAATGTATGAAGCACTTGTTCCATGAATAGGAAAATAAAATGATGGCCTAATTTTACCAGTTGCATATACAGCCATCACCAAATGACCAGTTATAAACCAAATCAAAATTTAGAATTTCTATCACATTTCTTAGAGTTAATTGTCCAAGAATTAGACAAGTTTATGATCAGAATTTCCTATGAATATGTTTTAATCAATACATTTTTGCACCATTAAAATAATGTTGGATAAAATAGCAAAAGACATATCGACATGAACAACTAAAATATAAATTGAAATTACCAATCACCTCTAAAACAAAAAATTTAAATCTGTAGCATCAGAAATTTCGTTTATAAACATTCAATATAATCAAGAGTAAATTCAGATTATAATGGAAATTTGAATGAGATTTGATTTCCAGATATTTGACTTCAAGATAAAAATAAAATGAAACAACAAATTAATCAAAATCTGAAACTGTTCTACAGACTTGGGAGGATAGAATAGACGAAGAATACCTGCAAGATGTGATCTCCCTCACCTTTTCCCTTTTCTCTTGTTCAATGCTCGGAATGAGTATCCCTCGATACCTCGCCACCGGAATTAAGCAAATCTTTCAAATTCCATAGACTCGAAAGTCGCAGATTTCGCCGGAGAAGACAGAGTCACACGGAATTACAGAAATTGCAACTTATGAAAGAGATCATAGTATCTGGAGATAGATCTGAATGAATTAAGGTGCTAAATAGAATTGAAGCTGGATCTCTGGTGAAAATAACTGGCCGAAGAAGAAGGAAAAACCGGAGGAAATGAATTCATGTTTCAATTGAAGAAGGAATAGATCCCGGTCGGATCTGAGATTTGAAGTTGATTTAGAGCAAGTATAATAATGATAAACAAGTGCGGAAGCCACACCGGAGCCCCGATTTGATGACCGGAAATGGAAAAGCACTGCCGGAGAAAATGAAAAACCCTGGAATTTTGTACGGAGATCGGAATCTTGTCTGAGAAGATGAGATTTGGGGAAGAAATCCTAAATCTCTCTCCCTCTCTCTGTAGATTTGCAGACCTCAGATCTTGGATCTATACAAGACATGGCCGAAAAAATTACTTCTCACCGGAGAAGATGATCGGATCTTACCTAGAAATGAGCAAATCTCACTGGAATTTAAGAAACTGACAGATCTAGTTGTAGATAGCTAGAATCTATGGATATTTGCCGAAGAAGATGACCGGTGGGTTAGGGTTTGGGTTCTATATCTGAGGTTTTACCGCTTGAAAATAACAAAATTAAAAGAGGACCATAAGATGATTCAAGGAAGAACAAATTGGCCGAAACTCCGGTAATCCTACCGGAGAAGAAGATCGGGGAAGGTAAGCTTGATCGGAAATTGCTAGGTTTGGGTTAGGGTTTCAGCTCTTCTCCCTTTTCTCTCTGAGATTTTTCCCCAAAATTTTTTTGACGAAAATGAACTTTTTTTCTGCATTTGCACGATGGATTCTTTTATAAGAAAATGATAAATTCGATCTCTTTTTCTTATTTGAACAACCACCTTTCGGATAATCCACCCCCCCTATATGAACTTGCACTACGACTTTGCTCTACTCGTTCGCTAGGCAAACGAACTCGGATTTTGACGAGATTTTGCAGGGACCTTGCTGGGACCCTAACCTAGCTAAGGGTGGAAATTTGGGATTTTAGAACATAGGTTTGGTTAGGTTTTGCTCAAACTTGGAGGGATTGGGGTACGGTCAAAATGGGGTGTCTACACCATTAGTCGAGATGTTATTTTCGATGAATCTTCTGTGCTAAAGTCACATAAGCAGATTGGTGAAGAAGGAAAACATGACACAAGTGAGACCATTGAGGTGGAGGTTGACACTCCAAGAGAAGTGCAGAAAGAAAATATTCAAGTTGAATTTCCTGAAGCAAGACTACCTGAGTAGGATTAGCAGATGCATCAGTCAGGATCACAGGTTAGAAGATCTCAAAGAACTCATAATCCACCTGTACAATATGGCTATGAAGATATGTTGGCTTTTGCATTGGTAACAGAAAATGAAGATCCGGCTACATTTCAAGAAGCAGTTGCATGTGAAAACTCTAAGGGGCCGTATGGATACATGGATTTTAGAATCCTGAATTTTCTCAAAATTGTAGTTGGGAGAGGGGAGAAGAAAGAGAGCAGCCTTCATTTTCTGATTTCTAGCCCTTCTTTCCGACAACAAGAGAGCTGGCGATCGTCCCATGTTTCCAGGTTTTAGAAATCGCAGGTTGCGGGAGAAATTTCTAAAAAATCGCAGGTTGCGGGAGAGATTTCTAAAACCTGGTTTTCTTACTTAAAATCCAAGAAACGCTGCCAGGACAGCATACCAGCAGCTTAATCATGACCGTCTTTTATACTATTGTCAAACTAAAACCTGGATTCTAAAATCCGCATATCCAAACGACCCATAATTATTGGGAGGATGCAATGGGTGAAGAAATGGAATCTCTTCAGAAGAACCAAACTTGGGATTTGGTGGAGTTACCAAAGGACAAAAGAGCAATTGGGTGCAAGTGGTTTTACAAGAAAAAGGAAGGAAGCTCAGAAAATGGTGGAGAAAAATATAAAGCACATTTGGTGGCAAAGGGATAAGCTCAAAAGGAGGGAGTAGACTACAATGAGATATTTTCACCAGTAGTGAAGCATACTTCGATAAAAGTATTATTTGCCATGACAACACTATTTGATCTTGAGCTTGAGCAACTTATGTGAAAACGGCATTTTTGCACGGGAAACTAGAAGTGGAAATTTACATGTATCAACTAGAAGGTTTCAAGTAGAAGGAAAAGAAGACCATAGTTGCAAGTTGAAGAAGTCATTGTATGGCTTGAAGCAATCTCCTAGGCAGTGGTACAAGAGGTTTGATACTTTCATGATTGGACAGAGTTTCTACAGAAGTGAGTATGACTCATGTGTTTATTTCAAAAACTTTGGTAATGGCTCTATCAATATTTTGATCTTATATGTTGATGATATGCTTATAGCTGCTAAAAGTATGCTGGAAATTAATAAGTTGAAAGCCAGGTTGAGCAATGAGTTTGAAATGAAGGACCTAGGCACTGCAAGGAAGAGTTTGGGTATGGGATTCGTCTAGACAGGAAAAAGAAAAAGTTGTGGCTATCTCAAAAGAAGTATATTGAGAAGATGCTCTCAAGGTACGAGATGGATAAAGCAAAGCCGGTAGCTACCCCACTTGGTGCTTATTTTAGACTTTCTTCTAAGTTGTCACCTACTACAGATGAAGAAATGAGGTACATGTCTCAGGTTCCATATGTGAATGTTGTTGGCAGAATGATGTATGCCATGGTCTGTACTAGACCAGATATTGCACAAGCACTGGGTGTTGTTAGCAGGTACATGGCAGACCCAGGAAAATAAAATTGGCAAGCAGTCAAATGGATACTTCGGTATTTGAAGGGTATGTCGTCCCTTGGGATTTTGTTTGACATGAGCAGTGTTGGAAAAAGAAATATCATGGGCAATGTGGATTCCTATTATGTTGGAGATTTGGACAAGAGAAGGTCCACTACAGGTTACGCTTTTACGCTTGCTGGGTGACATGTCAGTTGGAGGTCCACTTTACAGACGACTATAGCCTTGTCTACTACAGAGGCAGCGTATATGGCAGCAACAGAAGTAGTGAAAGAAGCCATATGGCTGAGAGGACTCGTAAGTGAACTTGGGGTAGAGCAAGGAAACACTTGTGTGTATTGCGATAGCCAGAGTGCATTGGACTTGGTAAGGAATCAAGTGTTTCATGCGAGGACAAAACACATAAGCGTGAGGTACCATTTCATTCGAGAGGTTATAGACGGAGATGAAATTTCTTTAGAAAATGTTGACACAAGAAACAATGCCGCGGATATGTTGACTAAGCCTGTGACGACGGAGAAGTTCAAGCATTGGTTGGACATAATTAACGTTCGACATGTTAGGTCGAGCTAGCACCCTTCAGGGTGTGGTGGAGAAGACATTGTGATGAAATATATTTTCAAATGGCAGATGAACCAAATTCAAGCCAAGGTGGAGAATGTTGTAGTTGTCTTCAATTAGGATTCTTGCACAAGGTGTTTTTTATTAACACCTTGTTGATGTCGGTGGTGGAGTCTTCTAGGACTACTATATTAAGATGTAAACCAAGCATCCGATGAGCACTGGCAACGGGGAAACCGATTTGGAGAGGTTATCCTTATACGCAAAAAGGTGTTGTGTTATCTTTGGGAAAAAATAAGGTTACAGAGGTTCATGTAAAGTTTCAAGAAAAGAGTGTATTCTTGGCACTTGTGAAGGACTTGAATAAGAGATTTGGATATCTTGAAGAAGAAGGTGAAGCACATCCATCTAGGGAGCGAAGGCGCTTGGATCCTAGACGGCGTAGGGATTATTTCTTATGTAATCCGGAGAAAGCTATGGGCTTTTGTAATCCGGTGAGTGCTTCTTGTAATCCACTTATTTTCCACATAGTGAAATCTTTTGAAGTCTTCTCCCGTAGACGTAGCCACACACATTGTGTGGTGAACCACGTTAAATCTTGGTGTTCTTTTGTGCTTTATTTTTGGTTTGTCTTGCATTTTTATTTATTTGTTCTTGCAAATCTACTTCGGCAACGCTGTGTATATTCTTAACACGAAAATCTGGAAACACACTCGTGTTCGGATTGTTAACGGGTCACCGCGTAGGGCTAATTTTGAGCCCCAATTCCGCAACACTAGGAGGGGCTTCGTACGGTCCAAAAATCCATTTTTCCATCTTTGTATCCGTTTATCATTTTTCCCTATTATTCATCTCTTCCTAAGATTGTATTTGTTAAACCCAGACCACAAATTCAATATGGAGGAAGAAGAAGAAAAATTGGCAAAAATTGTCTTAAAATGAAAAAATTGGCAAAAATCGAGATTAAATTGTCATAAAATCAGGTTAAATTGACCAAAAAAAAAAAAAAAAACGGATTGAATTGGTAAACAATGAGTTAAATCGAAATGTCCGGTTGAATGCGTGAAACTTGGATTCAATCATGAAAAATTTTGGTGAATCAAGAAAAAATTGGGTTGAACCAAAAAAAAAAAGTCAGTATTTTTTTACCAATTCAACCCGATATTTACCTATTGAATCCGACCTTTCAATTTATGCCAAGTTTTTATTTTTAACCAAATTTTGCCAATTCAGCTAGGATTTTTTTACCTGTTGAACGTAAATTTTTAACGATTCAACCTGATTTTTTGCCGATTCAAACCATTTTACTTGCAATTTTCTGATTTTAGGTTATTTTGTGGGCGATGATATTTTCACCCCTCCTGCAGTACGCATTCGCCTTTGACGTCAAAAAGTGTTAAAGTTGCCCACATTTCACGTTATAAGGGGGGGGCGAATGGTTACAACAGAGGGGGTGAAAATATCATCTCCCTAATTTTTTTCCAGTTTTTGTAGTTTCTTCTTCTTCTTCTTCTTTAGTCCTCCTCCTCCTCTTCTTCTTCTTCTTCCACTTTTTCTACGGACGGAGGGTGATGGTGATCATCAAGTGGCGTAACAGCAACGATCAGCAGAGGAGAGCAACTGAAGACAAAAAAACATGCCAAATGAAAAGCAATAAAAGGAGTAAAATCGTCTTATGGCTCATACGATGCCCTTCTTAAGTGAATAATTTTGAAACTACAAGCCATTTGTAAATTCACACTCTTTCTGTTTTTATTTGGTATTTTAGAGTTATTTTAAGGGGAATAAATTGACATACAAAATAGATGGAAAAGGCAAAAATAGAGAGGTGTAAATGTGATTTTCCACTTATGTAATAACTAATAAGGTGGAATTTTCCTAAAAAAATTGAATAATGCTTTTTTCCAAATTTTAGTTATGCCTTTTCTTAGGTAGGTAAAAATAATTTCAGCAAAAATAGAGTACAAAACTAACAAGGATTGTCCAATCAGTGCAATTTATGGCCCATCGCCAATCCAATCCACAGTTCTAGCCCATCTCTTTGCTACGATTAGTGTCAGGAATATAACCGGGTCAAACTCACCCCTAAACGCTAGCCGTTAGAGGGAGGGTGCCCATTCCCTTATAACCCATCCCCATCCACTTCACTTATCCGGTATGAGACTATTTGCTTTTGCATGACAATCTCCCCCTCCACGCAGAAGCAACGTGGACCATCTCGCCCCGAACAAATAAGCGTGGACCATCTCGCCCCTATGCGGCGGCAACGTGGGAACCACCAGATAACTACACCGGGGTTTCCGAGATCTTCCTCGAGGGACATTCCCGCCCTTGGAGGCAAATTGGGGTTACCACGCCCTGAGCTCTGATACCATTTGTCAGGACCCGGGGATTTAACCGGGTAGAACTCACCCCTAAAAGCTAGCTATTATAGGGAGGGTGCCCATTCCCTCATAATCCATCCCCATCCACTTCACTTATCCGATGTGAGACTATTTGCTTTGGCATGGAACCCCAACAAGGAGGCCATCCAAAGTGTTCCCTCCAGCATTCCTGACCATACAGTTGGTACATTTATCACAATTATAACTAATAAAACATTAGATCGTACACAGACGGAACTTAAAATTCACACTAATCTGATAAATAAAACCATTAAACTAACCATTTCTTTCCATTGATATGTGTTTATCTGCCTTCCAGAAGTAATTTTCTGAATTATGTAATTAAATTACAGTTTTCAGTTATGATAAAAATTTAAAGAACATGTTATCTCTTCGGCTACAGCTATATGCCAATAATTTATTTATGTATTATACTATGCCTTACAAACCGTCTTAATCGCTTATATAACTTTTTCCTTTGTTACTGATGAGCTTTCCTTTTATTTGATTGCTAAGTGACAAACACAAAGAACTCATCCTCCTATTTGGAGGGATTTGCTAGGCAATTTTGCAGAAAGCCATTTAGCGGCTGTCTTTTGCACATGAGAATAGCTACACTGGTTGAGAGCTCCTCGTGGAGGAAGAAAAAAAAAATCTAGTTCAGCTCTTGCTGCTCTTGTGAAAGAAAGATGATATGACTCATCATTTGCTGACCTCCTAACATGATGATAGAAAACTCTATGACCCTCAACTCGATCTAGCATCTCATCAAAGATCTCAAAAAATCTTCACTAGGGAGTAGATCACCCATCCAACCACCTAATGACGTTTAAGGAGTCTTGTTCCTGTCGAGAAAAACCTCAAACCATTTCAAAAAAAAAAGGAGTCTTGTTCCACTATGAGATTATGCATATCTCCATCTGACATCAGTCTCAGGCCTTGAAGGATTGCTCTAACTTCTGCTTCATTGGAATCTTTAATTCTTATCGTCTTGAAAAAGCCCACTTTGTAACATTGTTCTCATCCCTTGGAAGACCTCCTGTACCTGAGGGTCCTGGGTTGCCCAAGCCAGATCCAACAAAATTTAGCTTCAACGACCTAGGTTTAGGGGTCCATCTAGGGGCAACAGCCTCATTGCTCTCCCAACTATTACAAATCTCTTTCCAGTACCTTTCTAATGTCAGAGGTTGAATAAACATTTCCAGATGGACGCCCTCAACATAGTGCATTTATTATTCCTTTAGGCCATGTGTGGCTGTCAAGGATTTTTAGTCATGGTAAATCGGTGTTTCCAATGGTGAGAGACAAAGAGAGGAGTAGGGTAGTGGGAGAAGAAGAGAGATTTGGGAGGGCACGATTGAGATGAGCCTAAGAAGTGGCTAAAAGTCAGGAAAAAGTTTATCCTATTTTGAGTAGAGTTTTTTGTTTTCTGATTTTTAGCCATTTTACCAGCATCTCCACTTGGAGCTACCAATTTATCACGGAAGATCATGGTAGCCAAACGTATCCTTAAGTTGACATTTTTTCTTAGCCATTTTTATACATGCCCTTGTAAATGCCCTTTGTTGACATTGACCATTGGGAGCGCCCTTGTAGCTGGTTTTTGCAACGTTGCCCTTCAGTTTATCATCCCTCTTCAAGAGATTATTTAAATTCAGTATTACACACTTAAAAAACGAGGATTAAAGCTGTTTCCCAAAAAAGCAACGAGACCAACATGATAACATTATATGATGTAAAATTGAACACTAAAAACAGTATTCTTATTGTTTGTAAAAACATCATATATATTATCACATAAACAAACATCATAGATTGTCTAGTAAACATGAAACACAACACAGGCAAATGGGAAGATCTGCACGCCGAGAAAAAGAAGAAGATTATATTCCAGCATGTTCCTTTAGGGCAGTGAGGCCATCCCTACTAAAATCTGAGAAGAAGTGGCGCTTGAATTCCAAGTATTGAAAAGGCTTGAAAACCTGTGGGTGTTCTTCATCCACAAGTTCTTCCGGGCACTTTATAATCCATCCGTCCTTCGGAACCATGAACAGCCCCACCGACAACCTCTCCTTGCTTTCGCTCATCATCACACGGTGACGAGGTGAATGGACTCTTCCATTGCTCCATGCCTGCAAAAAAAAAATGCAAAAACGAAACATCAAAATTGTTTGTTACAAGCATAGGTCTGGCACAGAATGGGCACATATGTGGCTTTTTGACCATGATCATGCAGATCGCCTCAAGGGGGATCCACCAAATCAATGATCTTGATCACACATGTATGTTATGTGTGACCCAATGTTGATCATTAAGATTATGTCTTGAAATTGATTGATCGGGTAGTGAACTCATAAATTTAAGTCCTCTCCCTTTGTTTCTACCTCATAAAAATACATATGGGTGCATTTCAGGCTCGGGTTAAAAAAATAATAATAATAACAGAATCAACGGGGAATAATTGACACCATGTGGAATTAAAAGGGGGAAATGCCAGAATCTCTTTCCCACCCCAAGAGGAATCTGAATATGATGTTGATTCCGATTCCTAATTCCGGCAATCCAAGCGAAGCCACTAGAGTTTGCATAAATCAGGTGGGACCCCAAGCCAGCTTAGAGGGCCACTGGGCCTGGCATCCCAGCCGTCCCGTCCTGATAGCACTTATCTAGCATAAAATATGGGAGATGATAAATTCGCACCCCCTGTAGGACACCCTGCCACAATTCACGTTATAAGGGGTGCGAATTATTCTACTGCGGGTGCGAAATTATCATCTCCCTAAAATATATATAAATTAGAAAAACTTACCACAAATGAATCACCAGTGAAGACCATGAAGGAGTTGGGAGATGGTTTCATGAGGGCCCATTCCCCTTCTTTGGTAAAAACTTCCACGCCATCCACATCATTTTGGCACAAAATATTGAAGAAATTTATGTCGGTGTGAGTGTCAAGACCCACGGCCGGGTCAGACCCACTTGCAGGGTCGTAATGCATTATATGAAAAACGGTTCTCAAGGATTCTGTTTGAGAATCGAGGTACTTTTCCACCCCCAAACTCTCCAAAATCATCCCCCGAAGTATCCTTTCAAGGCCAATTAACTTCTGAACAAATGAGTAGATTTCTTCACTGCCAAAACATTAAAAGTAGTGAGATGCTTAGTGAACTACCTCTCTCTCTCTCTCCCTCTTCCATGCACCCTTTCTGATCCTCTCTACTCTATCCACTTGGCAAATTAATACTCTCGGGTAAAAAACTTCATGGTCCCCAAATATGGGCCCACATTAATTAATTAAATCGGAATTTGACCAAGTTAATGTTAGATGCCTATATATGGTACTCAATTTATACATAGAAAAAAATTGCTAGGGAGCAACGCATAAGGCATTTCGGGCACTGGCTCTTGCATGAGAGAGCAGCCACATCAGACGAATTAAATGAATAAGACAAAATCTGTTGAAAATTGTGCCTATGTGTCTGCTCTCTCATTGAGCAACCGGTCCACGAAATGCATTCTGCGAAGGTCCTTAGCAAACCCCTTTTTGAACTATGATTTTATCATGATAGAACCTATGGTATTTGTGCACCTGTTGTAGATGATGTATAAATGATTAAATAACACCATCCCTAAAAGCTTCAGCTTTTGGAGTAATTGGTTGTTTTCACATTGTATCAGAGCTATTGCCTCATGCGGCCAACCTTCAAAACAAGAGGGGCCACATGTGAGAGTGAGTGTTGAAGTGTAAATGATTAAATAATTAACACGATCTCGAACGGCTTAAGCTTTTGGAGTATTTAGTTGTTTTTCACCATTGTCAATAGTGTTTCAAAATGCGGGTGTAGTTCAGAATGCAATCAAAGAAAATCTAAGTTGACTCGGCAGGACGTGGTCAAGTACTCAAGTGATGCGGCTTAGTAGTTGTTTGACGTTAAGAGTCTAAGCAATTTTTATTGACTCTGTAGGGCAACACGTAGAACACGGCCAAGTGAAAAGGAAAATGAATCGGGGAAGTCCACGATGACGCGGAGGAGTTTTAAAACTACGTTTGTCAATAACTCGGCCGGAGTTTTTAATCCTTGAGCTCACCTAAAACTTGGGTTCCCTTCAGGCCACATGATGCTCGTAAATTTCTCAAAGCTTTCACGCACATCAGCATCCTCAATATGCACATTCTGGAACAAAGGGGCCGTTGGATACTTTCCCTTGCCGATGTATTGGGGGAAAGACTGGTCAGGTGTAGATTCGCTCTTCGCCATGGCTTCGAGGGGGAGTGCATAGAGATCTTTCACTAAACTGAAGAGTTTTTTACGATCTACGGTAGAAACCGTAGGGAATACAACCTCAAAGCAACCAAATTGTTGTGCGGCGCTCAAAACCTGACCTCGGAGTCCTTCCCATGACTTCGTTCCAGCCTCCAACTCCTCCCCAGAGAAATCAATGGTGGGAAGTTTTGGAATTGTTTCACTCGGCATTCTCTCTTCTGCAGAGGACAAAGAGAAAACTAAGAAGCCTCTTTCTCTCTCCCTCTCTAGCCTTACAAAGTTTCTAGTTCTTGAGCATAGTCTCCACTATAATTCTTTGAGCATTGTTCACACAATTATTTATAGGATCATATGATATTTCCACTCCGTTTCCTAACATTTCCACGCCTTTTGTTTGTCTGCTTGTACAAAGTTTTGTCCCAGATAGCCCTCTGACTACTGCCATTTGTACCTAAATAAGAGTATGGTTTTCAAATTACTAAAGAAATATGATGCTTTGTCCTTTTAAAATGGCCATTAATGCAATGTCCATAAGTAAAGTAACAGGGAGGGCCGTCCGGAAGATGCCCATTACGATCATACCCTCCAAGTAGTTATTTCCAAAAAAGAAAAAGGGAAAAACTTTAAGTAAATTTCCACAAATAATTTTAAAAATAGTTTGAACTTATCTATGGCTGTTAGTTACCTTCAACTATACTGACCAAGGAGGGGTTTCCCAAAGGAGTATTTGCCACGGGTACAAATATTTCTTGTATAGATCCCTGGAATCTGTGTAGGCGTTATATTAATACTGCCATATTAATTTCGACACATTGTCCCCATTAGGGGTGTAAATAGATATTCGAAAATTCGATTACCGTCCGCATCCGAATCCGTTTAAAGCGAATATTATCCGAATCCGTTTCAAGCGGATATTATCCGAATTCGTTTATGAGATATCCGGCTCTTAGCGGATGCGAATCTGGTAAATGGCATATCCGATCCGTTTAACATCCGAATCCGAGAAGTAAATCCTTTTTATTTATTATTAATAATATCATTAATATTTATTTTTAGTAATGACACACTATCTTTTGTTTCTATAAGAAAAGTGAATATTCTTTTTAGAAAAAATAAAATAAAAACAAAAATAGCCCAAACCCATTCCATCAAAATAACCCAAACCCATTCCATCATATACAAAAAAAAAAAGGAAAAACCCAAAGACCACTACCAACACTATCATCCATCCCCATCCCTATCCCCATCCCCATCCCCATCCCCATCCCTATCGCCTCCCTCTCTCTCTCTGCCTTTGTTTTAAAAGGAAGAAGAGGATCTCATATATTTTAGGGTTTAAGAGTTAATTTTGTGAAGAGAATGTAGAGGTCTAGTTTTAGGGTTTGGAAAATTCATTCGAGTAAGTAGGAGAAAAAAGATAAAGTGCTGCAATAAAATGTTCGAATTTACCGGATAAACGGATACGGATAATATCTGAATTCAAACAATATCCAACGGATACGAATTCGGTAATAGATATTAAATATCCGTCGAATCCGAATTTGAATCGTGTATACTATAATCGAATTCGGATATAGCCATATCCGCTCCGAATTCAATCCGTTTACACCCCTAGTCCCCATTTTCGATCAAAAAAATCAAAAAGGGGCTTCCTACGGTCCAAAAATCCATTTTTCCATCTTTGAATCATTTTATCATTTTTTTTCCTTGTTATTCATCACTTCCTGATGTTGTATTTGTTGCACCCAGACCACAAATTCAATATGAAAGAAGAAGATGAAGACAAAGAAGAAGAATTGGTGAAAATTGTGTTAAAAATTGTGTTATATTGCCAAAAAAATCAGGTTGAATTGCCAAAAAAATCAGGTTGAATAAGCGAAAAAAAAAAAACGGATTGAATTGGTAAACAACGGGTTAAATCAAAAAGGTCAGGTTGAATGAGTAAAACTTGGATTCGATCATGAAAAACTGTGGTGAATCAAGAAAAAATTGGGTTGAAACATTAAAAAATCGGTTTAAATCGGTATTTTTTACCAATTCAATCCGATTTTTACCCATTGAACCCCACCTTTCAATTTATGCCGAGTTTTTTTTTTACCAATTTAACCCATTTTGACCAATTCAGCCCTGATTTTTTTACCTTTTCAACATAAATTATTAACGTTTCAATCCAATTTTTGTTGATTCAACACCATTTTTTGCTCATTCAAACTGTTTTATTTACTATTTTCTGATTTTATGTTATTTTTTGCCTAGTTTCTTCTTCTTGCACTTTTTCTACGGATGGAGGGCGATGGTGATCATCAAGAAAGTGACCAGAAGAGGAGAGCAATTGAAGATAACAAAAAATGAAAAATGAAAAGCAATAAAAGGAGTAAAATTGTCTTATTGGCTCATAGGACGCCCTTCTTAAGTAAATAATTTTGAAATTACAAGCCATTTGTAAATTCACACTCTTTCTGTAATTACTTGGTATCTTACAGTTATTTTAAGTAGGGGTGCAACTCGGGCGGGTCGGGTTCAGGAGCAACCATTTACTCAACCCGAACCCGACCCGAGTTCCAACCCGACGAGGTTCAACCCGACCCGACCCGAGCAACCCTTTTTGCCAACCTGAACCGAGATTTTAAGCTTAAAAATTTTGGGTTGAACTCGGGTTGGGTTGCCCAAGCCCTCAACCTGAACTCAACCCGGGTTGAGAAAACCCAACCCGAACCCGACTTGAACTCAACCCAACCGGTGGGTTGAGCCTAGGGGTGCAACTCGGGTCGGGTTGGGTCGGGTTGAGGCCAACCCGAACCCGACCCGACCCGAACCCGAACCTGAACCAGAACCCAACCTGAACTCACCCAACCCGACTTTTTTCCGGGTTGAGCCTGCCCAAGTTGCACCCCTGGTTGAGCCCGCCCGAGTTGCACCCCTTATTTTTAAGGGGAATAAAATGAAAAACAAAATGGGTGGAAAAGGCCAAAAAAGAGAGGTGTAAATGTCAATTCCCAGTTACGTAATAACTAATAAGGTGAAATTTTCCCAAAAACATTCATTGGAAAACTCTTTCGCAAATTTTAGTTATGCCTTTTCTAAGGTACGTAAAACTAATTTCAGCAAAAAAAAAGGGTACAAAACTAACAAGGCAATTTCTCAATAGATAATCTTTACCTATGAAGAAGCTTTCATGGTTGCCATTGTCATCATCACCAAGACACCAACACCATGCCACTCATAACCGAACGGATAGGATTGTCTAAGCAGTGCAATTTATGACCCACCGCCAATCCAATCCACAGTTCTAGTCCATCTCTTTCCTGCGATTATAAATGTCTAATCGGCTACAGCTATGTGCCAATAATTTATTTTTGTATTATACTATGCCTTACAAACCGTCATAATCGCTTATATATATGTTTCCTTTGTTGCTGATGAGCTTTCCTTTTGTTTGATTGGTACGTGACAAACACAAAGAACTTATCCGCCTATTTGGAGGGACTAGTTAGAGTCCCGTGCGATGCACGGGGCCGCGAAGGAAAAATTATGAACTTGATAAATCAGCATGCATATTCCCATAAATATAGCCCAAACCTTCGGGCTAACGTTTTCCCCTCTCTATTCCCATAAGTATAGGCCAAACGGTTTCTCTTCCTAAAACCCTCTACTTCCCAAACGACTCACTCTTTTCTTAAATTAGTAATAAAATCTCATAAAGATGTACGCTACAAATCCTCCGAAAATTAATAATAAAATCTCAAAATTATGAAGCAATGTCCCTCTTCGATTTGCCTCCCAACGTGGCATGTAAATAATATCGCGAAGTTTCTTTTCCCAATTCTGCTTCCTTATTTGTCTCCTTATTTTTAGTAATTATAAAAATCAGTATATATTTATGGTTATAGATAGATAAGGAGAATTCTATTTTGCTAAAGAATCCCATTAATATATATCCTTTTAAAGATTTCTAATTTGCTAAAATTGTTGGAGAGAGTTTTGCGTTTATGCAGGAGAATTCTATTTTGATAAAATTGTTGGAGAGAGTTTTACGTTTATGGAGGTGGGGTGCCACGGGGCGCAACCACGTCGTCAAGGATTCAGTTTTACTGGCTGAGACGAAAACAAAATTTTGTTTCTATTTATATCAACAGAAAATAAAAACCAAAACTAAACAAAACTTAATCTGTGATTGTAAAAATAAAAATAGAAATTGCCTGGCAATACTTTCTTATAGGTGAGAGAGATTTAGAGCAACGAAGTAGAAACGCTAATGAGTGAAAGAGAGATTTTAGGATTATTTGTGATACGTTTTGGATATATATCTATCTATAAAAAGACTCTTCACATTCTAACCGTTGCAATTCGAGGAATAAAGAGATGTGTGAAACGATTATTAGAAACATGGTGGTGACATTTGAAATCGGGAAACCGGATAAAATGTTTAATAGAAACTTGGTTGAATAGATGCATTGTAAATATCTAGACACAAAAATAAGGTTGAACGCGGTTTGCAGAGGGGGTGCCACATGGCTCACCCTCAACGTAGCACATCCAGCTTTATATATATATAATCGATTTGCTAGGCAATTTTGTGGGATAGCCACAGTGGTTGACTTTTTGGCTACCAATGTGGCTTTCCATGAGGTAGCTGTTCTATCATGCAAAAGCCATCCGCAAAATGGCTTTTCATGAAATTGCCTGGTAAATCAGGTGTAGTATACACTAAAGTCATTTATCATTCATTTTTTTAATGGAAAATTTGATAACAAATTTTTATTTCAATAGAAAATTTGATTAGGCCAAACAAAAGGTTAATAAATTGCATTTCGACTTCGAATTTATGGATGGCTGCCTGGCTGGTAGTTTCAATTTTTGCACCCCAGAAGAGCGGCGCCGTACAATCCAAAAGACTATTTTGTCCCTCCAGGGTGCTCTTATATTTTCTATTTTTTTAATCTCTTGCACCACTAACCGCGATTGCAACTCGAAAGAGGAAGAGGAAAAAGAAGAAAATGAAAAGGGAGAGAAAAAAAAAGAGAACAAAGAGGAAGAGGAAGAAGGAAGAAGGAAGGAGGAGGAAGGAAAAGAAAGAATCGACGCCAGAATAATAGAAAGCGCCAAAAATGGAAAACAAGAAGACAACGAACAAGGAGGAAAAGGAAGAAAGAATAGGCCAAAATGGGTTAAATTGACAAAATTAAGGTTGAATAGATGAAAATCAGGTGGCTTGGCAAAACATCGGATCAACTCGGGAAAATATCATGTCAACTCGGTGAAAGATCGATTCGACTCAAGAAAAGATAAGGTTGACTCGACAAAAGATCATGTCAACTCGGCAAAAGATCGGGCCACTTGCATAAAAGTCGCATCATCTTGATAAAAAGTTGGCCTGATCCTTTCTCGATTCGACCCAATCTTTGCCGAGTCGACCGGATCTTCGATGATTCGACCCAATTTTCGTCGATTTGACAGGATTTGTGTCAATTTTGGTCGATTTGACCCTATTAATTTTCTTTTGCAAATTCTTCTATTTTCCTTCTTCCTCTTCTTTTCTATTTTTCCCGACGACTTCTATTTTTCTAGCCCTTTACATTTTTCCGACGTCGGTTCGGTTCGTTTTTACTTATTCTTCCACTTGTTTTCTTCCTCTTCTTCTTCCTGTTTTTCACTTCTTCCTGTTTTTCTTCTTGTTGGTCATCATCATCTTTAACTTCATTTAAAATGATCTGAAATTGATCTATTACATATCAACATTATTTAGATTAGGATGCCTCATTGACTGCAGTCCTAATCTTCCTATGAATTAGTGATTTAAGTTCCTGAAATTTAATTCGTCGAATCACTGTTAAAACTTTGCTCCTGCCCACAGTCATATAAACCTTCTTCATTTAAGTAGATGTTTGGGCCCAAACTTCCTGTGTCTCAATCATGATCATTTTAAATCGGACAGTTCATAGGGTGTCCTAGTATATCCTACTTACATTTTGCACCGTTAGAATTTTTAAGAGAAATTAGAATGTTCAGTTCACTATTAGCGTGTGTGCAAATTGTTAAGATAAATATGTCCTTTATATATGACTAATCTAAATTTCTAAATAAATAAAATAATGCTTGTAACAATAAAACTAATATAAATTACATACAAGAATAAAGTGGTCGTGGGTGAGAGGGTCAGGGCGAGGGCAAGTGAGAGCACGAGCGCGATCGGCAATGGCAGGGGCGGGCAGCAACGGAGAGGGTAAGTGGTGGGGATGCAGTGGGATGGGGACTTCGGGTTAATGGCGAGCTCGAGCACAGGCGTGACCGAGTGAGGGCTAGCTAGGGGCAAAAGGAGGTGGCGCAGTGGATTAGTAACTTAGGGTTAATTGTTAGTGCGCGGCCGAATGAGGACTAGGGGCAAGAGGTGGCGACACAGTGGGTTAGAGACTTAGGGTTAATTGTTAGAAAATGAAGAGAAGAGGGTGATTTATTTACCATTAAAAAAATAAAAAAAATAAAAAAAGTGGGCGGGGGGGGGGGGGGGAGGGGGGGTGGAGGAGTTGATTTGAGACTTGAGAGAGATGAATGCCAAAATATAGAAAATAAGAATCATTAAAAAAAAAAATTCTAGGGACCATCGCAGAAGGAATTTCTCAGAGCGTCTATTGCATGAGAGAGCAGCCACATAGGCTCAGATTTTGTCCTATTCATTTAATTCATCTGAGGCGGCTGCTCTCTCATGCAACAGACTCTGAGAAATGCCTTCTGCGATGGGCCCTAGCAAATCCCTTAAAAAAATTTGAATGACGTGTTTGGGAGAGTAATTCCCACTTTCATGATGAATTGATGTAACCCATTCTTATGAGGATCGATATCCAAAGCCTGCCCATTAAGAATTGCCCATCGAGGCTTAAGTCACATCCAATAGATTGAGCCAATGATCTGTTATGATCAGTTTCCTCTTCTAAGCCCTCTTTCTTTGCAGCATCAACAAGATGTATCTTCTTCGGCAATCATCATATGTCATCCTCATCGGCTAACATTCGGCAAGAGGCATTAGTTACGATCATCAACGGACATCGTCACTATTCTTCACCAGTGTGCATCACGTTGTTAGTTTCTAATTATATTTCTTAACTGATAAATTATATTATATTCTAATCAAACAATAGGTCAATTTTTCAATCCACACATGTTTAAGGAGGCATGTTAGAATATGTGATATCTCATTATATCTCACATTAGATTCGGTTGAGATCTCAGTATTGTATTAGGTGTTAGATGAGAAACGTAGGCATGAGAAGGCAACTGTGTTAGATTGAGATTATTTCCTTATAGCTTATTTTTATCTCTTCCCAAATTTATCACTTGAAGTGCCCTATATAAGCCCTGACTGATTCCTTCTCTTTCTCTCTCTCACAGTGGAAAGTAGAGCATAAAAAGATTACTCTAATTGGTTCAGTAATAACCTTCCGAAAACGAGATTTAAGCTGTTCCTCAACAATGCAAAAAAACCAACATTGTAAGATAATTTGCACACTTCAACACTAAAAATGGTATTCTTAGCGCTTGTTTAAATGTATATTATCATAGAAATAGACATCATATATTATCTAGTAAACATGAAACACAATACACCGGCAAAAGGGCATAATGAAACGTGCCAGACAATCAGCAAAGTTGGATGCCGAGATAAAAGCTTATATTCCAGCATGTTCCTTTAAGGCAGTGAGACCATCCTTACTAAAATCCGAGAAGTAGTGACGATTGAATCCCAAGTATGTAAAAGGCTTGAAAAGCAATGGGTGTTGTTCATCCACAAGTTCTTCCGGGCACTTTATAATCCAACTGTCCTTGGGAACCATGAACAGCCCCACTGACAACCTCTCTTTTTTGCTCATCATCACACGATGACGAGTTGAATGGACTCTTCCATTGCTCCATGCCTTCAATACAAAAGTAAAAATGAAACCTCAAAATTGTCTGTTACATGCATAGGGTTGGCACAGATATTAGCCTCAATTGGATGAGGACCAATTACCAATGGGGGACAAACATTAGGCAAAATTATCAAAAGGACCCATGCTTTTCAAAAATTATCAGCAGGGGACAAAAGAGGTCTTGTCAGTAAAAGCTGGACGAAAATACCCTTTGGCATATACAACACGTTTTGACTTTGGAAGGGGGTTTTCAAGTCTCTACGATTGAGGTTATCAGGTATCAAAATGGGGTTAACAATTTCAGAATGGGCTTATCAAGTCCCTGAAAATTGGCCGAGGGTACTAGAGTTTTGGAAGGGGGTTTTCAAGTATTTGGGATTGGGGTTATCTAGTATCAAAATGGGCTTATCAAGTGCTTGAAAATTGACAGAGGGTACTAAAGTTTTGGAAGAGGGTTTTCAAGTTTCTAGGATTGGAGTTATCTAGTATAAAAAATGGGGTCACCAATTTCCGAATGGGGTGATCAAGCCCCTAAAAATTGGCCAAGCGTACTAGAGTTTTGGAAGGGGGTTTTCAAGTATCTGGGATTGGGGTTATCTAGCATAAAAATGGGGTTACCAATTTCTGAATGGGCTTATCAAGTCCTTGAAAATTGGCCGAGGGTACTGGAGTTTTGGAAAGGGGTTTTCAAGTCTCTAGGATTGGGGTTATCAGGTATCAAAATGGGGTTACCAATTTCAGAATGGGCTTATCAAGTCCCTGAAAATTGGCCGAGGGTACTAGAGTTTTGGAAGGGGGTTTTCAAGTATTTGGGATTGGGGTTATCTAGTATCAAAATGGGGTTCCCAATTTATGAATGGGCTTATCAAGTCCCTTAAAATTGCCCAAGGGTACTGGAGTTTTGGAAGGGGGTTTTCAAGTCTCTGGGGTTGGGGTTATCCAGTATCAAAATGGGGTTACCAAATTCCGAATGGGCTTATCAAGTCCCTTATGAACACGTTTTTACTTCCTGTTTTTTTTTCACTCGTTCATTTTCACGTTTTTTTCTTTCTACCGTACGATTCATCTTCCTCATCCTCCATTGAAAGGGAGAAGGAGAAACGCAAAACCCTAAAACAAATGAAAAATAAAACCTAGATATTGAAGATAGATGGGAATGAACTCACGTTTCAAATTTTTTAGTTTTCCCACCTCCAATGGTGGCTAAATGATGAAGAAGATGACTGGTAATGTAGAAAAAAACAAAGTTGAAAATGAAAAAGTGAAAAAAAAAAAAAGAGGGAAAGAAGAGAGAAGAGGGAAAAGTGGAAAAGCAAAACGTGTTGCTTAAGAAAAGGGCATTTTCGTCCAGCTTTTAATGACAAGACATATTTTGTCCCCCGTTGATAATTTCTGAAAAGCATGGGTCCTGTTGATAATTTCACCTAATTTTTGTCCCCCATTGGTAATTGATCCATGATCTATTAACCAGTGTTAAATGCATATGAGCAAGGTAAGAGAGCTGGGTAGATGCATGGCCAAAGGACCCGTATAGTGATGAGATGTGGTACCTTGATAGTGGTTGTAGTAACCACATGAATAGCAACAAAGGCGTCTTTGTTAACTTGGATGTATCTCTTAAGCTCCATTACCATGCTCTTATGATCACAACACTGCATAATCGATCGATCCATCCAATCGGGTCCAACAGATTGGGCACTTATGAGGCATGGGACCATGATCATGTAGGTCGCCTCAAGGGCATTCACCAATTCAATGGTCATGATCACACATGTATGCTATGCGGGGGCCTGATGTTGATCGTTAAGATTATATATTAAACATGATTGATTGGGTAGTGAACTCAAAATTTTAAGCCTTCACAAATTTAATATATCTTAATGATGATTGTAGCACTTCTATAATATAAATTGAGATGATGGAAATTCCCAAAACTTACCATAAATGTATCACCTGTGAAGACAATTAAGGAGTTGGGAGATGGTTGCATGAGCACCCATTCCCCTTCTTTGGTAAAAACTTCCAAGCCATTCACCTCATTTTGGTACAAAATTGTGAAGAAATTAATGTCAGTGTGAGGGCCAAGACCCAAGGCCGAGTCAGATCCACCTGTAGGATCATAATGCATCAAACGGAAAACGGCTCTCAAGGATTCTGTTTGAGAATCGTAGTACTTGTCCACCCCTAAACTTTCCAAAATCATCCTTCGAACCATCCTTTCAAGACCAATTAACTTCTGAAGTAGACTTCTTCACTGCCAAAACATTGAATGGTAGTCAGATGCCTGGTGAACAAGCTCTCGATCGACTTAAGATTAAATGGAAACACAAGGTAATACGTGTGCATAATAGTTGATTGACAAAGTTCAAGCTTTATATTTCTTTTTAGGCCATGTTTGTCAACCATGAAAAGAATTTTCATGGAATATAATTTAATTATGTTGTGGGAGGGGGGCAAGGAGGGGGCAGGCTAATAGAATATAGAGGGCATGGTTGAGAAGAGGGTGAAAAGTGGCTTAAAATAAAGAAAAGAAAAAGTCTATTCAAAATATAGGTTTTGTTTTCCTTGCTTTTCAGCACCTTGGCACTATCTCCTGCCTTCTCAACTCTCTCCCTATGCCTCCCTCACACCACTTGTTAATCTAACATTATGGGAATAAAAATCAAGGTTGCCAAATGATAGGGTCCGGACTCAGCACTGAGGGAATCCGGACTCAGCAATCCGGACTCAGCAATCCGGACTCAGCACTGAGGGATCCGAACTCAGCATCCAATTAGCTTCTGGCACGTGGCCCTCACAAGGACCGTTGGAAGGCCAACACCTGTCTCCCCTAGGTGTGGCACCTGGACCAATCAGGGACCTCCACCTGCCCTCCTTAGGCATGAGACCTGGTCCATACAGAGGCCACCACCTGTCTCACCACTAACACCTGTCTTAGACAGGTGGCTCAGAATCACTATAAATAGCCTTCACTTGTTCTAAGGTGAGGGTCCTGAAAATCTGAGAACCAAAACTCTAAGCTTTTTGCTCTGACATTGCTCTACACTCCTGCTCATACTGACTTGAGTGTCGAAGCACCCGTCCGGAGTATCACTCCGGGTTGGTCCTCTGACCCTTTTCTTTCTTGTCTGTACTCTGTGCAGCGCAGGACTCAACCAGCTATTCAGCCGTGGCTCGTTAGCCCGGACCACCCAGTCCTACCATAACCTGTTACCGATTTTAGGCCTAACAGATTTGGCGCCATCCGTGGGACCTCGCAACAAAAAGCTGTTCGAAATCTCACCCAGATAAAAATGGTAGGACAGACCGGCAAGCGAGCACCTCCGACTTCTCGGGCTACCCGGGCTACGGCCCCCCGTGAAGGACGAAGTGAGCGTCTGGCCTCACAGGTGGAGGTCGGGGCGGCCGTGGAGCGGACTTCGCCCCACTCGGACCGTTCAGACCCCACCCCGACCCCGAGGGAGATGAGGGCCCTTTTTCAGGAAATGACCGCTGTAGTTGCGCAGTTCAGGAATGCGGCTCCCGCACTCCAGCAACACCCCGTCGAGGTTTCTCGACCTGTTCAGAGGGGAGAAAGCTCCCGCAGAGAACGCGCGTCTCCACCCCGCGACCAAACTCGTCACTCCACTCGAAGAAACAACCACTCGCGGGACAGGAGCGTGCGTCCTGAGCCTCGTCGACAGCATCACCGGTCACGATCTCCCTCCGTGCAGAAGCGGGGCAGCAAGAGAGACCCTATGCACGGAGAGGGATCGCGGCACCGGCGAAGGAGTCCCCTCAGCCAGTCCGGATCCGCAAGGAGCCCATCAGCCGTAAGAAGTAGACCTGCCCGTCTGGCCGAACAGAGGGATGATCCGATGTTGCTAAGAATCCAGAAGATCGATAACAGAATCGAGGAGCTGGCTAGAGATCATGGCCGCCCTGCTTCAAGGATCTTTAGTAGCAATCCCCCTTTCACAGATCGGGTACTCGGTGCGGCAGTCCCCTTGGGCTTCAAGATGCCGCAGATCCCGCAGTATGATGGGACCACCGACCCCGTGGATCATCTGCAGACCTTTAGGACCACGATGCTTCTCCACGGGGCGTCGGACGGGTTCCTTTGCAGGGCACTCCCCACCACATTAACCGGAGCCGCGAGAGATTGGTACTCACGGCTGAAGCCCAAGTCCGTTGACAATTTCGACGACTTCGGGGACGACTTGGCCCGGCATTTCATGAGCAGCAGAAGGCCTCGAAAGACGACGGCTTCACTAATGGCCCTGAGGCAGGAAGACGGTGAGGCCTTAAAAGCGTTCGTTGGCCGGTTCAACAGGGAGGCCCTTCAGGTACCCAACCTGGATCCCTCCGCGGCAACGAATGCTCTTCTGGCCGGAGCCCGGTCCACCGACTTCCGGAGAGCAGTCGCCCGGCGAAATCCGCAGTCCTTGGCAGATCTGATGACCGGGGCGGAAGAGTACATCTCCGTCGAGGAGACTCTCGCTGCCCTGGATTCCGTCAGCAAGAGAAGACCAGAGGAGAAGAACCCCGCCAAGCAGCGTAGGGATGACAGGCCCCAGAGGAAGGAGAGCAGTCCGTCCCGGAAGGAAAGGAGCTCCCCCCGGCCTCGAAAGGAGAGTAGCCCCCCGGTGAGGGAGCGCTACACGCCCCTCACCGCGTCTAGGGCTCAAATTTTGGCAGCCATCCGGAAAGAAGACTTCATCCGGTGGCCGAAGAAGCAGACGTCGGAGGCAGGCACCCAAGACATGTCCAGGTATTGCCGGTTCCACAAGAGCCACGGCCACGACACCAACGCCTGCATCCATCTGAAGGAGGAAATCGAGCAGCTGATAAGCAGAGGGTACCTCGGGAGGTACTTAAAAAATAACGACAACAGAAGGGAGCGCCAGGACAACCCGAGATCCAGAGGCAGAAGTCCTCGAGACGCCCAACCCCTGGGCGACCGCATCCAGGCTCCAGCCCCGGCCGTTCTCCCTCCTCAGGTACCTCAACCTCAACTCCAACCTCATGGTGTTATTGGTACCATTTCAGGAGGGCCGACCGCGGGAGGGACCTCTTCATCGGCCCGCAGAACCTATGCCCGGCAGGTCAACGCCGTCCATGCCTGCAGCAAGAGGGCCGAGCCAGAAAATGAGATATCCTTTTCGGAGGCAGATCTTGATGGTCTGATCCTCCCCCACGATGATGCCCTGGTCGTCACAATGCTAGTGGCGAACTGGGAAATGAAGAAAATCCTGGTCGACAACGGGAGCTCCGCCGACATCCTCTACTACCACGCCTTCGAACAGATGATGATCGGAGCTGACCGTCTGAAGCCGGCCAACTCAGATCTGTTCGGATTCTCGGGAGAAGTTGTCAAGGTCGAAGGGCAGATTGAGCTTCCAGTTCTGATCGGGGAGCCGCCCTGCCAGTCCTTCGCAATGGTGACCTTCCTGGTGGTTAAGGCCAAGTCGGCCTATAACGCCATTCTAGGACGCCCCGGCCAGAACCTCCTCCGAGCGATTCCCTCCGCTTATCACCAGAAGATGAAGTTCATTACGCCAGGAGGCGTAGGTGAAGTCAGAGGGGATCAGCCCCAATCAAGACAATGCTATGCGGTAGCACTGAGAGGGAAGAATGCGTCTGAGTCTCTTCCAATCGAGCTGTACGATCTGAGAGACGAAGCGCAGATCACAGTAAACCAGCCCGCAGAGGACCTCATCTCCATTCAATTGAACATCGATGATGAACAGAGGGTTGTCCAGATCGGCTCTGCCCTGCCAGAGGCCGCGCAGCAGGACCTCGCTCAATTCCTCAGGGCCAATGCAGATGTCTTTGCCTGGACTCCTTCAGACATGCCCGGCATTGACCCGTCGATTAGCACCCACGAGCTCGGTGTCGATCAGACCTGCAAGCCCGTGAAGCAGAAGCGTAGACACTTTGCACCGGAGAGACGGAGAGCCATCAGAGAAGAGGTGGAGAGGCTTTTGAAGGCCGATTTCATTCGTGAGATCCAGTATCCGGACTGGCTCGCGAATGTGGTAATGGTAAAAAAGTCCAACGGGAAGTGGAGGACCTGTATAGACTTCACAGACCTGAACAAGGCCTGCCCAAAAGACAGCTACCCACTTCCAAAAATAGACCAGCTCATTGACGCTACAGCAGGTCACGAGCTGCTCAGTTTCATGGATGCTTTCTCGGGATACAATCAAATCAGAATGTACGAGTCTGACATCCCGAAGACATCATTCGTTACCGACCAGGGGACGTATTGCTATCGGGTGATGCCTTTCGGACTGAAGAATGCGGGAGCCACTTACCAGCGTCTCGTCAACAAGCTGTTCAGAAATCAGATTGGCCGGAACATGGAGGTCTACGTTGATGATATGCTAGTGAAGAGCAGAAGTGCTTCCAACCACGTCTCCGACCTCGAAGAGGCCTTCCAAGTCTTGAGGGAACACAACCTGAAGCTTAATCCGACCAAATGTACATTTGGCGTCGGAGCGGGCAAGTTCCTGGGCTTCATGGTTAGCCAGAGAGGAATAGAGGCGAACCCGGAGAAGATCAAGGCGGTAATGGAGCTGACTCCTCCGAGCACTATCAGAGAAGTACAGCGGCTGACCGGGCTGGTGGCAGCTCTGGGGCGGTTTATCTCAAAATCCGCCGAGAGATGCCTCCCTTTCTTCAATGCGATCAGAGGTATAAAAACCGCGCCCTGGACTCCGGAATGTCAAGCAGCGTTCGAGGAGCTGAAGCAGTATTTGTCCTCCCCACCCTTGTTGTCCACGCCGGAGCCAGGAGAAGAGCTGATTCTGTACCTCTCAGCGGGACCCTTGGCGGTTGCAGCAGTACTGATCAAAGAAGAATCTAATCAGCAAAAGCCGATCTACTATGTTAGTAAGGTCCTCCATGATGCAGAGACCAGATATCAGAGAGTAGAGAAGCTCGTGTGCGCCCTCATTACGGCGGCCCGGAAGCTAAGGCCGTACTTCCAGGCGCACACAATCAAGGTCCTGACAGGACAGCCTCTCAGACAGATCCTCCACCGGCCAGACACTTCGGGCCGGCTTGTCAAGTGGGCCGTGGAGCTCAGTGAGTTTGATATCAAGTTCCTACCCAGGCCGGCGATCAAAGCCCAGATCCTCGCTGACTTCATAGCCGAGTGCACAGTTCCGGACCCAGACCCCGGGCTAGTAGCAGTTCCATCTCCAGAAGCAGAGCTGGCCGTGCCAGATCCCCGGGTCGTTTCCATAACATCACCGCCCCCCGGGCCTGAGACCGTCATCTCGCACCCAGTTTTTGATGAAGAGCCGATCTGGGAAGTTTATGTGGACGGGTCATCGAACAAGACAGGGTGTGGTGCAGGACTAGTTCTCACTGGACCAGAGGACTTCGTCCTGAACTATGCCCTGAGGTTCGGTTTCCGTGCGTCCAACAATGAAGCAGAATATGAAGCGCTCATAGCCGGGATGAATCTTGCTGTGCAGACCCGTGCCCAGAGGCTAAAGGCGTACTGCGATTCACAGCTGGTCGTCTGTCAGATCCAGGGAGTATATGAAGCCCGTGAAGAGCGAATGATCAAGTACCTGGGGAAGGTTCGCAGTCTGGCCGTTTACTTCAAGAGCTTTGAGGTCGTCAGAATCCCCCGAGCAGAAAATGTAAAGGCAGATGTGCTATCAAAGCTCGCAGCCTCAGGTTACACCGCCCTCAGAGAAATTCGTATGGAGTTTCTGAAGAGGTCCAGTATCGACGCCCAGTCCGTCGTGGTGATGCAGATAGACGAGGAGCCGTGCTGGATGGATGAGATAATCAGGTATCTGCGCAGCGGAGAGCTCCCGGGAGACAGAAAGGAGGCCCGTAAGGTCACGCAGAGGGCAGCGAGGTTTTCACTGGATGGCGAGACTCTATACAAGAGGTCGTATACCCTCCCGTATCTGAAGTGTCTTCGCCCCAGTGATGCCTTGTTAGCCCTGCAGGAAACCCATGAAGGAATCTGCGGAGAGCACCTCGGGGGCAAGGCCCTGGCCATTAAAATCCTCCTGAGAGGTCTGTACTGGCCTACGCTGAGGAAGGACGCGCTGAGCCTTGTGAAAAAGTGCGAGAAGTGCCAGAAGTTCTCTCCAGCCGTCCACCAGCCACCCGTTCCGATGGCCCCGATCATCAGTCCTCTTCCCTTCGCAGTATGGGGGATGGATATTCTGGGCCCCTTTCCGCCGGCCTCAGGAGGCCGTGAGTTCGTCGTTGTCGCCATTGATTATTTCACCAAGTGGGTGGAAGCAGAGCCTCTGGCCAAGATCACAGAGCAGAATGTACAGAACTTCTTCTGGAAATCGGTGGTGTGCAGGTTCGGGATCCCCCGGGTCCTCATAACGGACAATGGCAAGCAGTTCGACTCGAGGAATTTCCGAAAGTTTTGTTCTGACCTGCACATAGAGCAAAGATTCACATCTGTGGCACATCCTCAGACGAATGGGCAAACAGAGGTGACGAACAGGACCCTCTTGCAGGGGATAAAGAAGAGACTGGATGGCAAGGCCGGGCGTTGGGCAGACGAACTGTATCATGTGCTCTGGGCGTATCGGACTACTCCGCGTACGGCCACAGGCGAGTCGCCTTTTAATCTCTCCTTCGGAACAGAAGCAGTGATCCCGGTCGACATCGGCGTCCCCTCCCCAAGGATCGTCCATTTCAGTGAGCAGCTCAACGGGGACGGACTCCGTGCCAACCTTGACTTGCTTGAAGAAGTCCGTGAGGAATCTCAGATCAGGTCGGCGGCCTATAAGCAGAAAGTATCCAGATATCATGACGTCAAGATCCGACCAAGAGAATTCCGCGCTGGCCACCTAGTCCTGAGGAAAGCCTCCGTTTCCCAGCCAAGAAGCGTGGGCAAGCTCTCTCCGACCTGGGAAGGACCTTACCGAGTCAAGGAAGTCATCCGCCCAGGAAGCTATCGGTTAGAGTCCCTCGACGAACAGATGCTGCCACATGCTTGGAATTCTAGAAATCTTCGGATCTACTATCAGTAATTTTGTTTGCCTTCATAGGCTTGTAAAGAACTGCTGTAATCATCCGAATTCCGCAATGAATAAAATAAGTTTCCCAAATAATTGTCCCTCTTTGAGTAACTCATTTAGCCATCAGTATATAGCAGCAGTGGTGCACTCCGGCTCATCCTAGTGGCTTGGAGATCAGTTCCAGCCAGGACGCCCGCAGTGGAAACCACCTCCAAATATTTCCTAAGTGTTTGAGTACCAAGCTTCCAGCTCGGTTCTCTCGCAGACTTAGGACGAGCAGCAGTGGTGCACTCCGGCTCATCCTAGTGGCTTGGAGATCAGTTCCAGCCAGGACGCCCGCAGTGGAAACCACCTCCAAATATTTCCTAAGTGTTTGAGTACCAAGCTTCCAGCTCCGTTCTCTCGCAGACTTAGGACGAGCAGCAGTGGTGCACTCCGGCTCATCCTAGTGGCTTGGAGATCAGTTCCAGCCAGGACGCCCTAGTGGAAACCACCTTCAAATATTCCCAGCTCGGTTCTCGATGAAGCACAGAAATAATACGTACAAAAAAATAAGAATGCTGTACAGACAGTTTAACAAAAAATGTATTTGTATTCAGTATTCATATTCGTATTACAAAATTGCTCTCTTCGCCGAGCTGGCTTACAAAGAATAGGCGTTACCGACTGTGCAAACAAAAAAGAAAGAAGGCTGCTGCTCAGGCCTCCTCGTCGGCCACCACCTCGGTGACGACCCCTTCGGGAGTAAGGGCTGCGAGCTCGCCACCCTCCGCCGAGGAGACGGCGGCCACAGTCACCTCCGCATCCACCTCAATAGGCCGGGAGGAGTCCGGTTCGTCTTCCTCCTCATCTTCCTCGTCCTCCGGAGGTGCATACGGGACGGTTAGCGCGTCCAAGGAGATGCCGGGGTGAATCCTCTTCACCTGCTCGGAGCAGAGAAGGAAACCCGCCCTGTAGGCCTGGAGGCCTAAGTCGAAGTGCTGGGCCTCCTTCCTCTCCTCAGTTTCCTTCACGGCCGCCTCCACGGCCGCCTTTTCCTTCCTTCCGGCCCGCTCAGCCGCACTCAGGAGATCCTGCACGGCCTGGTTTTTGACCCTCTGCAGCTCGTCCTGTAAGCTGTTGAGCTCGGCCTCTTTGATCTGGACGGCTTCATTAAGCTCGCCGTTCTCCTTCTGGAGCTGGGCCTTTTCGGACTCGATCCTTGTGATCGTCTCAGAAAAGAGATATCGCTTCTTGGCCATATCCCTTGAGTACACCTGGAGTTGATAGAGGGCGGAGCTGATTGCCGCTTCGCAGGTCTCCGGCACCTCTTTTTCTACCGCTAGCCGGTCGCGGGCGAGGACACCCTTGTACATCAACTCTGCGGCCACCCGGGTATCCCCCAGGCCGGTGTCCGTTTTCTGCACGGCCCAGTTCGGGCGGAAGACGTTGTCGCCTCCAACCATTGCCGTAGCCGGCATACCCAGTACTGCCCCGCCGTGCTTTGACCCCGTCGCCGCTCCGGACTTGGAGCTCTGACCCGTGGTGTCTGCCCGGCTAGATAGGGCAAGCTTATGCGTCGCCCGGCTGCTTTTAAGAGGCTTAGCCAGCGCGACCATCGGCGGGGTCGACTCCGGCACCTTCCTCTTCTTGCCCTTTGGTTGGGGCTGCTCCTGCGCTGGAGACGCGCCCGAAGACTGCTTGATTCTGTCCAAGAGGGACATCTGCTTCACCATTTCTGCAAAAGAGAACGGAGCGCAGTCAGCAATATGAAAGTTGACAAATACTTCAGAAAAATAAATGCTATCCTATAGTGTCTACGTACGTGCCGGCGTCGCACGGCTGACCCCGAGTGCGACCAGCTCGGCCTCCTCTTCGAACTCTGAGCAGTGAACTGGACCTCGCTTGAGCTCTTCTTTGATCAGAGCGAAGGTCATATGGTCATAGTCTTCGAGAGCTGGTTTTTTACTAAGGCGGCGAGTGTCTGGCGTTCTCCATTGTAATGAGAACGGCCACTGCGAGCCCGGCGCGGTGTCTTTTACATAGAAGAACCTGTTCTTCCATGTGTGAATGGAAGAAGGTATCCCAGTGATCATTTTCATTTCAGGCCTCTGGCTAATGTAGATCCAGCCGCCGTCCTTATGCCTCTTCAGGTGCGCACACATCCTGAAGACGGGCACGGTGGGGTTCCTACGGAGCCGGACTTCAAGAAGGTACAAGAAGCCGATCAGTGTCCTCCAAGAGTTCGGGACGACCTGTGTAACTGCCAGCCCGTAGTAATTCAGTGCATCCGCAAAGAAGGGGTGGAAGGGGAGCCTAAGCCCGGCCCGGAAGGCCTCCTCATACACGCAGAGGTCTGCGCTATCGTTGCTGGCCCGATCCCCTTCGACAGCCGCCCTCAGAATGTACCGGCTAGGAATACAGTATTTGTCCCTGACGATCTGAAGCCTGTTCGGCCACAGATGGTTCACCTCGTATAGGGCCCCGATGTTATACTGCGGGTTGGCTTCCATCTGTGCCTCCGCTATCACCTCGACTGGCATGCGCGACGATTGAGGGACTGCCGCTTCGACGTCCTCATCATCGTCGCTGGTTTCTACCCGGTCCGGTCCGTCCCCACAGGCCGGGATTGTGTCTAAGTCCACACTCATTTCCTCACCGCTCTCCTCGTCTATTATGATCACTAGCTCTTCGCCCTCAACACCGGCCTCCACTATAGGTGAGGCCGGAACCGCTCTCTCTGATGCCTCGGACCCCGATGCGGTACTGGTCGAACCGGACTCCCTTGAACTGGAGTCCGTCTCCGAACTAGTGCTAGACATAAAAAGCAAAAAAAAGAAAGAAAGGCTAAAAGCTAAAAAAGATTACCGAACTGGAGTGTTGGACGAGGACCTCCGGGCTCACTGATCCGAAGCGGGCAGAAAACTTGAGCAGCCGAACAGAAGAGGAGGAGAGTAAAAGATGAAAAGTAAGAAATGAAGAGTAAACTCCTGTATTTATAGAGAAGCTGGGAAGAGCGGGAAAAATCCCGCCCATTTCCGCCAGCCGGAGTGCGCCACGTCGCCTTCCGCATTAAATGCGCCGCTCACATTAAATGCGCCGCTCGCATTAAATGCGCCGCCTGCATTAAATACAAGGCACAGGTCCCAAAGCGCCAGAAGACAAAAGACCTGTCCGGCTGTCCGGACAGGATATGGGGCATTCGAAAGACAAAGACCTGTCCGGCTGTCCGGACTGGATATGGCGCGTTCGCTAGACGACAAAAGCGCTTGACGACAAAAGACCTGTCCGGTTGTCCGGACTGGATATGGCGCGTTCGCTAGACGACAAAAGCGCTAGACGACAAAAGACCTGTCCGGTTGACGACAAAAGACCTGTCCGGTTGTCCGGACTGGATATGGCGCGTTCGCTAGACGACAAAAGCGCTAGACGACAAAAGACCTGTCCGGCTGTCCGGACTCGATATGGCGCGTTCGCTAGACGACAAAAGCGCTAGGCGACAAAAGACCTGTCCGGCTGTCCGGACAGGATGATTCAAGAGGACAAAAGACCTGTCCGGCTGTCCGGACTGGATATGGCGCGTTCGCTAGACGACAAAAGCGCTAGGCGACAAAAGACATGTCCGGCTGTCCGGACAGGATGATTCAAGAGGCGACAAAAGACCTGTCCGGCTGTCCGGACAGGATGATTCAAGAGGATAAAAGACCTGTCCGGCTGTCCGGACAGGATAATTCAAAAGACGACAAGAGACCTGTCCGGCTGTCCGGACTGGATATGGCGCGTTCGCTAGACGACAAAAGCGCTAGACGACAAAAGACCTGTCCGGCTGTCCGGACTGGATATGGCGCGTTCGCTAGACGACAAAAGCGCTAGACGACAAAAGACCTGTCCGGTTGTCCGGACTCGATATGGCGCGTTCGCTAGACGACAAAAGCGCTAGACGACAAAAGACCTGTCCGGCTGTCCGGACAGGATATGACGCGTTCGCTAGGCGACAAAAGCGCTAGGCGACAAAAGACCTGTCCGGCTGTCCGGACAGGATGATTCAAGAGGATAAAAGACCTGTCCGGCTGTCCGGACAGGATAATTCAAAAGACAAGAGACCTGTCCGGCTGTCCGGACAGAAAATATCGCGTTCGCTAGACGGCAAAAGCGCTAGACGACAAAAAGTTTCACCAGCAAAGACCTGCCCGGCTGGCCGTTCACAGCCTTAGCCGAGCAGGACCCCATGACTTCCTGAACCAAGGACGTTCAGGACCCCTGGCCGCCCAGGCCCCTGGTCAAAAATTCAGCCATGCTGGATAGTCGAATGCCTTCTGCCCGGCCGTACTCCTTCAGGCTAAACGCCAAGGCCAGGCCAGGGCGCCAGGAATCTCCTGTCCAGCCACTATTTCTCTTAGCTGAGTCTGAGCCCGGCCTCAGCTGCCTGGAGGTCTTAAGGCCGGCCCGACACTGTCTTTACCTTCTCTTTGCTTCTTCTAGCCACTTTCATGGCTTGAAGAACCAGGGGGCAACTGATAGGGTCCGGACTCAGCACTGAGGGAATCCGGACTCAGCAATCCGGACTCAGCAATCCGGACTCAGCACTGAGGGATCCGAACTCAGCATCCAATTAGCTTCTGGCACGTGGCGCTCACAAGGACCGTTGGAAGGCCAACACCTGTCTCCCCTAGGTGTGGCACCTGGACCAATCAGGGACCTCCACCTGCCCTCCTTAGGCATGAGACCTGGTCCATACAGAGGCCACCACCTGTCTCACCACTACCACCTGTCTTAGACAGGTGGCTCAGAATCACTATAAATAGCCTTCACTTGTTCTAAGGTGAGGGTCCTGAAAATCTGAGAACCAAAACTCTAAGCTTTTTGCTCTGACATTGCTCTACACTCCTGCTCATACTGACTTGAGTGTCGAAGCACCCGTCCGGAGTATCACTCCGGGTTGGTCCTCTGACCCTTTTCTTTCTTGTCTGTACTCTGTGCAGCGCAGGACTCAACCAGCTATTCAGCCGTGGCTCGTTAGCCCGGACCACCCAGTCCTACCATAACCTGTTACCGATTTTAGGCCTAACACCAAACATGGGCTAAGAGATCCTCAAACCATGTATTAATTACATCGGAATTTGTCCAAGTTCGATACCTATACCACTAAATTTATAGACAACTGTACTATGAGTTTTCATAATCACTGATGAAACTTCCGAGTTGACTCGACTCACTATCAAGTGGAGTCGAGTTTTCGAGTTATGGAATTGTGGTAATATCATGATAGAATGAAGTTTTTAAACAACTGTTGATAATACCTCGAACTAAGTTTTTAATCCTTGAGCTCACCTGAAACCCCGGTACCCTTCAGGCCACATGAAGTGGGTAAATTTCTCAACGCCTTCCTGCGAATTGGCTTCATCGATTTCCACGCTCTGGTACAAAGGAGTCTGCGGAAGCCTACGCTTGCCAATGTATGAATGGAAAGGCTGGTGAGGCGAAGCTTCATTCTTCGTCATGGTTTCAAGAGGGAGTGTGTAGAGGTCTTTCACTAAACTGAAGAGTTTTTGACGGTCGATGGTAGAAACAGTAGGGAATACAGCCTCAAAGCAACCGAATTGTTGCACTGCATTCAAAACCTGTTCTTGATGTCGTTCGCATGACTTTGTTCCTCTCTCCAACTCCTCTCCAGAGAAGTCTATGATGGGCAGTTTTGACAGTGTTTCACTAGGCATTCTCTCTTATTCCTATGACAAAAGAGAAAACAAAGAAGCCTCTCTCCCTCTAACCTTAAAGAGCTTCTAGTTCTTAAGCAGAGTCTCCACTACAATGCTTTAATCTTTGGTCACATATCATTATTTATAAGGAGATGATTTTCCAACATTTCCACCCTTTTTGTTTGTCCCCTTGCATCAAGGTTGTACCTAACAGACCCTTTTGTTTCTAACACCTCACATGAATTACATGAATAAGACAAAATCTGCCAAAGAGTCAACCTGTGTGGATGTTCTCACATGCAAAGGCCACCCGCAAAATGGCTTTCTATGAAACTGCCTAGCAAATCCCTTTCCAATTTACCAAAAACATAGAAAACTTTGTCTTTTTTTAAAATGGCCATTAATGCATTGTCCGTTTTAAGTGAAATAATAGGGAGGCCTGTCCTCAAGCCTTCCTTCTAAAGAATCCTCCAAGTTACTAATTCCAAAAGAAATTGAGTAAGAAGCTTCTTCTTCTTCTTTTTCTCTTGTTACTCTTTATTCAACTTCTTTCTTTATTTTTTCTTCTTCTTCCGGCAACAGAACTACTAGCGGAAGAGATAGGAAAAAAAAAAAAACTAGCAAAAGGGTAAAATTGTCTTTGGGCTAGTACAATGCCCTTATTAAGTGCATAGTTTTGAAACTACCAGTCATCCATAAATTTGGATTCTTTTTGTAATTATTTGATAAGGAGAATAAAATTAAAAAACAAAAGGGTGGAAAGGGCAAAAAAGAGGTGTAAATTCATTTCCTAGTTATGTAAATATGGTGAAAAACTTGTCAAAAATAAAAAAATAGTTTTTCCAAATTTTAGTAATGCCTCTTTTAGGTAAAAAAATATTGGGAAATGATATTTTACCCCTCTTTAACGTTTTTCTTTGCCTTTAAAACCTAAGGGATAACGTTAAAGGGGGGTTTTATCCCGATGGGGGGGGGGGGGGGGGGGGGGAGAATATCAATCCCCAAAATATTTCACCAAAAAAAAACTAAAAAAGGGGTCAGGTAAACTCCAATTAGCACAATTTATGGGCCATTGCGAATCCAATCCAAAGTTGGGACCCATCCTTTGCCTATTATGATCACTAGGAAAAATGCAAGTGCTATCCATTTAAATTATCCCTTTGAAATTGTACAGACCACATCATAGGTTGATCTAAACCGTCCATGTTGAGAACCTCAACTGAAGCCAGGTTGTTTTGGATTTTGAGAACCAATAGTGAGTCAGCAATAATTAGTTTTTAACTCACAATCGGTTCTCAAAATCCAAACCAAACAGGAACTAACAATTAACAACCGGAAATATTATCCGCACTACTATATTTTGATGATCAGACTCCTCACTTTATTGAAGTACGGTATGGCCCGCACCATAGGATTATCCAAACCATCCATTGTGAACTGTGGAGACTATTTCATTGTTGAAAAAGAAAAACACAAATATACAGTTCTTCAAATGGAACCAAAATTCAGGTTTCGGGTCGGGTTGCCCGACAGCCCAACCCGACCCAACCCGATTTTCAATTGGAGTTGATTTTTCCCAACCCATCCTAACCCGATTTGCGAAAAAGCTTAACCCGACCCAACCCAACCCAAATTCGGGTTGAACCCGACTTGCGTGAGAACATCCAAGTAACAACGACGGTTTGAAATTATATATAGTGCTAATGTCCTCACTACCATATTTTATAATGGCACTACTCACCGTATTTGGATGATCGCACTCCTCACTCTATTAAAATGTACAGTGTGACCTGTACCCTGTGTCGGTACTTTTCGTATGTAGATTACAATTTTACCCTGAAATAATTTCTCATAAAGATAGATGTTAGATATCAACAAAGGGGTTAATGGTAAAAGAGTAATGCTGACGTGTAAATCCCAGATAAAAAGAAAAGAAATTTCTTTTGGATGGGCCACTTCCTACATAGGTTGTGCGCCAAAAATAATTTTCATAGGTTAATCTGAACCCTCTGATCTAAACCGTCAATGTGATTGAACACAACATCAATCGGTTGTGCCCGTAAAACCATTTCCATAGGTTGATCCTAGCCCTCCAATCGATATAGGCTAATCCTGGCCCTCCAATCGATAGGGTTTCCATAATTGTTGTTCCTCTTCAATTGCCCGGAATCCATCAATATTTTGCAAGTGTCGTGCATGAGTAATATAAGGTAGTTCTTTCGTCATTGTCATATGTCTCTACCTCTTCTTGGTAGTTTTTTGCCGTAATTGTCATAGACAAGCACCTTATGTCGGTACTTTTTGTATGTAGATTACGATTTTACCCGCAAATAATTTCTCATAGAGGCGTTAGATATCAGCAAAGGGGTTAATGGTAAAAAGGTAATACTGACGTGTGGATCAAAAAGGTGGGACGAAAGCGGAAATAACGACAAATGACACAAATGCCCTGACATGTGGGATACAATTGGAATTATGGCAGTGAGACACAAGTGGAAATAACAGCAAAGGGTGGTTGAACTTAACCCACGATTCTGCCTTTCCGCCTTCTAGTAAAAAACCCGTGCGATGCACGGTCCGACAAAGAAATGTACGGACCACGTCATTGGTTGATCCAAACCGTCCATGTGATGGAACACAACATAAATAGGTTGTGCCCCAAAAATCATTTCCATAGGCCGATCCTAGCCCTCCAATCTATAGATGTTTCCATAATTCCTCTTATCTTAAATCGGATGGTCAAGATCACCCTATAGTTTTTTAATTAAAAAACCATAAAGGAGGGGGGTAAGATCAAAATTATAGGGCTTTAATGGGTGCCTTTGTTAAAAGCATAAAGGAGGGGGTAGGATTGAAATTATATGATTCAATGGGTGCCTTTGTTAAAAGCATAAAGGGGGGAAGGATTGAAATTATATGAGTTGAATGGGTGCATTTGTTCAAAAAAGTAAAAAAATGTGACGTGTAATTCTCATGTGATTTTCAAAAAAATCGAAAAAACTCTCCTCTTTTCATCCCAGCTATATATAGTAGTTAGATTAGATTATAAAATTTGATGTTTAGAACTAGGATCCAGTGAGGCCAACAATTACCTGCAACAATCCTGACCCTACTATGGATCCATTTAACACAGTCGGAACTAATAAATTAAACGATCGGCCCCACAAGCAGACACTAAAAATTCACACCCAAAACCACGCAAAGGGTGCGTACCACCTTTTACACCACTGTTCATTTTACACCCGTGCATAGCAATTGCTCATGTTTGTTGTTATGGTAGGGCCCATCATTTTACACCCATTCTAATGGAACACGATTGTTGTAAGATTGTCCATGTAACCAATTCTTATGGAGCTGTTCGGCACAGGATAGTAATCCTTGAAGGGTTGTTAAGAAGTAAGACGGTGGGCAAAAACTCGATCGTACCAGGCACAAAGAAGTAAGAGGGAACAAATCAAAAGATTCAACCAAAATTGTAAACCAAGACAAGAGACAAATCTTCTCCAAATGTTTCGCCTCAAGAAAATCCCAAGAGAAATATCTCACTGCCAACACACACCCCTCTCACCATTATTTATTTCCAAGTTCATGACGTAATTTTAGTCTTAATTAAGACACACCCAAACTAACATACTTCTCTCTCCCTCTCCCTAGTCTAACTAGGTACAATACACTAACAATTTGCACTTAAGTAACTAGCAAAAGGAGATGTCTAACTAGGCACAATACACTAACAATTTGCACTTAAGTAGCTAGCAAAAGGAGATACCAACATAGAGTAGAAAACAAGACAATCCAATTCAACAGAGGGTTTCTGCACCCAATCAGCCTTGTAGAATCTATAAAAGGATTGCTAACCCCGTGCACAAGAGCCCATACTGCCAAGTCTACCAAAGTAGAGGTATATCTGTCATTCTGTCCGGAAAAGATGGTGTTCTTGTAAACTGTTCATCTCGCTTCAAAGCAGCTGACAATGTGTGCTTGAACAAGAACAAAAAATGATAGAACGACTAAAATCACTGATTGAAACAAAAAACACTCGGAAGTATTTGCCTATCCAAAAAAAGGATGTTTTAGTTCACATGGTGTTGCCAGAAAACGATTTCTATAAATATTTGCATATACTTAAAGAGTATGTACACAACTAAAAGATTGTGCAAATGGATTGCCTTCACTAATTAAAGAGTAATATGATGCCTTAGTCATTCTCCCTATTATAATTATAACAGCTACAACTACAACAACAAACAACAGCATGGTTAGTATGAGGTAACAAAGGACTCTTCTGCTGTTAAATGGATACAAGAAAGAGACAACAATGGAGTCTAGCAACCCTTTTCCAGCTAGACTCTCTGCAATCAAAACAAAACACCGTAAATGTTAGACCTAGTGGAAACTAGCTGTGGATGCCCTGTTATATCATAACAATCACTTCCAAAGTTTGACAAACTTATCGTGACTTGCTGAGGCCACCAAACCCGTAACGTTCGAGACTGCCAAGGCTGCAATTAGTCCCTCGTGTGCGGCCAGAGTCATTGTCTTGTTCTCGGCCATGTTCCAAAGCTCCAAAGACTGTAAGAACACAAACAATACAACATGATTAATAAAACAATTGGTTATATATAGACTTCATTTTTGGACAAACAATACAACATGATTAATATGCGCGAGTATAGCTTTCTAAGGCTGCTACTTTTCACACCTAATCTCTACGTTTTACAGCAAACAATGCTCAATTTACATCGTTTTCAAATCACAAATAAATACAAACGAATTGTGTCATGTTTTGTTCCATGTCTGTCTCTGAGAAAACAGGCATATATATTTCAAATATATATAGGGATGTGCCAGCAAAAAAATGCCCATACGAAATTTTATATGAGACATTTTATATCAGTTTATTTTATAATACAACGAAAGCAAACAATAACATTTCCAAGTTAAAAAGGTTTTATGTCAATCATGAATATAATAAATGAACTGGTTAATGGCCAGTGATAAATTGCACGAAATGGTAGAGGAGACTTGCCTGGTAACAGCCAATGACCAACAAAGATGGATATGTTGGATGGAAAACACAGGAGTGGAATTTGTTGCCGTTGCAGCTCAACTCATGCACACACTCACCTTCACTCCCAGAACCGAGTGTCCACACCCTAACGGAGTCTTCACTGACAGATGCCAGATACTCACCTGTAGGATTCCAACACACAGAATGGACTGGCTTCGTGTGTCCCTGCCATTACAACCCATAGGAAAAATGAAAGATTAGTTACTCAATGACAAGAAACAGATCATGTCAATAATCAGGTAAACGGAGAAAAAGGATGCCTAAATAGACATTTATAATTAGAATACAAAATCTTAATAGTGATAGCATATAAAGGAAGAAAATCATTGTTAGTAATAATCGGATTCCTCTAGCACATATGTGATGCAATTGCAACCAGACTTGGAGCAAACACTTTCTGCAAAATATCAAAGAGCTTCTGAAAGTACAAGGTGTCAACTACTCTACTGCAACAAGGGCCTTTTTTTGAGCAAAACAAGAAAAAGGCCATTTATGCATTTGCCCCAAGAAAATGCACAGAAAGGAAGCTATGGGACTACCCTCACCTCCTCAAGCTCATGTAGGCCCTTTTTCTGCCAAAATTAAATTGCCTCGAGCCCAATAAAAGGGGCACTGGCATTCTGTTGGTTCAAAGACAAAGCTACCTCCCTCAGTAGTCGAAGCCACACAAACAAGGATTGCAGCTCGTAATTCGAAGCACTTTCTAGTGTGAACCGAAATCGTGTTGCGTCACGAGTCTACAAGCCTTTCTCATTTCAGTGCTCGCCTTTTGAATCTTCAGTAGGGGCCTTTAGTCTTTTGATTAGAGTAGGGGTCGCGAGAGAGCAGAGCGTACCGCCCTGCCAGAGTCGCGAGTCTGTTTATAGTCGCGACTGTTGTCAGAGTCAACAAGGTTTAAACTTCCAGAGAGCAGGTGGTCACCCGGATCAACCCAAGGAGAAGGAAGATCTGGCTGCTTTTCGATTTCGTTCTTCTTTTCCCAGGTGGACATAACAATTGGGAATTGGTTTCAATAGTCAATATTAGAGCTAGCTTCGCCTGGTCGAAAAGACCAAAAGATGAGAAGAGGTAAAGAGATGGTAGGGACCTTGGTTTGGCTCACAAATCTTCTGGTGCTATCAGAGGAGTGGTCAAATGTGTCACTGGGGGAATTCCAAATATGATTTTACGAGCCTATATCTCAGATTCACAAAAGAAGCTCTCTTAGTTTTGTATGATAAAAAATCAACTACAGTTTTTTTTTTTTTTAAAACAATAGCTTCACAAATATTTTTTTTAAACAATAATTTCAAAAATATTGATCATTCATCGATTCATAGATTTACAAATATTAAGAGTCACCAATCAAAAACTCATCACTAACTAACCTGTAAAGAATGAAGGCAAGTTTGGGTCTCAACATCCAGTATGGATACAACATTCTCAGCAGCAGCTGCTAGATACCTGCCAAGACGTGGTTGGAATCTCATCTGGGTTGTCCCACCCTGCATAAATAAGCTAAGACAATGAACTAAAAGACAATAAAATGCTGTTTAAGTGTAGGAAATCATGACCAGTCAACAACTAGCAGTTATAAGCTGTACTCATTAACCAACACTAGTAATGCATACCTTGAAGACTCTAGCACAGCTACCATTTTTTATATTCCAGTATCGTATTTCACTGTCTCCATCACAAGAGCAGATGAGATCCTCCTTATTTGGATGGAAGTCAAGGGACATTACTGATGCAGAATGCCCGGTAAAATTACGAATTGAAAAGCCTGGCTGCACAGTGATGCCATCTAGTCAAGAAAAGCCTTGCAAGCATAGCACACAGAAAATAATTGATTGATGGCATCTAGCCTAAAGAAATAAAACTTTGTATGGGATCAAAATCAAGCTACAATGCAACAAAATTATATGCAGATTAACTTTGATAACAACCACAACCAGTTAAGAAAGAAGCAAGTATCATCAGTGTTTCAAAACGCGGATGGAGGTCAATACGCGGCCAAAGCAAATCCTAGTTGACTCGGCTCGACACGGTCGAGTATTTGGTTGATGGGCTCAAGTGCTCAGTTGATACGGTCATAACTCGGAAGGATCAAAGGACTTTTAATTGACTATGTAGTGCAAAACACGGACAAAACCTGGACTCGGACAAGAACACGGCCAAGATAAATGGGAGTCGACTCGGGGGAGTCCAAGATGATGAAGGGGAGTTTAGAAACTATGAGTATTATCACAAATTAAAAGTAGAAAAAAAAATATGCACCCACGATCCACAATCCAAGATGCCAAATTCTCACAGCACACGAATTGCCTGACATGCCTCATTTAAGTATCATGAATAAAATAAACCCAGTGACCTGTCCAACAACATTCTAAAAAGAAAAAGAAAATATGAAGCCTATAATCACAATGGTTCAAAATGAAGTTAGACAGCCACGAAGGATGGATGGCAATGCTTGTAGCATAGAAAATGAAGTCTCCTTGGTAAAAATTACAGGGGTGGCACATATGCAGTAGACCCCTTAACCCTAAACACCAAGCCATGGCATCATACATATGAACATATAAACAAATCTGTATTCCTGTTTAGGGTCCTATTTGACATTTGCACTTGGCAAAACCTGAAACTTAAAGAGTCTATATGTTAAAACTTAAAGCCATGCAGTACCCGTGATTCATACCAATCAAAACTTATATATGGTAACCATATAAAGTAGCATAGTGCATAAGAATCCATGGATACGTGATAAAACTAAAGGGCATAAAAGAGCCGCCATTAATGCTCGGAATAAAAGACGAGAAGAGACAAGCGTGTGCGGGGATAGTCACAAGAAGTATTTTCCAAAAGAAAGGTTACTTGCACAAAGATTATCTAAGCAATATATTATCACAAAGATTATCTAAGCAAGTCAGGAAGAGGAAAGAGCATTTTCACTAACATTATCAACTTCCCAAACCCTAACAGTTTTGTCAAAAGAAGATGTAGCCAGACGAGGCAAGCTTGGGCTAAAACGAACATCGGTAATCAGCAGAGCATGTTCTTCTAGTGTAGACTTTGGCTTTAAAGTATCTGTGGACCACAAGACTGCCTGCATAGCAAAATCATCAAGCAATTCATTCACTTTTGAGGTCAAAGTTTTACACTACTCGCGACTTTATATGGCATTTCACATAATAGTTTGACTGAAAATTGCCACTCGATGGTTCTCACCTTTTTATCATGGCCACCAGTAGCAAGCAGTTTTCCATCGGATGAAAAGTGGCAGCAGACAACTTTAGTTGAACTTGCCCGGATATAATTAACCTCCGTAAATGTAAATCCTGGCAGAAGAATCAAATATATTCCGAAATTTCTTAAAAAGAAGAATAAGATCATCCGCCAATTGAAAATGTCTAACTGTTAATATATCTAGAGAGTAAAGTGTTCCTGCACAAGAGTGAAGATAAGTTACCTGCACTCAAGTGCAGCAACAGGGTGGGGGCCAACATTTTTTGGAGGATCACAAGCATTCATTTGAAAGGCCCTTCCATGGATAGGGTGTGTCCCAAAAATCAGCCCCATTGGATCATCCTAACCCAATCAAAGGTGGAGGGGAAAATGGACAGACACTGTGTGTCCATGTTTCTGCCTATTTTTTCCCTCCACAAATGGCAGGGTTACGATGATCCAATGGGGCCTATCCATGGGGGGCCGGAATTTACACTTGGGGGGGCCGGACTAATAGTGCATTGGTCTTGGGGGGCCGCTTACTATTACCGGTATTCAGGAACGCCAGTAAATGTGATTTTTCTTTTAGTGGCGTTCTTGAACGCCGGAAAAACCCCTTCTGTGTTACAGTGTATAGAAGGGATTTTTCAAGTAATTGGAATGGCCGTGGCCCCCTCCACGCTATATGTGGCTCCGCCCCTACACACACACACACACACACACACATCTAACAAACTGAATTGTTCACACCTTTGGTGACATCCATACAGCGTCCAACTGTATCACGACGGTCAGTATCATCATGTAAGAATGACTCTACGTTATCATCTAAGGAACCATCCTCCACAAACCGATCCATATCAGCCTGCAATTCAATTTCTTTATCATCCCACTGCCAAAATGGAGTGCTAATGAGACTTTGCACGAGTAAGGATTTTCGCATTCTCTAATAAAGTTATATTTTACTGTTGTTTGACACGAACTACCTTATAAAAATCAATGCTAGAAAACAGAGATGTACTAACCAATTGATTTGATGGTGATGCAAGAGTTCCGGTTCCATCAGGGCCAAACATAATCAACGGCTTAGATGAGCCAGCACTATGCTGCATAGAAGGCATTGAAATCACATCTCCCGGTGTATGAGTTGAGGGCGTTGAGGGAGCTGAACTTGGGGAGGGTCCTGCGGTATTTGCAGTTCCTGAACTATTTGCAGGACCAGAAGATGAAACAGGCTGCTTTCTCTTTCGCCCGGTCTGATTCTTTGAAGCCTTCAAATTGCATACAAAAAATTAGTAGCCAAAGTGATACAAAAAATATGGATCTCTGTCAAAGCATGATAAAAAAAGATATATCCTATGCAAAATTAATCAAATATTTCCAAACTGTGATCCCCAAACAAAATAGGGTGACATGCTATGTGGGCCATAGCACATTTTACCAGTAGAAAAGACTGACCTGGTCATTTCCACGAAATATGTTTGACATGCTGCCATCGACTGTGACACTGCCAGGGCCCATTTTGTCGTGCTGATGAAGATAGTGGTTTGAACTGTGCGACTGCTGACTTGAAAGTGCGTGCTGCTGCTGAAGCTGTTGCTGCTGATTACTGTTTTGTTGTTGCTGCTGCTGCTGCATCTGAGCTATTTTCTACTACACATAAATGAGCATATTAAGGAAGCCTGAATGCCTTATAATGACTGGAAATAAGTAATAAAAGCAATTATATCAAGGAAGCCTGCAGGCCTTGGAATGACTGGAAATAAGTACTGACAGTTACTAAAACAATCAAATGAACTTCATCAAATGTTACATACTCAAATGTTTTCAGAACTTTACATGCCATTGGTCACCACTACGGTATAAATATAAAGTTGGTATAGCGTAAATTATGTGAGAACACCACAGAGGAGGAAGTTCTTAATTCCAAGGTACTGATAATTATAGCCTCCAATCATGATTCGGTCATATTGATTGAATACCGGCTCTCTAAAACTGATCGGTGGCCATCTCGTTCACTTCAAAACTGTCTCAATTTCTTTAGCACCTCTCAATGTACCTCCTCAATATCGAAGTAGAAGGCTTCGGCAGGTCGGCCTCGGCAGTGCCTTTCCTAGGACAGGATATAGACGTATAGTTTAGGAGGCATGGAATGGGAAGGCTATATAAGGTATCATAGAACTACAGTATGTAAACTCTGTCATGGATAAAATGAAGTTTCATCCATGATATCACTCACCGGCTAAGCACTTTCACGAATGCCCTAACCTGTGACCGATCACTTTGTACATCCATCTAATCTGAAGTATGTACTATCAAATTGAAATATTTTTTGACAGGTACCAACTATCAAATTGAAATATAATCCCTATTTTCCTACAAAAAATTCTATCGGATAAACTAGCTACACAAATCAACATGAAATGAGATACATCAAGGAACCTATAAACCATAACAACAATGGACTGATATCCCCTAGTTGTTCTGACTGTAAGAGAATACATGACTGTGTTGGGAGTTTGAGACTTTTAATGGGCTAACTTACCATGCATTGGGTGACACAAATTATTCCCATATGAGCCCTATCAAGTATGGTCTCATCGTGCTCGCTCACTCGCCCGCATGAGATTGCTCATATGTCCCCCTCATGGGGAGCACTTTCATCTAGGGACCATATCCTCCTTCAAGGACCAAGGTTAGTTCTATCTTCGCTATTTACTGGTTTTGTTAGGTTGGTTTGATGATCGAATGTACTGCATGGACAATTAGGCATTCTGTGATATTGTTCATCACATTAAAAATATTTGGAGGTGGTATTTTGATATTTGAATCTTAGAAATCTACGCCATGTGCTTGTCACACCTACTGGTGGTTCTCTTCGAACGCGGGTAGAGTTCAGATGACTGGCCACGGCATATAATAGATGAACCAATGGGGCCTCCATCAATGCCCTTTCAACTCACCTTGCCTAGCATACGTTGATAGGATGGGCGGTCATTGCATTTCCGAGAGCCCTAAGTCCAACATGTTCGCTAATGCAATCCATAGTGACTTCACTCTTAGCCAACATGTTTGAGTGTTGATCCAATGTAGGCTGAGTACTTCGTTGCCATGCCCCTAGGCTGCACTCAACCATGCCCCTGATGTGGAGAATCGACCTATTAGCCATAGTTCAAAATGGATAATTCGACGTGCAGAACAACCGTACGGACACCGGGAAGACACTAAGATGCCTAAACAAAAATATATTGATAGTGCACAACATAACTGACACCTAAATGCCCTGAGATAGACCCTACGACCTAGGGCATCGCTAAAAAATACAAGTTATACAACTACTATCTGTCCTAATTGACAAAAATCACTGTTAGCCCTAGGGTTCAACCTTGGTCTCTTCGTCAAGTCTGTTCTGATGACAACAAAACACAAAATGGAAACTTATATCAATTGATTAAATTAATGTTTCAATGCTTTTTAAGAAAGCAATTTGTAGATCAAATTGAAGCACATTGAAATGTGGAGGCAATGAACTCGGAGCCACGGAGAGTGAAGCCTAAGTTGAAGATTCTAAGACCAAGAGAAGATCCATGAAGTTAGCCTTGCTCGAGAGAAAATACTTTGAAGACTTGAAGACCTCCTGAAGATCTGAAGTGTCTAAGTCAAAGTCTTAGATTTTATAAACTAAATTCTCTGTCTTTGTATATATGGGTAACAGCACTAGGGATAATCTAAAATAAGGGTAATTAAACTTAAATTGAAGATAGGATGGTTTGCACAACGGCACTAGGGATAATCTAAAATAAGGGTAATTAAGCTTAAATTGGAGATAGGATGGTTTGCACACAAGTCTGGAAGAGCTGAGTGGAATTTGAACCATGAAAGAACATTCAGGGCTTTAGACGGACGAGGGCTTTAGGGATCAATGGTGAGCCCCAGCGGGGGGGGCTAGACAATAGGATTAAAGAAATATTTTTTTTAAGAAAAGACATTAAATGGTTTAAAAGAATTTAATGAATGATAGGCCTCAGGAAAAAAGTGAGAAAGGTGGGGCCATATGTTGATGTGGACATTCTTCGCATCTAGGTTTAATAAATTATGAATTATGTCCCTAAATAAAGTCTAAGCAAATAAAAAAACATGTATGCCCATAAATAAATAAATACTAATGGCAGATCACATCATATAGTGATGTACAATGGTGTTGTAACTGGCATTCGGCACCCAAAAGCCTATTACGTGTGTCATATGACATGAGGACTTTGAGGTAATCAAACAACCCCCAAGAATGCAATATGTAATGAAAACAGCACTACTTCCGAAGATATCTCACCGAGCTGAAGGGTTACTCTCTCAGAAACTGATAAGAGGGAGCAGAAAGGAACACACCAACAGCAAATTATCTCATAAACTAATACATAATAGTAGCAATTCAAGAAAGAGAAGGCGGGTATAAAAGAAGAGCACCTTAATTAACATATCCGTGTCACCACGAGGCAAACCAGGACATGCGGCTTGCATTGGAGATCCAACATTCTGAGCTATATCACCAACCGAATTGGAATGACCATCCTTCCCAAGAACTATATTTCTGTTGTTTAGAAGCATTCTCAACCGTCTGCTGTCAACATCACCTGTTGAAGGGGAAGTCAGATTTTGTTGCGCCTGAAACAAAAGCTGTTGTTGCTGCGGAGTCAACATATGTAGTTGATGAAATGGTTGTGGAGACTGTATAAATGACTTTTGCTGTTGTAGAATCCCTGAGCGAAGCTGATCAAAGCCCTACAAAAAGTGACGCGCGACAAAGTAAACAGAATTGGACGCAAAAGATAAAAAGTTAACTTACATTAACTTACATTGACATGCATATCTTCATTGGTCATATAGTAGGAAGTCTTAACACTAGATTTCCATTAAACACTATAAAATCACATGCATCCTACTAGAAATTACAGGTAATTACAACCATTTCCGGTCTCGCAACCTTTAGATGATATCAAAAGCTGCAATTATTGCCTTTTAAGTGCTTAAATTAAATATTTTTCTACAACGAGATTGTAAACTAACCAATCAGAGAGAGAGAGAGAGAGATGGAAAACTATGAACGAAAGGGGAGAACAAAAAATACAGATATATGAGATGCAAAAGACAGTAAGGGAACCCCACATATTAAAATTGTTTATAAAGGAGAAAAAAGGAGGGCTGACCAGTATTGAAGTTGCTGGTCAAATACCCATGTAACTTAGTCAGCCAGCAATTAAACAGTATTTTTCTACGGGCATGGGCTTCAACCCAAATTTCCAGCATCTCGATAACCCAAAGTGAGGATCTAAATAATAATGTCTCTCCTTCAACACATAATTTGCAAGGACAAAAGAGCCAATAACCTTGAGGGTAAGGTAGTGGACATCCGTGAAAGTCAAGGAGGAATTGTGTACGCAACGAAAGTGCTGCAGTGCAAACACTTGAACAATTGCAAGCCCCAAGTTCAAAAGAGAAACTCGAGCCCAGATCTGCCACAGTTATCTTTGCTACAGGTGTCATATTATTACTTAATTTTGAGTTTTCATATGGTGGCTGTGTGTGTAGCAACATAAGCAGCCAACAAGTACAGTAGAGCCCACATTGTAGGATGCTTGGGTAATCCAAACCATTCATTTATTGGTCCCTAACGTCGATATGCAGTGGCCCAATACACATATCCATAGGATGATCCTAACCCTCCGATTTTTGGACGTTTCTATACTGTGTTGTCCATTTTACACCAAATGTATCCGAGCAATGGCTTCAAAACTTCGGATTGTAGGTATACACTCATTGAAAATGTCTCGTTAGGCCATACATCATGAAGCTCACTTGGTTAATACCAAAAAAAAAAGGTATTTGTTTCTTGCTTGATTGATGATTTATATTTATTAATCATGTTAACTGGCTATTAGGATTTGTTTTTTTTATCATATCATCATTGGTCTATATTGAAGTCCAACTTGTATAAATCAATGTCTTAGACCCCAAAAACATGACTCAAATCAAATATGATAAGAGACTAGCAAACACCTTCCCCAATCTGATTATCTTATACCAGGGAAAGTCTTTGAAAAGAGGCTTGGTGATAAAATATCTTCTAAACCTTCGTGAGGGCAAAAATAAGTCACCAAGGTTTTAACTTTAAAACAAAAAACATTTAGCAAGCAAATATGCATTTCAGTCGTTTGGGTTTCAGTCTCGACGGGGATGGAAACAGAAACATTTCGGACGTTCTGTGTCAGTTTCGGTGGAAATTTAAAACCAAGCAAGTTGCACGAGTGAGAACATTTTGAAGTACAGTTCATATCAAATCCAAAGCAGACAAGAACAGGGAGCATTTCCTCAGCTCAAGAAAATTTTGACAATTGAGATTAAAATTCAGTACGAGAACACAGACCCCAAAACTTTCCTCAGCTCATATTCTCTTGCGAAAAAACATGTCTACATCTCCTAAAGAACTGAGTTAGGAGCATTTCTTAACGGACTTGGCTTAAATTCCTATTCTAGCACTACCATAATTGTGTAACTACTGTTCATGGGTTCTGTACATTGACAGCAATATCCAAAAAGTTGTAATCATAATATGATTTCAAGTACCATTCAATAAAAAATAATGAGAGTTTAACCATTCAAAAAATAATAATAATAATGAGAGTTCAACTAGAAATGGCTTATGAAGTGCTTCGCAAATAACTTACAGCGAGAGGCCATCCTTTCAAAGTCAAATTGTTACCCCCTTGATTTGATCCTGCCATAACAGGGCAATAACCATCAACCATTGACACTTCTATGAAAGTCGTGAAGATAACAGCCCAAAAGGTTACATGCAGGTTGTAACTTCCTCTTTGTTATAAAATAAGGGTTCTTATATGATGCACTGATGCACACATTTTTCCAATGGAAAATACAAGTGGGTGGAAACAAAAGTGGGGCCCACTTATTTAATGATCCAAATAAATTGTGGAAACGTCATGAATCAAAATCCACTCTCAACGGACAATCGTAAGCCTTCAATTTGTGTCTGTGAATGCAGATTGTTGCTTCCTTTTTTCCTACCATCTATTTAATGGCCACAAATTGGAGGGTTATGGGAGTGGATTTTGATACATGGCCATTGCATAGCAAGGCCTAACAGATTAATGGTCTAGATCATTGAACAAGTGGGCCCCACATGTACTTCTAACTGCTCATATTTTTTTATAAGAACATATAAAACAATAGGAAAAACAAAATACAAGAACTAGAAGAAAAAGTGATGAGAACAGAAATAAAAAGGATGAACTCAAGTTAACAACAAAATGGCATATACTACAATCATCATCACACCAAATCACAGCCGCCAAATCCTAGGGCCTCTTGCTCAACACCCAATAAGACGAAGATAATTTCTTTGCAATAAAGGTTTGCAATTATATTCAAAAAAAAAATGTTCAAATATATATGAACTCCACAAGGTAGAATAATCAATACCAGGAACTCCGATTAAAGATCCATCAGGACCTGCACCCCCCCTGGGAGTCATTGCCAGATTCATCTCGCTTTTTATGTCCTGTTTCACTATTCCAGTCACACCAACACATAACAAGAATAAACAAATAAGCAAGTATCTGTACTCATAAATGCATACCTGGGTAGGAAGTTGTTGGTTTCGAGCTTGGACTTGCTGAAGAGTCCCTGACATACCCCCAGCTGTCCCATGTAACACTTGACTGAAATTGAAAAATGCACTCAGTGGCTAGGCAATTACGCATCTCAAGCGGATGAAGACAGTGCATTGTAACATCAATCAAATGATAAAAAAAATAATCAAAACAGAACCAGAAATAGCAGAAAGATATTAAAATGAATCAAGATAAGATCATTTGCAATCAACAGTCTGCTTTTAGATTTGTCAATACATTGACATAAATAATGTGTACAATTCGAGGATTTAAAATTTGGTTTCGGTGTTGGTTTAGGCCACCATCGAAATCGAAATATTTCAGTTTCTGTAGAAATTTCGGCAGAAACCATGTAAAATTTGGCAAAAAAAATTTATGGTATTCAAATTTCGGTCATTTCAGAAATTTCGGTGGAAATCTTGTAAATTTCGGAATTTCAGTGAAGCCGAAATCATGTCAAAAACCGATTCAATGTACTTTCGGTTTCAGTCAGTTTGGACTGAAACCGAAATTTCAGATTTCGGCCAAAATTCAAAACTATGGCACAATTAAGGTTTCTGATCCTAAGCTACACATATGAACTATGGAGTGTTTAAAGAGCAAGGTACCCTGACGGTTGGCCAGTGGCAGAAGCTGACTTTAACATTGAGGCATGGTTTGGATCCAGAAGCTGGCCCACATTGTCAGCAATCCTTTGCTGTAATAGAATTTCTCAGATTAATACCTTTAGTAAGAGGGTGATAAAGAGCAATTCAGAGATAACAACTGGCAACCAACTAGGAGAATACCTTCATAGATGCATCTTCCAAAGTATCCCTCGGAAGAGGCAGCTTTAATCGTTCCTCATACATCTTTGTTGCCAAAGCATTTGCAGTTCCACCAGGATTTTGTCTAAGAGGATCATTGCCTACAAGCCCATTGGTGTTACCGTTTAAAAGATGAGCTCCCTCTCTCCTCTGTTGTTGTTGTTGCTGCTGTTGCTGTTGTTGTTGCTGCTGTTGTTGCTGCCTCTGTAACAAAATTTGCTGCATTTGCATTTGTTGCTGCTGCTGCTGCTGTTGTTGCTGTTGCTGATGTTGTTGCTGTTGTGGTTGTTGTTGCTGTTGCTGCTGCTCTCGAGACTTGATTAATTGAGTCTGTCATTGTAACCATTTTACAAGTGACTCTCTCATAAATAGTCATAGCAACAGGATTATCAGTGTTTAAAATGCGGAACACAGCCGAAGAAAATCCTAGTTGACTCAGCACGACGCAGTCGAGTGCTCAGTTGACGCGGCTGAGTACTCGGTTGACACGATCATAATTCGGGATAGTCGGAGGAGTTTTTATTAACTCTGTAGGGCAAAACCCAGAAGGCAAATTCGGCGAAAACGCAGATGCAGCCAAGGTAAAAGGGAGTCGACTCAGGGGAGTTTTAAAACTATGAGAATTATAGTCAAAAACTTACTTTCTAGCAAGGCCATATAGTTTTACTTCCAGTAGCTAATAAGCATGAAAAGAAAATCCTCTGTATGACTACCTAAATAATCGCTATGGGCAGTAAAAAGTCACAAGTTCCCCCATCCTCACAGCCAACGGAACAAAAATGTAAGCTTCAAAAAAAAAAAAGGGTGGCGAGCCACTTCTCTGAATAGAATCACCAGATGATTTTGTTTTACGCCTGTATATAAGTTAATTGCCTCCAAAAAACACGAATTTGTATCCTAAATCCTAGAAATAGCCAACAAAATGAATACTAGAGATGACATGCTGCGCTCGCAAGTGATGTCAATAAAAAATCACTCAACCCATAAGAAGGTGCTCATACTGGAAAAATTTTGCCGTAGAGAAACGAGAATCACATCAGAATTCCAGACAGTTCTAGTACTATCCTTTCTGAAACAGCTATTTGAACATAAAATACAACTGAAATTTTCCATTCCACCAAATTGCATCAATCTCTGACATTTATTTCCGAAAAAGAAAGGGAAATGACTAGAAAACTTGTAGGTTGTACTATTTTTTATCAGTGCAACTTTGACCCATACAGATAAAAAACAATACATATCCTATCAAAAGTATGAAGTTACAAGTAAGATGATGAATAAAAAAACTGTAGCTCACCTCTATGTAAGAAGCAGCAACCTCAGAGTGCTTCTCATTTGTCCTGGCAATAAAGATATCCCAGAAAACAGACCACCATTCGAATAGAAAGCCACCAGGAGCATCAATCGCTGAAAGCCCGCACCAAACACAGAATCAAAAACAATCCAAATGAAAAAGAATCACAAACCCAAAAACCCTTTTTTTTAAAAAAACATAGACCCAAAAAAGGGTTTAAATTCTCTATTTTTCACGAAAATTTTGAAGCGATCTTACCAACAGGATCTGAAGATACTTTTCCTTCTACTTGAAAGGCCTTTGCGGATTGTTGCAAATTCCTCTTCACTAAATAATCATGAATGTACACATCCAACCTGTTTTCATTAATCCAATAAAGTAGAATCAGTAAGAAAAGCAAAAAAAAAAGAAATATATATATATATATATATATATATATATATATATATATATATATATATATATATATATATAGACACACACACACACACACACAAAGAGAACATATGTACATAAACCAACCCAATGAAACCTAGACACTACAGAAAAATAAACAAAAATAAAATCTAAAAACCTCAATATAGAAATAACATTATATAAATCAAATCCCAACATATAATAACAGAAAAAAAAAAAAAAAAAAAAAACAGAGATGCACCACAGAAAGAAAAAGGAAAGAAACAAAGCAAGAACAGAACCCAACAATAACAAAAACAAAGCACGTAAACAAAACCCAAAAAGAATAAGTGCAAAATACCAAACCCTAAAATGCAAAAAAAAAAAAAAAAAAATGCAACACTCAAATGAGAAACATCAAAAAAAAAAATACCAAAAACCCATGAAAGAACAGAACTTAAATCATAAACCCAATAAATAGAAGGAAAAAACAGCACAAAAAGAGCTTATCCAAAACCCAAACCCTTTCCCAAAAGCAACAAGAATAAAAACAAAACCAAAATCAAAGAACCCAGAAAAAATAGACCAAAAAGAGATAGACAGAGAGAGAGAGAGAAAAAAAAATAGAAAGCTAAAAAAGCTTACATTTTATCCGCTTCCCAGTTCGTTTGAGACATGATTCCGAATCCTAGACCTCAAAGGGCTCTCTATGTATGTCAGAAATTCCTCTTCTCATCAGATTCTAAGTGCATGTAGCTCGATCTCCTTCATATAAAGCAGATTTCTAAAACCCTCCTCAAATAACCCCAAAAAAATAACACACAGAAAATGAGAAAGAAAGAGATAGAAAAGGGCGTGCAAGAAAAAAAAAATATGGGGTTTGGGGAAGACAAACGATTCCTATTTCTTAAAATAATAAAAAAAGAAGTCTTTTAAAAATGAAAGAGAGAGAGAGAGAGAATTTGAAATATTAAAAGGGGAAGAGAGAAGAAGAGTAGAAGACTGGTTTTACAGACCAAACCCAAAACCTTCTTTTTCTCTTCTGCAAGCTTTTTGTTTTTTAAATTTACATTGAGTGTTAGAATTTACGATAGCTTTTGGTGGATTGAGCTTTGCTCAGATTTCATTATTGTCTCATAGGGAGAATCACCAAAAATAGCCCTTTATTTCCCTTAAATATCCAAACTATCCCTGATCTGAGTTCTCTGTTTATGGAAATTGACTGAAATACCCCTGAACGTTACCGAAGTCTTGGGCATTTCGCATTAATGAAGGGATTATGGTCATTTAATGTCAGATTTTAAAGCAATTTGCTCGTGAAATGACAGAAAATATCCTCATCCCTCAGGGGGGCTGAAATGGGCGTTAGCTGTATCCAATTTGAGAGCATTCTGAATTATCTAGCACTTTTTTAGAAACATCACTAGTGAAATGACTGAAGCACCCTCCAGATTTGCTAGCATTGGACAGATGTACTTTGATTGTGAGATTGATCCTAGCCCTTGGATCAAATAAGTGGGAGTTTATTGCTGGCCCACCAGATCAATGGCTACGATCAACCAACACGTGCCACTCGTACGGTGGAAGGGAGTGACCAGAAAATATCATTCTCTGTACCAAAACCGACCAGCCTCCTACGCTGGACTTTTCAATAGTGATTGAGGGCAATATGGTCATTTGGCAAGGCAAATAAGTCAATTCTAGAAATTTCATGGTTGTTTTTCAGATACGAGGACATTCCATTGGCGAGAGAATGATCGAAAAGCTACCGTGTCTTTATCAGACAGAACAAATACTTCGAAATGACCAAAGTACCCTCCGTTCACCTTCTTTCTAGATGGTCATCTCCTTACAAAGACGGAAATATTTCCTGGTCAATTCCGAAAATTTGTTCGGATGAAGAGGGTCGTACTCGTAGTAATTCCTGCCTAAAATTTATCCAAATGACCAAAACACCCATGGTGAGTTCTAAAATTAAAGGAAATACCATCCGGGCTGAAATCCCCCAACTTTTCAAATGGCAATGTCGGCAGGTATTTTGGTTATTTAGAAATCCTTTGAGGGTATATTAATATCATTTCGTGTCGCGGAGGAATCATTTTGTCTCTAGCCCAGCTCTACACGTGGCCCATGGGAGTAGAGATACCACCATTCATCTTGTGGGCCACTACGATAATATCCCAGTCTGTGGGCTCCACACGAATTGGCCATTCTTGAACCCTTTATCAGAATAGATATTTATTGGGAGCTGATAGATTCGCACCCCATGTAGGATGATTCGCACCACTTGACACAAGGTCTAACAGTGGTGCGAATCATCCTAAAGTTCACCTTAGTCAAACGGATTATATATTTAATCCTTGTTACTACAACACAATCGAACCCTGATATCACTTTTGTGTAGCTTGGAAAAAGAATCAACGGAATTGCATTTGACAAAGGAAGAAATGGCAAAGCCATGCAGAATCACTGCTTTGATTCCATTCCGCCCTATTCTCATTCTTCTCCTTTTCAGAATGGTACATGTAATGTTCTTACATTGGGGCACTATTTTATGATATTGATTAGGGATTTGCTAAGGTCCGTCGCAAAAGGCTTTTCGCGGCTGGTCTGACGTGCAACAGACCAGCAACGAAAAGCCTTTTGCGATGGACGCTAGCAATTCCCTATAGAGCCTTTTCATAGTTTTCTTTTTCTTGTAGGTTCCGCCATACATGTGGCATGTCTGTACTGCAATAGGATGGTGGCTAGTGGGACACAACAAAAAACATATGAAGTTGATGGATCCCACGCAAAAAATATAAGATCTTGACAGGATTAACCTTATTAGATGTCCACATGAGGAGGAGCTAAGTGTGTCATATAGTTCTTAATCGGAGCTAAGTGTGTTATGCGGCTTCGTAATTTTTTACTTTTATTTACTAATTCGTAAGTGGATGGTCATGATGATGCTTAATATTGCTTTGGAAAACATTTTCAATACGGAAATCCATTCCGAAATATAAAAAAACAACGAATGCGAAAATGGCCAAAGATTTGGATATTTTCGCAGAAATATTGGTGTTTGTGGGGATTCAAGCTCTCTTCCTTATTTTCTCGCACACTGTCACAATAGAGGGTCCCCTTTGTACAAAATTACAAAACGAATTCCTGTTTTGCTAGCAGCCCTATGATGCAATTGTGGCAGCTACATATTCACTTTTGTGTTCTTGACTTGATTATGTAAATGCATGCGTTCGATTGGTAGTTAAATTAAGAGCGTGGGTTAAATACAGGAAAAGAATAGGGAGATGATTTTTTTCGCCCCTAGGATTATGCGCACTCTTTTAAAGTGAACTGTGGCCAGACTTAATGCTTTTTGACGTCAAATCACGTTAATAGGAGGCCGCATAATCCTACTGGGGGTGTGATTTCCCAGTCCATGACAATTGGTCTACAACATCTGAAGGCCGTAAAAGAAATAGGGGCAAAACAAAAAGAGCATAAATCTAATTTTCAATTTCTTCTTTTATCTTATTGGAAGCAACCACCAATGCCAGTGGAAATATAAGGAAGCATAAATCTCATATTCTTATTGCAATAAGAGCAAGGCAATGGAGGCCACCTGGAAATATAAGGAAACCATACAATGGCATTTTGTGACTTCGATTGCACCCATGTGAGGGACAAACTACAACTCTCATTTGACTTTAGGAATAAGGACAAACCTGTAAATTGAAAAAAAAAACTTGATCAATGCCAACAATCAATTTCTGGGACCCACTTTCTGGGGCCCAGAAAGTGGCTACTAGGAATGAACAACGAAAATCTGTTACATGGCTAGGAGGTCCTTGACTGCCTCACGAATGAAACATTTCTAGTCAAAAATCCACAGTCAAATATCAGAGAAAGCGCCCACAAACCTTCTACCTTTTTCATTGTGTTATTTACTATTCGGGGAAAATTCCTTATCATCTCTATTGTTCCAACTTTGACTCACATTTGTATGATCACTTTCCTACTAGGTGAGGCTAACCCTCAAAGATAAGTTACTTTGGACGGGCATAAGTCACCATACATTTTCCTTATCGTTGGTGATCAGAATCTTTTTGTCACTCCGTCCCATGGGGATCTAATCCATTAGATCAACGCTTCGAAACAATCAATCCTTAGATTCATCTTGAATAGTTTTTGGGTCTATCTACCTTTTTCTCCTTTCTTCACATCTCCTTAGAAAATGACAGTAAGATATTCTTTCTTCGCCCTAACATTCACCCATGTGTGATCCCGCATCAGAAATGGAGGAAAAGTTGGTGGGCTATTTATGCGGACTGATCTCTCGTCAACTCTTTAGATGTGTTTTCAGCGTATCTAAGGGGAGGGACCTTGCAGGATGGATTGGGCCGGCATGGTAGTGCTGCTGGAAAACAAAACCGGGGAGGGTCGAAGACCTAGAACCAAACAATATTAACACAATGGGGTCGGATCGTCACAACCCAAATGTTTATTTGTTTTTGTAGGTAAGTTGGGTTTTTGTGGAACACCTGCCAAATTTGTTGAAAAAGATTAAGAAGTTACATATGAGAAAACTCAACCCTGTTGCAACCATCAAGGTTGTGGAATGAAAAACTTGCTTTAGAACGAATATGTGCTGCCATGTTTGCTTCTCGCTATCTCACTAATGTCCTGTTCATTTTGGATTTGGAGAATTGATTTGAGTCCAAAACTGATCATTGGACTCAAAATTAAACACAATTTTGAGTCCAATAATCAGTTTTAGAGTTACAATCAATTCCTAATATCCAATCCGAGTAAGCAAAATTCTTCTTCATTTAGTCAAATACTCAGTTTTAATTCACAATAACAACCCAATTATGCCATTTTCTTTCTTCAAGTGAAACGTCAACATTCAACTCGGGTTTGTTGGGTTTTGTCTTGTATATCTATCCGTCGATCACAATCCTATAATACTAAAAGCAGGCTTTAATTTCTAAGCTAAGTCTCCCGTTATGAAGCCAAGAAAATACTGAACTCCAAAGCCAGAAGATTCTTTTGGGAGCGGGTTAAGAGGAACTCTCTTCAAAGCTTATCAATTTGACTAAAGAATTAGAAAGACGTTAAGCATACTGACCTAAAAGGAAGTAGAGTTGTTTGTTTTATTGTAGAGAGGTGGTTTCCTATTATATCTAAGATAGATTGTTTTACACGTGGGATTTTGAGTGGGAACCTAACTTATAGGCTTCTTGTAAAATCACATACACTACACACAGGATCTCACATGAGTTAATGAGAGAAAGGTGTGAGAGAAGGGCTTTTTGTCATTTGGTGGAGAGGATTATAGATAGTGTGGTTGGGATGTGAATAAAGGAGATTGGGTTAACATCTTATAATTTTGTATTCATTTGTCACAGTGAAAATTGATGATAATTGCAATCCTGGTTGAATTTTGTTGAATTTTGTTGCCCACTGATACTTTGAATCAAATAGAAAAGAAAAATGAAAAGATGAAACCATAAAACAGAGAGAGAGAGAGAGAGAGAGAGAGAGAGAGAGAGAGAGATATTCTATGATATTCTTCATATCGAAGATAAATGAGGATACAAACGGAGACAAAACCAATTAACTATTTACAAGAGATAAAAAAATTGAATTGTTAATTTGAAGTTACTACATATATACATAATTTGCTTGCTAATCTCTTTAAACAATCAATTATTAAGTACCCTTGAGGCAAGGGACCTTCGAAAAAACTGGATCATCTGCAGTTCCTTGGACATTGATGCAAGTTGATGATAATTGCAATCCTGGTTTTGAATCAGTCAATTTGAACAGAACATCGCGTAGTACAATTCCAGTGCAAGGAACATTTTCACTACATTCGAGCCGAATGGGATCATTTCTAAATATAGACCCATGCACACCCACAAAACTTACATCACTCACTTGCACCGCCGACGTCTTCCCGGTGGATAGAAATATAGGTCCAAATAAATTTCCCTTAGTAAATTGGAATAGTAATATCAATAGAAACTTATTAGAGCCAGCAAATTCTAGAAATATTTCTCTACATTGTGGGTTATTCATTGTTCTAGATAACACAAGTAGGAGAGGGTCATTGCGGTCATGGTGAGATCCTCAAACGTGATATATAGCTTTTGCAGAACCTGACCCTCCCTACACAATAGGAAATGCCAAATATGGTAAGAAAAGACATGGAAAGAATTTAAAAATTGTTGTATATCATACTCTGCATAGAGCTTAGGATATAGTTAGCCAAGTGATATATTTGCCTTGGGACAGCCCCCTCTAGTCTATTTATGAGGCTGTCCCAAAAGGGCCGGGGGAGAATATATCATTTCCCTATAGTTAAGGCAACTATACCTATCGCTACGTATTCTTACATTTACCTGCCATTCTGGGTATTTGTGAAATTGCAGTGTGAGACGTGAATTTGCTGGACAGTATCTTCTTCCAATATTGTAAGAACAAAAGAAACAAGTTTATAACACAGTTTTGTCGGTTTTCATCTACAGCCATCCTGGGTTTGTTCTCATTATCTCTAACATGGATTTTGTGTTGTGAAGAAAAAAAGAATACAAAAACACACATTTCATGATTTTTTCACTCAATTATCCCCCAATCTGAACTTTGTAAATTTGGTTGCAAGAAACAAAGTAACAAACCTTATGCCATGTTCGGGCCCACATGTGATTTGGCTGATATTAACATCATTGGATCCACGGTCAATGGAAATGCAGTCCTCCCCCTAATGTTTTGCAACATATATAAAGAAAGAAAATAAAAGATCAGATTTGTGGCTATATCTATAAAGGATTAAAAGGGTAAGCGTAGTTAAGGGTAGAAGTGGAAAGAGTACCCGGTGGCTATGTTAGAGTTGAGGATCTCAAAAATGTTGGGCATCTTGGAGGTGTATACTATCAGTGTTTGGGCTTTCTCCAGAAGCAGTTCTAGCGAGTTGAGAGATGTGAACCCCTTTGCAGCCATGTATGCCAATGTGTTTCCTTGGACTGTTTATGATTTTGAAGCTGTTCAAGTTGAGGTTGTTGGAGTTGAAGCTTCCCAAGTGTCTACACTCTCCAAAGCATATTTAGCAATACAAATCTTACACAAGGCAGTGAGAATAGAAACAAGCGGTGAAAAAGGCATCACCCTGTGGCTATGTTAAGAAACGATCCTAGCAAAGAAATAAATGAAAAGGGAAAGCTACTATTACAGAGGATCTTTCAATACACCCAGTTTTCTTTTGTTATTCTCAACACCTTGTCCTTGTACGTGCATAGCATTCTATATTTCTATGATTATTAGAATGCGGGTGGGCCATGGCTCCCAAATCACGGTAATTATGCTATTGTGGCCGTCTGATTTACACCATCACTATATTTTACTAGCTGAAAATGGGCGACTATAGTGGGCCACCACCTTTCTTTTAGGGGGTGGGGGGGTGGGTGTTCATTTGATCAATGATCATCTAATCTTATATGTTTCCACATGAATGGTGGAAAAATATATGCCACTAAAATCAGCTTCTGATTTTTTATTTTCTGTTTTTTAAAAATCAAAACTCAAACAAAAATATAAAAAACGAGAGCAAGGTGGCGAGTAGGACTTACATCAGGAGCCTTCCGCAGCATCAAAACAAACCCAATATTAATGCAATGTTAGAAATCTTTGCATTCAAAAAAATAGAAATAGAAATGTTGTTAGAGACAAGGTTACTATAACTCACTTTACAGTAGACCTGGCAAAAAGTGACCCGGGTCCACCCGGCCTGCCCGTAAATTCCGGGTCCGGGTCAGCAATCTGTGACCCGTTTAAAATTGACCCGCGGGTCCACCCGGCCCGTCAAAACTGGGCTGGGCCGGGTGGACCCGCAGGTGCGCGTAGAGAATTACAAAAGTTTTATTTTGGCCATTTTTTCCAGTAATTGTCATATTTTTTTAAATTTTCTTTGTAGTTTTTTTTGGTAATTGTCATATTTTAACACATTCTTTTTTGGTTTTTTTTTTTGTAATTTTTCTACTTTGCTTCCTTTTTTCGGTAATTTTTCATTTAAAACTTAATAACCGTATGATTATTATAAATTGCTATTATTTTATTGCTAGCCACCTTTGAGCAACTCGTACTTCTGGTCGGATCTTTGTAGCAAAGGATGTGGAGAACCTGAAAAGTAGACTCGGAGAAGGTGGCTAGCGAATCCCTATTAAAAAAAATCTTAAAAATAAGGCCCGGCCTATACGGGCCGGGTCCGGGTCCAAGCATAGTGATCCGTTTGACCCGGACTCGTATGGGCTGGGTCAAAACCGGCCCGGCCCGCCCGTTTGCCAGGTCTACTTTACAGTTCCACCAACTGGAACCCTGACCGTCGATCTGTCACGATCCTCCAATGGTGAGTCCATTTACCTTGGTGAATGTAATCCAATGAGAATTTTGCGACTTAGAATTTAATGATTTAGCGGTCGGTGCCACTATACGACCGAATATCTGCATCCATTCACAAGTTGAACCTTTTTTTTTTAATACTCTTTTTAAGACTTTTACAGTTAAAAAAACTCTTCGTTTTTTAAACGTGTTTTAAAAGTTTTAAACACCTTTTTTAGACAACTTTCCATTTCTACCCTGCCATATTTTGTAAATAACAAAATTTTAAACAACTATTTTTTTTTTGTTTCCGTTGTTTACTACATTTTTTATCCAATACCGTATTAAACTCGAATTTTTCATGTAAGTTTGCTGAATCACGTTTTGCTAACTATGAGTCCAACATGACTATGACTTAGTTTCAATGATTATAATTGATATTCGGAAATGATAATCCCACATCCTTGATTCGATAATGGCACTACAGGGTTACACTTTTCTACTTAGCTTTTAAAGGTTGTTACAACTCCAACCATTCTTTAAAAAAAAAAAAGTTGTTACAATTCCCAAAATGCTCTAAAAACCAATTTAACAAGTGAAAGGCAAAGAGAAGAGTGCCATTATTGAAACACGTGAATGATTTCCTTTAAATATAAATATTTTGATTAGTGGTAGAAAGTCCATTCAAAATACTGTGAGCCCATGAAAAAAATTGATAGGAGCCTTCATTATGATTTTCAATAAAATGCTATAAAGGAAGTCACTTGCTAGTTTTAAAAGGCACTTATTGGGCCCCACTGCCTCTTTTACATAGGGCTGGCAATTTCACCTGGGAAGGGAGGGAATTCCCTGATTTGAGTGGGGAAGGGGAAGGGGAAGGGGAAGGGGAAGGGGAAGGGGATTTAAAAAAAAATTCCCCGGTGCGAGGAAGGGGAGGAGAAGGGGATGGAGTTGGCCCCGCCCCGCCTCGCCCCGCATTAATGCCATTTTTTTAGTGTTTTTTTTTTTTGGGAAAACTACTAGAAACCCCTTGGATCAAAACATATCTACAAGATTCCCCCAAAATTTTCATAATTTCCATTAGTACAGTTTTGTCCCTGAAATAGCTTTTTATGTTTTCTTTTACCCATAATCCATTGGGCATTGTCCCTCATTATATTAGTATATTACCCTTAGAAATCCCTAAAATCTCTCCATCGAACCATCACTGTAAAGCAACATTAAATTCTTTGAAAATCTCCCTCCCCCAAATAAAGGCAACATCTCTCTAATGAGTGATGAGATTTTATATGATGTGCGCTCGTATAGTCCATTATTTTTCAAAAAGTAATGTATGGGCTACGCCATAGGATGATCCAAATCGTCCATTTGATAGGCTACAATTTAAAAGTACTTTACAGGCCACACCATAGATCATCCAAACCGTCCATTTGATGGGCCACAACGTAAATAGATTGCGGCCCAAAAATCATTTCCATAGGATGATTGCAACCCTCCGATCTATAGAAGGTATCATAATATGTAATTCCTCTATAGATTAGAGGGTTGGGATTATCCTATGGAAATGATTTTTGGGCCACAACCTATTTACGTTGCGGCCCATCAAATGGATAGTTTGGATCATCCTACAATGTGCCCATCAAGTGGAAGGTTTGGATCATCCTATGCCTATGGTAGTATGGTGTGTCCATCAAATGGACGGTTTGGATCTTCCTATGATGTGGCACGTACATTTCTTTTTGGCAAGTGGGATTGGGAATTAGGGATCTGCTAGGGACTATTGATCAATTAAATGAATCTGAGAGCAACCACCTTTGTCCCCAGGTTAATAAAATGAATAAGACAAAATCTTAGCCTATGTGTGGGTTGTGTGGCTACTCTCACATGCAATAGCCAAGCCGCAACATGCCTGAAGTGATTGTCCCTAGCAAATCTTTAGTTTTAAACCTAACATGTAACAAAGTAAAGTGATTGTCCCGAAGGATGCGGGGCGGGGAAGGGGAGGGGATGGGGATTAGATATTCCCCATGGGGAGGGGAAGGGGATTCCCCACCATCCCGGCAGTGGGGAGGGGAAGGGGAGAGGGAAAATTCCCCGCAGAGGGGAAGGAGTAGGGGACCCCAACATCCGGCCCCGCCCCGCCCCGTTGCCAGCCCTACTTTTACATGAGCAAATTGCTTTGGGAAGACCTTATCAGATGATCTAGGCCCTTGATCCATCAATCCTCAATCACCACCATGATACTAACCCGTTGATTTTTTGCAGTTATTTATCTTGCTCATGTGATGTAGGTTCAGGATGGGACCAAAACCAAATGGGTTGTCTCGTGATTTTCACCAAGATCAACTGTCTTGATCTCACATACATATATCTCCCTATTGTAGACCCAAAATTTTCCTTTTACTTTTGATTGTAAAAGTGACTTTCAGCGGAGTGGATTTTTCATTTGCAATAACAGCTTATCCTCAATCATACCTTACCTTCTCCTCTCTCTCATGATGTAGATTCCTAAATGTCTAAAGCAAACATTAAACTTGGATCCAATGAAACGATTGGATCAGTGCCTCCCCGGGTTCCTAAATAAATTCAATGTTAAAAACAAAAGAAACTATTGGATAAACTCTAGAGCATTTTTAAATTTCTTCTTCTTTTTCTCATAGGTAACCTCAACTGAGAAAAATGTAAACTACTCGCAAGTATAGTGACAAATGCATCTCCTGAAAACTTACTTATAGATTATTGCTCTCTAACTTTCTAAGGTTCTGTTTGTTCAGGCCCTGTTCGTCTTAGATTATTAAAACCAATTATGGGCCCATTGTCACAATCTAGGCCCAAATGTAAGCGCATGTTTGGCAGCCATCAACTTTTTTCATGGAACATTAGCTTACCAAGTGTTGAGAGAGGAGCAGAGAGAGTGGGAGAGGGAGAGAATTGAGAGGGCATGAGTGAGAACATGAATATTCCAAACCACTTGTACACCAATATTCCATGGAAAAAACTTCCGTGGTTGCTTTGGCCAAAAATTGTGTCTAATAATCCGTTTTGGACCGATAATAGGTTCTCAAAATCCAAAACAAACAAGAACTTTGGATTTTGATAGCCGATTGTGAGTCCACAACTGATTATTGCTTTAACTAAAATTTGAGTCTTATAATCAGTTTTAGACTCAAAATTAAGGCCCTGTTTATTTTTGATTTTGAGTCTAAAACTGATTATTTGACTCAAATTTCGTTAAACCAATAATCATTTTTGGACTCACAATCGGTTCTAAAAATACAAAGGCCCTAAACAAAAGGGGCAAAACGAATAGGGCATAAATCTTTAATCTTATTGGAAGCAACCACCAATGCCAGTGCCTTTCATATTCTTATAGCAATAAGAGAACGGCAATGGAGGACACCTGGAAATATATGGAAACCATACAGTGGCATTTTGTGTATTCGAATGCACCCATGTGAGTGACAAACTACAATTTTCATTTGACTTTAGGAATAAGGAGAAACAGATGTAAATTAAAAAAGAAGAAGAAGAAGAAGAAGCGATCAATGCCAACAATCAATTTCTGGGTCCCACACTCAGACATAAACCTAATTTGGGATTTCCTAGGGACGATCGCAGAAGGAATTTCTCGGACCGGCTGTTGCATGAGAGAGCAGCCACATGGGATGAATTAAATGAATAAAATAGAAGGTGAGCCCCTGCTCTCTAATCCAGCAGCGAGTGCCTTTTGCGATGGTCCCTAGCAAATCCCTTATGATTTCTATCGATGGAACACTAAATGAGGATTGATGAATCGGATGCTACAATACGATCACCTGATCAAGGGAAAGTCAATGGAAATCCAAGTGTTTATATAGAACACTCATAGAAGGATATCAAGACAAGTATAGAAATAGCTAGCTAACTAAGAATTATCTTAATCAGTATCCTAATCTATCCTAGTTGCTTAAATCTAACAATGCACAGTCCAAGTGTTAAATATCAGAAGATCGGATATATTCCAACAGATGTAAACCATCTAAGGGCGGGAACAGTTAGAGCATGGCTTCCAACCTCTTGAATCCTTCTTCATGGGTGTTGAGTGCATATGGCTGAACAGGAACTGGGCTTTGGGTGCTGATGATGATGGCCTATATATGACTTTGGAAATGTTTGGGCAGAGAGAGTTTGGTTTTGTTCTAGGTTGTGGTGGTTTTGGATTGGGCTGGGTTGTGGTGAACCGATAAATTTGAGCTCGAGCGTGCGATGTAGTCAGTTTTGAGGCGGTTTGGAAGCTTAGGGCAAGAATCATAGTAACCTTTTCTTCGCCTTCGGCCCTATTCGGATGAGATTATGACAGCCTTATTGCGAGCCTCATGGTTATAGAGGGAGACATAAAGAAGCATGTATGTGAAATTGAGACCGCTTATCTTGTAGAGCAACATGGGGCGATCAAATTAACGTGTTTACCTTTTCTCGGCAGAACCCTAAACAAGGCTTGATGGATTAAGAGCCTTAGAAGATCATCTTGCAATGGCATTTCATCAATCCGATCTTGTAAATAAGGCAAAAGTGGGACCCAATAACATTTTTCAGCAGTGTTTTAAAACTCCCCTGCATCCGCGTTGACCCCCTGAGTCGACTCCCTTTTACCTTGGCCACGTCCGCATTGCACCACATCCGTGTTCCACATTTTGCCCTACAGAGTCAATAGAAACTCCTTTGACTCTCCTGAGTTATGACCGCATCAACCGAGAACTGAGCCGCGTCAACCGCGTTCTTGGCCGCATCCGCGCCGAGTCGACAAGGATTTTTCTTGGCTGCTTTCCATGTCGCAACATTGTTTTTCAGGAAGGAGTGTTCAATTGACTTTCCTTTTATCATTTCCCATTGCATATAACGTATCAGGTATGCTCGAGAAGGGCACAACCCAATCGTAATAGTAGTGATTAATGAGTCTCACCTTTGATTGATCCAAGCCGTTCATATGAGAAACCTCATTTGGGATCTACTGAAACCCCAAAATCAAGCGAAATTAAGCGACATAAACACTAAATAATGTGATTTGTCATTGAATGTGAACTGTTGCTGCAAGTAGTTTTGGGCGTCCATGTTCAACAACAAAAAACACACATTATTATATGTTAGAATTGGATGGTTGGCATAACTTGCCGACAATTGGAGTTCAAAAACTCAAAAGGTAGGCTTATTGAGTGTATGATTCCGATTAACGAAGGGTTGGACCCACTATTCTGTAGTGGGCGTGTCACAGTATTACAATGAGGTCTTCAATGAATAAAAGGCCTCCAATAGAATACATTAGCATGAAATAGTACCTTCCTAAAAAAAGTTTTCCAATCGAGTAATTATTAATCAATAAAATTTCCTTTTCCTCGGATCAAAATACTATGTACTTCACCAATCACAGTAAGACAACCAAAGCTGCTTTTCAAGCAAAATGGAAGACTTTGCTCAATTATCCTGAAAAATTCACCACATTCGTTGAAGCAATGGAGAGTGATGATAAAAGAAGAGAAAAGAGAGGATGTATGGAGAGATATGGAGCTCGACTTGTATATTTTCTAGTTGTGGCTAAATTATTAAAGTTCCCCCTAGTGGGTGTTGTTGTGAGTGTTTCTAAGTTGCATGTCTCTGTTGGCTAAATAAGTGGCAACAGAAAAGGGGTTGAGTAATCATCCTTTTTCAGGGCAACTTGTCAAAAAAGCGTGTCTCTGTTTGGTTGTTTGGTTGAGAAAAGAGTGGTAATAAGGACGTACATGTGATTGAACCATGGTGGCATCCTTATGTCCTCTTAGGCCACTTTGTCAAGATGTGAACCACTTGAACATCTACCCTACATGTAACTATTGGAAGGCCAACTTTTGCATCGAAGTGTCTAGGGAAAATGATTTTAGGATGCGCATGGAGTGGCACCCATGGCTGTTCCGTCTTCCTCGGGTGTACTTCTACCAATGCCCAAGTGCAAAGTGCATCAACATAGTTGGCATGTTTAGGTAGCATTTTGCTTTATTTCAAGGAAAATGACAGTAAGGCGCACTACCATGACATCCTGGCACGAGGATGCATACCCTGGGGAGGATGGCGCTGTGTCCTGTAAATCAACCGGGTGACAATTCACTCAATTGATCGTTAAGGAAACGGGGACTTGTCGCCTTTTCTCATTAACGTAATCCTTTGTTTAATTTTTGTACACCTATTAATCAGTGCCGGATTAGAGGGAGAGAAGATATTGTGTTAGAGAAGGGGAGAAGAAAGGTGTACTTGGTTGAACAAAAGAGTGTGCAGGGGCATGGGAACTTCCATGGCAACCCAGGAAGTACACAAGCTGATGGAATGGAATTAAAAGGGATAGTCGTTATTGTTTTGCTGATGGTTGTAGTGATATCAGTTATGCAGATGGTCATTATAAATACAGATCAACAACTGGATACATAACTAAAGGTGGATCATCAGCCGTATCTTGGCACATTATCCACAGATGAAGCTGAGCATCGGGTAGCAACCAAGAATGTACTTGGTTACTTCAGCAGTTGCATGATGTTATGTAAGATATTGATTATGCGGTTAGATTGTACTGTGACAATGGAATTGCAATTTCAAGAATCTTGTGTTCAACACAAGAACCAAACACATCGAAGTTCGGCATCATTACATCCGGGAAAAGCTTTTGTGTATTGAAATTTCACTAACATCTATTAAAAGTAGTGAGAGCAGATCACGAATATGTCATGACGGGACTGCCGATTGAAAAGTTTAGAAAATTCTGTGAGATGTCCATTTGACGAGCAGTAGTCAGCTCTGAGAGGGAGTGAGGATTTTCATCGCCTACTTTAGTTATCTTTTATTAATTATTTAGAGTTTTTGATTCACAATTTACATAAAAACTGTATAAATAGATATTAAATAGAGTTTGTATTTTAAATTGTGTTAATTAGGACTTCTAGATGATTAGTTAGAAGAGGTTTTTTAATTAAAAGTAGAGTTTGATTTTATCTATGCCTTGATTGTACTTGCAAAATCAAAACAAACTAGTTGTTGTAACTGTCAGGCCCCGCCCCACTGTGTAAATATTATTTTCTAGCAGCACTAACCGTGCCGGACCCACTCCGCAGGACCTCCTCTTAGAGATGCTGAAAACATGTCTACACAAGGGATAAAGAGAGTTCACACACATATAGCTTAGGAACTTTCTCTCTCTTTCCAATGGGGGATCTTACGGTAACCTTAAAAAGTGGGTGTGAATCTAAAGATAAAGTGCATCCACGGTTTTTGCAAAATCTTCTTTCAAGGGGGGTGAATTTATCACTGCCCTACTTCGATTCTCTTTCTTGTAAAAATACCAAATGAAGGTTAAGAAGGGACTCCCTAATTAATCACAGGGGCTTAGGAACATGCATGGGGTATAATTAGAGACGTAAATATAACAAATCTGAATTAAATAGAGAATTTCATTGCTCGAATAATTTCAATGATTTTGATGGTTGAATTTCATTGAGAAGCAATCAATTCGGCTAAATGAAGCCATGAATTTTTTTAGTAGGAACGCTAGTAGGGGTGCAACTCGGGTCAGCTTGGATCGGATCGAGGCCAACCCTAACCCAGCTCGAGATAGCATTTCCTCAACCCTAACCCAACCCAACTTGAGCCTCGAGTTGAGGATGGTAAACCCTAACCCAACCCTCCTCTGACTTTCTCAACCCTAACCCAACCCATCTAACCCATAATCGGGCCGGGTTGTAGGGTTGGGGTCAAGTTCACCTAGGGCGAAACAGAAAAATACAATAACCTAAACAAAATTAAGATAAAATTAGAGGACGGTGGTCCGATTCGGGTCGGGTCGAGTTGCCAAGGCCTCAACCCTAACCCAACCCGAAATTAAATTGCACCTAGATATTAATGGACTTGGTCCATTTCTGTTTGGGTGTCTGTTCTTATGATTAGGAACTTTTTTTTACTACAAGGTTCAAAGGCTAGTATTGTCGTTTACAAAACAACATGCAGGGAGCATAAAAAAACAGAGTCAAGCGGTGTCAATCTAAAAGGAAATGTTATCAGCACTTCCTATTTTTAAAAATGGCACTCCTCTTTGGAGTGAAGACAAAATCTGTTGAAAAGTAAGCCTATGTGGCTGTTCTCTCATGCAATGGTGCGATGGAACCTAGCAAATCCTTAGAAAGATTTTGTAAAATAAAGAGAAGAGTGCCATTATCAGATAGTGGGTGTGACAAAGAACGTGAGAGCTAGATGAGACCCACAGTAAAAAGGAGTGCCCATAGGAAGAAATCCTTCAATCCATGGTCAATTGGAAGAAAAAAAACAACGTATAAATGATTGAACGTTGATGAGAGAGAGAGAGAGAGAGAGAGAGAATCTGGGGGCCTGGACGATCAATCCAATCTTGAACTCAAGATGACGTAATCTTGCTTCTATGTAATGCGTGCTCTGAAGCGTGGGATAGGGGTTTTGTATTCAATGTGGCATTTTAACTCATCCCTTGTTTTTATATGCGAGAGAGAAAGTGAGAAATGTTCGATGCCAATCACTCCAACTCCAAATGCTGCATCTGTCAATCCGTGTTCTGAATCTTCTGATACTTGTACAACCATCTATTCAAGTGCAGAGCCCCATCATCCTCTCAATAATGAGAGAGAGAGAGAGAGAGAGAGAGAGAGAGAGAGAGGATTTGGTTTTCTCTCTTTAGATCCAAAATGGGATTTTCTAAGTAAGCCTGTGTAAACTAACAGGCCTTGGTCAGGGAGTGAGCTTAACTTTCTCCAAAGGTAGTTTATAACCCAGAAATATGAACATATAGAAGTTTATTATGAAGTTGCTTCTATACGTAGCCTTCAAAACTCTATACTCAGCTTCAATATACCCCAAACATCATTAATTGCATCAATAGATATAAGCACTATTTATCATTAGGGATTTGCTAGGGACAATCGTAGACGGCATTTCCTGGGCGGACTGTTGCATGAGAGAAGCCCCTCAGATGAATTAAATGAATAAGACAAAATCTGTTGAAAAGTGAGCATATGTGGCTGCTCTCTCATGCAGCAGCCAGCCCGCAAAATGCCTTTTCCGATGGTCCCTAGCAAATTCCTTATCATTAAAAAAAATAGTTATAATCACTGTTTATAATTAGTTAGTTGCCTATCTTAACATTTTTTTTTTTTTTTGATATGATTCAAGTTTATTAACAAGGGAAAACCACGACCGTGGACTCTTATATCTTATATTACTAGACTTTTGCAGTAAGTATTAAAAGTAAGAGAGTATTAATTATCAGCACAAGAGCAACGATTAGTCCTAATCTGAGCTATACAATATAAGAGATTATAAATTTATGAAGAATTTTTTTTTAAGATGGCAACAAATAATATTAGGGAGATGATATTTTCACTTCCCCCTGCATGCATGTGCTCCCCTTTCAACGTGATTTGACGTGAAAAGTGGGCAACTTTAATGCTTTTTGACATCAAATCACGTCATAAGGGGGGCGGATCCGTAATGCACGGGTAATGAAAATATCATCGCTCATAATATTAATCAAGAGAAGAAACATGGGGCGGACCCGATGATCAATGAAATACAAAAAAAGACAAGGACGGTTAAAAACCAAACAATTAGGGCTGCAACTCGAGCCGGGTTTTACCCAACCTGCATCGACCCAACCCGAAAATAGCCTAGGTTGGGTTCAGGTTTCTCGGGTTTCGGGTCGAGCCGGGTTGAGCATCCAGAAGCCCGCATGAATCTCGGGTCGATCCGGGTTTGAAGGGGCCCGACCCGACCCGAGTTACATAAGTTATAGTATGTATTTTTTTTTCATTTGTTGGTTAAAAGTTAAAAGTGAAAACCCACGCACGCACTGTTATAGTATGTGAGTGTAATTTCTGCTTCTATGAGTTTAGTTGATTCAAGTGTTTGATTCAGCATTACAGCATTGTTTGATTCAAGTGTAATGTGAGCGTAATTATAGCATTATTTGATTCAAGTGTAAGGTGAGTGTAATTTCTGCTTCTATGAGTTGAGTTGCCTTGCCAAACAGGAGTTTTAGTTGAAAAATTGCGTCAGCGTGAGAAAACCCGACCCGACCCGACCCGAGATTTATCATGGGTAGGGCCCCGGGTTTGGGAATCTTGGGTTTTCCGGAAAAAAACCCACCCGACCCAAGTTGCAGCCCTACAAACAATGCAAAAGCCACTCAGGGGGAAGGAAATCAAATATTTCCATCTCTCCCGTTAGAGCCCCTTCCCTGGCTAGCCTGTTGGCCTCCCTAAGGAGAATTAGAACCCCAATTACATTTTAAATATAAACTTTTATTAATTGTTAAAGAGCATATCGATGTAAAATTTCTTAATAGCTAGCTATAAAATATCTATCAAAAATAAATTTCATAGAAGTTATTAGCCACCTTACATTTTAAAATTCTCCCTCTACTTTCAGTTTTTCACCTTATAAAATTTTAGCCATAACGCATTTTTTGTTTTTTTCTCACCAAAAAATGTTTGCCAGTCAGCACGTGCTGTTTTTTTATGTATCTCTGTAAACTTAGCAATGCCCAAGGATATAGAAGTAATTGTCTCTTTTACTCTCTTTCCAAACTCACCACCCCATTTCCCATGGTTGGAACCGCACCCATTTATACAGCAAATAAATGTGCATGGAGACAATGAAATATCCTTCACTTAAACTGAAGGGCGTCCTTGCAAAAATCTGCTTTAAGGGCTCCTCGATTCGATTGGATCCAAGTAATCAATGTCCACTCTGGTGACTTTTTTGCAAAGGCGCCCTTTATTTTAGCATTTCTCTCAAGAAAGTTGTAAACAATAATATTCCATATTTTAGTATTTCTCTTAAGAAAGTTGTAAACGATAAAATTCTATGGTAATGATATTGCTACTCACTTTTTAGCATTTCCAGCCCTTTTGGTCTGTGTGTTTTTTTGGCTGGAAAGTTAAAGGAAAGGGGTGGAAGTGCTATTTTCCTTTTGTAATTTTGACTTTTGTGATTTTCTCGTGTACAGAGCCAAACTGATACAGTGGAAAGTTGCCATCAAAGCTACCACGAAGAACCGCAGAGAATGACCATTACCCATTTACTGTAGTTAAATGGAAAAACCCACCACAGTAATTCTTAGAAAATTTAGAAAATAAGCACAACCAGAGAGCTTTTCTTCTTCTGTTTTTTTTTTCTCTCTCTATATATATTTGATGATAAGTTACAGGCTAAGAAAAAGCTGGTGAAGAAGACCCCATGCAAAATTGGATAAATTTACAAAGAGCACAAGACCTCCACTTAAAGAGAGAACGATTAGAGACATGAGAGTTTGGGCAGGTCAAACCACCATAGGAAAAGGACATAAAAGGGCATTTCTAATATTTTTTCTAATCAAGTTCTCAGGGAGTGATGAGTTCTACTACATAGGACGAAATGGGTGTTACTGATATTGTTGGTGTCCTTTGTTGTTTTCCATTGGTGGGCAATGTCTTTGGCGATTTGTTTGGCGTCTGATGAGGCTCCTAAGAGGCCTCTCCTAGTAAAGCCCACGGCATAGAGTCCATTTTCGCCTTTCCAACCGTTGGGGAATGGGGTTTTTGGCATCCCTTCCTCTGTGAAAAAATCGCTTCCCTGAACATTTTTTGCAAACCCAAGAGTAAGATTCAATGAAAAATAAACAGAAGTAGACAGAGGAGAGTTTTCTTGAATAATTTTCTAACAGATAATATATATCCATTTTGAAGATTTTCCAGCATTTTAACTTCAAGAGGAAAGTCCACATTATAGAAAGGGCAGTGATAAATTGACCCCCTAATATCTTAAATGGACCCCATATCTCTCTCTCTCTCTCTCTCTCTCTCAGCACTGTCCTATGTGGGGTCAATTTAAGGTATACGGGGTCGATTTATCACTGCCCTATAGATATTTAGCCTTTTTCTTTTGAAAAAGAACTGGAATTTTATATGAGGAAAGACATCTATATGGCAGGCAAATGGAACACTTCTTTATATAAATGAGACCAAATGACAAAATATAAATGAGTGGGAGAGAAAGCATACCAATAGAAACACAACTTTTCTTTTTGGGATAGAGAAAAACTACTTGTGCAGGAAAAGATGGAAAAAACTAGCATTAGGATTGGAAAAACACTAACTTTCAGGTTAAGAAAGTAGGCAGATCTTTTTGCTGAAACCACTAACTTTTCATATTGAAATACCACTACCATTTCATATTGAGATAGCAATACCTTTTTATATTGAAATATCTGAGTGATCCTTTATATAAACAAATCATTAGACTACAATAAACAATTTCTTAAGCCATTTGCTAAGAAACCCAATACTAACTAACTTTTCACATAAAAACACCATAAACAAAAAGGGTGCAAATATGAAAGAAAAAAGAAAAAAAAAAGGGGAATCTCAGTAATAAGAACACCATAAAAACTTTTCATGCAAAACAAGACAATGCTTCCTAACTTTTCCAATTTAAAGCACTATAAACAAGTACCTACTTTCGGCGTTGACAAAAATAAATAAAGTTTACTAAAAAGCCCTAATTTCCACACCTTTTTCCATTTCAGGAACAGTTTTAAGAAGACAACGAGCTTGTAGATTTGTACAAGTGTGAAAGTGGTTTAAACATAACAATAATAAGAAGAAAAAAAAGCTGGTCACGCTAACCTTGAGCCACGAAGGAACGTTGCTCTTGTACCCAGTTGCTAATATTATGGAATCGAACTCTTTTTCTTGCCCATCCACGAATTTTGCTCCTCTTCTTGTGATCTCTCTCACCCCTCCCATCACCTAAAACACAAGAAACACAACACTATTAGCTAACGAAACATGAAAACGCCACACCAAAAAACGTGACGCTTCTTTGTCACCATAGAGGAAAACCCATCAAAAGCAAAAAAAAAAAATCTCTCATACACCGAGATACAGTGTACCATTTAATCATAAACTTGTAAATAAAGATGAAATTAAGATAACGTACCTTGATTTTTCCGGTTTTGATGGCTGATAATGCTCCGACATCTAAAACCGGGGTCTTTCCGGTTGAGTTTTTGAGCTCTATTGGACCTGTTTTAGGCCTTCGGAGACCCAAACGATCGGTATTTCCTAAGGTGAAATGAGCTACGAGCAAAAGCAACTTGTCCACTAGTTTTAAAGGGAACCATTTCAGAAGAGCCATTGCTATTCCGAAGGTTGAAAATCCAAACATCTCTCTCGGTAGAACATGCACCTACATCCCAAAAGTGTAGAGAAAAAAACATAAGAAAAGAGACCCTTAAATGGCAATAGAGCTAAACAAATTTAACAAGCTAAAAGAGGATTCAATACATAAGAAACCCGGAAACAGCGACTTTTCCTATTAATGTACGAAGTTGAAATAGTTATGAGTGGTTCAAAATAGAGAAATCACAAAAATCATCAGAAGAAACTTTGAAACAAAACAAAAATAAAAGGGCCTCTTTTGATACATCTAAAATTTATTTGCATTTAATCATACAACCAAATTGTTTTCAAGTTAAATATGATTACTTGCAAGTAATGATTATAATAGTTCTAAAATGATATAGTTAATAGCTTCCAAAGAGGCCCTAAGTAAAATGGAAGAATCACTTGAACAAACCTACTCTCTCTCTCTCTCTCTCTCTCTCTCTCTCTCTCTCTCAATACATATGCATATAAGAACAGGAAAAAAAAATAAAAAAACAAGGATTCTACAAACTTACAGTGTTCCTAGCCACCAAGTAAGGGGTTGCATTGTGATTAGAAAGATCCAAACTAACTTCCATGCCGGAATTTCCAGAGCCAACGACCAAAACTTTCTGTTGCCGGAAATCCGCGCCGGACTTATAAACACTAGTATGAATAACAGGCCCATTAAACTTCTCAATCCCTGAAATTTTAGGGATTACAGGTTCAGCATTCTCGCCTGTAGCAATAATCAACCACCTAGACATATATTCGAATTCTTGGGTTCGAATCCTCCAGAACCCAATAACAAAATCAAACTCAGCACTCTGCACAGATTGGCCAAACCTAGGCTCAATAGAGAAATTTGCTGCATAGGACTCCATGTAAGAGATGAACAGTTGCTTAGAAGGGTATTTTGGGAAATTTTTAGGAAAACCCATTATAGGAAGCTCACAAAACTGTTTGGGAAGATGGAGTTTTAACCGTTCATAGGTTCGATTTTGCCAAAGAGAAGCTATGCAATTTGTTCTCTCGAGAATAACTGACCGAACTCCGTTCTCGGTGAGGCACGCCGCGACTGCGAGACCTGACGGTCCTGCCCCGACGATGATGGGTCCGTGCACCCATGCGCATTTTAGCTGGTTCTGGTCTTTTTTGAAAGAACCCATATGTAGAACTATAGAGAAACGAGAAAAAAAATACTCTGTTTTTCTTCTCCTCTGTTTTTTCACTCTTGAAAGCTCTGTTCTTTGTGGTTATCTCCCCAAGTTGTGTTGTGGGTTTTTAAGGGTGGGGTGGATTTATGAGTATTAAAGAAGGAAAAGGGTCTTTGAAGAGATTGGATTGCAGAGGAGATATGTTTGTGTGTGTGTGTGAGAGAGAGAGAGAGAGAGAGAGAGAGAGAGGCGTGAAGGTTAAGGAAAGGATTCGGTTCTGTTTCTCAAGGCTCTTCTTTCAGGTTGTGCAGATGGGGATTTAGAGCTTTGGCAAGAGCTGAAATAAATACATTTACGTGGGGAATTTATTGTCATTGCCTGACCAAACTGCCCCTCTTTCTCATGATTTATTGTCAGCGGCCATGTCATCTAATAAATTGCCACGTCAGTACAGTATGGTTGCATGGGCGGAGACAACCTAACATACATTCCATAGAGGCCAAGTTAATCATTTCCTTTTTGTTGCTTCCAAGTTCCAACCAACACATCGTGATCTTAGCAAGATCTAGCAAATAAATGTAAGAAAGAAATGATATCTACAGCCTATTTTTTCAAATATATGTAGCTGGCTCTCATGAAATAATCTCACTCCAATACTCTACTCTTCAGTCTTCATCATCACCCCTCAAAACAAAACTAGAAAGACATGAAAAGAAAATCACGTTTCTTGTTTTTGTCTGGACGAGAATGTAAAGAGAGAGTATAGAGAGTAACATGTTGTATGATCTGACAAAATAGGAGGAATGACACTACATACATATGATCAGATGCCCACTGAAATTTGTTCTCATTGGCTGATTTTTCAATGGGTCCCTCCAATGCAATTAGAACATGGGACTCGTCTGAAAAAGCAAAGTAAAATACCATCCCATGTTAATAACTAGAGGGAGAAAAGATACCCCACAAAGAAGAGGAAAAAAAAAAAGTATATGATATTTTTATTGGTATAGCTGTTTTAGATAGAAGAGGAGGTTTATATGTCTGTGCTTCTGTTCCTCTGTTGTGGGGTAACTACATTTAAGTATCTTATTGACTTTGAAGGGAATATTTGTCTCTTTTTCTTGTAATGGAATTGCGAATCCTCTTGGGACTTTTCTCCTACCTGTGCTAGCCATATTAGGTACCTTCTTGCAGTGATTTTTCTCTCCTTTCCTTGCCTTTCTCGGATTGCGAATCAACTTGGGATCTTGCTATTGTGCTAACATCTTTATACAGTGCTTTGCTTTGCCTTTCTAGGTAGAGCATAGCTTCACTAAGCAGGAGGTTTTGAAGAAAAAATTTGCATGGTGTGCCTATCAGATCTTCCTTTGCTGATTGTTCTTCTCTTTCAGTTACCAATTGGTCTTAAAGCTATTTATAAAGAGCTCTGTTTGGTAAAAACAAAGTCTGATTTACAGGGAGATCTCTTTTCACCTTCCAGAAACATAGGGTCGTGCTGGAAATCTTACCCCACGTTCTCCTCCTCGTGGTGCCTTTCATTATCACATCCATGATCGTGACATCCATCCATCAACATCCATGGATTAACTCTGGGTTAGTGGAATTCAAAGGGATGTTGGAACCGCCCATGCCATCTGTGATAGTACTAACATTGTCAATGAGTAATTGAACAATTATTTTCATTCTTAGTTAAACTGGAATATTCTCTAGGGAATCAAGACATTCATTTAGTTATGGTTCCTTTTGGGTATTATTTACTTAGTTCAAATTTGCTAAGTTAACTCAATTAGGGAGTTCCTAAGCTTTATTGGTTGTAGAGGTTGGAGATATAGTTAGAAGCATAATCAATGGGAGAGGTTTGGATCAGATATAATAATGTCTTGGTTAGAATCTCATTAAGGCATACATGATCTAGAATTGAACTCGAAATTCAAGTAAGATCCGAATAATGCTCATGATTCAGACAAATTCAGACTTAGATATTTTTGTAGTTAACAATTAAAGTTTAGTATGCCTCTCGTATTGGTAGTCCAAACCACATCATGAAGTCATAATGAGTCTATCTTGGTCGAATCCTAGAAATGATAACACTGCCAAAATCCCCTGCATGTTGGGCGGATCCAAATATCTTCAATAAACTAGCGCAGCACGCGTGCACTTTCTTTCAAATACCACTAATTCATAAACCCCCAAAAAAACATAAAAAATTCTATTCAAGCTACGACTTTTCGACTTAGATAATGTAGTATCATATGGTTAAAATGATACTACATTTGACTCAACTTAGAAATAGCTCGGGTCGAGTCGAGTCAGCTCAACTCGAGACATAATAAATTAAAGCCATTTTGCGGCTGGCTTTTGCAAGTGAGAACGGGCCACACGGGTTGGCTTTTTGGCACATCTTGTCTGTTCATTTAATTCATCTGAGGTGGCTGTTCTATCATGCAAAAGCCAGCCGCAAATCCCTAAATCGCCTGGCAAATCCCTTATTATAAATAAACAGATCTTTTATAGGGTGTGAGCCCTTACAGTCCCGTATATTTCAACTCATTTCTTTATAGATTTAGTTGTCTTACGAGAATTTATATGATGGGTGGCCGTGAAAACACGTGAAGTCTTGGAAAACAGGTACGGCCCACTTTTTATTGATGATCCAAACCGTTCATCTGTTTGGGCACAACGTAGATAGGGGTTGCCTCAAAAATCATTTTTCGTAGGATGATCCTAACCCTCCGATCTGTGGAAGATTCCATAAATGGTTTTTGAAAATCTCCATATTCAGATCAGTTCAGATCGGAGGGTTAGGATCATCCAATGGATCGAAATGATTTTTGGGACACAACATATTTACGTTGTGCCCAAACAGATGAACGGTTTGGATCATCTCAAAAACTAGGCCGTACCTACTTTTTGAGACTTCACGTGTTTTCAAGGCCACCCATCATATAAATTCTCGTTGTCTTACTTTTAACTTTGCATGCCAGCGGTGCAAGGTATAGCAGGATAAAACATTTGTTCACCAATGTCGGAAAACCATGGCTACTCATATTCAAGTGGGAATAAAGTCACGTAATTACCCCCTTCTTAGTTGTAACTCGCAAATGGGGTTGCCCACCCCCTTTTCTTTTACCTAATAACGCGTGAAATGATTTACTACTAATATCTTAGTGAATATGAAGGATGTAACTAGAGTAATCAGACAATTGTGTATAGTAATGACAAAACGCATTTCACAGAACGTCTGTTGCACTAGAGAGCAGCTAGCTCATGAATAATGACAAAATCTGTTGGAAAGTGAGCCTATGTGGCTGCTTTCTCATGCAATAGACGTTCCTCGATGGACCCTAGCAAATCCCTTTTGTATAACTAGAGGGAAAAACATGATGAAGAATAACAAAAAGGAATTATCCAAAAAATTCTAAAATATAGAAAAAATAATCCTAGAAAAAGAAAAATAACATTATTTCATAGAAAATAAGCAAAATACCCATTTGACATAGAAAATGGTAAAATTACCTTTAGGCCACGTTTGGATACCCACAAGATTCAGATTTGGATTTATTTGATATTTTGAACCGGATCAGATCCTTAGATTTCCAAATCGGCAACAGTGCAAAATATTTCGATTTTCAAATCTGTTCTTCGAGACATTATTTGGAAATCAATATTTGTGGCAACTTCCTTCACCGTTGCTGCTCCTGGAAGTTGCTCCGGCAGCAGCGAGATATCCCTCCCTCCTTCCCTCTCTTTCTCTCTCTCTCTCTCTCTCTCTTAGAACATGATCATGAAGATGATTGATGTATTTTGTATCCAAAACTCAAATCCAAATCAAAATACAAATGCATGAGGTATCCAAACAGGCCCTTATTTCATAAAAATGATTAAACTACCTTTATCTTATATAAAACGGTTGAAAAACCAATATCTTATTGAAAATGACTAGAATACCACTTGGTCATTAAAATAGCCAAAATATTCTTATTTGAATAGAAAATGTTCTAAGTACCTCTATCTAATAGAAAATGACTAAATCACCCTTCCCTTATAGAAAATAGCCAAAATGCCCTTATCTCTTAGAAAGTAACAAAAATATCCCTTAGTCATAAAAATAACCAAAATATTAGCTTTTCGTTAAAAATGCCAAAGTACCTTTATTGCGTAAATTGACCAAATTGGCCTTATCTCATGGAAAATGACAGAAATACCATCTACAAAATGACCAAAGTGCCCTTATCTCATAAAAATGATCATCTCATAGAAAATGGCTAAAGTGGCCCTTATCTCATAAAAATGATAAAAATTCCCTTTTTTTTATAGAAAAATGGCAAAGTACATCATCTCAGAGAAAATAACTACAGCACCCTTTTCTTTGTAGGTAAGCTGGGGTTTGGCGGGGAACCCTACTGGTTTATTAGATAACGAGAAAGATGATACATTTATGGGAACCAGACACCATCCCTAACTCGGAACACATGAGAGAGGGAGATCCCAAAACTTGGGATAGTCAAACATTGGCCTTATGAGTTTAAACTGCTCTTTACTCTTGAGTTACAGAATCGACTAGCTTAATGGGAGCATGTTGGGATCTTTGGGAGCGTCATAGGCAATTCTTCTTTGGGACCCTCTACCATGGTTCACCTTCGGAGTCCTGGTTCATCAATAATTCATCTTCCGAGGTTTCTCTCCCCCTTTTTTTCCCCTCAAGACCTGCTTGGGCGGGTGATCCCCCACCTATTCTTTTCCTGGCCCTTTTCCAATTTCGGTTCCGGTGTCTTCTACTTGATCTTTGTCTTGGGCAAAGAATGCATTTTCTGAGGGGGACGTGACACCCTTATCTCATAAGAAAAAGGCAAGATTCCATTATTTCATAGAAAATGACCAAAAAACTCCTATTTTATGTAATATGAGTATTTTGGTCTTTTAAGTAAGGGATAATTTTGTTATTTCCACTTAGAAATGGGTATATTGGTCATTTTCATGAAATGTAGATGTTTTAGTGATTTTGATCTTTAGTCCATTTTTCCTAGACACACTTGCTATTTTTCTAATATATTTTCTATTTTTAAGATTTTTTTTTTGTTTTTTAGATTTTCTTAATTTTTCAACTTGAAGTAATTAAAGAACTATTCATTTTAGTCATAGATACTACGTATGAAACGGACCACGTAGTAGAGCCCAATTATTTCATTCATTCAAGCCATTCATTTAGTGGTCCTTTACCTTGGGAGGGCATTACAGAAAAATCTTCATGGGAAGATGATCAACCTTGCCCTTAAATATGTTATTGGTAGCTAGGGGTGCAACTTGGGTCGGGCTCGACCTGAACTTGAATCCGACTTTTGCTCGAGTTGGGTTAGTTACGGTTGGGAAAAGACAACCCATTTTAATATTGGGTTGGGTTAGGGTTGAGACCTTGGCAACCTGACCCGACCCGAACCCGACCTCCATCGATCCTCTAATTTTATGTTGATTTTCTTTGAGTTAGTATTTTTCTGTTTGGCCCTAGGTTAACCTGAACCCAACCCGACTAAACCGGACCTGATTTTGGGTAGATGGGTTGGGTTAGGGTTGAGAGATTTACAGGCGGGTTGGATTAATGTTGCCCATCCTCAAACCGAGGCTCGGATTGGGTCGGGTTAGGGTTGAGGGAATGCTATCTCGGGCTGGGTTTGGGTTGGCCTCAACCCAATCCAACCCGACCCGAGTTGCACCCCTACATTTTAGTCATAGATAATATGAATCTATGATACTTGAGAAAAGTTAAATATTTACCCTCTACGACATGTGGTTAATGGAGCAGTGGAAATAAAAACTGAGCATTAATTTGTCCGGTGTATTGGTGCCGGGTATATCGGAACAACGGACATCAGTTAGAGTGTAAACCACTTCGGAAGGAAGTAAGTTGAAGGGAAATACTTTCCTCGCAGGTGGTTTTCTCTCATACTTCCACCTCACCCGCTGTGACAGATCCATCACTTCAAATGTTTAGGTTGTGGATTTGAACTTTAGTGAGTCAACATAAATGAGTTTTTTTTTGGATAGATTTTAGTAACCATTTACTCAGCCCAAACCTTACCCGAGGAACCCTTTTCCGAACCTGAACCCCACCCGAGTTTTTAACATAAATGAGTTTCGACCACCAATTTAGTACTTTGACAGGTGGAGTAGTATAAACTTCTCCAGCCGTGGTTCTTCTTGGTGACTCCATTCATACCCACTTCAAGTTTGTTAAGATAATCACAAAGCAAGTCGTTGAGTTTCTTTCAAGACATTTTTCATTGGGTCCAATTTGATTGACCGTTGACGGATAGAAATTAGAAATGCATGTTAGTGTATGGGATGCACAAGAAGCGCCCTTCGATTGGCCCATCTGGTGGGACCCATCCAAAGCAAATAAAACAATGGTTGACGTCTGACTTGTACGGTGCCCTCCAGTCTCAGGGCTTCTTTTCCAGTAGCATCTAGTAATGTTTGGCCTTAGGGTGCAACTTGGATCGCGTTGGCCCGACATTAGTAACCATTTACTCAGCCCAAACCTTACCCGAGGAACCCTTTTCCGAACCTGAACCCCACCCGAGTTTTTAAGCTTACTAAAAAATGATAAAAAATGTCAGCTTCACTCGGATCAAGTTGCCCAAGCCCTAAACCTGAACGTGACCCGAACTCAGCTTGGGTTGGGAAAACTCAACTCGAACCCGACCTGAAGGATACCTAACCCAACCCAAAATTTTTTTTGGATTGAACATGACCCCATATATTATATTTTCACCTCTTTTGTTCATCTTCTCCTAAAATAGAGTTATTTCCAGGAAAAAAGAAAGGATGGAAATGCTGTTATTTTTAACAAAGGACTAATTAAACGGGATGGAAATATCATTGCACAATGTGTTTAATTTAAAGTTGAAAGACAAGAAATATATAAGAAACTGCACAAACCTTTATGGGGGACTGATACACAATTCGCAGTCTAGCTTACATTAAAATAGGGGAGATGGTATTTGTTTGGGGTTCCACGCAAAAGCAAATAGTCCCACATCGGAAAAGCGATGGGGATGGTGCTGGGTTATAAGGGAATGGGCACCCTCCCTTGTTCCACGCAAAAGCAAATAGTCCCACATCGGAAAAGCAACAGAGCCGTGGTTGGAGCGATCATCGAGGCCGGGTAGAGTAATTGTGGGTGTTGTGGTTGGATCGTGGTTAGAGCGCGATCTTTGGGAGTAGAAAGACTGTCTAAGAAAGATTCTCATTCGAGGTGGAGCGCTACACCGTGAAGTGCGGAGTAATCTGAGATGGCGGTAAAATCAAGTTCTACTCAGTTCACCATCGACAGAATTGACGAAAATGGTAGTTTCACCCTATGGCAGATAGGGTCGAGGACATCTTAGTTCAACAGGGCTTATCAAAGGCATTGAAAAGAAATAATGGGAAGCCGGAGAAGATGCGCCTAAGTTATAGGATAAGTTGGAAAGCTTTATATGTCAAAAAGCTTGGCCAATCGGTTGTATCTGAAGCGGCAATTATACAGGCTGAAGATGCAGGAAGGCAGAGATCTTCTGGAACACGTTACAATGTTCAACGGGCTTGTGGATCAGCTCCAGAAGGTTGATGAAAAGTTGAAGGAAGAAGATAATGCCCTTTTGCTTCTTACTTCGCTTCCTGATTCGTATGACAACCTCGTGACGACTTTGTTGTATGGTAAGGATACAATAAAGTTAGAGGAAGTCACGACGTCGCTCTTATCGAATGAGATGCGAAAGAGACATGTTCTTGGTGTAAGTGAAGAGCATGGGTTGGTTGTTCATGGTGGGAATCAAAGATGAAGGTTGTTTGACAAGGGATCAGGAAAAGGCATGTCAAGATCCAAGGTCGGCAGAAAGGGCGTGCAATGTTACCATTGCAAGGAATATGGTCACATTAAGCGGGATTGTTTAAAGTGCGATGACCAGGCGGATAATGGTACTACGAATATGGCGGTGGCGATAACGGATGAGTAGGACGAAGTGTTTGGAGATGTTCTCACAGTCTTCACAGGTAATCACACTTCTCCTCATGGTGAGTGCTTTCTAGATTTATGATGCTCTGTTCATGTATGCTCTAGGAGGGAATATTTTGATATGTTCCAGGAGACAAGGGCGGGTGTAGTGTGCTTGGGTGACGGGTCTACTTGTGACGTCACGGGTGTTGGAACGCTGAAGATCAAAATGATTGATGGAGTTGTTCGTACTTTGGGTGGTGTGGCTTATGTCCCAAAGCTACGGAAGAATCCAGTGTCACTTGGCCAGTTGGACTCCAGGGGTTTTAGGTTTCAGCTGCAGGTGGAGCCATGAAAATCATACGTGGCTGTATGATTCTGATGAAGGGAGAGAAGCGTGGCGGATTATATCGTCTGGTCGGGGACACAATGACTAGTGTTCCTAAGATCTCGATGACTAGTTGGAAACATAGTAATGGTGTGCGCACACGTAAGGTCTCTTTCGCAATTGGTGCATAGATGAGTTTCCAGGTTGCAAACGATGGTGAGAGGATGATAGTACCTGCGTTGGGGAGGATGAATCGAGATCCCTCTCTAAGGTTGACTGGGTGAGTCAACGGGTTGGCAGCTACACATGTGCATTGGCTGTGTTGATCGAAGCGGGAGGAGTCAGAAGCAGGATGATTCGAGGGTGTGTAGCTGGTACTTCAGAAGGCTAATGATGGTTTGCGGTAATAGCGAAAACCGGTGGCGACATCAACTGAAAATCTTCAGGTGGTTGGGAAACAAGCCAATGGGGAGATTGTTGGAAAGTTGCCTTGTGTCCCACGGAGGGTGGGAGGACAAAAATAGAAAGCTACCTATTTAGGTTTTCTTAAAACCTAAATATAAAATAGAGTTAGCATTCTCTCTTGTGAGTGAGAGAATGGCAACTTGAGGAGAGATAAGAGAGAGAGAGGAGAGAAAAAGAAGGAGAGAGAAGAAGAAGAAAGTGGGTTTTCTTTGGGTTTTTTTTTGGGTTCCTCTTGGAGCTTTCTCTTGGAGTTTCTTTTGGATATTCTCTTGGGTTTTTCTCGGGTTATCTCTTGTACAGTCTTGGTTTGAGAAGCAAGGAAAGGGTTGTGAGTTTTGAGTTTGGGTTTAATCCATTGTAATCCTTGTATATTGTTTTCTTCATAGTGGAAGATCGTGTTTCTTGCCCGTGGAGTAGGCTTGGCCGAACCACGTAAAATCTTGGTGTTTATCTTGTGGCTTGCTTGTTTGTTTAGTTTACCTATCCGTTTAATTTGTGCACGATTAGATTGTTTTTCCCGGCGGATTTTCTCAACAAATGGGATCAGAGCTGAGGCGTGGTAACTCTTGGGAAGATCTTAGTAACCCCGGTGTGTGCCTCCGAGGATGGTAGAATTCCCTCGGAGAAGATCTCGTAGTTCCACGTTGCCGCTGCGTGGAGGGGCGAGATGGTCCACGTTGCTTCCATGTGGAGGGGGAGATTGTTGGGGTTCCACGCAAAAGCAAATAGTCTCACATCGGAAAAGTGATGGGGATGGGTTATAAGGGAACAGGCACCCTCTCTCTAACAGGTAGCTTTTAGGTTTGATTCCCTACAATATTTTCAAACCTCCCCCCCCCCCCAAATTATGCATGTGCCCACCTTATATGTTGCACATTGTTCATGTCAAATCACCTTATAAGGGGAGCGCATGTTGCACACGTTCATGTTAAATCACCTTACAAGGGGAGCGCATGCGTAAGGGGTGAAAATATCATTACCCATAAAGTTGATGGAATTATATTTCAAGAGAATTTATATGATGGGTGGCCGTGAAAACACGTGAAGTCTAAAAAAGTAGGTATGTCCCACTTTTTTTTATTATCCAAACCGTTCATCTGTTTGGGCACAACGTAAATAGGTTGTGCCCCAAAAATCATTTCCATAGGATGATCCTAACCCTCCGATCCGAACTGATCTGAATATGGAGATTTCCAAAAATCATTTATGGAATCTTCAACAGATCGGAGGGTTAGGATTATTCTATGGAAATGATTTTTTGGGCACAACCTATTTACGTTGTGCCTAAGCAGATGAACAGTTTGGATCATCAAAAAAAGTGAGTTGTACCTATTTTTTTTTAGACTTCACGTGTTTTCATGGCCACCCATCATATAAATTCTCGTATTTCAATGGCCTTAAGAACTATTCATAAGAGAGAATGGATCCTGAAAGAGCAATGGCATAGTAGACTACAAGACTCTCTCTCTCTCTCTGTCTCTGGATGGCGATGTGGGCTTCCTAGCTTCAGCTGCCAGAATTTAAATTCCGATTTGCCGTGTGGTATCTTTGAGAGATGTTTTGGGAACCGGGCCTCCGATCAGTGACAATCTTACCTCACGGGAATTTTCACATATCATTTATCTATTATTATTTCATAATATAAGGAAGGGAAGTCTGTACAGTAACGAAGAAAAAACAAAGATGAAAATGACGACTCTGCCCCTCGACCGAGTCAAATATAAAATGATAAAGCGTTGAACGAAGGCTGTACGGACCAAAAAACACTGTCAAAAGGTGTTATGGGGTGGATTTTGACGTCATGGGGCCTACATTTAAATTAGCAAAGGGACGGACGGGAAAGGCTTAGGTCAGGTGACGGTAACCCTTCGTCACGACTGCAACTCACATGTCCCACTGACACACCATATCTACCCACTAGCATCTCTCCCACACTCTGTATCATCTATTTCTAGGCAGGGGTACCAGAAACTACTCAGACGGACAGACCTATTTTCGGGAGATAGAAAATGACCAAAACGGCCCTCCACACTGAGACGGGCCAAATATAGGGATCATGGTCCATGGAAGTGATGGTGCCATATTGTCAACTCCGAACAGTAAACCCGACCCTACCCAACATCCATTAATTATCTCGGGACGGGTCTAATTTTTTTCTTCTAAGGAAAACCCAAGATTCTTAAACCCCACCCTAGCTCAAGGTGGCAACTGGGCCCGAGGCACGCCCGGCACGATTGCTACAGTGGGCCGTGCATTCTAAACCTGACCTATGTTATTTTTCGGCCTGTTACCCGACCCAAGTTGGCCCTAGTAAGTAATAGCTTGAGAAGGCTTCAATGGTCCGTGCGTGCGGACCACTTAACAAATTTGACTTTCTAAGTTAAAACCATTAAATAAGCTCGAGGTGCTTGTCTTTGGTAGTGACTGATGTCATATCTGTGGGTCCAGTAGCTGTCTAGTTTCTTGATTCTGATGGACGTGATTTGATCTGAATATGGGGAATAGCGAATGTGGGCGATCAGACAGTTGTAGATTGGATTTGCATATAAGGTAGGATGGATGTTGAGATCAATTAAATGTAGATTAGATGAGAGCCGATCATCTTTGTGATTGAAGGGCCTGGAACCACCGTACGCTAGCCAATGACGCCACTTCCATGTTATTAAATGGTCTAATGTTAAAAGTCAAAAGGATTTAATAAACTCGCACCCCTTGTAGGATGATTCACACCATTTATAACCTTAATTCTGGCTGACTTTTAATGCTTTTTGATGTCTAAGAGTGGTGTGAATCATCCTACATGGGGTGCCAATTTATCATCTCCCTAAATTTATAGCGGTATTTTATAGGGCTGGCAACGGGGCGGGTCGGGGCCGGATGTTGGGGTCCCCTACCCCTTCCCCTCTGCGGGGAATTTCCCCCCTCCCCTTCCCCTCCCCTTTGCGGGGATGGTGGGGAATCCCCTTCCCCTTCCCGCGGGGAATATCTAATCCCCTTCCCCTCCCCACATCCTTCGGGGACAAAATCCCCTCCCCTCCCCGCCCCGCCCAGCCCCAACATCACCCCCTCTTTAGTCATTGATACACTAATGCTGGGTGTCCCTAATCAACTTGATACAATTTCAATATATAAAAATGTTATAAACTAACAATCGATAGGCTAGCTGTTAATTAAATTAGCAAGAGATTGGTATAAGGAGTTTGTCTTCTCTTCTTTATATATAGATTGAAATGCTGGGCAGTAACGAACGTCAGATTTCACTTGTTTGCAGTGTTTTTTTACTTGAAGATTTAATAAGAGAGGGCAGATCCATATTCGGTATTTGTGTGTGGATGATGGATGGATGGACCCATTGGACCGACAGTAGCTATTGTTGGATGATGGGATTTCCGCACATTGCTAATTGGATTCGATCCAACTTCAATTTTAGATCAAGTGGTATCATAGCCTGCCACTTAGAGTACCCAACATCCAAACCCCATTTTGGATCATTAATTTTGGAAAATGTTATGAGCACTACTGTATTCTGATGATCGCACTCCTGACTTTATTAAAAGTAAGGTATGGCCCGCACCATAGGATGATCCAAACCGTCCATTAGATGGTGCACACCCTAAATAGGTTGTGCCCAAAAAATCATTTCCTTAGGTTGATCCTAACCCTCCGATCTGTAGAGGTACTGAATGATCCTATTCCTCTGTAGATCGGAGGGTTAGGATCAACCTATGGAAATGATTTTTGGGGCACAACCTATTTAGGATGTGCCCCATCTAATGGATGGTTTGAATCATCGTATGGTGCGGGCCATACCATACTTTTAATAATAAAATGCAATTTATTTTGGCTACCGATGTTGGCACTACGATTTTTTGATAATTGCATACACTCACTCACTCAGCTTGTCTTTATTATTTCAACATCTGTCAAAAGGTTATTATAGTTCCCAAAATGCTCTCAGAAGCTAATTAAAAGGAAAAGACAAGCTAAGTCTATGTTTGGGGGAATCTTGTAGCCGATCCAAAGAGTTTCTAGTAGTTTTCCTAAAAAAAAAATACTTAAAAATATACAAAAAAATGGCATTGATTAACGGGGCGGGGCGGGTCGGGGAGGGGACAACTCCATCCCCTTCCCCTTCCCCTCCCCGCACCGGGGAATTTTTAAAATCCCCTTCCCCTTACCCTTCCCCTCTCAAATCGGGGAATCCCCGCCCCAAACAGGGCGGGGCGGATCCCCCGCTTTTTCGGGTGAAATTGCCAGCCCTAGTATTTTAGTACTCTTTCCTAATGCTTAAATTTATAGCCGTATTTTAGTCGTTTTGATGGCTTGATTTCCTTTTCTCTCTTCCCTTGTCTACTTGCATAGGTATCATCGCTTTATAGTAGGGCTACAACTCGGGCCGGGCCTGACCCGGCCAATCTCCCAGGAAGTTTTTTGTTCCACAAAAGTCCCAAGAATCAAAATAATTCTGGCATCCAAACGGAGCAAAGTTTTTTGTTTTCTGCTGATCCATCACACGAAAAAAATGTAATGCTTACTTTCTCTAACGTTTGTGTATTTTCCAGGCGGTTTTTAGCTAAAATTAGATAAAACAAAAGCAGTTTTAGAGCTTTCTGAACCATAAAAAATCTAATTCATAACAAATAAACAGCAAAAAAAAAACACAATTCCTCGTTATCAGTCATTAATGGTGACTATGGATATTCATCAATCATATTTTAGCCTTGAAAAAGCAACATAAGAAGGAAGCTAGAAAATCACCCTACATTGTATTATGTCTCAACTCAACTAAGCCTTTGTCCCAGACCAGTTGGGGTTGGCCTACAGTGTATTATGTCTACTTGTTATAATTTCAAAGATTTAGTCTAGTCTAAAGACTGAAGGTGTAACTTTATAATAAACTCACCTATCATAACATACGCTAGAGATTCATGGTATTCTTGGAAGGCATGTTTTAGGATTAGAGCCTCCTTTGCAAAATTATTGCTTAACAGTAACTAAGAATTCCGTATTTGCCGAAAAGTAATGCTTTTAGAAAATAATTGCCATAACATTCAATAAACTGCACTTGCTTTTCTCTGTTAAAAATTTCAGAATGATATAATTAACCTCAGCTTTAATGCTCTCTCTCTCTCTCTGTATCTCAACTTCTCAAGCAATGCAAAACCAACTAGTATTCCACTAAAACTCTCAAGATCCTATATCTTGTTGGTTCGATGATCCAAACCTCTTGTTCTATTAGGCTTTGTTTAGGGCTCCACGAAGAGAGATTGAAGCATCAAATTTTGTTGCCCTTAATCTTGTTGGTGGTATGTCCATTCGGTGCGACCGTGGATCGCATAGTGATGGTCTAAAAAATCAATATCCCGACATACAAGACCAATGGATCTGAACAATCCAACAAATTCTCAAGATCCGATATGATTTAAATTAATACTGAACAAATTTAATTAAACTGATGGATCCATATTTCAGTATTTAGCTTGGGTTTGAATAATTATGGCATATTCAGAAGATTGTGAGTTGGACAAGGGAGGATCTGATCCAATTTGGTACATCGGCATCCCTAGCGTCTATCACTCTGTACACAAGAGGTTAAATATATTCCTAAAATTTACTTTACTAAGCTGATGGTGGCGCCCCAAAAGAATGCATCACATTAAGGTAAATCATTGATGGGGAGAATTATTCTATACTTTCACACATCAATTGTCTGTTAAAGCCCTTTTTTAGGGGTGTCAACGGATCCACTTCGGATCGGATCCACCTATGTCACGGTCACGATCCATTCAAATTCCTTATCGGTCAGATCGGATTTGGATTGTTCTTCAGATCCTAGTTTCCACGTCACGATCACATTCCATTTTAAATCGGACCGTCCATCAGAGTGTCCTATTATGTCCTACTAAGCTTAGTGCAAAATTAATTTTTTTCAAAAAGAGTTAGAATGTCAGTCCACCATAATGAAAAGCAGTGATCGACTTCAAAGAAGTGACTAAAAACAGGAAAACAAATATGTGTCCACTATCCAGTATTCTAAGAAGATAATAGAAATAAAATACTTAGCAGGAGTTTTCCGTGCTTACTGCTTGGATGCTGGGAAGGCAAGGTTGCGGCGATGGCGAGGGTGAGAGCAATGACTGGCGATGGCGAGGGTGAGAGCAATGACTGGCGATGGCGAGGGTGAGAGCAATGACTAGGGACAGAACATTAATGTCAATGGAGTAGATGGGTTAGGGTTACCGATATGAAGATGAGATGTTCGTTCCACAAATGGGGAAGGGTTACTTACATAGGAAGGAAGAGGAGATTTATTTCGAAAAGGAAAAAGGAGATTTCGTTCAATAAAGATGGAAAATGATAACTACTAAAAGAATATGGCTATTTTGACGAGAATACCCCCACCTAACATTGATGTTGTAATTATTTTGAGGGTATTTCTGTAAGATGATTTCGGATCGTGACTGTCCCTAAGGACTTTCGCAGCATGCCTGGATCTGATCCGAAAATTTTCGGATCATGTGGTTGGGAATCCGAAATATGCCCATGGACCCTCTTGGTATGCTTATATCTCGTTCATTAAAGTTCAGATTCGGATGGTCCATCGGACCGTCTGGATCCATTGACACCCCTACCCTTCTTATGTATCCAAATCACAAATAGCTGACGTGGTTAAGGAATGCATTTCCTAATCCTTTACGGGCTCTGGTGATAAGGATTCAAAGAAAGCCAGTATAAAAAGAATTCTAAAATGAAGATACAAAATTCTGATTAAGGAATGACAGTTAGGTGACGTTATGTCCCCAATTGAGATTTCAAGGGGACAAATGCAATAGCAACATTTCCTACAAAATCTTACCAACAAAAGAGCAATTCAACTCATTCCTAATCATTTTGGAATAAATGTACCTGAGGAAAGGCTGAAATTCTTCACTCTTTGAAATCATCCTTGTCATTAGCAGGAATTGGCATGTTCCTCCAAAAAACAGCAAGAGCACTCCCACCTAGCTGTAGGGAAGGAAATGGTATGACAATTCAGCAAGAGGCTACCACAAGGTGAGGAGAAAGATTGATTGATTATTGGTTTCATGAAAGTAAGAAGTGTACCGCCATGCATACAACGCTGACAGCTGAAGGAACAGCAACAAGAGGATTAGTGAAGTGCTTTTGGGCAAGTAAAAACCCAAGTGCGGAGCTCTGCAGAAAAAAAAAATCAAATACCAATACTGAGTCATTCAATATCTCTATGCAAGAATATATCACAAAAAAAAGAACAAGGATAAAGAAGAAAATCTCCATGTAGCATAGTTTTCGACAGAATCTGAGTACTCTTGAAAGTAGGTTCATGGGCAAAACCATGTTGACTAGCAGCCCACTTGCACATAATTCTTTTCAGTCGTGTTCCGTATAGGATCGTAGCACTGTATTTCCTCGATGCTTCGAGATATCAACAAGAATACACTTGAGCTCTTTTGTGGCCTACCATCTTAGGGAAGAGAACATAGAAGATGCAGACACAACCTACACAAGATAATGTGCATGCCATGTCTACATCAACATTTAAAAGTTCTGGCTATTGAATAGACACTCAAATATTCAATGTATCACAAGTACCAAGCAGGTAGAGGCCCATCAAACGGTTCTACGATGGAAATTTGATTTTATAAATTGGTATGGAATATGGATAAACTTGCTTACGTTACTGTCAAATTTCATTTACTCCATTATCTAAATCCCTATAAGTATACATCGTAAAAGAAAACTAGAAAGGCATTTCCAGAGAGAATAGATGATACCTGCATACCGGTTTCGATGGAAATGGTACGTGAAGTTGATTCACCAAATGATGATAATCTAGAAAGCCAATAACCAAGACCAAATGCAGCAACATGTAGGAAGAATACAGGAACTATTAGTTGTGTCCCTTGAGCCTTTAAAACTTCTGAAACTTGCCCAATCTTGGAAACAAAAATAATCCAAAGTTAGCTCTCATATAAAGCTACTGTTAGCAAAAGAATGAACTGGATACTTAAGGGTCAATATAAATATAAGCCCAATCATAGTCACATAAAAACTGAAAAAATACATAATCAGAAATTTTGTGCGCTTACAGGACTTGCACAAAGAAGAGTCGTCAGGATAACCCCAATCAACGGTGTGAGTGTGATTATTCTTTCAGTAAACTTTGGGAAATACTCATGCGCTAATACTGCCACATAAATCATATTGGGTTAGCATTTACATAGAAAACAATGATGTGGATATGCAGAATAATGTTTAATGAAGTTTATTAAAAGATCTTTGGGTTACCTCCAACAATAGTCGGCACCAAAACAACCTGGAAAGTGCTGATGGCCAGGCCCTGAGGATAGAAAATACAGTTTAAACTTTATATGGTAAGCAGGAGGTAGGCATCTGAGATTAAAGGGACAGCTCCACATAAAACACTTTTTTAACTTCAAATATATGTAAGAATGACACTCTCGTTTTGCTGAGGAAAAGGCTATCAGACACGCGTGCCCAAAATGTGTAAATATGGCTATCAGGAGAAAACCTTAATACGTCTTTTCATTTGTATTTAGTATTATTAATATGCTGGATATAGTTTGATTTCATTTTAGGCATCTAGACAGTTTTTTTCTTGAACTTATTCTTCTACATACGTCACACTGTTTTGGGCTTTCCAGGGCCCCGAGTAAAAAACCTAATGTCTATCCAACAGTGATCATGAAATGTGCAATTTCTTACCGCTGCATCGACGGGAACAAGCTGACCCGCAAGTAGCTTTGTAAGAAGTGGTGTCATAATAATAGCACCAATTGTTGAACAACTACAAGATTCCATAAAAATAGAATGGTTAATCGTGATTTATCAGGAAATTAAGGGCAATGATATTTTCACTCCCCCTGCACTAAGCATTCGCTCCCCTTTAACGTGATTTTGACATCAAGAGACGTTAAAGTTGCCCACTGTTGACGTTATAAGGGGTGTGACTGCGTACTGCAGGGGGAGTGAATATCATCGCCCGAAATTAAATGTATGTGCAGGAATCAAGATTTATAAGTACAAAATCAATAAGACCAAAAGAAAGTTACAAAAAAAACGAGCATGCATAAACATGTTATCATCAAACATGTTAACAAATTGACATGCTTTAGTAGATGATAAATATTACTCATTCTTCTATTTAGATGAGACAAACAAAACTGTAACCAATTAAGTAATTAACCCATATACTAAACACCTTCTAGTGAGAAGGCTCGAATTAAAAACTACAAACCTATGAGATGTGAAAATTGGAGTCAGCCATTACTTTCTCAAAGTGTACTTGTGAAAGTTGACACATACGATAAAAAAGAACATGACTCTGCGCTGTTAACAATAACTGTCAGGTTTGCAAGTCAGCTTGGTTTGTTATTAATTCAGGAGGTGCCCAACATATTTGAACTCCCAGTATTCAGTGTGGCACCTGTGGCACCAGTTTCTTCATTTCTGTTCACTATATTTGCATACTCAATTGTTCAATCATAAATTGGTTTAGTTTTGTCCAAAGACTCAATACATTTGGAGAATTAATTCATTTGATGCATACAAATTATAAGAAAAATTGTTATTTAAGTTGTTAAATGTAACTTTATATGGAATGCTTAGGAACTGTATAAAATCTTGCTAATTGTTACATGTGTAACAAGGTATTGTTTTTTGAAATGGCATGTGTAACAATGTATTATCCTTTATTATTTAGGTATAAGAGAATTCCTTGACATTGAGCAAACAAGTACAAGTAGTAGTATTAACTATTAAGACACCAGCAATCAACACATCAACACCATTGGACAAAAGGCGAATTCACAAGGCAATGAAATAGGGAAAGATCTGTCGAAAAAAAGTCAACAATATCACCCAACCATAAAATAGACAAATGTTATAAAATTCTCTATTCGACTTCTTTATTATTTATCTACTAAAATCTGAATTTCTAAAGCAGTTGCGTGCACATTAGCTGATACGTGGATTTGCTTTCTGTCCAGGACACTACAGTAAGCGAGCTTTGTTGCGTGAGACCTAAGACTCACACGTAGCGCTTCAGGCAGCAAGAGGAATTGGGATACTTTAGATGCAGTGAGTTTCTATTTTCTAGCTAAATTCTCAAGAACTTTTGTAGTGAATAAGATCGATGAATTTCAAATTATGTCAATGATAGGTGAATAGGATAGTGAAATCGTCAGGAGCAAGAAAAATATTATGCTCTAATCTACATGTATAACACCAAGGGACAAGAAAGAAGTAAGAGGAAGTAGAACACTGATCCAATTTCGGTCGATCACATGATTTCGGCGATGAGTTTATTGCCGAGAAAGAAGAGCATCTTCTCTCTGGTGATCCTAGTTAGATTGATGATAACGACATGGTGCTAGATGTTACTGTAATTCAATCTATTCTCTTCAATTCAGCTAATATATCAGCTCCACTACTATCGCCATCGATCGATAGTAGTTTTGGTTCTACTTTTCAGCTTAAGAGGAGAAAGAGTATTGCTCCACAGTGAGTATAGTTATATAAAATCTATACTTTAGTTCGTGTTTTGACTTTTTAAGTTATATATTATAAGAAACAATTGTGCACATAAATGCAGATAAGAGGTAAGGTTGTAGCAAATGAGGAAAAGAAATATGATGATGAAGGTGACAGTTAATACGGTGGAGATAATGAAGATATTTATTATACGGGTGAAGTGGATGTGGATGATGTGATTGAAGATGAAGACTTAGATTCTTGAGGTGGCATGCTTTGCTATAGATATTAACACATTTTCATTTGTGTTTTCTACTTCTACCGTGGAATTGTAATGTGAACTTGTTAAGCTATATCGGAGCAGCTTTTTGATAATTGTAAACTCGCACTAAACCCCTAATTGACTGTCAAATGCTTTACTATCTTTTTAGATGGAGTTCACACTTTCTGTTCTTTGGTGAATGATGGTTGGATGACAATTTCTGCTTGGAAGTGAAGTACAATTCTTTTTTTATAGAATTTATAGCAATTCTATGGTATTTTTCTTAATTTTTAAATTTTTATCTAAAATATCAGAAAAATTGTGAGGCTTACACCTCGCCTCACAAGAGGGTTGTATGCTTTGCCTCCCGGTTACACCTTTGAAAACGCTGGCTAACATGTATGAAAATGTAAGGATAAAAACAACACCAACATCATCTAGTGATTATGAGGAAAATAGAACCCACTACGATGGACCATTTCGGTCAAATATTTTATCATCTTCCACAGAAAACGAAAAACAGCCACTGAATGATCAAGTGTGATGTGTAAGTTAGACTTACGTAGTCATGAGAACTGAAAGAGCTACATTTCCCTTGGATATATAGGTAGCAACGTTTGATGCCTGGCCTCCGGGGCAACATGAGACCAAAATAAGACCAGTTGCAAGAGGGGCAGACAGTTTCAAAGTCTGTAGATCAGATAGATTAAATTTAGCAACAAAACACACATGGATGTTGACGCATCAACCAACATAATACAATTGAACTTCATCCAGACTTTTACACCAAATGACAACATTCAGAAGCCACATAACAACCAACATTTATGACGGATGTGCACAGAAATTATATTAGTTTAGCAACATAGGAAGCAGAAATTTTAGTTCTCAGTTAATACAATCTCATAAGACCTTAAATATAACATGAGTTGTGCTCATTAAAAATTCCCCATGTACAAAATGATAGCAGCAGAAAACTTGAATTCCAGGAAAATTGCATTCCAACAACATATCTCAAATTTAACAGAATCATCTTGAGCCCCAAAAGGTATTCTGTTCTGAACCTCCCAAGCTTGAAATCTACTTTAGGATTGAATTCTTTCACTGCTTACAGTGTCTGAACTCTGAACCCACCCTTTTAGAAATAGCACTTTTGGCAGCTTCCATTGTTCTGCGCCTTTTCCCTAGATTTCCTATATACATGGCCATCATCCTTGCAGCATGTGTCTTCCCGCCAATAGCTTTCTGTGTTCTAAAATTTAGATCTGTGATTTATTGTGGAGACATTGATTTTAGAGCAGACTCTTCAAATCTTCATCTGGATTGATAGACCAGGGCTGAAGTTATTGAATCAAATCTATGGGAAGGCCTAAAGTATTGATTTCTGAAATTGATAGACTTATGGAAACAGATCTTGATGTTGGTCTGAAATAAAATAAATCCAGAAATGTCCAGCAAGTTAACTTAGTTAATCTTGGTTAACCATGAGTCTGTGGCTGTAATTTAATTACAAGCCCCTTACTTGCATCAATTCTTCCTCAGGAATGCATGTAAACAAAGATGCTCTTACATTAAGAACCAAGGTTGCCAGAGCGGGAATCGAAAGCGGGAATCGAAGGCTCCCAGGGAAGAATCCTGCTTCCTTGTTAAGAACTAAAGGCACTGACCTCATTTCTCTAGATCAATCTAATTTGGAGTCATTTATCATCCTAAAAGCCATCATTCTCCACAAGCAAAAGTAGTTGGAGGCAAAATTGTCTCTAATTGGGCCATTCGAAAAAAAAAAAAAATTTGTCTCTAATTGGTCGGGTCAACTTTGACAGACTTCTAAGATTGCGTCGTAAATGACGATCTACTCGTACAATATCACAAACCCTCAAAAAAAAAAAAGGGAATTGCACTTTCTGCTTCATATTCTTGTGGGAACAGTTATATGATAACTATGGCCAGATAAATCTTATCATTCTGGCACTGTACCAGTCCAATTGAGAAGCATATCAATGGAGACAGAGAAGGTTCATAAGACTTAGAAATCAAAATGTGATTGCAAAGCAATCCTGCTAAAACCTAGTCAATTTCATTGATCATTTGATCTGAAATCTGAGCATCATCCAATTGAATTCCCAGCATCACAACATAGAGAAACATGCCAGAAATATCCAAATTTGACAGCATAGAATCTCAACAAGAAAAAACAGAAAATTTATGCTAAATAAGTGGTCAAAGACATACCATTGCGATAAAAAAGCCTAGCATAGGTTTAATTAAGTACTGAGCAAGAAATCCAACACCCACCTGAAAATAAATAAACCACTTAGATGCAAATAGGAGAAAAAAAGGAGAACATTTTAACTGATAGATATGTTACTTATAAAATCCAAGGATCTAAAAAGACGTGGCAACTTACAGTCCATGGGTTTCGCATACATCTTCTGAAATCCTCAAATGTCAGGGTCAGCCCCATTGAAAGCATCAGGAAACCCAAGCCAACGGTAAAAAGGTCAGTTTCTAACCAAGTAACCTGCAGGACGATAAAAGCACTCAAAATAATCAACGGCCTACATTTCAGATAACGTGGGTTTAAGCCCAAAATTGTGCAACCAAACCAAGTGGATCGCAGATGAGTATTGTTCACGAAATTAACAGAAAGAAGACAAAAAGGTTACTGCAGATGGCTTGTAAATTCCAATAATTGTGCCCAATATAACCTGCCAAAACCAATGAATGGATTCAGACTATCTCAATCATACAAATATCGTAGAAAACTACACCCATAATGTGAAACGGGAAAAAGAGAAAAAATGTGGAATTCAATCACAGGATTCAACAGTAATGTAAACATACCCACAATGGAAAAAGAGTCGTCAACAATTCAACAATTCTCTCATACAGGCTCATTTCACTAGGGGTGCTGCTAGGAACAGCCCCAGAGACGTTTGCATCAGCTTTGCAATAAAATTGGCGGGTCCTGACAAATTAGTTGTTAAAAAAAATCAGGCTATGAAATAAAAAAATTAAAGAAATGTGTCTGAAATTATAGATTCTAGTAAATAGGCATATAGGTGAGAACTAATAGTTCCAGCGGAAGGTGTCACAAAACGCTGACTCCAGTAAGACTTGATTATCACTGGAAAAACTGACTATTCTAGTGGTAGGGGCATGTAATTTCATTTAAGAATTGACTACTTACTAGTTAGCAGAGCGCGGTGGTATACCACCAAGAACCAACTACCTAGGTATCAAGCTGGAAAAGGGCAGGAGCATTGCCGTGGTATATTCCCAGCGGCCGACAAAAACTGAATATTTTGACACATGATTATAACAGACATCACCATTGTTTAAAAATTAAAAGTGGCTACTAACGATGGAAAACTTCCCATATCACATAAGAATGTCTATGATGTTGTTAAAAGCTAACTACTACATCCAGGGGCGGAGCCAGGAATTTACACTTGCGGGCGGGGGGGGGGAGGGGCAGGCTAATTTACATTTGCCTGCATTAGGCATTGGGGGGGCCATAGCCACTATACTACCTATGCATGCATGGATGTGCATGGACCTTTAATGGGATTTTTCAAATCATTGGTGGCGGGGGGCAGTGTCCCCCTCATGCTATATGTGCCTCCGTCCCTGACTACATCATCAAGCTTAAGGCAACAAATTGTCTGCACAACAGAATCTGGTATGGGATAAACTGGTCATTTCCTACTAGGATATGGGATAACAATTTGGCAAAGGATTACTATAAGAGGCTTGGCTCAGCAACACAGATCTGGACTCAGACTTGCTCTTTGCTTCTAAGACTGACCAGTAAGAGCATGAACTAACACTGTTATGTAGAACTTCAAAAAAGAAAAAGAAAAAAACAGGTATACAAGTTCTTTTTATATTTCTTTCTATGTATCGTCGTCGTTTCTGGGGATTTAAAACTTTTTCAGAGAAAGAAAGCTTTATAAGTCATGCTCATACATGTGCCTTGTAGGAGAGAGAGAGAGAGAGAGAGAGAGAGAGAGAGAGAGAGAGAGAGAGAGAGAGAGAGATGGCTTTAGTTTCCGTTGATCAATGGTTTTGATGGATTCAGTAATGGAACACATATTTTGCAAGTGTTGGTCATACTAATGCTACTTAGTAGTTCAAGGAATAGTTCAAATGTCAACCAATGACGATTGAAGAAAGATATCAAAATCAATGAAGCAATGTAGATCTACGGGGAGAAGTTTTTGGAAGTTTTGAGTTTTGGAGTTTCATAGTTAAAGATTATCTCCAAGGATTTGATCTGACAATTGATTGGCGAAGATTGCATCAAGTTTTCACAAAGTGGCATGGAAGAAAACAACTGTAAAAGTAAACATAAGGTTCTTCAAATTTTGGGAACAATACATTAAAATATTTGAGCACACTTTTTTTCTTTGAAATTTTATCTAGATTAACAGAGAAAAATCTATGACTTAGCTGACACTTTGAATTTATTGTTGATATGCATGTCCACACGTGCCAAAACCCCTTTTGACACTGGTAAACGTATTGCTAGAAGTATCAGATTTAATGTGGTGGGTCAACAAAATTTTGCACCATGTCAAATCTGATATTGTGTTTTATGCTATTTAATATTGTGTTTAACTATTTTTTATATAACTCTTTATTAATATAACTATTAATTCTTATCCTATTGGAGTTTCTTTTCCGTTGCATATTGAAGACTAAAGAGAACTAGATTAGATGGATGATTGCATTGCAATTAGAGTATCTAATATTTATTTTACACCCGCAGTTGCTTAATCTTAAAATTTATTAGCTTTTTAAATGAATATATATTTATCTTGTGGCAAATCATGATTTATAATCATTAATTTTATATGTATATGCGTACAAGTTTGTCCCCGTTTCTGAATTTTTAGGCTTGGAGTGTCAGGCACCTAGGGTCGGCACCATGGAGATAAATAGATTACAAGGGGGCAATCATTGCCCCTCGTATAACGAGCCCAACACACACCCGATGTGGCTAACAAATCAGCTAGCTTGTCGGCCGCTAATCTAGGAATGCCATCTATGTCTTTACAACCGTCCACTATGCCATCATAAAGAAAGGTAAATGCCAAGAACCCGAACTACTTCCGCCAGCGAGATGACAATCAATGAGATCCCTTCAATAACAATAAAAACCTGAAACTGATTTCTGACAATTCTAATGCCGGTGAAAATAACTGTTACTTCCACCTCATTGAAGACGGATCTTCCAATGGGGCCCAAATAAGAGAAAAGGATCTCACCATTGTTATCTCTAAAAACATATCTAACCTCTACTTAACCCTGATTTCCAAGTGAATAGCCAACAAAGTTAAGTTTGATGGCATTCCCTATGATGTACTCCAAACTGCCGATCTTTCCTTCTGGGGGATTCTTTCCATTATGATCAATTCTCACTTACAGATGAAATCTTGGAACGTATAATCAGAAAAAATTTCTCTAGCAAGGTCCAAACGAATAATGGTTTCTTTAGAAGGAAAGCCCTAAAATGTTCTTTCGTTTCTTTCCGACCATATGCACCAAACTGTTGCAAGAAATGATGCCAGCCAAAGGCCCAACATCCCCACATGTCTGCAGTACCAAGAGCTGAACAAATCAGAGATGGTCCTTGGCATAACCTATTGATGCTGAAACCGCATGTAAATATGAACTGGAAGAATTTGATGATGTAAAGAAGAAGTTGATGATGTAGATACCAATGAATGTGACATTGAGGTTGATAGTGAGAGGCTTTCCAACACTTCCAACTGTTCCATGTATCATGGTCAAGGACACTGGGATGCTAGATTGATGGAAAGTGAATTCTCTGTGAATGTGGTGAAATACTTCCCTCTGTCTTTTTCAATACATTAGTGTAATTCTGTTTCAATTAATTTCACAAATGAAAATCATGAATGTAAGGGGAGCAATTTTGAGCAATCACATCAAGCTAGTTTGTTCGGTTGATCTTGAAAGTTGCAATTGTTGCCAAGTCATTTTTGAAAGATAACAGGAACTAGCAAGGTGCAGCTGGCGACGAGTCTTTGGGTTTCCATTGACGACAATTGTGCTATCAGTTCAGCAAGGTTAATGACATTTTGAAGCTCAATTCAATTGGATAAGATGGAGTAGAAAGAGAATACTCACGGCATCACTGGCCCAAGACAGACCCTGTAGCAAAAACAGAGGCACGCAGAAAGAAATGTACTCACAGCTGGCAAACCAGACCGAGCCATAGGTTGATTGCAGTAATAGACAGAGTTTAAGGAGATGCAAAATTCCATATCAACTATTGATGATGTGGTTGATGGGATTGGTGGTGGTGGATCTGGTGGTGATAAATCTTGATGTCTATGATATCGAAAATGAATTTGAAGCTTCAGGCATGACTGAAAATGGATTTATACTTTGGATCAAAAGCAAAAGGTTAAAAGAAACAAGGCATGGTCCTTGGAAGTGCAGACACTTATTTGGTTGAACAGGCACAGTGCGTGGAAAGCCAACCCATAATGCATTTGGTACACAGCAGTTGAAACTTAAAATGGCCTTAACAACTACTTCAAATGATAGATTGACAACATAACTTTGGAGATGCGAATTTTGACTTAGCAGTAAGGGGGAAGTGTTAAGATCATTTCTAACTTATGTTGAGCTGTTTACCAAGCTTTCTTAAGTTGGAGCAGGAAATAAAAATAAGATATATGGGTTGATGGGGTATAAAAGACAACCACAATCAGCCGCTGACACGTGGCCCTAAGGAGGGCCCGCACAATCAACACCTCACAAGGGGCACTAAGGTCATTACAGCCTAAAAAGGAAAGGATCAAGTAGAAACTTTGTCGAATAACAACTCTACACCTATCCAGGGGTATAGAGGGAAGGATAGAGTTTGGTCCACTAATGGGCTAACACCTGTCCTCAGGGGTAAAAGGGTAATCCAATACCCAGAGCCCCCACTATAAATAGCCTTCACAAAAGCCAAGGTAGGGGACCGAATCCCAAAAATTTACTATTCATAGCTTTGGTTTCTATATTTGTGCCCATAGACTTAAGCATCGGAGGGCCAGTCCGGAGCTACCACTCCGGGTTCGTCGTCTGACCAGGTGTTCCTCTGTGCAGGAGATAGCCTTTCGATCAGTTCGGCAGCTAGAATTCGCCAAATTAGCTCTTTCGTCACTGCCTTATCTGTTACCAATTTTGGGCGTAACAGATTGGCGCCATCCGTGGGACTTGAACTAAAAGTTGTTCTCATTCTCATTAAAAATGGCAGGCCGGAAGAGTACTCGAGTACCTTCTGCGTGAGCAGTCCAACCGGCATCACATCGCATAGCTCGAAGCGAGCGAATCGCTTCGCAAGTAGTTGTTCCTCCAACAACAGCAGAGCGGAGTCCAGCTCACTCAGAGCACCCAACTCCCGCTTCAACTCCTACACCTGAGAAATCCAAACCCTCTTCCAACAGATGACAACCCTCGTCGATCAGTATAAAAACCTAATCCAACAAGTCCCTCAACAACATCCTCCAGAAGTTTCCCAGCCTCCACAAGAAAGGCTGAACCACCCAGTGGGAGAACCCGTACCTCTCCATCGTGACCAAACCCACCACTCCTCTTCAAGACGAATCCATCACTCTAGAATAAGGCATGCACAAACAGAGCCTCATCACCATCATCGATCCCCGTCCCGTTCAGCGCATAGACACCGGGCTAGGGACGACCGTGCAGAACAAGCAAGATCTCGGCACCATCGAAAGAGCTCAGAGAGTCATTCGGATTCAGCAGCAAGTCCCACTGTGAAAAGAAGGAACAGATCAGCTAGCCGAATGAAGAAGAGAACTGGTCCAATGCTACGAAGATTCAAAGAAATAGATCACTGAATTGAAGAGCTAGCAAAGGATCATAATTAATCCATCCCAAGGCTGTTCTCAAGCAAACCTCCCTTTACGGATAAAGTGTTTCATGCACCAGCACCCCAAGGGTTCAAAATGCCACCAGTCCACGTTACGGTGGAACCACTGATCCAGTAGACCATTTAGAGACGTTCATAACCATGATGCTTCTCCACGGTGCTTCCGATGGATTCATTTGCAGAGCTTTTCCAACTACCCTAACAGGGGCCACGAGAGATTGGTATGCACGCTTAAAGCCGAATTCTATTGACACCTTTGAAGAATTCAGGGAAGACTTCCCTGGTTCGACACTTCATGAGCAGTCGAAGACCACGGAAGGCGAGTCTCTAAAAGCATTTGTGAGTTAATTCAACAGAGAAGCCCTTCAAGTTCTGAATTTAGATCCATCCGCTGCCACAAATGCACTCCTTGCTGGAGCCAAATCTAACGAGTTCCAGCAAGCAGTAGCTCGGCGACATCCGCATTCCTTGGTAGATCTCATGGCTGGCACTGAGGAGTATATCTCTGTAGAAGAGAGCTGGCCTCCCCTGAGATTCGAATCAGATCTCGTCCTTTCGGACGAGCCGGAACTAGTTTCGTCCGAGGAGGAAGTTTCTCTCGATGACGAACCAGAGCTAGACTCTGAACTAGAACTACTACACATAAGGGAAGAAAAGAAAAAGTTCAACGCAAAAAAGACGGACTGAAAAATTACATGCGTGAAGGAATGACCCCGAACTCAAACAGCGGCAAGCGAAAGACGAGTCGAACAAGGAACTCAAACAGCACTGGTAGAGCAAAAGAGAGAGTAAAAGCAATGAATGATAAAAATGAAGTCCCATGGATCCTTTTATAAGCAAAGTTGTCAGAAGACCGTTCGTATTCACCGCTCGCATCCCGCCACGCGGCCATGCATTAATGAAGGGGCGCGAGAAACTAAGCGACAGTACATATATTAAAAAAAAATGTGTTGATCAAAAGTGTCGTGAAAAAATTACCAATTGTGGTAGTTCGAAACAAAATTCAGATCGTCTGAAGCCGTTCAGGATGTCACGCAATCCGCAAAACGACAAAATTCAGATCGTCTGAAGCCGTTCAGGATATGACGCAATCCGCAAAAAGACAAAATTCAGATCGTTTGAGGTCGTTCAGGATATGACGCAATCCGCAAAATGACAAAATTCAGATCGTCTGAGACCGTTCAGGATATGACGTAATCCGCAAAGACGACAAAATTCAGATCGTCTGAAGCCATTCAGGATATGACGTAATCCGCAAAGACGACAAAATTCAGATCGTCTGAAGCCATTCAGGATATGACGTAATCCGCAAAGACGACAAAATTCAGATCGTCTGAAGCCGTTCAGGATATGATGCAATCCACAAAACGACAAAATTCATCTGAAGCAGTTCAGGATATGATGCAATCCACAAAACGACAAAATTCAGATCGTCTGAAGCCCTTCGGGATATGACGCAATGCACTAAACGACAATATTCAGATCGTCTGAGGCCGTTCAGGATATGACGTAATCCACAAAATGACAAAATTCAGATCGTCTGAAGCCGTTCAAGATATGACGCAATCCACTAAACAACAAAATTCAGATCGTCTGAGGCCGTTCAGGATATGACGCAATCCACAAAACGACAAAATTCAGATCGTCTGAAGCCGTTCAGGATATGACGCAATCCACTAAACAACAAAATTCAGATAGTCTGAGGCCGTTCAGGATATGAAGCAATCCACTAAATGACAAAATTCAGATCGTTCAAAGCCATTCTGACCAAGCGCAAATGTTTCAGATCGTCCAAAGCCGTTCCGAACAAAGCGCAAACGTTTCAGATCGTCCAAAGCCGTTCTGAAAAAGTGCAAATGTTTCAGTTCGTCTGGTGCCGATCTGAAGAACCTCCAGTGCGTCTGCAGCCGTTCTGGATAAATCAAATCGTCCAACTCGCCTGCAGCCCTTCTGAGCTGAGAATCAAACCATCCCTTATGCGCGCATCCAATCAAGCTTCCCCAAGTCATCAAAATGACTCAAGGAATCGGGGGGCAACTGATGGGGTATAAAAGACAACCCCAATTAGTCGCTGACACATGGCCCTAAGGAGGGCCCGCACACTCAACACCTCACAAGGGGCACTAAGGTCATTACAGGCTATAAAGGAAAGGATCAAGTAGAAACTTTGTCCAATAACAACTCTACACCTTCGGGATTTTCCTTTCGGGTGTCCCTTTTGATTCTTTTATAATATTTGCCATTTCAACAAAAAAAAAAACAACTCTACACCTATCCAGGGGTATAGAGGGAAGGATAGAGTTTGGTCCACTGATGGGTTAACACCTGTCCCTAGGGGTAAAAGGGCAATCCAATACCCAGAGCCCCCACTATAAATAGCCTTTACAAAAGCCAAGGTAGGGGACCGAATCCCAAAAATTTACTATTCATAGCTTTGGTTTCTATATTTGTGCCCATTACTGACTTAAGCATCGGAGGGCCCGTCCGGAGCTACCACTCCGGGTTGGTCGTCAGACCGGGTGTTCCTCTGTGCAGGACATAGCCTTTTGATCAGTTCGGCAGCTAGAATTCGCCAGATCAGCTCTTTCGGCATTGCCTTATCTGTTACCAATTTTGGTGTAACATGGGTGATTTTAAAGTTTGGGGTATTTACTTGTAGACATAAGAGTAGGCAAGAATGTGGTAGAGACCTAGTGTAAGAGAAGTGTGATCGAGTAGGAGAGGAGAAAAAGATAAGAAGTCTGTGTTAACAAATTTTCCCTCTTTATCTCCCTCCTTTTCTATTCTCTTCTATGTTATAGTTCTCTGTTGTATTTTTAAGTTTCTGCTGTGATAGAACTGTACAGTGCTGAATATCAGATTAACTAGACAAGACATGATCTCTAATCATTGAACCTCTCAATCTGAAGTTTCTTCCCTAAACAAATCTTAAATGAATAAGAAAACTAATATTCTAAACCAATTAAATTTTTAGCTAAACCAATTAAATTTTTAGGCATACTTTGAAGTTGGAACGATTGATAGAGGAGTGGGGTAGGCAAAAATTGCACTCCGACTAAAGGTCTCAATCCCATGACTTTTTCCATCACTGGATACTGCAAAGCCACTCCTAATACCTGAAAAAGAAGAGCATAAAGATGCAGAGCAAAACAGGAAATAAGTAGAACCCAAAAGGCAAAGAGCTAACAAGAACACCAGTGAAAGCCCACATAGGTAACAGGGAGAAAAGTATAGCTCATATAGCAAAAACAAACAAAAAACCCTAAATAGAAGCAAAACCCTGCATACCCAGTTGGGTCTGAAGTCTCCTCCTGGGAGAAAAATAAGAGCACTGTCTGTTAAAACCCTGATATGATTTCAATCCGCCATAGGTCTGGACGAATCTAGACATGGACGCCATTGAAGCCATGATAACAAGACAAATAGAGATGAGTTTTTTCAAAGGATGGGAGAAATCATGGTTTTGTTGCCAACATAAATGAATGAATATTTCGGGGCATAGAAGCAGAGTGAAGGGAGGAAGGGAAGTTAAGAGAAGACCCAAAATAGTTTGGATAATACATCTCTCAGTCGTGGAAAACAATGAACCACACAATTGTGATCAGCCAAAGTCACATCAATTGCATGAAATCGAAATGTCCGTTTTTTTCTGTCCTTTTATCCCATCTCCACTTTCAAAAATCAACGTCGTCCCTTGCCTTTCCGCACCTAAATGCCATCAAACGTATAATGGAGATGGGGATCATATCCTCTTCTTTCAATCTGGCATTTTTCCATGGGAAATGATATGAGCACAACCAATATTTTGATATTTCCACAAACCATCTTGTCTTTCAGTATTTAAAGAGCTGTCAGATGATTATTACATTTCCCAAAAAGCTCTCATGAGCCAATTAAAAAAGAAAAGACAACTGGTTTTGTGTAAATATCAAATATATGGTTGTGCAGTTAATATCTTCTTTGACGTAACTTGCAGAATTTGTCCTTTTTATGTTGCAAATAATAAAATAATTTAGATAATTCATATATAAGACGAACTGATCTTTATCTAATCGAGCCAAAGTTTAATGCTATTGAAAATCAGAATACGAAATAAAACTTGGGAAGGCGTATTGCACATATCCATTTGAAGAAAACTCTTTTGCAAAATTTGATTGCTAAAGGAAGAAGGAAGAACGACTGAGTTGTGATACTTGGTTATACTCTCCTTAAGAATTGTGTTCACCCCGCAACCAGGATTCGTGAATCGACGCTCTAAGATAAAACATCCCTACGGGCTCCAATAGACAGGCCGCCCGCTTATTGGTCCACTTTGAATCACCTTAGAATTATACTCAGACAAGGAACAAATATTAAGGAAGGAGCAAAAACTCAAGGAGAAATATGGTTTTCCGTAAATCAGAATGTTTCTCTGTAAACCGTTCGTTTTTGGAGCTGGGACTTCTCTCTCTTTATAGAGAGGAAGGCGACCCTTAAGACGAAAAATTCTCTTCTCCAAAAGTCACTTGAAGAAGATAAACCACACCCAAAGTGGTTACAAAACAGCAATAAACTTAAATGACACAATTAAAATCCATTTAAGAACTAAGACCACAAGATATTTTTTTCTTAAAATTGGTTACGGTAATTAAAGAAAACCAAAACCATTTTAAAATGAAAAGATACTTTTTATTTACTTGATACTCGAGCCACAGGCCGGCACAACGTGAGCACGTGTTTTATGAACTTTTGTTCATTAAAACTTGGTCACCTAACAAATTCCAATGCCCCCTCAAAGGACCAAACCTTTATCTCCAATTTTAAGGAGGTGAAAGTCTCCTCAACCTTCCAATGTGGAACTAAAAACTTGAATTGGATTTCAAACCCACTCACATACCACACTTGGCAAGCCTAAAGGCAACACAAAGGACAAGTAGTTTGAAAAAGCAAAAAGAGAGATTCTATATATTGAATCTTCCATCCGAAATTTTGGGTTCAAAATTCCAACAATTTTTCGGGTCAAAAGATCCTTGGGTTGCATGAAAATTCTGAAATTTTCAGGGTGTGATACTGAAAATCAAAGCTATTGAAAAGTAGCGTGTACTTTTCACACAATCATTTCAGTTGTAATATATTAGGTGAGGGTTCTCTCTTCTTTCAAGTTCCGACTTCAGTAGATTCTAGAAGGAGATTTGTATGGTTCTGAGAGGGCAGATCTGATTGCTTCCTCTTGGAAGCCGCCTTATTTCGGGTGGCTCAAGTTAAATTTTGATGGTTCTAGCTTTCAGAATCCGGGGTTAGCTGGGGTATGAGGGTTTGGTTAGAGTTGGACAGGGAGTTACCAGATGGACCTTCTCATGTTCTATTGGGGTCATGAAGTCCAATGAAAAAGAGGTTAGAACAGTGCTCCAGGGTATCAGGATTCCTAAAGTTAGTGCTTTAGGCAGACTACTAGTTGAAGGAGATTCTCATTACTATTAGATGGCTGGACGGTAGTCGGCCTCGTCCTTGGAGATTCGTGGAGTTTTTTTTATTTGAGATTTGTGATCGATTGGAAGGTCACCTTGTCCATTTTTAGCATGTTCATTGTTTGGCTATTAGCGAGGCTGGCCGTTTAGCTAGAGGGATGGTGAATTGGGCATTGCTGGAGATTTTTTAATTTTCTACCCTCGTGAGCTATGCTTTGATATGTATTTTCTTTCCCTTTTCCCTACTATACTTTTAACTTCCTCTTTCTTGGGGTTTACCCCTCTCTTTTTAATATAACGCACACCATTTCAAAAAACAAAAAACCCTCCTTCATTCTCTCCCTTTTGTATTTCCTAATAGTCCGCGAAATAAAAACACAAACAAGAATCTAATAATGTCAATTGACATAAAGCCTTTTCACTACTTACTATTAAAAGGAAATTGATATCAGCACCCCCTCTATTTCAATAATGGCCATCTTTTACTCTATACTTTTCTAGTTTGCTTTTGGAGGTTGGTGCAACCATGGTTTGAAATTTCGACCGAAATCCAAAATTTCCAATCAAGACTAAAACCGAAAGGACCGAAATCCGAAATTGCCGAAACATACAAAATTTCGGCGAAATTTGTTAAAAAATATTATTTTTTTATTCTTTTACAAAGTTTCGATCGAAATCACCAAAATTTTGGTAAAAATTTTGACCCAAAATTTTGACAGAAATTTCAGGATTTCGGTTGAAATTTCGATTTCAGATAAGTCCGAAATTTTAGCCGAAACCGAAATTTAAAACCATGGGTGCAAGACAATCTATAGATAATAAAGTATGGAGTGCTGTCATCATCAAAAGAGGGAGTGTAGATATCATTAGGGGTGGCAACGGGGCCCATCCCCATCCTGCTCTAATAACAATTTCTACTTTATTTATTCTAATCAAATAATTATTAAATAATAGTGTGAATTAATTTCCAAAGCTGTAAGTCTAAGAATCATCATCTCCTTTGGTCCTTCTTCCTAGGGAATATATCATTGTATATTAGTGTTAAGTTCCAACAAATGTATGTTTTGGATTGGAAAGTGATATAATCGCCCCTTGTTTGCCTTGGGACAGCACTTTAATGTATTTTTAACTACTCTTCTATTGTAGAGGAGCTGTCCAAAGTAAAAAAAGAGTGAATGCATCATTTCCCTTAATTGTAATTGTTCCATGTAGCCATTGGGTAATCTAATTGGGGACCCATCAATTACTGATCTAGATCATCCCTCAACATGCCATCTGTATGGTGTAGATGAAGAGAATAGGGACTATCCATAGTTTTATGGTGCTTATATGAGAGCCGTGATAGAAACACCATGTACTTCGCTTCGGTACTACTGTGTACTACTTACATGTACTACAAGCCCCGTTCAAAATTCTAGAAACATACCAAAAATTATTTTCCAATTTACCTCCATAAGGTTCTGTTTGGATTGCAAGAAAAACATTCCTGACGTAAATATTTTGCTTGGAAAAGTTTTTTCTTTTCAAAATTTTGAAGGAAATGATATGATTATGGTAGTTGTAGAGGATTATTATCATAAATTGAAGTAAAAATTGAATAGGATCCGTTCAAGTTTACGCTTTTTATGTGTAAAAAACTTAAGAAAATTTATCTTGAAATATTTCTAAGCAGAAACTTTGGCAAATATATGTTTCAAAGAATTGTATACACATTCTCTTGCCTTGCCTCGAATATATCATTTCCCAAATTAAAAAAAAAAAACATCAATTAAAGAGAAAAACAACTGGTGTTGACGTTTTTGGTTGTGATCCCTAGTGCCGGAGCATTTTGATCAACTGCAACGGCCTCAAATCTCCGGCGAGTAGCCGGCCGGGGAAGGTTTTCTGGCATGACATTCTCTAAGGAATTCAAGTGCCACTGGGGGCACATCCTCCTATCGCTCCACCGCGTAATCTTCCCTTCTGATTCTACTAAAATCCGCAAATTCTCAGCGAATACATGGCTTTCGCCGGTTGAAAATCCCACCGTAGAACCAATAATCATGCATGCCATACCCGAAAAACATCGGCTTTGCCATGACCTGAAAAAAAAAATGATTCCAAAAGTAAGAAAAATGAAAATTTAATCAAAGGTTAAATATTTCTAAGTACTAGGGGTGCAACTTGGGTTGGGTCAGGTTGAGCTTTTGCTAAAATTGAATTGAAATCAATCCGAACCTGACCTGATCTTAAGGTTAAAGCTCAACCCGAATTCCCAAAAATCGACCCGAGTTGCACTCCCTATTTCTAACTTCAGCTAGAAGAGCTTTCCACTTACCTCGGAATTTGGGTTGCCTTGGATAGAGGGCATGGTGTGAGAGAAGGATTTGGAGAAGGAGCAGGTGAGAGTTTGAGGCAGCAATTGGTGGAGATTATTGCCATGCCTTTTTTTTTTTTCTTTTTCACTTCTTTTGTGGGCTTTCTTTGATTCTTGGAGGGAGTTGTTGGGGTTTAACAGTTTAAATAGAGAAGAGGTTAAGATGTGGAGGGAGGCGTGCGTAGGTTAAGAGAGGGTCGTTTGTTGGTCGTAACACGGTTCTGGATAAAGGACAGGAACGGTGTTTTCGGGTGTGGGACCCTGTGAATTTGTTTGGTGGCCCTCCAATCAAGGAAGTCCATAAGTCCATTGCTTGCCGTCTCTAAATACTTTTAGCGTGGAACACTTACACTATGCATAACGACGTTTTTTGTATTCACGATTTAGGGAAGCGGTGTGTTCGAGGGGTTTTTATAAGATACTTTGCATGTGTTTTTTTTGAGGAAGGTTATAAGTGAGGTCCACTTTGTTCAATGGTCCAAATTATATCCGCCCATATACTTTTCATTGGCTGCCTAACAGGGGCCAGTATTAGGGGTGCAACTTGGGTCGGGCTCAACCCGAGCCCAACGGATTCAACCCAATTTTGGCTTGGGTTGGGTTAAGGTTGGAAAAAGCCAACCCCATTTAATTTCATGTTGGGTTAGGTTTGAGGCTTGGCAACCTCATCGGACGCGAACTCGACATCTCTTATCTAACTATTTCTTGATTTTCTTTAGGTTAAGTTTTATTCTTGTACTTTATCTGTTTGGCCCTAGGTAAACCTGAACCCAACCTCACCCCATTTTGGGTTAGATGGGTCGGGTTAGGGTTGAGAGATTTAGTGGTGGGTTGGGTGAGGGTTGACCATCCTCAACCTGAGGTGGGTCCGGTTAGGATTAAGGGAACGCTATCTCGGGTTGGGCTAGGGTTGGCCTCAACCCGATCCGAGTTGCATCCCTAGACTCTCTTGTTAGGCTGTTGGAAAAAGGGTTGACTGTGGCTGTGAAGAGATTGAAGGATGTTACGGAAGGAGTTTGAGTCTGTGATATATGGAAGGTTTAGGGAAGATAAAGTTTAGGGAATGTGATTCCTTGAGAGCTCATTACTACTCCATGGACGAGAAATTGGCTTTGTGTGTTTTCATGGAGGGCAGGAGCTTATCTGCGCTTCTACACAGTAAGATCTCAAGCCTATTTTTGGTTGGTTTTTTCCTTTCTGGTTTTACGAGAAAACCTGCGGAGTTGTTAAAGTGGTGGAAAAGTTTGCTTTTGTTTGGGAAGATGATTTGATAATGGGACGACTCCGGCTGTTTTACACTTCTCTGTTTGCTTTGTAATGACCTTTTATTACTTAAACGCTGTCAAATTGTATTGCAGCTCCTAAAAAAAAGTTGATAAGATAATTTTAATAGAAAAGACAAGGTGAGCTTGTGGAATTATTAAAACATTGTAGTGTCAATATGAGGATTTTAAGCTTATGCTTTTGAGTGTATTTTTGACATGAAAATTGTGTGTCCCTGGTTAAAGACTTCAAGTCCCATGTTTTTGTGTCAACTTTATCACCTTGTCTAGGACCTCCTATGGTTTGGAATTGAATAAGGAGGGTGACTGTTCTGCCATAGCAGATCCAACCCAATGCCTACAAAAAGGACGGTTCAGATCAATCAAATATGGTAGCAGATCCAACCCATATGTTTAGCATGCTATTTGTCTATAAAATTGTATTCCCTTCTCTACATTTTTTTTTTTTATATCTTGTAGCTCCCTTCAAAATTTTATTTTAATAAGTTTTACATTTTTTTTTAATATCTTGTAGCTCCAAAGAATGTTTGTATTCAAAATTCTTCAAAATTTCATTTTTATTATAAGAAGACATAGTAGGAAACCAACACTTCAACACTTTCCCTTCACACTCAACTCCATGTTCTCAGCCTCCACTCCAACCGCCTCTCCCGTCAGCTGCCGCCCGATTTCTCCCACCTCAAACTCCTCTCCAATCTCTAATAATCTCCTCTCAATTTTCCTGTTCTGTTTGAGGCGTGGAAGGGTCCGGGTATTTTTCGTTAGGGGTATTTACAGTTTCGAATTGGAAGATCTGTTGAAAGCTTCTGAAGAGTTCTTGGGGAAAGGGAGCGGAGCAATTTCATATAAGGCTATGTTGGAGGAAGGGACTACTATGGTCTGAAGGTCTAGGGAAGATAAAGCATGATAATGTGGTTCCCTTGAGAGTTTATTACTACTCCATGGACGAGAAGTTGCTTGTATGTGATTTCATGGCGGGCGGTAGCTTGTCTACGCTTCTTCACGGAAAGATTTTCCTTTTGTTCGGGACCATGATTTGGTTAATTAGAGCTCTTTCCGAAAGTGTGATGGCCTTTTTTGTGTAGATGTAATCGCGTGATAGGGGAGAAAATGAACTACCCATTCATAAAGAGACAGCTGGTGGGGGCAAATAGGGCAATCATCCCTCAAAGGAGACTAGGGGTAAAAAGGTAATCCCCTCTCCAAAGAAGCTTCCAGAAACAAACCCTACCTAACAACAGGCTGACACTTGTCCCAAGGGGTAAAATGGTAATCTGATACTCAAACATTTACTATAAATAGCCCTCATAAAGACAAGGTAAAGGACCGGATCTAAAAAAAATCACTATTCATAGCTTTGATTTCCTTATTTGTGCCTAATACTGACTTGAGTGTTGAAAGGCCTGTCCGGAGTTACGGCTCTGGGTTGGTCTTCTGACCGGGTCTTCATCCGCCCTAACCAGTTTAGCGACCGGACCTTGCCAGCTTAGCTCTCCCGTCACTGTCTTATCTGTTACCGATTTCGGGCGTAACATGTTGGCACCATCCGTGGGACTCTGAAGTAAAAGCCGTTCTAATCCTTCATAAAAATGGCAGGGCGGAAGAGCGCTCGAGTGCCCTCCGGTCGAGTGGTGCAACCAGCATCACATCCCACACCTAGGAGCGGGCGAATCGCGTCACAAGTAGTCGTTCTGCCAGAGACAATGGAACAGAGCTCAGCCCACCTTGGCTCCTAAACCTGAGCAAATGCAAACACTCTTCCAGCAAATGACCACACTTGTTGATCAATATAGTAGCTTGATACAACAAGTCCCCAGCAACACCCTCCAAAGGTGCCTCAACCCCCGCCGGAAAAGGTCGAACCGCCGAGTAGAGGAGCCTGTACCTTCCCGCGACAACCAAACTCATCACTTCTCCTCCAGGCATGTCCATCGCCCCGTGGTGAGGCCTGTGCAAACAGAACCCCACCACCGACGCCGATCTCGATCATGATCGGCACACAGTCACCAAGCTAGGGATGACCGTGCCGACCAAGCAAGGTCCCCACATCAGCGAAGTAGCTCTGAGAATCATTCATATTCCGCAGCGAGCCCCACCACGCAGAGAAAGAACAAACCGACTAGCCATATGGAGAAGAGAATTGATCCCGTGCTGTGAAGATTCGAAGAAATAGATCATCAAATCGAGGAACTAGCCAAGGACCACAATCGACCCACCCTGAGACCGTTTACAAGAAGACCTCCTTTCACTGATAGAGTGCTCCATTCGCCAACGCCTAGGGGATTCAAAATGGCCTCTATTCCTCAGTATGACGGGACAACTGACCCCATGGACCATTTGGAGACTTTCAGAACTCTGATGCTCCTCCACGGTGCTTCAGATGGTTTCCTTTACAGAGCCTTCCCGACCACCCTAACTAGAGCAGGGAGAGATTGGTACTCTCGTTTAAAACCGAACTCCGTGGATACTTTTGAAGAATTCAGGGAAGATATGGTTCGACAATTCATGAGTAGCCGAAGACCACGAAAAACAGTAGCCTCCCTGATGGCTCTAAGGCAGGAAGATGGTGAATCATTAAAGACCTTTGTCAGCCGGTTTAATAGAGAAGCACTTCAAGTCCCGAATCTGGATCCTTTGGCCGCCATGAATGCGCTCCTCTCAGGAGCAAAGTCTAACGAATTCCGACAGGCAGTAGCCCGCCGGAATCCATACTTCCTAGCAGACCTCATGACTGGTGCTGAGGAATATAAACAACCCAGAAGAGAAAGGAGCACCCAAAGGAGAGAATAAATCTACACGTCCAGGACCCGAATTCTGGCCGCAATCAAGGGAGAAGATTTCCTCTGGTGGCCCGCAAAGATGTTCTCCAAAGGAAACATGAGGGATAAGACGGAGTACTGTCGATTCCATCAAGATCACGGACACGACACAGATGAGTGTCGGCAACTCAAGGAAGAAATAGAAGTGTTGATCAAGCGAGGTCACCTGAGAAAATACGTGAAAGACAGCGGCAACGAGCGGGAGTCTAGAAGAAGGAGTCCTCATAGTAGGAGAAGTCCTCGAAGACCTCAGTCGCTTGTTGCTTGCAACGAATCTCCAGCCCTCGGGAGCCCCCGAGCAGAAGCGCAACACTCCCCACCCGCTGGTGTCATAAACACCATAATGGGCGGACCGGTAGCAGGAGGAACCTCGACGGCTGCCCGTAATGCTTACACCCGCCAGACCAACTCTGTGCACACCTGCAGTAAGAAAAGGAAAGTGGAGTACGAGATTTCATTTTCAGATGCAGACCTAGACAACCTCATACTCCCCCATAATGATGCCTTGGTGATCACCATGCTCGTCACCAATTGGGAATTGAAGAAGATATTGGTGGACAACGGAAGCTCCGCCGATATCCTCTACTATCACGCTTTCAAACAAATGCTTATTGGGGACGACCGCCTGACACCTGCAAACTCAGACTTGTACGGGTTCTCTGGAGAGGTGGTCAAGGTAGAAGGGTCCATTGAACTCCCCGTCCTAGTGGGAGAGCCTCCTTGTCAAGCCTTTGCCATGGTCAACTTTTTGGTAGTAAGAGCAACTTCGGCCTACAACCACTATCCTAAGAAGACCTGGACAAAACCTCCTACGCGTTGTCCCATCGGCATATTATCAGAAAATGAAGTTCATAACGCCCAGCGGCGTAGGGGAAGTCAGAGGGGACCAACCACAATCCAGGGAATGTTATGCCACCACGCTTAAGGGAATAAGGGCAGCGGAAGCGTTGCCGATTGAGTTTCTTGACCTCATAGATGAAACTCAAGTCACCATCAACAAGCCAGCCGAAGACCTCGTATGAATTCCGTTGTATGACAGCGACGAGGAAAAGCTTGTCAAAATTGGCTCATCTCTAGACAGTAGTGCGCGAGAAGAGCTAGTTCAATTTTTAAGGAAAAATGCCGACGTTTTTGCATGGACCCCCACCGATATGCCGGGGATTGATCCTAAGGTGAGCGTGGATAGACTCAACGCGGACCCCACTTGCAAGCCCACAAAGCAGAAAAAGAGACACTTTGCTCTGGAGAGAAAGCAAGCGATCAGGGAAGAGGTGGAGAAGGTTTTGAAAGCTGACTTCATAAAAGAGATCAGTTACCTGGACTGGCTAGCCAATGTCGTGATGGTGAAGAAGGCTAGCGGAAAATGGAGAATCTGTATAGAATTCACTGATCTGAACAAGGCTTGTCCAAAGGATAGTTACCCTCTCCCCAAGATCGACGAACTCATAGACGCCACTTCAGGCCATGAGCTGCTGAGCTTCATGGACGCCTTCTCAGGATACAACCAAATACGGATGTATGAGCCTGACATACCGAAGACTTCTTTCCTTACGGATTAAGGGATGTACTGCTATCGAGTAATGCACTTCGGCCTGAAAAATGCCGTAGCAACATACCAACGACTCGTCAACAAACTATTCAAGGAACAGATTGGTCGAAACATGGAAGTCTATGTCGACGATATGCTAATTAAAAGCAAGAGAGCCATAGACCACATATCCGATCTAAGTGAAGCCTTCCAGATCCTAAGGAACTATAGCATGAAACTCAACTCGACCAAATGTGCATTTGGGGTCATGGCAGGAAAGTTCCTGGGATTTATGGTTAGTCAAAGAGAAATAGAGGCGGACCCAGAAAAGATCCGCGCTGTGATAGAGCTGACCGCACCAACCACCATAAGGGAAATTCAGAAGCTCACCGGTATGGTGGTTGCCCTTGGGCGTTTTATCTCCAAGTCGGCATAAAGGTGCCTCCCCTTCTTCAGCGAGATTAAAGGTATCAAAACGAGTCCCTGGACTCCAGAATGCCAAACGGTCATTCGAAGAGTTGAAACGATACCTCGCATCGCCCCCGTTATTGTCAAAACCTGAGCCCGACGAGAGCTAGTCCTATATCTGTCGGTAAGTCTTGCGGTGCTCGCAGCTGTGCTCATCACGGAGGAACATACTCAATAGAAACCGATCTATTATGTCAGCAAAGTGTTGCATGAAGCAGAGACTAGATACTTAAGAGTGGAAAAGTTGGCATACGCCTTGGTCATGGCAGCTCGGAAGTTGAGGCTATATTTCCAGGCTCACACCATCAAAGTCGTAACTGATCAACCACTCAGACAAATCCTGCATAAGCCATACACGTCAGGACAAATGGTCAGGTGAGCGGTAGAGCTCAGCGAATTTGATATTCGCTACCTCGCAAGACCCGCGATCAAAGCTCAAGTCCTGGCAGATTTCGTTGTTGAATGCACCATACCAACTCTAGATACGGTGCCCGAAGCAGAAGAAATGGCTCAACCTTCTGATGAGAGGAGCAATGTTCCACCCGGGGGGCAAGGCCAAGAAGTGATGGACCAGCTTCAGGGTGGAGAGAACATAACTCCACCCGAGGATTCAGACTGGGGGAAAGCCACTCAACCTCCGCAAAGAAAAGACGCTACGACTGAAACGGGATCTGAGGGAACGAATCCAAACAAGAGTAAAAGCAGCGCAACAGAGGAGGAGAACCCAGTGAACCTAGAACCGCTCTGTGAATTTGTAGACACCCCATTTTGACCGAGCCCTCCCCCCTTTGTTTTACCCAAGGCATCCTTCTGTGGGATAAAAGGGGGGTCGGATAAATCATTTTTATTTGGGATTGACTAATACCAAAGGCCCCCCTTTGTAAAAAAAATTTAATTTTAAAAAAAATGTGGTAATAAATGCACAGAGAGGTCACCCCAGATAAGAGAAACAGGGGATCATTGTTATTCTACTAATATAAAAAGGGGGGGGGGGTGCATCAATTGTATAGGGGGTTGTCCTAAGGGGAAAAGAAGGCCCGAATCTATCATCTCCCTATATAAACTAACGTATTAGGGTTTAGAGGGGGACCTCATTTTCCAGCCGCAAGTGAGAAGGAGAGGGAGGAGGAGAAGGAGCTCGCCCCATCATCTTCCCCACCCGTTCGGCCATCTCACACCACTCTCACCTCCATTACTCCCAGCTCTCCATCTTCTTTTTCTTCTTTTCTCTTCTCAAAGACCATTCCACCCAAACCCTTTTACCCCCATCAAACCCTTCTCCGGTCGGATTCTCACCGGAATCCGACCACCCTAGCCTATCCTTCCATCTCCACCACCACCACAAACTCAACCTCCATCTCCTCGCAGCCACCACGCAAACCCATTCCATTTTACCCCATCTTCCATCCCCAATCCGACCACCTTGAGCCACCATCGAACCCACAATCCGGCGAATCCCATTCCCACCACCACCATCAACCTCCACTCAAACCCACTCCGAACCAGAAACCCATATCCATTGTCCCCCATCGCTCCTCCATTAAACCCTCTTTGAAATCCATACCGACGGATTTTCGTTTCTCATACCCAAGCACCCAAAACCCACTTCGATTTCTCTACTGCCCAAACCCATAAATCCAATTTGACCCTTTTCCCATCTCCTAACCATAGACCAAACCCATCTCCGACCACCTCCTCCCTCTCTGCAACCCATTTCCATCCATAAAAAAAAAATCATTTGCAAGAGAAAAGCAGAGAGAGAGAGAGAGAGAGAGAGAGAGAGAGAGAGAGGGAGAGGGAAAGGAGAATCCGATCCCCTCTACCCATCTTCTCTGGTGGGTTCTTCACCGGAGCCCGGCCGATCTTCAACCGCATCCTCCAGCGAGCCACTATCTCTGCGCCGTTGTCGTCGTGACCAACGTCTCAACCCGTTGGCAATTCTGCCATGGCTAATTGATTCCCCAAAGGATTAAGGAGCTGCTGTCCATTGCATTATCCTGCTGTAAGTGTAGTTGGTTCCATCAAGTTCCTTATGCCTTATTCTTGGTCTACGCTACTCTGTGTGCGTTGCTCCTTCGATTTTCTTGTGTTTTATGCTGAATTCGAGTAAGAAATCGCTAGACAAATATAGGGTTTTCTTTGGAATTTTCATAAAATGCAAAGCCCATATTTTCTTTCATCTGTTCTCAGCAAGGAAATGATAATCCCATTACTGATTTTGTAGAAATTGGAGTACTTGCAAACCAATTGAGATTTTCTCTTTGTTATGTTCGAGTATATGGTTTGAAGATTTTTTCTTTCACGGTGTATGTGAGTCCTAGTCATTTGGGTATCCGTAAAGGCAATTAAGATTTTCTTATTTTTGTGTGGGTCTTGGCTGATGGCATATGGGCGAAATAACTTTGGTTTCTTTCCCTCTGTGTTTGGAGATGTGGCTTAAAGTTTTCTTTTGTGGTATATGTTAGTTCTAGTTGGTAGAGCTTTTGCAGGGAAATGGTGATTCTCACTCTTATGGGTTTATTTGCTTTGGTTTGAGCATTGATTGAGAGGCTTGTATTTAGAAGGAATCAAGAATAGGACCATTCTTGCAGCTTCATTTCTTTTGGAGCTTTAGTTCTCAAAGTTCTCGCCCGTAAGGAGAAAAAAATAGGACCTTGTTAGAAACTCCAATGTTTGATTTCATGTCTTTGTATCATAGGGCGATGAAGGCGATAGCCCAAGCCCATCCTTTAGAGGACCTACCTTGTCTTGATGATACCCTCTGTCCTCTTTCTCTTTCTTTAGGTAGAGATCTCTTACCTTTTAGGTGCCTTCTAATTGAAGATACCCCTTTCGTTGTGAGGGCGATGAAGGCGCTAGCCCAAGCCCATCTTTAGGGGACTCGCTCAATCCAAGTAGCGCTCCCCTCTTTTGTTTAGTAGGCCTACCCAGCCTTTTTGGATTTCTTTTAACCATTTTTTTTTTTTAAAAAAGAACTCTTCTCTGGGCAATGATAAGGTTACTTGGAGCCCGTCTTTGTGTTTTGTGGCTCACAGTGTTTTCGCACATGAATCTACTACATAAGTTGATACCCTTGTTACGCACTAAAATTTTTACAAATTGGGAATATTATTGAATATATTGAAGATTTAACACTTCTCTTATATTAAGCATTTGAGTTAGGTTTTGAAGACGGTAATAAATGGATTATTCAGGTGAGACTACCTTGAGGCTTATGATATTTATTTCTCTTTTATTTAAATAAATTATTTTAAGAAAGAAGGAGATCAGATGACTACTCTATTCGATATTATCGACATGAGTACTATCTGATTTCAAGGCGGGATTAGAAATATTATCATGTGTATTATGATATCAGATGATTACTTTAGCATCATCTGATTTCATCCCCATATTGGGGTGGCGTTTGTGTTTGGGCATAGAAGTGTTTGATATTGTTTTTGCTTTATTAGGCTATCCAGCGGCTGGTCTGGACTAATTAATGTTGTTTATCATTTTATGATTTCTACAGGTTGTGCACTCTTTAGTTGTAGATCATATTTTGCTGATATTTGATTTGTTTTTTATAATAATTGATTGAAAATTTGAGATTATCTGGTAGCCTTTTCTTCTCTCTTTGATAGACTAACACAGTCTTATAGATTTCTGTTAAATTTCTTTAGATACTAGAATCCCCTCTCATTGCGAGGGCGATGAAGGCGCTAGCCCAAGCCCATCCTTAGGGGACTTGCTCAGTCCAAGTAGCATACCCCTCCTTTGTATATAGGAGACTTGCCCAGTCTCACTCTCTTGCTAAACCTCCTCTTTGTGCGTCGTTTGGTTTTGGGAGAACACCCTACTCGGCTTGGCGGCATACCCCTACCCTTATGGGTATTGGGTTGCACATTTGTTGCACCCTAGGGCTAGGCAGCTGTCCGGCCCTGCTGGGTGTTTTACCTTTGCCAAATATGCACAGGGTCTCTTATTCCTTTTTTACGTCATTTGTGTCTCGGAGACAAGCCTTGTCTCATGTAGAGAGTTTTCCCTTTAGGAGGCTTACCTAGCCTCATGTTAGAGTGGCCTCCTCTTTTAGAGTGAGTCTTTGACTCGGTAGTGTTATTAGAGAGTCTCTGACTCATTTGTTCCCCCTCTTTAGTGTTGTTAGTTCGGAGTTTCTCCTTTAGATTTGTTGATTACTTCGCTTTTGATTAGAGGCTAACTCAGTCTTATTAGAGCTTTGCTTGCTTGGGATCTTGGATCGTTTTCTCTCTTCTTGGGGCGCTATCTTTCTTGTTGTGGTTCGTCTCTTTGAGACGCTAGTTGCTTATTCGGGGTTTCCCCTTTTGCTTTAGGGCTTTGCCCTAGTTTGTGGTACTACTTGCGTGTTCCTTTTAAGATTGAAAATATTTAAAGGTTTAGAGCATTGGAAAAGCTTTAAAATCCAAAAACATCAGAAATTTGAAACTCAAAAAACATTTAAAAACTTTAAAAATATCAAAAACATTTGAAAAACATAAAAAACCTTAAAAAAATCTAAAGTGTTGAGTGTTTCTTTTCGAAGCGTAGTTTGAGAGTTCGTTTCGAACTACGTTGGCTTGATCCTCTTCCACGAGGTACGTAGTGCAGCTTGGGATCTTTATCCCAAGTCCAGCCAAACTTTGTAAATAAATGTTTTAACCCTTTTTCTTCAAAGCCTTGTTTTCAACAAGATCTTCCTCTAGAGTTAGGAGTTTGTCCTAGATAGAGAGTTTTAGAGTTAGGGAGTTTGTCTTTGATTTGTTGTGGTTATTGTGTGCTTGTTTTAGAGTTAGGGATTTGTCCTAGAGTTATAGGAGCGCCTCCGTCCGGTCAGTTGGCGATTCACATCGCCGACTGATGACTAGGTCTAGAATGCGCTAGTGATCCCATTGTTTTCCTTAAGAAATACAGCCTAGTTACACATAGGTTGTAGGAACCACCTGCATTAGCTTATGGCTAACCTGCATTTAGTTAGGGCATATAGGGTGTCCTAAAATCTACAATTCACTGGAATTTAAATAATCGTTCAAGAAGCTTTAATAATTAGTCCGGTCTTTTAGATCGAGTCTAGGTGTCTTAGGCATCCTAGTTTAGAATAGGTGCGAAGAACTATGTTGCCTTGATTCTCGTGGAGGCGGGGATACGTAGTCTTCTTTGGATGAACATCAGACCCATCCGAGGACTCGGGCTAATCATTTAGAGTCTTAGGATTTATTGTGTTGTGTTATATTGTATATTTTGTTGTGTTTTCTTACTTTCTTGTGCAGACCTATACCTTTAGCTGTAACATGCATGTGTTCGTCCACCAGAACTTAGACACATGTTAGGCATGTCACTCATAACCTAGTTGTCATTAGGTGACACATCTTTTAGGTTCTTTTGTGTGTGCTTATTTTCATCTCCGAGACATGCATGATTAGATAGACGTTTTCCCGGAGATGCGTGTTCCCATTTCACATGATTTTCGCTTGAAACTCTTCCAGGTTAATAATAAATGGCATAAGAGACCAAGTGTTCGCACTCGGGCGAATTGGGGGCGCTCTTCGGACCTTCTCCATTCGTCATCAGGCACTGACCTTTTGTATCTCTGGTTATCCATTGCAAACAGAGCATTTGTTTTGGTTCCATGGATGGCGACTCTGAGTTATTTTTAGATACATCTTGGTTTCGAGCCCTGGCTCCGGATCAGGATGTATCTCTTTCTTTTTATATCGCCACTCATGCTATGCTGTGAGGGTGGCAACAGTTTCGAGAGTTCCTTGGTAGAGCTCTCCTTCACGTTGTGGAGATCTTAGAGGGTGCAGGAGGGATCTCGCGTCCCTCGGCACCGTCCTCGGATTGGGGTCCACAGAATTATATGTAGACGGATCATCCAACTCATGAGGAAGTGGAGCATGTTTGATACTCACTGGACCAGAAAGCTTCACAATGGACTACGCTGTAAGGTTTGGCTTCCGCGCATCGAACAATGAGGCCGAATATGAAGCCCTCATTGCCGGGATGAACCTAGCAGCACAAGTACGTGCTCTGATGCTAAAAGCCTACAGCGACTCGCAGTTGGTTGTCAATCAGATACAAGGCACTTATGAGGCGCGCGATGAGCGCATGAGCAAATACTTCAACAGAGTTCACCACTTAGCTAGAAAATTCAAGAGCTTTGAGATCGTTCGTGTTCCAAGAACTGGAAATAGGAAAGCTGACACTAGCAACTTCCGGATATTCATCCTTAAAGAGCGTGTACATGGAATTCTTGAAAAAGCAAGCATTGAAACCGAGGTCGAAGAGGTCATGCAAGTTGACCATGAACCATGCTGGATGGATGAGACCATTAGATATCTAAGGGAAGGGAAGTTACCCGAAGATAAGAAAGTAGCGCGAAAGGTAGTCCAAAGATCTGCAAGATTCTCCCTTGACAGAGAAAACCTCTACAAAAGATCGTACACCCTTCCATACTTGAAATGTCTCCGGCTAGCCGACGCCGCATATACTTTGCAAGAAACGCACAAAGGGATTTGCGGTGAACATCTCGGCGGAAAAGCCTTAGCGGTAAAGGTAATGTTAAGAGGATTGTACTGGCCCACTCTGAGACAAGACGCACTCGACCTCGTCAGAAAATGCTAGAAGTGCCAAAAATTCTCATGTGAATGTTCTTTTGTTGTTTGATTCTTTAATTCAAATATAGACTTGCTTTGGAAATTTTAGTCCTCTCTTGGTGTTTGATTCTTCAATTATAGACTTGCTTTGGAAATTTTAGTAAATTGTTTTTTTGCCTTTCTTGGCAAAAAACCGTACAGGGAGAAAGTGGTAGTAGGGTTTAAAGTTTGAAATGAAATGGTCTTAGGTTTATAATATAGCACACTTTTCTAGGATTTAGCCACATACTAGATTTTAATACGAATGGTAGGTTTTTAGAGGCTGAAGAGAGCACCACTTATCTAGCTGCCTAGAACCTTATCCTGTCTCCGAATAAACTCTAAACTTGATTTCTTTCGAGAATAAATGATTAATTCTTAAGATGTCTCTCCACACCGTCACCCCTTGAAATCTAAAACTATCCGTGGAGAACCAATGACCCTGCGAAGTACCATACTTACCGTCTATAACTCTGACCCAAAGATGAGACCCCGCATTTCCAGATCTCCAAAGCCATTTCCCAAGGAAAGCAAGATTCATTGCCTTTACTCTTCTAAATGCCAAGGGCACCTTTGATGCAGGTGCATTCCTGGTATTATGTTGCTGCCGGATTTTCAATCCAGTAAAAAAATGGGTTGGCTTTGGGTTGAGCTTGAACCAACCAAACTGAAATTTCTGAAATTTTGTATTTTTAATGAAGGAAAAAAAATTTAGTTCTTATTTTTTTTAAAAATAAAAAATTGAGTTCGTTGTGTAATTGTGTGAAATTTTGATAATGTAATGACTAACGCAATAATAAATTACACATATAGCATTATGATATATAAATTTATTGAAGTCTAATTCTTTATATTTGAATATATTAACCGAGAAAGCAGAATTTCATACTATCAACCCAAATCAGGCCCTGTTCATTCTGGATTTTGAGTCCAAAACTGATTATTGGACTCGAAATTGCATTACTTTTCATAATTTCTTCATCAAGGTTTCATCAATGATATAAGATCATCCAGTTACAGTGGGACCAATATTTATACCATGAATACCATAGTTGAACTCTTCTGGGAAATGTGAGGCATATTTAGACTGTTGTACATCATTTACAGACAGAACCATTATCCTTGTTTTGAAGAGAATCTACTGATTTTGTCCAAGCAAAACAAAACCAAATTATTCTCTTCATTGATTCAAAAGAATGTAGAGTTCCAAACTCATTTTTGGCTGTAATTACAAATTTCTATAGGAATCTATCATCCGTAACAAATTTAGAGTTTCAAACTCATTTTAGGCTGTAATTACAACTTTCTATAGGAATCTATCATCCACAACTCTCCTTGTTTTGATACTGTCACCTCTCTATTTTAAATTCTCTAACTATAACAGGCATTGCAACCTGCAAGTAGTTTAAAAACTAATAAGGAGGTGCCAATAAGATGCAAATATCAGTTCCCTTTATCTCTTGTTTAGTTTTCCTTTAGTTGCGCTTTCCTTCTCCATCTCACTGCCAACATTTTCAAGAATGCGTACAAAACAGGTACCAAATATATGTATACGAATGAGAGAGAAAGATTTAGTTCACGATCTCCTATATCAAATTTGATTCATAACACAGTGCATATATGAACTCACAAGAAATTTAAAAAAATGAGAATGAGAAAAGGGAAAAATAATTATACACCCATTCTCTAATATATAATCCACTAATCATCAAACCTCTGAAGTCATACTACTCTGCATCAAGCTCCAGCACCCAGCCTCTTCCAACTAGTAAGTAGTAACCAAAGAGCCTCACTCCCGTCTACGAGAGAAGGGCTGATCTTTTAGTAGCTTTTGAGTCCAGAAGGCTTTGGTCTGACTGTCGAATGGATGCTCATCTTCTTTGGAAGTTTAAAAACTTGATTGAGAAGGCAAAGATAAATGCAAAGAGAACAGTAAAGCCAATCATTCCGGCAGCAAGCACACCCAAGAAGTCGTGTTTGAATCCAAAATATTTCTCTATATACTCAGACACGCTTTCTTCCGTCTCCTCCATTGTAGTATGTATGTCTCCGAACTGCGAGACAACCAATCCATACAAGGTCCACGAAACAGGACAGGCCCAATAGTACCATCTCCACCATATAGGAATTCTCTGTTAATCAACCCAAAAGCATTAGCCTCCATTCAATAAGTCAAGAAAACATAGCTCATAAGGTTAGGATGATTTTAGAACTTACAGGTCGAGGAACTATAAAGCCCGCAAATAGATTCCATAGTGAATAAAATGCAGAGGAAACAATTCCAGCAATGTCGTGATTAGGGGTCATGCCAACAGCCATCATCCCGTAGTATGTGAAGTAAAGCAATGTGAAGAACATGAAGAACACTTGCCAAAAGAACTTGGCAGCCGTCCATTGAAATGCAATCATGGAATAGACAATGAGCGCATAGGATAGAGTCTGTGCCATGACATATGGAACCTCGATTGCTACCTGAAAATATTGCGTAATAAGGTAAGATGACAGTAGGAAGAAGGGAATTCAGTTAGTAAACTCAGAAGACTTTTATAAAAACATTCCACATACAGAAATAAATCAGTTTATAGACGGTATGAAAATCAATATCTTCAAGAATTTCTTAAGAAGAGATTGGACATACTTGCGAAAATGCGTAAGGTAAAGCTGAATACATTCCGGCAGCTCGCTCTCTGTAGAATACTGTTCGTTCAACGGCCACAACTGGCTGCACGGACGATGCATTTTGTACACCTATGAACAGAACGGCGGCATACATGGAACCCATTGCATTCAACAGATCTTGTTGCCTACTCCTGTCATTTACGACAATATATAGATGCACTCTACTTAGCTTTAAAACCAGAGGAGAGTTAGACATGTAACTCAAAATTTTGCGAATAGAGAAACTAATACACCATCCTAGCAACATACGTTTTGGAGCCAAGATTCCAGAACATCGTCCCAAACAACAAGGCAATGAAGGTTGTGAATAGAAATCGGACAGCAGTATAAGGTGGATTCCGCCAATATGACTTGTGTTGTTTCCAAAGGCAAGCCATACACTGTGTGCTGAAGGGTTGCGAATACTTAGTGGGGAAGTATAGGTCTTCGAAGCCGGGAGGAGGTGTACTCAGTTCATTAATAAGAGCTTTGTTTCTCCTGCAACAATTACCATAAGTGCCTAGAGATGAAAACAATTGACAGTTTACATGTAGATGTGAGAACGTGAATAGGCGAACCCACCTATACAGATCAGAATTCTTGTACACATCGGTAAAATTGACCCCTAGAATCTCTTCCTGTGACAGGGAAGTCACCTCCAACATCCATGTCGCTGGATTATAACCGTCTTTAATCTTGCTAACTCCATTGATTGCCTTTATAAAACAAAACCCAATTCTATCAGTACTCGTATCATGGGAACAGAAAAGCAATAATTTGTAGTTATTTCCTGTTCATAAGGCCTCACCTCAAAGTAACTGATCAGATGGGTAGAATGGTGGCCCAATGGTCCTACGTATATTTCTTCTCCCCCTCGTTTCATAAGTAAGAGCTGCATCCAGGCAGAATAAATAGACCACAAGATCTGGTGAATTAACAAATCAATCAAAAATGACATGACAAATTATTTTAGTTCAGTTGCTTCTCACCTCATCAAACGCTTCAAAAATTTCAATGCTGGGCTGATGGATTGTGCACACCACCGTTCTTCCGGTGTCCACAGTGTTCCTCACTGTTCTCATCACAATTGCCGCTGCCCTCGCATCTAGTCCAGAGGTAGGCTCATCCATGAATATTAAAGAGGGGTTGGCGACAAGCTCAACCGCAATGGTTAGCCTCTTACGCTGCTCGGTCGATAACCCATTCACACCGGGCAACCCGACTAGTGCTTCTTTCAATGATGTCAATTCTACGAGCTCCATCACCTCATCGATGAACATCTAAAAATCATTAGTTTTACCAATCAGTTGACACCCAATCAGACATAAGGGCTCATTGAAACAGATTAAGATTTACGCCACCAACCTTTCTTGTGGAAGAGTTGACCTCAAGGGGCAACCTAAGCCATGCAGAGTATAAAATGGACTCATAAACTGTAACATGAGGAGAGTGAATGTCATTCTGTTCACAGTATCCAGATATGCGTGCAAATGTTTCTTGCTTCTTGGGGTAGCCAGATATGGTGATGGTTCCCTCTATGTATCCGCCAGTTTTCCTTCCGGCTAACACATCCATCAGCGTGGTCTTTCCAGCACCACTAACACCCATGAGTGCTGTAAGAACCCCAGGCCTGAAAGCTCCACTTACACCCTTCAGAAGTTTTAAGCGATCTTCCGTAACACCTTCTTCTCTCATTTCCTGTAGTTTCAAACTATCAGTTCCTGGTTTCAAGGTCGGTATTCGTGTGAAAAAAATGAGAACTTAGCATTTGCTTGGAACTTGATGTTACCTGTGGCATGTCTACAGAGTATCTGATATTATCAAAGACAATTGAAAGAGGTGAAAATGGAAGGACCATGCCCTTCCGGCTGTCACTGGCACCGACAGTGGCATCTCTACGGGCAGATAGTGATGAATTTCCGCTCCGAGTTTCATTATCTGTTGCTTCAAATATGCCAGCAGGTTTAGGTGACTTTCATTTAACAAAAAACAAGCAAACAGAGAACTGGATGAGCTTACCATTGGATGCCTGATGTGCGACAGAGTTCCTTCCTCTGGATGACATTGCGACGCCCTCGTTTCTTCTGGTTCTCTCAGCGTTGTTCTCCTTCACTGGTTCTTCAGATTGAACTGCTTGACCACTTCTGAAGGCTGAAGGCATTACTCACACAGTTAGAACTACACAACATAAATAGTACAGATGTCAAATTCTTAGACTTGGTGTTATACATTCAGAATGAGGTTACTCACGGTTAAGATATGCAAGCCCAATAGTGAAGAGTCCATTGAATAGGAATGTATATCCAATCAATGCGCCTATCCCAAGCCAATACCAGTATGAATGAGGAAAGATTCCACGTGACTTCAATAACTGAACTCCCAAGGTATCGGTCGAATTTGGAAGAAGCAACTGTAGCACAGAGCCAAAATTAAATCTGAGATAAATTTCTTTGATTAAGCAAATCTGATATAAATTTCCTACTGAGTAATGGAGGTATTTTCCAGTTTGCGACCAAAATTCTTACATGTCTCCAACTTCTCCCTAGAAATTCATTACAGGCTATTGCGTTCTGTCCATACATCAAAGGAGAGGCCCAGTAACCCCAGATCCACCATTTCTTCACATCCTCTGCAGTCAAGAATTAAGCTTCAGTCAGTCAATAAATTTGTCTACATGCTTTATAAAACGGTTGGCATTCTTTAAGTATATCATACGTCGTGCTATTATAAATCCTCCAAGCCCCAAGATTGTAAGAAGTGCAAAGTTCCCAACTGTCAATGCCACTATCATATTGCGTCCCAATACAGCCATTAATCGAAACAGTCCAGAGGCCATCTGACTCATCAGTGCAAGTAGCAGATATTGTTTAAAGAACCTGCAACAATTAAGAGTTTATGATTAATCACTAGAAACCATGAAAGGAAACACAATTGGCGCTTTGATCCCAATTGTATTAAGTCTCACCTTCCAACATTAGGGTCAAAACCAATGACATAATAAGTCAAGGCAGTCCAGACAACAACTTCAGCAAATGATATGGGAATTTTGAGGATCCATGTAGGTAGAGCATATGCCCATGAAGGAAAAAAGAGGAGATCTCTTTGCTTGAAGAAAACAGGAAGCTTTGCAATGGTCATTGCAAGCTCTGAGAACCCATTAAACATAATAGTAACAAGAGCGAAGAAGAGAGCACCCATAAAAATATTCCCATCATCTAGTGAATCACGGGGCATCTTAGTACGAAAGAAGACCGTCATTGCAACAAATGAAAGGAATGTAAGCTGAAATCAGACGGAAAAAAGATTGTAAGGTAAAGGATTCGTAAGTTTAGAATTCGAGAATCAAACTAGGGTGTACAACATTACTCACTTGACACATTTTGAAGACGTAGACAAATGAGTTTCTCTTCATCAGTAACAATTCCCTTGAAATGCAAGCTTTCAGTAATTCCATCTTGGTAACTCCATATCTGGATGTCGTTAAAGCAGCAGGATGGCTCTTAGTCTTGTCGAAAGGGGTGCCAAGTTCCTGTACTAAATTATGACCAATATGGAATGACTTGAATGCATCCGAAAATTCCTTGACAGAAACAAAACTGTATGGTTCATCACTACGTGACCAGTATTGCTGCTGATCTTTTATTGAAGTCACCTGGAGAAGTGTAACAATTCAGTAATTCAACATCCTACACAATTTAAATTAAGCCCCACTCGCAAAAGTTGAAAGCAGTTTTCTTGTGAATGATTCTAAGTGAGAAGAATAGTAATAAATTTGAGCAAACTCACTTCCTGCAAGAAGTCTGCAACACCTTTCCTGTCTGGACATTTGAAACCCATGGACTCAAAGAACTCGAGCACACATTCACGAGGACCCTGATACACAATTTGCCCGTTGGCGATAAGAACTATGTCATCGAATAGGTCATAAGTCTCTGGTGCTGGCTGAAGCAAAGCAATTAGTGCTGTCCCACCAAGAATGTGAATAGACTGTCTGAGGGAATTGACAATCTGGAAAGTTGTGGAGCTGTCTAGGCCTGTGGATATCTCATCCATGAACAAGGCCTTTGCCGGTCCAACAAGCATCTCGCCTATACAAATCAGAATACCCAACAATTGAGCAAAAATCATAGGAACAAAGGACTCATCTAAAGTCTAAGATGACTATTCGGTTCATTTTCGGTATTTTGTACCTGTTGTAACACGCTTTTTCTGACCCCCAGAGATACCCCTCAGCATTTGATCCCCTACAAGGGTATCAGCACAGATATCCAGACCTAAAATCTGCAGTTTTAAAAGAGAACAAGTAAAGCAATGAATGCCAATATTTGCTCTTCTAGAAGCCCACTTTGACATAACTTTTGTTGAAATAATATATTTCCATCACAGTATATACCTTGAGAATGTAGTCTGTGACCACATTTTCTTCCTGCCCTTCTAGTGATGAGGCCTGTAGAAGTACAATGGAAAGGACATAATAAATCTCAGCGTCCAATAATTCAACTGATTTTTATTAACCATCCATTAAGAACGTCTTATTGTAAACCCAGTAATGCTTTGTTGTGGAGTCTTAATTATTAGAATGCAGGAATTTGGAACTGTAAAAAAATCATGCAGAAAATGAAATCAAGCACAGGAAGCTGCAGTTCAAACAAAGCTTGTAAGATACCAAAGATCCTCTCAAACAGGTGGCAATGGTCGGATCCATTGACTGTATAACAGTAATGCCAAAGATTCACAGTGGCAAGAAAAAACAGGTAATTACTAAGGCCCTGTTCGTTTAAGATTATGTTTAAATTCAATTCCAATAATTGGTTTGGCAGTCACAATCGGTTGTCACAATCTTAAACGAACAGGGCCCAAGTCTTTCATGTAATTCTTGCAAATGGATGGCTCAGTCGAATGCTAGATCTATCTAACAAAAATAATGTTCATGTTTGAAAGAGTTGTTCTTAACTCTTACAGTCTTACCTTCATGTAGACATCTATGTCAGGATCTGGCTTGATATTTGCTGCCTTCTCCCTTCTTGATAGCTCTGTCAACATTTCTGCAGACCACACAGAAGAAAAAAAACACAAACCTATAATTCAACCTATATTTGTTTTTGATAAATTCAAGCTATATGTTGTATTCTGGCTGGGATTCATCAATTGGGTGGACTATAGATGCTTGTCGAACTGAGCGGTCAGCTCAGTAAGCGTTTAAGCCTTAGGGTTTAGGATTTAGAGCCATTATCAAAACATGATCGTGCGGATATCAATAGTATATGTATGCTGGTGAATGTGTGTGTGTGCGCGCGCTCGTTTGTGTGAAGGTGATATATTGGCCCCTATTTTAACCACGACCACACCTCTTTTCTACATATGGGGATAGAGTTTTGGTGTTTCATGGCTGAGAGAGAGTAGAAAAGAGAGCTTGTAAACGTAATATTGAGAGTGAAACTCTCTTCGCCCATGGATGTGGGCACACTACCGAACCACGTAACTCTTATGTTTCTGGCTGTGTGTATTTGTGTTTCTTGCATTTTGTTTGTTGTTGGCTACACATTAGTTTGATCCCATTTTATGGATTCAAGATCTCTCGATTTTTTCACTCACTAAGGGGCCGTTTGGATACCTGGATTTCTTCAAAATTATAGATGAGAGACGAGAGAAGAAGCGGACCAGCTGCCGTTTTCTGATTTCTCTCCCTTCTTTCCGTCAGCAAGAGAGTAGCAGATCATCCCATTTTTCCAGGTTTTAGAAATCTCAGGATGAGGGAGAGATTTCTAAAACCTGGATTTCTTACTTAAAATCCAAGAAACACTGTCAGGACAGCCTGCAGCAGCTTGATCATGAACCCTCTTTTACACTGTTTTCAAACTAAGACATGGATTCTAAAATCCGCGTATCCAAATGGCCGTTTCAATACGCGGATTTCAGAATCCTGAATTTCCTCAAAATCTTGGATGGAAGATGAGAGAAGAAAGGAAACCCTCTATCGTTTTCTGATTTCACGCCCTTCTTTCTGTTAAGCCAGAGAGCAGGAGATCATCCCGTTTCCAGGTTTTTGAAATCTCAGGATGGGGGAGAGATTTCTAAAACCTGGATTTCTTACTCAAAATCCAAGAAATACTGTCTGGACATCATACAGCAGCTTGATCATGACCCTCTTTTACACTGTTTTCAAACTAAAACCTGGATTCTAAAATCCGGAGTATCCAAACGGCCCCTAAATCTCCCAATTAATTCAATCAACTGGAATCAATTGCTTTAACTTACCGTAACGAGTTCCGACTCCTTGACATCTTGCAGAGAAGGCCAAGGTTTCTCTCACAGTCATCTCCCCCAAGTGGAGATCATTCTGACTGATATAAGCAGAGGTCCTCTGAGGGACAAATTCATCCATTCCGTGGCCATTATACGTTATTTTCCCAGAAGCCTGTTGTTAGAGAAAAACCCATACCAACTTTTATATCTGCAGATTGTAATACTTCCTTGAAAGCATAAAAATTATCATAACAACCAAGGAATAAGAACTCGATATGTTCACCTTTAGTTCTGATTCCAGCTTTCCTGCCAAAGCTAACAGTAAAGTGGTTTTCCCAGAGCTTGGGGGGCCTAAAAGCAGAGTCATTCTGCATAATTTACAGGAGAATCAAGCTTTTATTTAGCCAATAATCAATCCAACAGAAAGAAATGCAAAGTGAATAAAACCCAATTCGCGATTTGGTCAAAGCCACTAATTTGCTTACCTGCAGGGCCTGATGATTCCACTGATATCCTTAAGGATTGAAAATTTCACCTTTCGACTAGGTAGTATCCGGAGGAAGTTGAGGAGATCCTTTCAAAAAGGAAAGAGAAATTGCCAAATGAGTACAGGAACATATTACACACAACTAAACTGGTGTTTTCAATTTGAAACTTGATGATTAATATTATGCAGAATACCTCCGCAAAATTCATCATGAAATTGAGGACTGTAGGTAAAGCTCTGCCACCAAAATGAGCTTCTGCTTCCACATTCAAATGCTCAAACCGAACTTCGATCGTTGGACTCTCAATTCCAACTCTGTAAAAAAAAGCCAAAGAAATTGGAAAAAAAGAATCATACATATTGGCAGTGGAAGGACCTTCCTACAAGGGCTAGGGGTACTTTAAGATATGACTCTCTGGACATCCTAGTATCCGTTGTAAGTAATTTTTCTTATATTTTGTTTTTGAAGTAAGGTGTTATGTCGCAATTAAAAAAAATCGAACCATCAGTAATTCATGCACAGAAGGCTACAAATGATCAGAAACAGAGTGGGGGCAGCTTACCGATCCATTCGGTTCTTGAGCTTCAAGAGGAACTTCTCATTATCCTCCTCAGCAGTTCTAACTAATCTATCTAGCAAAGTCTTTTTCTCTTTAAACCCGAGATCTTGAATATCAACTTCCTTGTGCTCACCTTCAAGGCTTGTCAATATACCTTTTCTTATACGGTCGTACGTTGGAAGTTTCTCGAGAGCCGCCCATTTCAGAGCTTCTTCATCATCTTCATCCCGAGAAGATCGCGAAAAAACATCGTCCACCCCCGCATTCCTCCACATGGACGACGCATTTCGATGTAAACTTCCTACTCGATAAAGATCGGTAGTATTCATTGCACCTCTCAAAACAGAAATAACTTTAATTTCTTCAAGAACCCACTAAAACCCAGAAAGATTTCCCCCTCCCAGTTCAATAAGAACTGATTGGGTTTTCTTCCTCAGTTTTTTTTTCTTATCCCACACGAAGCTGTGAAGCAGTACGTGTGTTTGTCAGAGAAATGTTGAGGGGCTTTATGTGTTTAAATAAACAATCCTAGAGGCGGCTTTGAATTTTCCCGGGTACTGTTTAGATAGTTGAACTCCTTTTAAGGAGACCGTCCGATCAAGGATTACAACTCTACAGTCAAGTCAACATATCCACGTGGCAAATGTAGCACAGGCACCGGTCTTTGAGGATTTACTTGGTGTTGTTTTTGGCTGTCTAATGTGGTAAGGGGTATTATTTTCTCCTTTCTCATGCTTTAACCGTGAGGACTTTTGCCCTCTCCCTTTAGACCCGCCGAGTTATTAATTTTTTTTGTACCAGGCTTCTAGAAGTCTAACTTGAAGGCTTTCTTTGTTTGGATTTTGCGCTTGATTTTTTCGACGTAAAATGATATTACCACCACCCCTCATTCAAATTCTGCGACACGTGAGGGCCCACTCTCGTCAAATCTATGAAAATAAATCCTTTTTAAGCCTGCTTCCAAGTCGTTGCTACTTTGGTTTTTTCTTGCCTCAATCTCCGCATGACTGTTTTTATAGGCTTCTAAGCTTCTTACAGGATATGAATGCACATATTTTTCCTTAGGAAATATATGAGAAGGCAAAAGTACAAGTAGGGACTGCTCAAGAACCTCGAATCAATGATCGCCTTACAAGCTTGGTGGTATATTGACACTAGTCTTCCCTATCTTGCTGGTTTGCAGATCAAATAAAAAGAAACAGAGTAGAATTCTTGGTTGGTTCGAGGGAACCCAAGTCCTCCGGTTAAACACACTATGTTTTCTTGATTAGCAAAACATAACTATTATTCATTGATAGCCATATTTAAAACAAAACAGCTTACAACGTTCACCTACAGAATATGAATCAATTAGCAACAAAATAGGACTCCAACGTTCACTTGCAGATTATTAGGAATCTAGTAATACCCTGGACTAACAACCTGACCCACTACTCTCTACCACTATCCATGACATAGAGTCCACTAAAATAAAAACACCTACTAACATATCAACAGCCAACACCACTAACTACTACTGCTTGATTAGCAGTGGGAGAAGATATCTCACCCGCATAACACTTTGGATGTTCGAACTTTTATGGAGCTTCATCAGAACATTAGTTTGATGGTGTTCAACCTTTTACAAATCGCGTTTAATTTGCATTACAATAATCACTTTTGGGTTTAAAACAATGCTCAAAATCTAAAACAAACCGAGCATAAATGGACAGTGAGGAAATAAAAAAACAATGGTATGTATTCATCAAGAAAGGCTCTACAGATTGGAGGGTTAGAATCGCTTACTGGAGGTGCATTTTCGCTCTATGCCCTATCAATAGTAGAGTGTAGGAAATAATTTTGGATCATTCAGCATATTGCCTTCGCTTGTACTTTTGCCCGCACACATTTTTCTTTTGGAAAAATATGGTCATCTGTTGTGAGAAAAATTCTTTTCAGTAGCAAAAACAAAGCCTTTTCGACCATCATTTCAGCCTACCTTGCAGTCATTGGATTCTGCGTCGCGCCGTTGGATCACATAGTAGGACAATGTGGCACCTCCAATATTGTTTATTATGGGACCCCACATGGTGTTGATTTGAGCCTTTAATCTAAAAAACCCTGTTCTTTTGAGAAATAGATGAATTGAGTAGATGATATTTTCATGCTCCAATCTGGCGAATGAGATCCCTCTGCGTTAGACTTGGACATGTGACATTTTTTTATTTATAATCCGTTGTTCCTATTGCTGATGTCAAATTTGACATTCCTAGGATGAAAAAGTTTGGTGAAACGTAGAGACCGTGTGTTAAGATCGAAATGGATGTGTGATCTTATAGGTTGCCACGGTTCGAGACTCTAGAAGAAACAAGGAAAAAAAATGTAAAAGTGGATGGATTGGCCTCTCTCTGTTAATTGCTAAAAGATTGAACATTTGAAGGACGTTTTCTTTCTTAGGTGTTTCTTTTAAACAGGTAGGTGAATAAGTCTCTTAGATAGGATCACCTAATTGTGACTAATGTGATTAACTATAAGAGCTATTAGGCTAAGATTTTTGGCTAACAAAGTCAAGTGATGTTTATAGTAAATTTTGAATACGATTCATAGATTTGAAGAGATATTTAAATTTATTTAAAATATTATAAAATATGAGTTATAAATATAATTAGGAGATGCTTAGTCCATGCCAAGTGGACATACCATATGCCTAAGATAAAGACAAAAAAAGAAAACCCAATTTAGCTTGTTTTCAAGGAATCTTGAACCTATTCGTTTAAGATTATGACAACCGTAAGTGCCAAACCCATTACTGGACTCAAAATTACATTTAAATTTGAGTCCAATAATCAGTTTATAACTCAAAATATTTTGCCATAATCTTAAACGTGGATCATCCAGTGTTGGATATTATACTTGTCCAGTAGGGTCTGATTTATGACTTAATCAAATCCAGAGATGAAATATGTTGAACCCAATTTCTTACTTGGTCCCAAAGCGAGTAACTGAACCCAAATAAGTTATTCAGTCTCAAATTAGTTACTGTTTTAGACCACAAGGAATGGAATAAAATTAGATCTGTACTTATCTCTTTTGCCGAATAAACCCTATATGAAAATCAGTTTTGAGGAAGATAGGCTGAGTCATGCCACATGGTCACTCTCCTTAAGAATCGTATTCGCCCCCTACGGTGCAACGGGATCAGCGAACCAACGCTCCACGATAAAACAACCACAAAGGCTCCAGTCCACGTGCACTCGCTGATTGGTCCACCCAAAATCACCTTGGAAGAGTGCTCAGACATGGAAGGGACAGATGGAGAATTCGTGTGTAGAGATGTGTTCTCCAACGGTGTTGTTCTCTCCTTTTTATAGATGAGGAATTCGTGTGTAGAGATGTGTTCTCCAACGGTGTTGCTCTCTCCTTTTTATAGATGACGAAGTGACTGTTGGAAGAAGATTAATCACCACCATTAGTGCCTTAAACGTTTCTCTCCCAACAGTCACAAATATGACTGTTGGATATGAAACGGTTCACACACTTAATAGGTATGTTAATAAAAAAACGTGGGGAGATTAAAAATTATTTTAATTGAGAAAATTAAATACTTTTTGGGCACTAAAAAGATAGTTAAATTGTACCCAAACCCGGACTCCAGCCACAGCCCGGCGAAGTGCGCACGTGTGTTTTGAATATGGGCTTGTGCTCTTTTAAAAGCCTAGGATCCAACAAATTCTAAAGTCCCTTGAAGGCCCAAGCCTTTCTCCAACTCTCCATCTTATATGAAAGATAAGAATTTTCTTCCAAAGCAATGTGAGACTATTTGTTTTTGCTTGTAAATGAGAGCTCACTTTTCACACACACACCAAGGTCTTCGGTTCAAGTCCCCATTCAAACAAAAAAACTTTTGCTTTCAGAACAAGAAAGAGAAACTTTAATTTGAATCTTCCCTCCAAATTTTAAACACAAAGGAAAAGGCATCTTTGACTATTCAAAACCTTTAAAATTTCCTCAAAACCTACAAAATTTCCAACATCCCGTCACCCACGGTGTTCTCAAGGACTTTTCTTCCCACGGATCTGATCACATAGATGTGGCTGAAGTGGGCCAATCAAGTATCATAAGTGGCGATTTTTTTCCCACGGATCTGTTCACATGAAAAGTGTATTTATGACCACTTTTTACGCTGCAAGGGGCTGGCCCAGGGAAGAAAAGGGGGCGGATATGCCATTTCCCCTTAGCAACAATTAATCGGAGACATAAAACTGACGATGGAAGACTCTCCTTACATGCTATATTGGCTTTTAAAAATTTATTCTTAAAGCGACGTTATGTTAATAATTTTAGTTTACAGTAGAATCAGCACATGTTTTTAGGAATGGATTATAAATGGTAGAAGAAAGAATTAAAAAAAGTTAGAAAAATTCATAAAATTCTTACTAGTAGAAGAAAATTTTATTTAATTATACACGTGTATGAGGGAAGTATACAATTTTACATTATATTGGGTTAGCATACTCAGTTTTGATTAAGCCCAATAACGCCTAGAGGATGACGAGGTAGATGATCTTCAGTAGAGAATTGAATCCTAACAATCCACATTGGGTCCCACATTGTATATATGTGTAATCGGGACCATTGATTTGGGGATCCATCCTGAGCCAACCTAAGTTGTCCTAGTGCAGCGTGCTACGGCTTCTTATCCATGAGATTAAGGCCTACAAAAAAAAAAAAAAAAAAAAATTTCAGGACTTTGGGCTTCTTATACATGAGATTAAGGCCTAAGAAAACAGAAATTCAACTTCTCTTAGAAAAATCCTAAATTAGTTATTACATGATCAAGGGACTAAGATCTTCCGATTAAGATGGGCCAGACGGCAATGGGTTAGTCTTCTCTTCCATGATCAGTTCAATGGGCCCAATTATAGAATAGACTATTAGACTGAAGGGCGCCCTAGAGAAAAACCAGTTACAAAGGCGCTCTCATTGGTCTATCTCAAGAAAGTGCAATTATCATGACACAAAAGAAATAGGATATGGCGTTGACTCATAGCGCCCTTGTACTGTTTTTTTGCAAGGGCGCCCATCCGTCTATCATTCTTCCCCCCGGTTCTTATATGATGCATGTGTGCGCAGATGATCTAAACCATTTATGTATTAGGCCCTTCTATGGATGGGTGGATGGTGATCTCCTTACAGCCAAGGTTTAAAATTTTGGTCTTGGTACCGGTTTCGGACCTTGAAATTTTGAAATTTCGATCGAAATCTGGTACAAAACCCGAAACCAATATTTTATTCAATATTAAATTTCGACCGAAATTTTGGTGAAATATTAAATTAATATTAAAAAAAAAACAGATTTTTTGGGTCAAATTTCGGAAAAACCAAAATTTCGACCGAAATTCTAAAATTTCGGCCGAAATAAATGACCGTTTCGGTTTTGACCGATTTGAATGTCAGTCTCCACCGAAATCCGAAATTTCGGTCGAAATTTAAAACCATGCTTACAACTAAACTTGGGGCCTCTTTTTACATTTTTTATTATTTTTTTCATTTAAGTGTAGAAATTTAATTTTTATTAGGATAGTTAATTTTGAATGATCATAGATAAAAGGTATTTGTCTTTTATATGAAACTTAGAATGTCTACATCTTTCTTCAGAAAGATAGGTGGCTATTTATTAAGAGAAATGATATGGTGGCCGGCCGTCAAGCCTGAAGGGCATTATATAAAAACTCATTTATTAATTCAATTAAGCAACGAAGACTTGACCAATTGTACAAGGAAAAACTTGTATGGAATTTAATAAAATCGACCTACGGTTCATTCAAAGGACCTAGAAGCAAAACCTTGAATTGGGACCCATTGACGGGGAATTCTATACACAAGTCCCTTGAACTTTGGACGGACTTGTCTGATCGACGTGGGAGTTGGGCAATCACTAGACGTATAAGACAAGGCTCAAATTGAATAGATATTTAAAAGCACGTCACTACGAGTGCCAGTCTTGGCGAGATAAGTAAAGTCATGAGAAATTTTCACCCTTTCTGTCCTCGCCTCTTTCGGTGGAAGAATTTTGCATAAAATGATAAAATTAAAGGAAGCTTAGTCAATAGTCTTCCCTGAAGAGCAAAATAGAAGGAAAGGAAGGCTCAAGTCCTAGATAGCGATGTATAGTGTGGAGTCCCACAAGTTACTGCCTTTTGGGCAACTTTTTTTGGACCCACTTCTTCTCGCTTCAAAAAACATAGGGAACGATTTTTTTATCTCGACAGAACACACTCATGTTGTTCTATATGATCAACGGTCTTGATCTCACATACACGCCCCATATGCCAGGTCCCTTCATCTTCTTCTTTAATTTATGATCAATGCCATGAAAGTCATCAGCTAAGCTTTTCTTGAAGGACTCTTGGAGGTTGCTTGTGATCAAGGTCTCCTAAGGGTTGCTTGTGAGTTGTGATTAAGGTTTTGGACTCATCAAATTACAGTGGGACCACTTGCAATGGGCTGGACTTGTGGTTGCATACCAGTTCAACGGATTGGATTAGTCACATGTGAGATGCATGTTCAAAACTGTTGAATTTAGACTCGATAATATTTTTATTTATTTTTTATCTAATAATATATATGGGGCAGTGATAAATCGACCCCCCAAAATGATAAATCGACTCCCCAAGTGTCTATCTCTCTCCTCTTTCTCTCTCTAACCCAGAGGAGAGAGAAAGACACATGGGGAGTCGATTTATCACTCCCCTATATATGCTGGCAATTTAATTGTTTGTTACGTATGGTATTTAATAGTTCAAATAAGCAATTCACACTCATAAAATATAGTAATAGTTATAGAAAAATTGACATTTATAAGATATTTAATTTATCCACTGTTTTCAAATCTATTTTTCCCATGACTGTCTCGGTCGTCATTTTTTCTCACAGATAAATTTAAATCATTAAAAAAAAAAAATTTAATTTCTTATAGAAAATTTACATTTATAAGGTTTCAAATAACTTGGGGGCTCATCCTTCGCCAGGGTTGTTTTCTCATTATAAATAAAAGATTAGATTATTACTGTGGTATACTTAGGCAGGATATTAACATGTGCATCAGCCAACAATGTTGACATCTTGTTTAAACTTCATAAATTCTTTTTTTATAAATCTCTCTCTCTCTCTCTCTCCAGTCAAAGAAGAAGAAAAGAAAAAATTAAAAATTCGTCTCACCTCCTCTCATGCAAGTTATAAAAAGGCTCTACATACTTACAAAAACTATATGAAAATGCGTCGAAGAAAACGATGTGTGTGTGGTAAAACTACTATGGTAATAATGGAAAATGATATTTTCACCCCTCCTGTTTGTCTTTTGCTAGAAGTGGCTGTATTTTTTGCTAGTTTTGTTTGTGAAGATGCATTGGATCAGATTTAATAAGATCTGAGCATTGAATGATTAGAGGGTTAGATTAGGTTGGTTTCTCTATGCTTACCATTGTCTTTCATCCTTACCTTTAAGTGCTTTATATAAGCACTTATTATGCTTGAATGTTATTATATAAGATTAATAGAAATCTATCATTTATCATTGTTTGGGTTTTTGGTTTTGGGCCGGGGCAAGTAAGAGGGGGTAAGCAACTGATGCCCTAACTGAATTTCACGCACTTCTGTTCTATGAGTAGGTATCTTTTCCACACGGAGAATGAAACATGGAGTCCGAGAGTTTCTGTTCACAATTCCTCTGAGAGCGTGGCATTGATCCAGCTTAAGACTATGTGAGCAGTAGTCTCCCACGCATCACAGGCCGGATTAGGAACCTTTGAACCATCATTAGTTATGAGGAATTGAGGAGGCAGCATGATGTCTCGGTTAACATACCCAAGATATTTCGACTCCAGAGGATGGGAAGGAATTGGTTTTTCCACACTAGGTAGTTTGTGGATGTTTACTTGATGGAAATCAAGTTAGCTATGGATGTGAGAAAGATTGGGGGGAGAACCGAAGGTGTTTGTGGAAGAAGTTGGGCTAGATGAGTTAGGTGAGGGCATGATCACAAAGAGCATGATCTCTCAATATATCTATAGCTCTGATGCCATATATAAAGATAGTGTTTTTAAAAACGTTGGTAATCATCTGTCTGTTTAAGACACCCTTCACATTATTTAAAAACGAGTTTAACATAAACCCAAACCCAAACCACACGCATGTGCACCCGCGCCCCCCGACCCGACACGGCTCGCTCGACGCGCGCGCATGTGTGTTTTTTTATTTGTTCTTTGTAAAACTCCCAAGACAAACAAATTGAATGCCCTTGAAAGGCCCAAGCCTTTGTCCCAACACTCCATCTTATATGGATGGGAGAATTTTTCTCACTTTTCCATCTTGGACTAAACTTTTGAGAGGTAAGAGAGCCTCAAATTACAAAAGAAGAGAATCTTTTAAAAATTTGAAATTTCGGTGGAAATTTCAAAAGCAAACAAGAATCTTTTGCAAAAGCAAATGTCCTTTCATTTTTAATATTAAAATACTAACAATAGATGACTTGGCACTTTCATATTGCGACTGGCCTTTAAACTGGGTGTCCATGACATTTCTCAAAATTTTTGCTGCCACTGTTCTACACCAACTATTTGGTCAAAAATAGTGTCGATGGAAAAAACAAAACTTCTACATTCACTAGTGGAGTAGTGGGACCAAAGCAAAAGAAAAGAGAAAAGTTTGGAACGGGGCATTTATTGCAACATAGTACGGAACAAGGGCACCTTTCATCTTATCGACGAAACACATGTGATTATTCAAAAACGGGTGGGAAAAAAGACCCCAATAGCCTTCTTGACACAATCAGAGCGCAGATTAAGTCCTCGTATTTGGTGCAAGGTAGACCTGGCAAAACCGACCTGTGCCCGCGGGTCGACCCGACCCACCCGCAAATTTGCAGGTACTGGTTAGAGTTTTAGTGACCCGTGAAAATCGACCCGCGGGTCACCCAACCCGCCAAAACATGGATCAGGTTGGGTTAACCCGCGGGTACCCGCTGGTTTCGTGGATTTTTTTTAATATTTTTATTTTTATTTAAAAAGAGAAAAAACCAAGGGTTAAGATCATATGATCAAAAGCCAAAACAAAATGGGTTTTATTCTTTTTACTCTAATACTTTTATCTTTACACTTTCTTTACACTTACATAAATAAATTTGTTATTGTCACTAATTTGTTACTTAGCAAAATGGGCTTTACCGACTCAAGACCTCATCCGAGCTTCTAGTAGCTCATGGGAATTACTATGCATGAATGCACCTCCAATTTTTCAAAATGGATGATTGGACGGTACAGCCCACACCATAGGATGATCCAAACCATGCATTTGATGGGCCATAATGTAAATAGGTTCTGCCCAAATTTCATTAGCACAGGATGATTCTAACCCTTCGATCTAAAGAGGAACTCACAATATGGAAACTTCTATAGATCGGACGGTTGGGATCATCCTACGGCAATGATTTTTGGAGCACAATCTATTTACCCTGTGGCTCATCAAATGGACGGTTTGGATCATCCTATGGTGTAGGCTATAACGTCCATTTTGAAAATTAGGGGGTGAATTCATACATAGAAGGGGGTGAATTTATCACCGCCCAGAAAAAACACTGTTTTGGAAAAAAATGCGGGTAACCCGCGGGTTGACCCGACCCACCCGCACTGGGTACGGGTCACCTGGCTGCTGACCCGTAGGAATGCGGGTCATTTTGACCCACAACCCGCGGTTAACCAGACCCGACCCATCCGTTTGCCAGGTCTAGTGCAAGGCAGTACAGCTCAATCATTCTATTTGCAGCCCCCTATTCATTATTTTAGTATTTCTTAATGAGAAAATGGGGCTGCATTTAATGCATGTCTCGTTCCCCGTTAATTCATCAGACTCTGACGGAATTGCACAAGTAATCCTTGCTTCCTCTCCACGTTTATCTCTATACACATAATCAAATAAAGGAGATAGCGTTCAAATAGACGATGTCGTTATCACGTCTAAATGTTGTTTCCCTTATGTAAAGCACGCACGAATTTTAAAGATTGTCCGGAACGTTGCCGATATTCGATTTGTGTATTAACTCCTTTGGGTTAAGCCATCAGGTACGCCGCCAGAATCTCGAGTACACCGCTGGAATATCAAATACACCTCCAGAATTTCTAGGTTCAAAACATGTTCAAACATATCAAGATGCCGCCGAAATCTCAAGCACGCCCCTAGAGTCTCGAGTACGCTGCCGGAATATCATGTACGCTTCCAGAATTTCTCTGTTCAAACACATGTTCAAACATATCGAGTACACCGCCGGAATCTCGAGTACGCTACCGGAGTCTCGAGTACTCGATATGTTTGACCTTGTGTATGAACGCAAAAATTCTGACTGCGTGTTTGAGATTCTGACGGCATACCCGATGGCTTGACCAGAAGGAGTTAATACACAAACCAAATACTGGCAACGTTTCAGACAATCTTTAAAATTCGAGCATGCTTTAGATAGAGAAAACTTTAAAAACGCCAGCGGTATCCCTTTATTTGATGTGCATAGAGATAGGCGTGGAGAGGAAGCGAGATTACTTGTGCAATTTCGTGAGCGCCTCATGTATTAACTGGGAACACAAAATGGATTAAATACAGCCCTATTTTCTTATTAAGAAATACTAAAATAATAAAAAGCGGGCTGCAAATAGAATGATTGAGATGTACCGCCTTACATCAAATACGAGGAGGCTACCTGGACTCTGATTATGTCAGGAAGGGCATTGGAGTAATTTTTCCACCTGTTTTTGAAGAATCGTGCGTGTTTCGTCGATAAGATGAAAGGTGCCTGCTTTCCGTACTTTTCAAAATCAAACGCACGGAAGAGCCGAAATATAAATAAATAATATATATATTTTGAAAAACGCATAAACGAATATGGGCCCAGGATTGACTGAAATTTTGTTGGCAAGATATGTCAAAAAAAAGAGTCCTAACAAAATTGCACCTTCAATCAGCACCATTGCTACCATTTTCCAAGGAATTGATCTGCATAAGTGCCATGCGGATGAAACTATCAATTTTCCCAACAAATTTCATTATTCCTTGTTTTTTATAACGTATGTAATTGGAACCATACGTCATGGGCCTCCCTTTCCAAGAATTACAGAGTTTCTACCTCCACGGTGACCATTAGCATTGAATCCTAACCATCAACTTTAATTGGGTCCCACATGAGACAGATATGCAATTGGTACCATTGATTTAGTGGGCCCTTGAAGTGACGTCACGTGGTCTTTGTCTCATCCTGGACATCCAATGCCTCCAAAGTCAAAGTTCTAGCTTCAATTAGTGGAGTGGCTAGGATTATACAATTATGTTGACAAACTAAAATAATCCAAACCCAATTGTCTATTAGATTAAAGGGTGTGGATTATGTACATGGGCCTAGGACTGATAGCAACAGACATTGTTCATTAAGAGAACTCAGCCAAGGTAAAGAGGAGTCAGCTGGGGCGAGTCGATGGTTGACCTGGTTTAACTTTGCATCAACTCCCGAGTCAAATGGGTTTTCGATTACTTAATTAGTTTAACTAGTGAGAACTCGACCAAGACAAAAGTGAGTTGATTTGGGCTAGTCTATATTTAACTCGGAGAGTATTTAATCTGAGGTTATGAAATCATTTTTCTTCTAAGAAATAATTAAAGGCACAAGGATTTCTGTAGCCCTACTGTCTTCCCGGTTTAGTCGAAGTGAGTAGAGTTCTACTTGCTATTGGATATAACATTCTTGTTGTCATCAGCAGACCAAGATTCGATTATTCCTAAACATGTCCCACACAGCTTAATTTCATCATATGGAGGGGGCCTATCTGGAGCTTTTGTCATGCGTGTCAAATACAAAGTCAGCTTTTCTCGTGTTATTTTAAGAAGAGAAGAGTTCTTTTAGCATTTTTCTATGGAATATTTTACAATTTCAGATCAGATTACTGATTATAAACTTCAAGTAAATGATGACAGCTTGTTATGAACGATAAAGTTCGATGGGAAACGTTCAAATTTAAACTCCTAATCATCATTTTATTTGTATAAGTAATAACCTCATAGGACCGCTACCTCCATTGAATTCCAATGCTTTTACTCTTTTTTTTTTTGTAATTTGTTTTGGAAGAGCTGTCTTCCTAGCTTGCTAAGTACATTTTGACTGCGGTTGGGCCTATAGCTCAATGGTTGAGGCTTTGTTTCTCTACCTTGAGGTCGCAGGTTCGATCCCAGCTTGCCTGCTAAAGAAAAAAGAAGAGGACATTTTGACTCTATGCCACGGCTTTGGGTACCATCAAAAGAGAAATGAAATCCGCTCCCTCTTTTTACGTCAACTTCAGTGTACTTGGGCAATCATGGCCGTTGAATCCTTCCCATGTGAAGTAAATCAGCCCCTCTGCAGTCATAGATACACCAAAGGTGGCTGTCCCAAGTAAAAACAAGGGCCGGATGTATCACTTCCCCACCAAAATCGTTCATTTTTTTTTATCCAAATAAAGACTACTCTAGGCTCCGTTCAAATGCTAGAATTGGCTTGGAAATTTAAGGAGAATGACCAGACAACTCCCATCAAGCTAGACGATCTTATTCCTAAGGTTTGTTTGGTTGCCACATGCCCAGGGGCAGAGCCAGGAATTTACACTGGGGGCAGAGTGAGTAATTTACACTTTGCCTACATGGAACTTGGGGGGGGCGTGAACGTCGGTAAATGTAATTTTTCTTTTAGCGGCGTTTATGAACGCCGGTAAAACCCATATGTATTTTAGGTTATAAAATACGATTTTGAAAGTCATTTGGGGGGGGGGGGGGGCTGATGCTATATGCGGTTCCGCCCCTGCAAATGCCCGACATCCTCAAGGAAGTCCCAAGTAGAAAAATGATTTTTTGGTGACTTTATGGTGTTTGGTAGCTAATTTAGCATCACAATCCCTAGAGATTACTAGACAAGATTTAAAGCTAATTATTGCTTGTTCGGTGACGTGACACCAAGGAGTGTTCATTCGGTTATAACCGAACCGAATAGACCAAAATTTGATAACCGAAATAATTTTGGTTATCAAATTTCGATAACCGAACCGAAATTTCTAAAAACCGAACTGAAACCGAACCGATTAAAAATTTGTTATTTAGTTATAACCGAATAACCGAATAGTAGGAGAAAAAGAGGAAAAAAAGTAAAATTTCGGTTTGGATCAGAGGGCTAGGATCATCCTATCGAAATGATCTTTTCAGCACAACTTAATTAAGTTGTGATCAATCAAATTGACGGTTTTGATCATCCTACAGAGTGCCCATAATTTTGGTTATTCGGTTAACAAAATTATTTTTTTAGATAACCGAACCCGAACCGAAATAACCGAATTTCCAAAAAAAAAAAAACCAAAACCGAACCGAACCGGCCAAACCAATTTGGTTATGTTCGGTTATTCAGTTATATCCGAATAATGAACACCCCTAGTGACACCCGTATTCCCTCATTATACCTTCCATGCCATCCTCCTCAAAAAAAGGAAGAATTTGTCAATTAGAATTTTGCTATTTTTTTTCGTTGAGATCGTTTCGCATGCGTTGCGACACAGCGGAAATGAGTTCGTCGCCCATCCAAGAGCCGTTGGATCACCTTGACAGACGAGATTAAAGGGCTTAAAAATGGTTGAAAGCGGTGGTAACCCGGTAACCATCTAAATCTTTTCCGAAATCTTTGCGCGAAAAAGTATCGCCCACTTTCATTTGCGAATTTTTCTCGAGTATCATTCTTCCTTGGCGCTCCATTTTAGGGTCCATAGACGATCTGGCATGGGCGATTTGGTCGCTATCACCATCCCCAGTTAAAGCAATGCTTGTAGAGGTGAATGGGACCCTAAAACGGAACCCACAAGCATTATCCATCTCCAGTAACTCTGTAAGCCTGAAGTTTTCGTAAGGGCTTTAGGCTTGTTAAAATTACAGGTGCAGAAAATGGGGCTCTGGATGCTAAAAATTGGAATTTGACTCCAGCTCAATACAAACAATCCGGAATTAGCAGTTGTAAATGAAATCTCAAATCATCTATTGGACTTGAGAGACTTGAGGGGCCCCTAAGCAGCTAGTTACAATTAAGAATTTAGATTCCCACTTGAAGCAAATCAAACCAATCCCTGTTGAGAATTTTCAAGCAAAGCAACGAAATTAAGGCCATAATTTCTGCGACAAACATCTCAGTAAATTAATAATAATCATATTCTGAATGAAAACACAAACACGATCAAATCAGACACTTGGTGGCATATCTCCTAACCTTTCCCCTCTATCTTTTTTTTTTGAAAAGGGCAACAGAATATATTATATATATATATGTAAAAAACAGAACCGAGGTGGTCCTGAAGGAACAAAGATAATACAAAGATAGCAGTACAATAATTCAAGGAGGTAGATAGTCAAAGCACTCAAACGCGGCCCGAAAGACTCCTTTCTTGGCAAGGGTGTCTGCTTCCGCATTGGCTGATCTCCTGACATGGCGAAAAACTATTGAGGAGCCCTTAGCTCTGTCCTCTATTTCCTCTAAGAGAGGTAAAAATCGCCAAGGGGGAGAAGCGTTACCCGAAAGCCAGCGAATAACATTTAAGGAATCCCCTTCGACGATAATTTTGTCGCACTCTAGACGAGGCATCGAGAGAAGCCCGCTATGAACGGCTCGGACCTCTGCCTCGTTTGAGTCTGCCACTCCGATAGGCCCCGAGTACTCCCAGAGGACTTCCCCTTCGTGGTTTCTACATAACCTCCCTACTCCTGCCATTCCTGGATTGCCGATAGACGATCCGTCAAAGTTAAGTTTCAGGGACCCCGGAGGAGGAGGAATCCAGGAGGGGAGGATTTTCACTTTGGTAGCCGATTCCAAGCATATGATTGACCATCCTTCCCAGAGGTCGAAAGCTGAAACAAAACGAAACAGGGGAAGGCTTCGAGCCCAGGATATGACCGCAGCTATCAACTGAATATAAATCCAATAGGGAGATCTAGCCTTCCCTTCAAAGATACGAGCATTCCTCTCTTTCCACAAGAACCACCATGAGGCCAGGAGACACATCTTCCACAGCGTTCTGCCTTTCCTTTTCCAAGGAGTCTAGGCCCAACTCTGAATGAATTCAGCCATAGAGTTGGAGGGGACCCAACTGATTCCAAAACGAGAAAAAATAAGACCCCAAATATGGCGAGCGACCTTACAGTGTATGAAAAGGTGGTCAATGGATTCCCCAGCGGATAAACATAGAGGACAGTGATCTACCAACCACATTCCTCGTTTCCTCAAAAAATCTATAGTTTGAATGCGGCCCCAGCTAACCGACCACCCAAAGAAAGCAACTCTCGGAGGGCAAGATTGTCTCCAAACCGAGTAGGACACATGCTCCACTAAAGAAAGGATCAGATGGTTATAAAAAGATTTGACTGAAAATATCCCCGAAGGATTCCAAATCCAAATCCGACGATCTACGCCCGAAGACTTGATGAAGCAAGAATCCAATAAGGAGAGGAGGGCGCTGTAAGAGTTTAACTCCCTAACAAAGAAGTCTCTGCGAAACTTAGGAGACCAAGCCACCTTCCCATGTTCCCTTGCAAAACATTCCGATACCCAGGCCTCTTTCTGAGATGACACGATGAATAAGTCAGGAAACATCACTTGAAGAGGAACGTCCGAACACCAATGATCCTGCCAGAACCGAATCCGATCCCCCCTATATACTCTGAATCGGACGCCAGGAGCAAATAACGACTTCAACTTCAAGATGTCGCTCCAAACCGTGAGACATTTGAGTTTAAAATTATCAACAGAGTCCCAATGCCCATGATCTGAACCATACTTACTTCCAATGACCCGGACCCACAAAGAGGATTGTTCTTCGCCAAATCTCCACAGCCACTTGCCCATAAGGGCCTGGTTAAAACTCTGAACCCTCCTGATACCCAAACCTCCATTTTTAGTAGGCAAGCAGACCATACTCCATTTAATCAGGGAGACCCCCCTTTCCCCTCTATCTTGTTACATCTTATGTGGTGTTACACTTGGAGCCACGGGACGCAATTAATGTAAGCAGTTTAAAATGGATATTTGTGAGAGTTTTCTTAACACCCAGTTTCCAGTTGGGTAGGGAATTTCTCCCTCTTAAAAGATCGATAACTCATAAGCTCTCTGTATATACAAAGGCCACCCCACAAAGTTGGATGGGCGACGAACCCATTTCCGCTGTGTCGCGACTCATGCGAAACGATCTCTCTTTCTCCCCTCTCTCTTCTCTTTCTATATATTGATATTGACACCCCTCCCATTGCTCTTACGAGATTAGCAACCAAAGACCACTTATCACTATTTTACCACGTAAATCCTAGGTAGATCAAACTTTAAAACTGTTTGTCTCCACCCTATTGACTACTTGTACCACTAATCTACAAGGTAACTATCTGCATCTGAACAAGGCGTTAAGATTTCGGATTTCAGGCTAATTAAATTGGTTGGGTGCCTCTACAAAGTTTTGGCAAAAGTAATGGCAGATGGGATGAAGAAGGTTCTCCCTAAGGTGATATCCATAAATCAGTCAGAATTTGTCAATGGTTGGCAAATCCTAGATAGCGCTCTCGTAGCAAATGAGGTGGTAGAACTTTTTGCTAAGTCTAGAAGGAAAGACGTAGTTTGTGTTAGAGGTAATTAGGTCAAGCAAGAGGTTGCTTGAAGCATTACACCCAAGGTATCTAGTTTGGAATACCAAGTTTGTTGCCTCCAACCCATATATATATATATATATATCATAGTTACCGGATTCGCCATCCGCCCTCTGATTCGCCATCCGTGGTTGCACGATCCCAAACGTGGTTCGCTAGCGACCCAGATCGCCAAAAATGACGAACCACGGCGACCCGCGGGAGAGAAAGAGAGATGCATATAGACTAAGAGAGAGATGGCGAGAGAGCTACAAATTTTATATATTTTGGGTTGAATTGGAACTAGAGCTTTATTTTTGGAAAAAAATATGTAAGGTATACATGAGGTTTTTTTAATTTTTTTATTAAGTGGATGTAGTATGGACTATGGAAGGATATTCATATATTCCAACGGGAACTTTCTTTTTGAAAAAATATGTATGACATACATGAGGTTATTATATTTTGTGTATTAAATGTATGTAGTGTGTACTATGGAATGATATTCCTGTGTGTGTGTGTGTGTGTGTGTGTGTGTGTGTGTGTGTGTGTGTCTATATATATATATATATATATATATATATATATATATATATATGAGGAAAGTGAAGCTACACCGCCGGCTTAAAATACAATGGGCCCACATTGTTTTGGTGATCCAAAGAATTCATTTGATTGGCCCTCACATAGATAGGGTGTCCACCAAAAATCAGCTCCATAGGATCATCCCAACCCTACGATTTGTGGAGGCAAAAATGAACGAGAGAGAGAGAAAGAGAGAGAGAGAGAGGAAAATGATTGTACACTCGAGCGCTTATGGTACGCTCGAGTGCCCCAATCACATGGGTCCCACATTTTTTGTGGTGATCCAAAGCATTCATTTGCAAGGCTCTATCATAGATAGGGTGTGTACCAAAAAACAGCTCCATTGAATCATCCTAACCCCTCCAAAAGTGGACGGGAAAAATGGGCAGATTTGTGGTATGTCCATTTTGCCCTCCACAAATGGATCGGTTAGGATGATCCTATGGAGCTGATTTTTGGTACACACCCCATCTATATAAGGGCCTTTCAAATGAATGCTTTGGATCATCCTAACAAAGTGGGCCCCATGTGATTGGGCACTCGGAATGAACCGCGTTCCAGGTAACATTGATATAGATACACCAGGGTTAATGACTGGTTAATGGACTCTAGCCCATGCAGGCCCACTACACCGGTCCATTATCTTACTGGGCTTGTATTAGAACATATATGGGTTATATTATATACCCAACAGTTTGTAAGTTACTAAGTTGGTATGGAAAAGGCATATATATGACAGAGTGAAATGGAAGTGTTTGGACTATATGCTCAGTAGAATGGGATTTGGGTTGAACTGACGGTCATGGATATCGAGATTTGTCTCTTTAGCATGGTTCTCAATTACGGTTAATGGCTCCCCTAAAGGTTTCTTCAAAGGGAGATGATATATCCGCCCCTTTTGATCACCAGGAACACCCCCTGTCAGTGTATCAATGACTAAAGAGGGGCTGTTGTACTTATGTCAGAAGAATTCAATGCCCCTGATTGCCATAAACACTGACAGGGGGGTGTTCCTGGTGATCAAAAGGGGCGGATATAAGATCAAGAAAAACTCAGGCTAGACGGTCTTCTTGGTTGCTCGGTGGAAGATTTTCCAACAGCGTACTTGGGTCTTCCTTTTGGAATAGGCCACCCCAAGAAAAAGGTTGGGACCCAATAGTGGAAAGAATTGATAGAACTTTCAAATTGGAAGAGGAATCTTGGCTTGCTCGGAGGAACAATCACTCTAATAAAAGCAGTGCTAGCCAGCATCCCTATTTATCACCCCTCCCTACCACTTGGGCGAATGAACAAGGGGAGGATGCAGAATTCTTGATACAGATTGTATCTTCCCCTTTATTTTCCCTTCTGCTTGTTTCAACCACCTCAATTGTTTCTTGCCCTGTTAGAAGATATGTTACTTGTTACCTTTCAAAAAAAGAAAAAAAAAAAGATATGTTACTTGATGCTTACTTGGGTAATTAAGTTGTAAAATCCAATCCGGTTGAAGTAAGGGATTTGAGAGACTTGCTCCATTAATTTTTCCATATCCTTTGCATCTTCCAACATGTCTTTTCCGGCATTTACTTAAAGTGATGTTTATCTGACTCTAGAATGCTCGATACAACGTATGTTAGTCGAATTGTGACATCCTTATCCTATGTTACACCATAAATGTTTCAAGGACATTTGATATGAGGGATAGTTGAAAGCCCTACTTTGCTTTCTAAACCTTGGAGATATTTCTTCTTAAAGTGCAATTGATATTCAGCTTTCAAGTTTATAACTCTCACAAAGTTAATAACATTTTATAATGATAATTCTCTAATTTAATCTTTCGTAAGTTAAGAGATGATAAACTATAAGTTCTTGACTTTGTTGATGAAATTATGAAATAGCCAACAAACATTCAAAGTGAATCGTTCTCTGGAACAAGATTTAAATAGCATGAAGTGAACAATTGCAAAACCTTGACACGAAAATACAAATAAATTCATTCACCAGTTTCTTTACTCACATCCTACTAGAACCCCAATTTTTCGACAACTCCGCAGTCTCTTTTGTGTACGCAGGAGGGCTGATGATGTGACGAATTCAAATTAATAACTGGGTATGCCTACAGAAAACATTGTTTATCTTCTCTCAAAGTTCAACACCATTATCCCAAATCCGGAGAGGAATGCAAAGAGAACGGTGATTCCAACTATCACAACAGCAACCACTCCTAGGAAGTCATGCCTGGATCCAAAATAGCTCCTCAGAAATTGAGTTACTGTCTCTCCAGACTCAAGTGTATCATGTATATCACCATATTGAGAAGCAGTTAGCCCATATAGGGTCCAAGCCACAAGGCATGCCCAGAAATACCACCTCCATCACACAGTAATCCTCTGCGGTCAACAAAAAGAACATAGTGATTTTCGGTTTTAGGAAACCCAACATGTAGGTAACATATTAGAATCAGAACTTTCTGGTCGCGGAATCATAAAACCTGAGAAAAGATTCCAAAATGCATAGAATGCATTAGAAATTATGCCAGCGATGTGGTGATTAGGAGTCATAGCTACTGACATCATCCCATAGAAGGTGAAGTATAACAACGTGAAGTACATGAGGAAACAATACCAAAAGAACTTGGAAGCCGTCCAATCAAATCCGATCATTGCATACACTATAAGTCCATATACCAGAGCCTGGACAAAAATATATGGGATCTCGATAACAATCTGAAAATGCATCGAAGCAAGTGAGAAGCAATATGAAGGAAGAAGCTTCATAGAGAATTGTCAGTTCCATAAATATATAACTAGTAAATGACATTTGGATCCGTTTCTTAAAAGGAGAATTATCAGTTCTTCCTAGGACCACTCAATTAAACTTCTTAAAAGGAGAACCATTAGAGACAACGTAAAAATTGAGTACCTAACCGAACGCATATGGCAAAGCTGAATACAATCCTGCAGATCTCTCTCTGTAAAAAACTGCTCGTTCTACGGACACAACTGGCTGCACAGCTGTGGCATTTAGAACCCCAAGGATCAGCAACGCCGAATACATAGAACCATTCTATTAAACAAATCCTGTTGCGTACTCCTGCAGTTTTCAACATCAATGTAATTTGCTATCTTTCGTCTAAACTTAAAATTGAACATAAGAACTATGGGGTTTTCTTACGTTTTGGAGCCCAGATCCCAGAATATCGTTCCTATCATCAAGGCAATGACTGTTGTGAAGAAAAATCTCACTGCAGTGTATGGTGGATTGCGCCAATATGACCAGTGCTGTTTCCATAGGCAAGCCAAGCACTGCGTGAAGAAGGGTTGAGAATACTGAGTGGGGAAGTAAAGATCTGTAGAACCGGGAGGAGGAATACTCAGTTCTTTTATCAGAGCTTCATTTCTCCTGCGAAAAATGGCAGAGACATGTAAGCGCTTTCCAAAAAAATGGTTATCATTTCAGATTTCAGACATGAGGGCCAAAAGAGTATATATCTGTTAATCACACCTAAACAAATCCGAGTTCTTGTATATTTCTGTAAAGTTAACTCCCAAAGATTCTTCTTGTGCTGGGGACGTCACCTCCAACATCCATGTTGCGGGGTTATAACCTTCGGTTATCTTACTGACTCCATCTACTCCCTTAACAATATAAACCCAATGCAATTAGAACAAGTCTGGGACGGTTTGATATAGAGGCTTGGAGGAAAATGTGATTCAAAGGTTTTTCACCTCAAAGTACTTGATTAAGTGGAAAGAATTGCGTCCCAATGGACCTACATATATTTCTTCTCCTCCTCGCTTCAATAAGAAGAGCTTAAAGAGTTAAAGTAGAATGAAAAGATATCAGTACGCGTGAATTAACAATAAAACACGCGACACAACTAACAAATTTCACATGCTCCACTTGTTGCAATTTTTCCATTATATTCGTTCCTGAAGGATAGGTAATGTTTTCTTTCGGCTTGGAAGAATACCGAGATAGTTCAATAACCCCTTCCAAGACAAAATAGGAATTACCTGATTAGTAAAATTTATGGAAAAGAGTACATTGCAGGCACCAAAGTCCAATATTTCCTTTTGTGGGTTGATGATTTTTATATAAATATGAAGTACCTCCACCATATTCATAGAAAAGTTGAGGAGTGTTGGAGCAGCTCTGCTACCCACATAGTCCTCTGCTTCAATATTCAAATGCCCAAACCGGACTTCAATTGTCGGCGTATCAATTCCAACTCTGAACAAATCCAAATAACACATGACACCCAACAGAGATATGCTATTAGAAGACTACGAAACTTGAGAAATGTGAACTCCCAGAACAATTCATAAAAGAAAAATAAGAAAAAAGAAGGGCAGAAAAGAGAGGTTACAGATCCATGCGGTTTTTCAGTTTCAAAAGGAACTTCTCATTGTCCTCCTCTGCAACTCTAATCAATCTATCTAGCAGAATTTTCTTCTCTTGATACCCAAGACTATCAATATCAATTTGCCTGAGCCCACCTTCAACACCACTCAATATCCCTTTCCTTATACGATCGTATGTTGGCAGTTTCTCAAGTGAAGCCCATTTCAGAGCTTCTTCATCGTCTTCATCACGTGAAGATCTAGAGAAAACATCTCCTGTGTTGTTCCTCCATATTGAAGAACCATTTCGGTGTATGCTACTACTGACCGCTTGGATATCACTAGCCTCCATTGACAGCCCAAGACTTCGAAAAAGGGAAACACCCAAAACAAATTCAAGTTTCAGGGCATGAAAACTGTAATCTCAACGCCTAGAGATAAAAAAATGACAAAAATACTATGGATTTCAAGAACTTCTGGCTTTCAGGGGAGAAACTTGAGAGTCAAGACATGGAGAGGGCGTTAAATGTGTCTTGATGGATGTAATAGAGAGACGGATTTATATAGAAAGTATACAGAGGTGGTTCTACCATATCGAGTACTGAACAAATTATGGAGGGAAGTGGAGGTGAAAATCCCTACATTTGAATTGAAACAACGTTAGGTGACTTGTGGGCCACTATACCTGCTGTTGATCTTGTGGGCCACCACCTCATTGCATTGCGTGGTGGAACGTTATCATGTGTTAGGTGGGCCCCCAGGTAAACCAAAAACAAATCTCATTCATGCTGAGTGGAGGTTGAAATTTCTATTTCCATTTCCAACCTCTGGTCCTTTTTGAGGTGAACTCTCAAAATGTGTTTCATAATTAAGTGTTTATGAATTTTTTAAGTGTTTATTCATATTTGTATTTCATGAAAATGTGATTCATCATTTTCTGTCGAGAAAAAAACCAACTTAACCTCTCACACGAGCTCACTCGTGTCTTCCCTTCTCCTTGTCCAAAGTACTCGGCTAAGGTAAAATTGGATTGACTCGGGCAAGTTATTAACTCAAGCACGGCAATTTTAATTGACTTGATAAGAAAAAAAATCCCACCCAAACATGTACTTTCAACAGAAAAGAAAATAGATCCATTACTTCTACCTTAAAAGTGTAATGGAACGAGAGGCAATTATAAAAAGGTCAGAGTACTTTTACAGTAAAATCATTGAACACTCTAAAAAAATAAAACAAAAAAACTCAATTCCAATCACAAAAAAGAGAATCCCAAAATTCCATCTAGCATCTCATTTTTATAAATAGACTCATCTCGCATCCCATTTGAAGCAGACAATACAAAAAAGCGAATCTGTTCCTCTTAAGGGTATACTGAGGTTTTGTTGTTCCATACTTCCATTACTATGGCCCATGCCTTTATCGGCCCGACCTCCGGGATTAATGGCAGCCCAAAACAGATTGTTAGGAAACCGATCAAGTTCGTAACACAATTGATCTTCTTAGAGGGAAGATCAGCCAATGGATCCACTTCGGGAGAAGGATCAGCCCTCCTCTCTACTCAAAGAAACAATCCCTAGGATAAAATTCTTCATTACTTGAAAAAAAGAAGAAGACTACTTACATGTTATTTATGGAAAACCAAGTGACCACTTCCTCTTAAACTCCTAAACAATAGCAACATTTCCTAAAAAATTAAAGTGATAATAACAACCTACAATAATTCGTTGTGACTAAAATTTACCCAAACCCATGTTGATTATCCCAACAGCCACTTCACCATCCTTATCCCAACAGTCATCTCATCATCCTTATCCCAATAGCCACACATTAAATCTCACTATGCGCTTAACATTCCACCTGCCTTTAAATCAACCTTGTCCTTAATGGCCCGTTGTTAAGAAGTTTGATGTGATACTCTTGTGCAGGCTTCCTAAAATTCTTCTCTCTTCTCTCTTTTTTACTTTTTTTTTTTTAAAGATGACAAATACATTCATACTAAGAAAATAACAATGGGGATCAGAGGTTCCAACTTGCATTACATAGTATGGCTGGTCAGGAGCATACTCTTAGACCATAAGAAACTATAATAAAACTAAAGCATCTTCTTTTGGGTCCTAGCATTTCCGATCATTCCGTTTACATTCAAAAAATTGGATTCCATTTACATTCCAAGAAAAAATCATCCATACAAAAGAACCATCGTGCTTCCAAAATTTCACTTGCAAGAACCTCTCTTCACAAGTCTCTTCACGGACGGGCAAGGATCAAAACAATAAAATGCCTCCATGAATAAAAGATAGAGATCTTTCAAGCTGGTGAGGATCTGCTTCGTTTCGTTTGCTCCTCTTCTTTAATGATCAAAACAATAAAATGCCTCGAGATGCGAAAGACCGAAGTCTCTCAAGCTTGATGAGGATCCACATCGTTTCATTAGCTCCCAGATCTCCTCTGAAATTTTTTAATGAACCAACTAAAACAGGCATCCCGCCTACGAGACAAAACAATAAAATGCCTCAAGATGCGAAAGACCGAAGTCTCTCAAGCTTGATGAGGATCTGTACTCCTCTGAAAATTTTAATGAACCAACTAAAACATGCATCCTGCTTAAGAGACAAAACAATAAAATGCCAGAAGATGCAAAAGACCGAAGTCGCTCAAGCTTGATGAGGATCTGCATCGTTTCATTCGCTCCCAAATCCCCCATGAAAACTTTTAATTAACCAACCGCCCATAATCCTCCGGCCAACAACATAAGCACCCCACCCAATTACTCATAATCATCCTCCCACCTAACAACTTATCCTACTTCCAAAAGAGTTGAGGCAACTCCATTTTCAAATCGATCTCATCGCGCTGTTCATCAATGCTCCTTCGTTGTGTTTTAATAGAACGATTGAGATGTTGATATGTGGATGATGTTAGACGATGATCTTCTTGACGACTTTAGACGGGTTGAGAGGAATGACAATTTTTCTGGCGATGATCTTGTTAGACTCAACAATGCTGATAAACGCCTTTCTTTTGTGACATTTTCTCTTTTTCTTCTTTGAGCTTGGGAAGATATGAATTCATTGAACCTGAAACACCTGTCTGAGAGGGACCATAAGCTCTACCTCCACCGTTATAGTTTTGGTTGTTGGAGCTTTCCTCCTGGCCGCGTGTATGTGTAGTCACCATCTCGTCAAACTATCAAATTGAGCGTTCATAGCGGAAAACATCTTCTGAATCTCCTTTATCATTATCTCTTATCCCACAACAAGATAACGCCCCCGAGCTTCCAACCGTCTGATACTTGGATCATACATGCCCTGCTCCGATACCATTTGTTATGAGCCCCGGGGGCGGAGCCAGGAATTTACACTTGGAGGGGCCGAACTAATTTACACTGGCCTCCATTGGTCATTGGGGGGGGGGGGGGGGGTGGCGGCATGGTCATTAAACTAACCAAGCATGCATGTACATGCCATGAAGCATAAAAGGGATTTTGCAAGTCATTGGGGGGCCATGGCCCCCCTCATACTATATGTGCCTCTGCCCCTGATGAACCTGATCGGCCGGTTCATAATAGAATTGATCTTCTTAGAGGAAATATCAGTTTCTTGATCCACTTCAAGAAAATGACCAGTCCTCCTTTGTGGTCAAAGACATAGTCTTCGGGGTAAAAATTTTCATTCCATGAAAAAAGACTACTTAGATGTTATTTGTGGAAAACACCACTTCCTCTAAAACTCCTAAACAATATCAAACTTTCCTAAAAAAATTGGAAAGTGATAACAACCTACACAAATTGTTGTGACTAGAATCTACTCAAACTCACCAACAATGATTGATAGGGAAGGGTTGTTAAACAGTGGTTTTAAAGATCAAGTTCATCTAAATAGGGATGGGAGCAGGGGGAGCAGGGAAATCCCCACCCCCACGCCCCTATCGGGAGTAGGGAAATCCCCACCCCCACGCCCCTATCTTCTCCCAACACACCCACACCCACAGGGGCGGAGCCAGGAATTTACGCGCGGGGGGGGGGGGGGGGGGGGAGGAACTAATTTACACTTTGCCTGCATTTGTCATTGGGGTGGGTGGTGGCGTGGCGATAGCCCCCAAGGACTTGCAAAGTCCCTTTTTTTTTTTTTTGAAAGATACATGCATGTCTGAGCAGACACCATATAAAAAACACATATATCTAGAGTTTTTTTTTTTAACACATGAACGTTTCAAATATATAACTAAGCCCACATTATTTAACAAAAAAATTAGAACTTTGTAAATATGTAATACTTTATATAGCGAAAAAATACTTAGAAGTTTATAAATAGAAAGGGAATTGCTAGCGTCCATCGCAAAAGGCATTTCGTGGCTAGTCTGTCGTCGCACATCAGACCAGCCACCTCGTGAATGAGGACAATAGCTTTTGTCTCCATTCACGAGGTGTCTGGTCTCACATGCGACAGACCAGCCACGAATAGCCTTTTGCGATGGACCCTAGCAAATCCCAAATAGAAATCCCTGAATAGATATTGAATATCTTACCTAACAAATAATTAAAATAAGAAAATTTATATATGAGGTATATTATCCTAACATATTCAATAATTTTATTTAAATATACTCACAAAAAAAAAAGACAGGTATGTATCTAAACAAATTTGTTGATTTTTTTTTTTGTGCACAAATCGCATTAGCACATAACATGTGCCCACTGTCTTGTATAAAATACTAAAATTGGTCATAATTTATGTGATTAATCAAATTCATTTGACTTTATAATAAGGGAATTGCTAGCGTCCATCGCAAAAGGCATTTCGCGGGTGGTTTGTCACATGTCAGACCACCCATCTCGTGACTGGAGACAAAAGCTGTTGTCTTCATTCACGAGGTGCATGGCTGGTCTTACATTTGATAGACCACCCGCGAAATGCCTTTTGCGATGGACCCTAGCAAATCCGTTATAATAATGTATTGATTATTGTATAACAACCTTTCCTTACGCCCTCAAACAAATTTTTGGCTCTGCCGCCGCATCTAAATCTAGTAGTTTTTTAAAGGATGATTTGAGCAAGGTTGGCTTTGAAATTTTTTTATTATTTCACTGTAAAGAGAATCTGGCTCTCTTAACTAAAAACAATTTGAAATTGGCAAAATTTTGCGCAATCTCCTAGTTATACTCGTATTTTGGTCGTGGGTGTTGCGTCATGGCCATTGCTTGGTAAAATATTAGTCGAACTCCTCACCACAACTTATATTTTACCAAGAATATTATATTAGAATTTGTGAACGATTAGACAGAGAATCACAGTATATGATCAATGGTAATAGGCGCTTTTTGGGTCCCATGGGAGAACATGTATGTAAAATCATGACCATTGATCTTTTAGAGCATTATCAGTCTTGGCCTCATCCTGAATGAGCATCCCATATTCCCATCCGTAGGTTAAAAGACTACAAAGACAAATGGTTTAGCTTTTCTCGGTCAAATCCTAAACAAGGCTTGATGGATCAAAGCCATAGGATCATCTGATCGAGGTGTTCTCAACAGCACTTGGCTGGACTTACTGTCGCTTTTCGGATCAACAGATCTGATCAGCCAATAATTCTCCATAGGAAGGAGCCTAAAAGCCCCTCTACTTATTAGTATTTTTCTTGTATTTTCTGGAGGAATATATAGTTTTGGAAGAACTCATATGAGCCAATCAGAGTCTAAAAGGGTGACTTTGGAACGAAGTGTTTTTTTGTTCGTAGGTAAGTTGGGATTGAACCTCCGACCTCCGAGTTGAAGAACAAAGCCTTGACCATTGAGCTAGAGACTCAATCCCATTTTGGAAGGAAGTTGTAAAAACTACCGAAGGTGGAAATATCAGTACATAATGCCAAGACTCGATTAGTGAACGAATTGATTCACCACATATAGTTAGTAATCCATGTTAGCAATTGAGAATTGATTCACCACATATAGTTAGTAATCCATGTTAGCAATTGAAAATGTCATTAACCACTTTTTTTACCGCCAAATTTCGCCTTGGCTTGTTTAGGATTAAACCTTGTAAAGAGGGGTGGGGACACCCTATGCGCATGGTTTACGGGTGATTGCGCACATGCGGGGGGGAATTAGTCCCACTCTGCAAAGTGGGGTGGGGACACCCTACGTCATCAAAAAAAAAAAAAAATTGCCCTGCCCTGCTTAGGCCCTGTTTGTTTCAGATTTTGATAAATGATCGTGAGTCCAAAACTGATATATATATATATATATATATATATATATATATATATACACACACACACACACTCTAATTACGTCTAACTTTTCAGTCTTCTACAGGGCAAAAGAGTCTTTTGGCAACCTGAACATCGAGAAAATCTTTTGTATATTGCCTGAGTCAATTAAGATTTACACAGGTTGACGTTTGATGTATCCCTTGATCCGCATAGTCTGGGGGCTAGAATATCCTGCTAAAGCATGTAAAGAAATAGCAATTGTATCACCATCACCTTCTTGATCGAGATTCTCATGATTTGATTCACCCTTATTCCCATCCTCTTCGTCGGAATCCTTCTCTAGTTTGATATTCAACAGTTGTTTTTGTCTGCAACGATGGTCCTTATGCCATTTATAACCACAATGCCAACATAACCCTTTCATCATTCGGTCCTTGAGTTCCTCCTCCGTCAATCATTTCATATGCATGCTACGATATGTGGATTCGATGGGACCTTCTCAAGGCAGATTAGGGGATCGACTAGTAGAGCTTTCATACGTACGTTGATATATCTTTATTCAGTCTTTCCTCCTGCATCGCACATAAGAGATAACAGTCATTATCGTGCTAAGATGATACATCTTGACTTCCCGTCTAATGTATGGATAGAGACATGCTACAAATGTCCCAACCAATTGAGGCTCTAACCAATCTCGAGCTTGATTGGAGAGCCGGTCGAAACAGCCTTGATACTCCAAGGCAATTGTCATTTGTCTTATTTTTGCTAGCTCGTCATGGACATCTTCATATCCAGATGGGCTAAAATTGAACTAATAGACCCTCAACGAATTCCTTCCAACTTGGAACTCCATGGTAGTTGCATCAAACCAATCATACCATTAGGTAGCATCGCCCTAGAGATTGATGGAAGCGATTGTGACATTGAACTCCTCTGTTATATGATAAAATCGAAAATTTGGCACTGCTCGGGGCACATTACCATCCCATCACAGAAACTCTGAAAATTTTGATCTCAATCAATATACGTTTCGCCTCTTCGATAACCTCGTTCATTGGTATGGCGATCATAGAAATTTGTAGCGTCTTGTTTAGACTGATCCCAATGCACAATGGTGGATTCGGACGTAAGATCGGGTCTATATCGGGTGACCATTGCTTGGTGAGGATTGGGATTTTGAGAGAGAAATTCTCTTGGCATCTTTAATATATTCGCTTTGAGGGTTTGAATTCTTGATTCAAGTCGTGATTCCGCATCCGGCCTCACTCCCAAAGCTTGTTATTCTGAAGATCTGTTCTTACTTCTCGTAGTTATGAAATAAACTTTTAGATCCTTGATATCAATCTAATTCTTTTGACGGCGGCGCATAAGAGGCATCCAATAGGAAGGGGTTTAGATACTGACTTGATAGACCACTATCAAAATTGAAGATAGCAAAGAAGAAGGATCAAAATAGAGAAAAATCTGAGTTAATTCGAAGAAACCAAAGCCTTCAATATGATTCAGCGCTAAATGTGCTTATTTCCTTGCCGAATAGCTATACGACAACTACATCATAGATAAATTAGAGAAAACAAAACAGGAAACAAAAAAATAACAAAATAGGAAAAAGAAATTAAGGAAACCTAACATCATACGGAAATAACATAAATAAGGAAAGCAAATGAAATACCTAGAGAGATGAAGAAAAATTTAATTCTCGAAAGAAAGAATATTAGTTAAATAAATTCACATACAATGGAAGTTGAGCATATTTTGGTTGAAAGGGCTAGAAAGAGACGGAAAGAGAAACTATTTTTACATTTCCACTCTTTTTCCATTGTTTGGCGGTAGAAGGAAACGAAGAAATATAAGGGGAGGTGGGCATTCCTTTTCCATGGATGTGGCTTTCCTTTTCCTTCTCAACACTGAAAGTGAAGTCGAGCATCAAATTCGTTTCTTCCCTCCAGGACGTTCTCCAGGAACTCTTCAAGGTTAATCTCTCTCTCTCTCTCTCTCTCTCTCTCTCTCTCTCTCTCTCTCTCTCTCTCTCTCAGGTCTGTTTTTGCATTTATTTGCGTTTTTTTTCTCTTTCTTTCTTCTTTGTGTTTTCTCCTGCATAGTGGTTTATAGGGAAATGGGATTTAGAGCTTACAGGTTTGCTTTTTTTTTTTAATGGTAGTCACGAAATATGATTTTTTCGGCAGTCATAAGAAATCCGTCGATACGGGTATTTGATTAGATTTATCGGCAGCCATATAAAACTGCCGGTAAAGAGTGAAATGCCAATGCCTTCTTGGAAGAGCAAATTACAAGCTGAAAAAGTTAGTGTATGACTCGAAGCAATGTTCACATAAGTAGTACAAATTCTTTGAGTCTTTCATGATGAAGAATCGCTACAATCGAAGTGAGTTTGTTTGTTGAATTTGTGTTTTGAGTTGTTGATGATAATTATATTTTCTCTCTTGATATTATACGTTTATCATATTGGTTGCTACTAGAGTAACTTTGAGATATATTGGTTGATGTTTTTGTTGAGCAAGGAATTCAACGTGAATGAACTTAGTGGTATGAAAAGATGATTGGTATGAAAATATGAAGAGATAACAATGTAGTAAGGTTGCGGATTCACAAAGTATATACATTTAGAACTTTGAAGGTCCTGAGAAGGTTTTGTGTAAAAAATGTTAAACTAATTAGTATTGATCCACAAGTTTTTTTTTTTGAATGGTAAAAAATATCTTTAGAAAAAAGGAGAAACAAATGGACCAAACCAGGACCGAGATGGCCACCAAAGCTAACAACCAAAACAAGAGAGAATCACCTCTCCCTCAACCGATTACAGTGTATGGGGTTTTTATTTGCAGAGAGTAGTGACAGTTTTCACTTACAGAGGAAATATTTTGCTTTGTACTCAGGTTTTCTCTCCCCCTCTGTTATTATATGTTTTAGAATTTTTCTTGTGGATTTAGAGAAGGGTTTGGAAATTTTTTGCTGGGATTTGGGGGTTCTGATTGTTTCTCGATTATAGATTGGTTTTGTAGTTGTTCTTATATGAGCTTAACTTGGCAGAGTCAGCTAGAACTGTGCTACAAGGACTGAGGAGTTTGGAGCCGGTCGTTTTTTACAAGGTGGTAGTGGAATGTGACTCTCTCAATGCCATTCGATGGTTGAAGGGTTCTGCTCATTGGATGGATGAGATTTCAGATCTCATAGCTCAATCAACGATTTCGTTTCACCATCTTCGAAGATCGGCTAACAGTGAGGCTGATAGGTTAGCTAGAGAAGGAGTCAGCAGAGTTTCTTTGGAGACATTTGACTTCCTTTCCCCTTTAGGGGCCTAGATTATGTCCATTTTCTCTCTTTTTCTGTTATCCTTTTCTCTCTATAATGACAATCTTGGTCGCGGGGTCTCCCCTTTCTCTTTCATTAACACAATTCATTACCATTCAAAAAAAAACTTGGCAGAGCCAGCTAGCTACTGCATTGTCAGCCACTTATTGTTACTTTCCTATAAAAATTCCCGAGCCTTCTTGTGGAAAAATCAGACTGTTCTAGTAAGTTTTAAAACTTTATCTTTCAGGTACCTCCTTTCCCAAAGTATACTTCTTTAATAGCTCATAGGACTCTTAAAAACTATATTCAGGAAGTTCTGGAAACCAAATAAGTACTATTATTTGTTGCTAAAATAAAGTTTTTTTTAGTAATATGAAGTTTGAGTTGAATGGTTAAAGGGGGGTTTTCTTTTTTCTTTTTTTATTATCTTCCTGTATTGTAACGGGTTAGAGGCAAGGTTTTATGTCCTCCTCTTGTAATTATTATTTTCTTATAAATAAAATTTAAGCTGCTGCCCCCGGGTTCCTAGATAAATTCCGGGTTAAAAAAATGTTTGCGTTGAATGCTATCTTAATTCTTAAGTGTTTTTACTGTGTGGCAGCCTTACTTGGTCTTGTTAGTTTGCGATGCCATTGGAAAAATTTCAGAGCTAGAAGGTTGGAGGTTGTCTTGAGCTAAACACGGAGAAATTCAGAAGTGTGAGATCTCTATCATGTACTCTTTCCCCTTGCACATATTTAGAGCTTCCCTATCTTGATTAAAGATATGATATAATCCTGTTAGGTCGAGTTCTCCGAAAATCTACAGGATTTAGTCCATTATGGTTGTACCTTCAATTCTTTTTATTTATTTTCAAATATCTACATGGTTTGGTCACTCTGGCCGGATCATTAAAACAAACTCCTCCTTCTACGCTTCCTTCCGCGATTCGTTAAAGGGAGGCTTAGCTGACCGCTCTTTTAACAACAAATGCACCTATACCCTCTAAAGAAGTGAGGTGAGGTCCCTCTCGGTTGAGGGACCGAACTGAACGATCAACTCTGGTTATGAGGCTTCGCCGATTGAGAAAGCTGCCGCGATGAAGTGGGAACCCATTTTTGGGATCCATCTTGGTTGACAATGGGTTTGTGATGTTTGGTCCGTGTGTGTAGCTTTTAGAATGGTAGTCGGAACATAAAAATCATCAATTTAAGATCAAAATTTTAAAGCAAAATCTAAACGTAATTGTTATTAGGTCTACGCTTTTGTTGAAGGACTCCAGAGATTCTCTCTTCATAAAGCAGCTGGAACTACCAAAAAATAAAAGATTCTATGCTACTTAATATTGTTCAAAGAAAAGTTTATCAAATCTTCATGCTCTTTTTAATCCTATAAAAAATTGTCACTCTTGAGTTAATTAGCGTAATTAAAGAAGCAAAAACAAAATAAAATTACTTACCTTGCTATATGAGCAAATATAGATCAAAGAGAAGTTCGTTTCAGAGACTAATATGCTTCATATGCAATTATAACATTCACAAACACCAAAAAAAGTGAAATTTATAATGCGTGCGATAAAGTGAAATTTATAACGCGCGTGATCAGTTTTGGATTACTGATGATGTTCTGGGATTACTCTGTTTTAATAATCTAATTTATTCAGTTAGTGGTTAATAATGGCCTGCTTCCTTTATTGTACATTTGATTACTTAAAATAAGTTCAATTTCAGATTCCGTCAATGGCTAATAATCTGATTTAGTTTCTTCTTTATTATAAATAATTTAAGTTCGCCTTCTTGGGCTTAATTGCAACAACCCATGCCTACTAATATATAACCTTTTTTTTTCAACTCAGATACCAATATTTACCTTCAACCTCTTGATCACATTTAGATTCCCCTTCCACTATTATTCTATCTAGTCTATGAGCCTATATAAGCCTAATACCTTGGAGCATGGCTCTAACCTCAGCTTTATTGGAGTCCGCTATCCCAATGGGGCCCAGAAAGTCCAAGGACGTCTCACCGAGTCACCTCTGCTATCTCTAAGTAAATCCCCGATACTGACTGGACTAGGACTCCCCAAGCTAGAACCATCAATGTTCATTTTAAGCTTCCCAAGATATGGAGGCTCCCACCTTTGATTTATGATTTGCCACTGCTCGCCACTCTTGCAAATCTCACGCCACCCCTTCCATTAATCATATGCTGAAACAAACCTAAATTCAGGGAGAATCCTAGCCCAAGATATGGTTAGATATCTATGATCTTCGTAAATATATAGACAAAGCTTTTAACCACATCTCTGAATACTCTGTCATTCATCTCCTTCCACAGAACCCAGATTGTGGCTAGTAGAGATATATTGCAATGGATTTTGCTCTTCTTCCGCCAGGGAGCCATGAACTTACTCTCCAACAAGTCCGATGGACCAGCAAGAAACACCCATAAAATCCCAAATCTATCAAGAAAGAAGACTCGTATAATAAGTCTCGGGTATGTATGTGATGATGTGCATAAATTCGATGCCACCTGATAAGGGTGGTTAGAAGGTACATAGGAAATCATTTAATATATGTGCGTATCTAGTAGGCACATTGGAGTTTGGTTTTTTTTTTTTTTGGAAAGATGACAACTATACTAAAGAAAAGCAGAGGCCGGGGACAAGATGTCCCCCAAAACCCCGGAATACAACAACTATATGAAGAAGCGTAGAAAAGAGGAAAACATAAAAATTCCACCGTTAGTATTTCCTCACGCTCTTTTGCAATGGTGATCACCATGTCATCCAACAAGACCCCAGCTTTTGCCAGTCAATCTGCCAACTCATTGGCAGAACTTCTCCTGTGCTCCAATGTTGGGTTAACCCTTCGGACCAGGTCCTTGACCTTCATAATAAGTGATTGATCCACCACTGTCCCTTAGCATTACTCGATGCCCAAGTGATTGCATTAGACGAATCACCCTCAACGATGAGCCGCCCCATTTTGTGATCTGCGAAGCATTTTAGACCAAAGAGGAGTGCCCGGATTTCCACCTCATTTACATCACATATAACGGCAGGACCCGAGTATGACATGACGATCCTTCCGTTTGAGTCCCGAAACACTCCACCGACTCCAGCTTTGCCAGGATTCCCAATTGAGCTTCCATCGAAGTTGAGTTTGCACCATCCACACGGTGGCGGTCTCCATTTTGGGGTTTCTTTTTCCTTTATCTTTCTTTCCGAGATTATATCGTGCCAGTTCCTTAGAAACTCCCCCAAACTGTAGTGGTCATTTCTCTTTATTTTGATCCACGATATTAGTTCAATCCTAGTCTAAAGACATACCCATCTCACGTTTCGTTCCTTGTTCTGGAATATCCGACTGTTTCTCTCCTTCCAAAGGTTCCAGATTATAGTGAAAGGTTCCATTTTCCATAGCATTTGCCCTGTATCCCCAAAGATGCCCCCCTTCCAATTTGATAGGACCGATCTGATTCTTTTTTGGAAGACCCATTTCATACCGAAGGATCGCAACAAGTTAGGCCAGATATAGGCCAGATATGATGAGCAAACTACAGATGCCAAACATTGGAGTTTGGTATTGTACGTGTTTCAAAATGCAGATGCAGGACAAAACGTGTCCAAAGCAAAGCCTTGTCAACTTGGTATGGCATAGTCAACTATTCAGTTGACGTGGCAGAATACTCGGTCGCGCGGTCATATCTCAGGAGAGCCAATGGAGTTTTGATTGACTTTGTAGGGAAGAATGCGGTCTCAGACAAGAATGTGGCCAAGGTAAAAGGGAGTCGACTCGAGCGAGTCGCAATGATGCGGGGTTTTTTTGAAACTATGGGTATTATGTTTGATTGGGGAAGGGCTTAGGAGAAGTTGTGGGTTATATGGATGCATATTATGTAAGAGATTTAGACTTCATGAGGTCTATGACATGGTATGTGTTCATACTTTCAACCCTACCCATATATTGTGTCTATGCTACAACCAACCATATAATTATGTTTTTCGAAAGGCAAAGTGAATTTTATTGAAAAAGAGGAGAGAAACATCTATGACCATAGCGGGTTAGGAGGTTGGAGTTGGAGTGGTTTGACTTCCTTCCTCCCTGAGATTTGTATTTTTTTTTGTTATTATTGTTTTGTTTTCTTGTAATTTTGGTTGAGGTCCACCTCGGCCCTCTTCCTTTTTAATGAATTTATCCTGCCTTTTCAAAAAATAAAAAATAAAAAATAAAGAAACATCTATGACCATAGCATTATTTACAACAGAAGTGGAATACATATAAACTGTCGAAGGTAGCTCTATGACCATCTGGATCTGTTGCGGTTCACAACGCTTTGGACTCGTCACAGTTGTCTCCTTGTCATAAATGATTACACCTCATGCCTGTTGTTCACCACATCAACGTCACCTCGCTTCAACCATCCTCACTGATGCCGATCTTATCTAAAGAGACGAATGTATGATGAGAGTGAGGGAATGCAGTTAGAGCATTAAGAACATCGAATTTAGAATAAAATCTGAAAAGGAAAAAGTGAAAACTCATCAGAGATAAGGAAACATTATTAGTGATTTCCAAGTAGAGGCCACAGTATTAGTAAAGTCATTCTAGAAGGGAGCTTTCCAAGAAATTTAGGCCGTGTTCGGCGTAGCTTCTCATTCTCGCAGAAAAATTTGGGTAGAAACGGACTAATGAGAATCTGCAGAAGCAACTCTGAGTCGCTCTGAAGAATCTCATCGCCCAGTCTAGAAAAATGTGAAAATGTAGAAACGGACTCTACAGGCTGTAGTGACCGAACAAGATTTTTGGGATTTTGCCTTTTTTTTTCTCTGTGCGCCAACAAAACAGCCTACAAGATAGGCAGAAACCATTTTTATAATTGTTGCCGAACACACCGTTAACAACTTACGCAAACTGATGGTCTTTGAGGCTCTCACCAACAGAATCTTAACTTTAGCTCGATCGTTGACAGATCATCAGCAAGAGTGGCAGGGAGGAATGAAATAGGTTCTGAGGTATGAGAAGAGAGGTAGCATTTTTTTTCTTACCACTTGGGCGAAGGAACAAGGAGAGGATGTAGAGAGCATGATACAGATTGCATCTTTTTTTCTGGTTGCTTCAACCACCTCAACTGATTCTTACTTTGTTAGAACATACGTGATGCTTGCTTGGGTAATTAAGTTGTAAGATCCATAGTATTGAAGTAAGGTAGTTGACAGACTCGCTGATGTAGGCCAGGGAAGAGAAATAGATAAAGAAGAGAAGAGAAGAAGAATAAGAGAAGAAAAGTAGAGGAAGCCTACAATCCGCATCACTTGCTTCATTAATTTTTCCATATCCTTTGCAGATCTTTTTTGGAATTTACTTAAAGGGATGTTTGACTCTAGAATGCTTGACACAATTTATGTTAGTCGAATTGTGGCATCCTTATCCTATGTTACTCCATAATTGTTTCAAGGACATTTGATGTGACGGATAGTTGAAAGCCCTACTTTGCTTCCTAAACCTTGGAGATATTTCTTCTTGAAGTGCAATTGGTATTAAGCGTTCAAGTTTATAACTCTCATAAAGTTAATAACATTTTCTAATCACTGTTTTCCAATTTAATTGTTTATAAGTTAATAGATAAAAGGTGTTTCCTTGAAGGGGCTCTCTCAATGTTATCAGGAGGCTAAGAGGATCTAAAGTGTTTCCTTGGAGATTTGCAGTATTATTTGACGAGATTCGGGATAGATTGGGTTTGGCATCGGTCTCTTTCCTCCATGTTAGGCAGTCCGCCAATGGGGAGGCTGACAAATTGGCTAGAGAAGGTGTTTCAAAGGAAAGTTTAGAGCTTTTTGATCCTGCTTCCCCCCCCCCCCCCCCAAATCCAAGTAATTGTTGCTTTCTGTTACCTTGGGGACCCCCTCGGTCATGCTTTCTTTAATGAAATGCTTCATCTTTCAAAAAAAAGAAAAAATTAATAGATAAAAAACTACCAGTTCTTGACTTTGTTGATGAAATAATGAAATAACCAACAGACATTCAAAGAGAATCGTTCACTGGACCAATGTTTGAATAGCTTGCAGTGAACAAATGCAAAACCTTGACACACAAATTCAAATAAATTCCTTTTCCAATTTCTTTACTTACATCCTACTAGAACCCCAATTTTTTGACAAATCCGCAGTCCCTTTTGTGTGTGCAGGAGGGCTGATCTGATGTGTTGCATTCAAATTAATAACTGGGTGTGGCTCAGAGAAACATTGTCTATCTTCTCTCGAAGTTGAATACCATTATCCCAAATCCGAACACGAATGCAAAGAGAACGGTGAACACAATGTTCATAAATGCAACCACTCCTAGGAAGTCATGCCTGAATCCAAAATAGCTCCTCAGGAATTGGGTTACAGTCTCTCCAGACTCGATTGTATCATGTATATCACCATATTGCGAAGTAATTAGCCCATATAGGCTCCAAGCCATGGGACATGCCCAGTAATACCACCTCCACCACACAGGAATCCTCTGCGGCCAACCAAAAGATTATAGTGATTTTCTGTTTTAGGAAACCCAACATGTAGATAACAGATAGAATTGGAACTTACTGGTCGCGGAATCATAAAACCTGAGAAGAGATTCCAAAATGCAAAGAATGCACCAGAAATTATGGCAGCGATGTGTTGATTAGGAGTAATAGCTATTGACATCATCCCATAGTAGGTGAAGTATAAGAACGTTAAGTACATGAAGAAAAAATACCAAAAGAACTTGGAAGCTGTCCAATCAAATCCGATCATTGCATACACTATAAGACCATATACCAGAGCCTGGACAAAAATGTACGGGATCTCAATCACAACCTGCAAATGCATTGTAGCAACGTGAGTAGTGAAATGAAGGAAGAAGCTTCATAGAGAATTATCCGTTCCTACATATATGACATATGGATCCGTTTATAGTTCCTCGGACTGCCCAATCAAACTTCTTAAAAGGAGAACCATTAGAGACAATGTAAAAAATGAGTACCTGACCGAACGCGTATGGCAAAGCAGAATACATTCCTGCAGCTCTCTCTCTGTAAAAAACTGCTCGTTCTACCGACACCACTGGCTGCACAGCTGAGGAATTTAGAAACCCAAGGATCAGCACCGCTGAATACATGGAACCCAATGTGTTAAACAAATCCTGTTGCGTATTCCTGCAGTTTTCAACATCAATGTAATTAGCTATTTTTCTGTCTAAAATTAAAATTGAACATAACTCAAAAATTATTGAGGTTTTCTTACGTTTTGGAACCCAGATCCCAGAATATCGTTCCTATCATCAAGGCAATGATTGTTGTGAAGATAAATCTCACTGCAGTGTATGGTGGATTGCGCCAATATGACCAGTGCTGTTTCCATAGGCAAGCCATGCACTGCGTGTAGAAGGGTTGAGAATACTGAGTGGAGAAGTAAAGATCTATAGAACCGGGAGAAGGAATACTCAGTTCTTTTATCAGAGCTTCATTTCTCCTGCAACAGATGTCAGAGACAATTAAGAGCTTTCCAAAAAAATGGTTGTCATTTCCTAGATGGGGGGCAAAAGAATATATATCTCTTAATCACACCTAAACAGTTCCGAATTCTTGTATATTTCTGTAAAGTCAACCCCCAAAGATTCTTCTTGTGCCGGTGACGTCACCTCCAACATCCAGGTTGCGGGGTTATAACCGTCGGTTATCTTACTGACTCCATTGACACCCTTAACAACATAAACCCAATTTGATTAGTACCAATCTGGGAGAATTTGATACATCGGCTAGGGGGAAAACATGATTCCAAGGTTTTGCACCTCAAAGTAATTGATTAAGTGGAAAGAATGGCGCCCCAATGGACCCACATAAATTTCTTCACCTCCTCGCTTCAATAGGAAAAGCTTAAAGCAGAATGAAAAGGCATCAATACGTGTGAATTAACAATAAAACACAAAACACAACTAACAAATTTCACATCCTCCAGTTGTTATATTTATTGCATTATATTCGTCCGTTCTCTTTTTAATACATTGCTTAATTAAGATAACATAATAAAAAATCAGAAGTTTTGTAATTTCAATTTTCACTCACCTCATCAAAAGCCTCAAATATGTCAATACTGGGCTGGTGAATTGTGCACACCACTGTTCTTCCTGTGTCCACAGTGTTCCTCACTGTTCTCATCACAATAGCTGCTGCCCTGGCATCGAGCCCGGAGGTTGGCTCATCCATGAATATTATAGAGGGGTTGGCGACAAGCTCAACCGCAATGGTTAGCCTCTTACGCTGCTCAGTTGAAAGCCCACTGACACCAGGCAATCCAACCAATGCTTCCCTCAATGGTACCAACTCTACAAGCTCCATCACCTCTTCAATGAACATCTGCATCTCAATATTATATGCCTTTAGAAGCCAATTTTGAGTAGATACTATATTTCTTTTTTGTTACAAAAGCAGAAAGAGTGTATGAAACAAATATATTTACACCACCAACCATTCTTCTTGTGTAATCAACTTCACTGGGTAATCGGAGCCATGCAGAGTAGATCAGAGACTCGTAAACAGTGACATGTGGAGAGTGAATATCATTCTGTTCACAGTAACCCGATATGCGGGCAAATGTTTCTTGCTTCTTGGGATAACCTGATATGGTGATGTTTCCCTCAATATATCCACTGGTTTTCCTTCCAGCCAACACATCCATTAGAGTGGTCTTACCAGCCCCACTGACACCCATTAGTGCCGTAAGAACTCCTGGCCTGAAAGCTCCACTGATACCCTTCAGGAGCAATAGTCTATCTTCGTGAACACCTTGAGCTTTCATCTCCTGCAAGTTCAAATATAACAAGGAACTTTCAATTTTGTGATCCATAGGCATGTGAACAAGTTCTCAAGGTCCTAGACAATAATTTACCATTTATTGCGAACTTAAAACTACCTGTGGCATATCTACAGAGTATCTGATGTTATCAAAAGTGATGGAAAGAGGTTCAAATGGAAGAACCATCCCTCTCATCCGGATCTGATTGCCATCAGTTGTTGACTCTGCATGTGCTGATGAGCCTTCTTGACTGCTGCTCCTAATTTCATTATCTCTTGCTGCAGTAACATAGATTGATTTAGATGATTTGGATGAAGCATGCATTAGAAAACAGCAAACATAATGATTGGTCTCATCTTCTAACATAGTACTACCAGCAGAGCTCGTTCCTCGGGATGACCCCGTTCTGATATCCTGTTTCTCCTCCACGGTCTCTTCAGATACAACTCCCTGAACTGATCCGATTGCTGCCACCGTATGATTCCATTATAAAATTATTAATTTGGTTCTACAAGATTTAAACTGTGATAATGTGCAAGAGCTTTTGTTTGATTAATGTTTCCCATCAAAGAAGAGAATACTCACGGTTGAGATAAGTAAGAGCCAAAGTATAAAAGCCATTGAATAGGAATATATATCCAAACAACGCGATTACTCCAATCCAGTACCAGTACGCATGAGGAAAGATTCCACGTGATTCCAGAATTGAAACTCCCAATGTCTGTGTTGATCCGGGAGGGATCTGCAACAATTGCCAAAATAAAATCTGAGTTGATTTTCCAGTCTTAATTTAAAGAATCCTTACTTTATAATAGCACTCTTACGTGTCTCCAACTCTTAGCAAGGAATTCATTGACTGCAATTGCATTCTGGCCGTACATCAAGGGTGAGGACCAGTATCCCCATTTCCACCATTTTTTCACATCCACTGTATCATGAAGAGAATGTTAGGACTTTGAAAGCCGTTAACTATATCATTTCTAACGTTATCAAAACCATTTTTTTTACCAATGATCATATTTGAATTCAGAAGAAATTACATGTATGATTCTACACAAATTATCATTAGACGTATTAAAAGAATTCCTTAGTGATTCGAGTAGATATAAATAGCCAAGCTTCCAATTTCATTAATGTGCTTAGTTATGATTAAGCCTGTACATTTCAGAAGTAGGAAAGCATACATCTTTGGTGTATATTATACCTCGAGATACGACGAATCCACCCAAAACAATGATAGCGAGCAATGCGAAGGATCCAAATGTATTCGCAACAATCATGTTCCTTCCCAATGCAGCAAGGAACCGGAAAAGTCCAGAGGCCATCTGGTTAAGTACTAAGAGTAACAGAAACTGTCTAAACAACCTGCAACATTATCACTTTGTGGTTATTGCCAAGAACCAATGGAAGAGAATTACAATCCAAAACATCTTGGAAATGATTTGGTATAATCTCCCTCTTTAGTCCTACCTTTTAGCACTTGGATCATAGCCAGTGACATAATAAGTCATGAAAACCCAGGCAGAAACTTCTACAAATGATATTGGAATTTTGAGGATCCATCCAGGTATGGCATATATCCATGCAGGGTAGAAAAGGAGGTCTCTTTGCTTAAAGAAAACAGGAAGCTTAACAACTGTCATGCCGAGCTCTGCGAATCCGTTAAACATCATCGTGGTCAGTGCAAAAAACAGAGAACCCATATAAACTCCTCCATCACTCATTGTATCACGGTGCATCTTGGTGCGGAAGAATACTGTCATTGACGTGACTGCAAGAATTATAAGCTGGAATTTTGAAAGAGAACATAATTAAGTGTTTAGTCTTGTATATTTGGAATACAGCATTTCATTTTGAAGAACTACATTACTTACTTGGAACGTCCGGAAGATATAGACAAATGAATTCCTCTTCATGAGCAAAAATTCTCTTGAGATGGAGGCCTTCAATAGTTCCCTCGTATTAGTACCATATTTGGAAGTTGTCAGAGCAGCAGGATGGCTCTTGCTCTTGTCAAACGGAATGGCGAGTTCATCTCCTAACTCCCGACCAACATGGAACGATTGGAATGCCTCCGAAAATTCTTTGACGCGAATGAATCTGTAAGGCTCACCTTTGTGTATCCAGTATTGCTGCTGATCTTTCCTCGATGTCACCTATCGACTTACAAAGAATTCAGCACTAAGTTTGCCATGAGGTAATGAATTAATTCTGATGATGGAAATAGTTCACTCTAGATAACTGTATAAACTGTGAATAGATACAGTGGTAAAGATAGTCAGACTGAGAAACTTACTTCCTGCAAGAAATCGGCGACACCTTTTCTTTCCGGGCATTTAAAACCCATTGATTCAAAGAACTCAAGCACATGTTCTCGCGGACCTTCATACACAATTTGCCCATCGGATAGAAGAATAATGTCATCAAAGAGATTGTAAGTCTCTGGTGCGGGTTGGAGCAGAGAAATAAGAGCTGTCCCATTGAGAATATGAATGGATTGCCTAAGCGAATTCACAATTTGGAAAGTCGTGGAGCTGTCCAAACCGGTGGATATCTCATCCATGAACAACGCCCTCGCGGGTCCAACAAGCATTTCCCCTACATTTGTCAGAATCCCAAATGATATAATTCAATATCCACATAAAGCTGCAAAAAAGAAAAGAAAAAGATCTACCTTAGAATATGATTCAACCTTAGATACTAGTTTTTTACCTGTTGTAACACGCTTCTTCTGTCCTCCAGAGATTCCCCTCAACATTTCATCCCCTACGAAGGTATCAGCACAGATTTCTAGTCCTAAAATCTGCAGTTTTAAGAGGAGTGAAGAAAATAATTTTATCTCTGTCCTTCAGAAAACCTCCTCAGTATAGAAATTGCTTGTTTCTGATGTGTGCATGATAGTGGTGGTGTAAATGGGGTTAGTTAGTGGATGGCTGTGTGTTTATGGGTGTTAGTTATATAGCTATGTGTTGTAGGGCAGTGGGTGTTAGTTATTTATGAGGTGTCTTGTTAGTGGGTAAGTGTGCTTGTGATGTGGCAATCTCTCTTGCTTGTATTTATGTAATAGCAATCTAATGAAATAAAAAGAAGAGTAATTTCTAGCAAAGAGACTTATGTTACTTGGAGAGTTGTTATGGTTCCTCTCGATTTGAACCACTAGGAGGTCTGGTTGCCTCGAATCAACCCCTCTTTCCCCTCATTTCTATTTTCTTTTTGTTTATTTCAGTTACGGCCCATTAGGCACGTAACAAATTGGCATCAGAGCTCAGGCATGGATCAGCGCGTGGAGCGGTTAGAGCAAGCTGTGGAGTCGCTTTTAACTGGCCAGCAAGACATAATGAATCGAATGGCGGAGATGTTTGAGAAATTGAATGCGCGTGTGGAGCAAATCACTAGTCAATCTGCTAGTGAAATTGGAGAGACTTCTCACGTTCCTATTAGAATCCATGAAGGTCGGGTTAATGGCAATGGTAGCTCTTATCATTCCGGTTCCACTAACTCATACGCACCCAAGTCTGTGAAGTTGGACCTTTCGCGTTTCAACGTTGGTGAAGATCCAACAAGTTGGACTGATCAATTTTTTTGACTTTCATCAAACACTCGAGGAAAAGGTTCCAATGGCCTCTTTCCATTTGGAAGGTGAAGTTCAGTCGTGGTCTCAACTCCTCAAGGAAGGAGAGAGGGAGCTGATTACGTGGAAATTTTAAAGGCGGGTCTTCACACACGTGTGAGGAGTGATGCCGACAAAGATGAAAAATCCTATTTCTTTATGAGTTTAATCATGGTGGACTTTGAAAGTGGAGTTCAAAAGATCGCAACCGTTATTTTTGAATATGGAAGTTCAATTTTAATTATGCTACTCAACAAAATCATTTCCATTATGATTTGGGATCCCGGTGGAATAAAGCATTTTTTCCAACAATTCAACCTTGAGGACAAGGTTGTTTCTAAGGGGGGATGAATGATGTGTGCATGATAGTGGTGGTGTAAATGGGGTTAGTTAGTGGATGGATGTGTGTTTATAGGTGTTAGTTATATAGCTATGTATTGTAGGGTAGTGGGAGTTAGTTATTTATGAGGTGCCTTGTTAGTGGGTAAGTGTGCTTGTGATGTGGCAATCTCTCTTGCTTGTATTTATGTAATAGCAATCTAATGAAATAAAAAGAAGAGAAGTTTCTAGCAAAGAGACTTATGTTTCTTGGAGAGTTATGGTTCCTCTCGATTTGAACCACTAGGAGGTCCGGTTGCCTCGAATCAACCTCTCTTTCCCCTCATTTCTATTTTCTTTTTGTTTATTTCCTTTACGGCCCATTAGGCACGTAACAGTTTCTCTATCATAAGTACGTACCTTCAGAATATAATCCGTAACTACACTGCTCTCCTGCCCTCTCAGTGTTGCTGCCTGCAAGAACAGAAACAGAAAGAGAAGAAAATTATTCTATCAAGAAAACAAAATGTAACTAACTAGGGGGTGGAGCGAGGAATTTGCTCCAGGGGCAGAGAATGGTTCTTATCGTGTGTTGAGGCCCGCCATCTTACACTTCATATTTTACTAGGTGGACCCGCCATCTCCCCCTAACCCATGTATAAGGTGGTGCCCACAATTTACACATCATATTTTTGTTGTAGTGGGTCCACCATTGATACCTCATGTTCTGATGGTTGGGGCCCACTATTTTACACCCGTGCATAGCCCATGGCGCATTAATGCTAGTGATCTAATAAAAGGATCCCTTTTACCTTTTAAAAGCCCAATAATTCCCAAGATTTTATATGTTGTTAGTGAAGTCCAGTATGTTTCAAAAACTGCTATGGGCCAACTTCATAGGATGATCCAAACCGTTCATTTGTTGGGCCACAACGTAAATGGACTACACCATGTAATAGAAACGAGATTGCCTGTTATAGAAACCTATATATTTCAAAACCCTTGGAGGGCTAGGATCATCCTATGGAGATGATTTACGGGTTGCAACTATTTATTTTGTGGCCCTACAAAATAACAGTTTGGATCAACCTATGAAGTGGGACCCACAGTACTCTTTGAAAAATGGTGGAAGTCACATGCACACGACATATAAAATCTCTCAGGGGGGAGGTGTGTGTGTGTGAGAGAGAGAGAGAGAGAGAGAGAGAGAGAGAGATATGGGGGCAAGGTGTCACATAGAGAGAGGGGGCAAATGTCATGTCAGAGAGGGGGAGGGGGCAAATGCTCTGTGTACGTAGAAAAAACTGGATTTCCAGGGGGGGCAATATCCAACATCGGAAAAGTGAATGGATGTAGATGGGCTTATAAGGACTTGGGTACCCTCCCCTTAACAGCTAGCTTTTAAGGTTGAGCTCTACCCGGGTCCCAACCAGTGGTATCAGTGCCGGGGCGTGGTGACCTCGGCGTACCCTTGAGGATGAAGAAAATCCCTCGGGGAAGATCTGGAAGATCTCGTTAACTTTGTGGATGGTGAAATTTCCTCGAGGAAGATCTCGTTAACCCGGGTGTATCTTTCGTTAACCCTGATGTACCTTCGAGGATGGTAAAATTCCCTCGGAGAAAATCTTATAGTTCCCACGTTGCCGCCCATGGATGGGCCGGCGAGATTGTCCACGTTGCTTCCGTGTGGAGGGGGAGATTGTTGGGGGTTCCACACGAAAGCAAAGATCCCACATTCGGTTATAAGGACTTGGGCACCCTCCCCTTAACGGCTAGCTTTAAAGGTTGAGTTCTACCCGGGTCCCAACATGATGGAAAGCGACCTTAAATGGGGAAGCATAAGATTTCCTACACTATCTAATAATTGTGAAGATGTAGGATCAAAATCAAATATTCGTCAATGAAGATAGGACCAAATACGTGAAATGATTGAATAGAATTGGCAGAACATTTAAAACTCATTTGGGCTTCACATTATGCGATGGATCATCAACGATACAACAAAACAATCAAAATTTGATTCAATTGCAAGATAGAATATAGAAAAGCCCGTGATAATGGACGCTGAGCCTAACTCTGTATATCAGAAAGAGTAGACTCCTAACTGGAATGACACTTTCGGCTGACCTTCATGAAGATATCGATATCAGGATCTGGCTTAATATTCGCTGCCTTCTCTCTTCTAGACAGTTCTGCTAACATTTCTGCACATTGCAATTTGAAAGGAATTCAAACTCTGTGGAACTTCCCTTTTAAGTGCTCCATATCAAAAGTCATCATATTTAACTTACCATAACCTGTTCCGACTCCCTGACATCTGGCAGAGAAAGCTAGAGTTTCTCTCACTGTCATTTCCGCTGTATGGAGATCATACTGACTTATGTAAGCAGATGTCCTTTGAGGCACAAACTCGTCCATTCCATGGCCATTGTAAGTTACTCTCCCAGAAACCTGACGTTTTGAAAAAGAAAAATAGAAAAAAAAGAGGACCATTATTAATTTATGAATATGTAAGTAAAATGATTGTTAAAAGGAGTCAAAATTACAACAGCTATGAAACAGTAAAGAATACAGTACCCTTACCTTGAGTTTTGGGTCAAGCTTCCCAGCCAAAGCTAAAAGTAAAGTAGTCTTTCCTGAGCCTGGGGGTCCCAAAAGCAAAGTCATTCTGCAAATTTTACATAATAAGCAATCAATCAAAGTGAGAATCGATCAGGGAGAAGAGAAGGAAATAGAAACGAAATAAGATTCAATTTGTAATTCAGTCAGAGCCCTTTTTACCTGCAAGGCTTGATTATTCCACTAACATCACGAAGTATAGGTAATATTTTCTTTCGGCTTGGAAGAATACGGAGAAAGTTCAATAAACCCTTCAAAAATAAAATAGAAATTACCAGATTAGTACAATTTACGAACAAGAGTACATTGCAGTCACCAAAGTCCAATATTATTTTTATAGTTGTTGATGATATATGAATATGAATTACCTCCACCATATCCAAATAGTAATTGAGGAGTGTTGTTGTAGCTCTGCTACCCACATACGCCTCTGCTTCGATGTTCAAATGTTCAAACCGGACTTCAATTGTCGGCGTATCAATTCCAACTCTGGATAAATCCAAAGAACACATGACATCCGACAGAGATGTTATAAGAAGACTACGAAACTCAAGAGAGATATGAACACCCAGATCAATTCATAAAAAAAAAAGGGGGGGGAGAGAAGAGAGGTTACTGATCCATGCGGTTCTTCAATTTCAATAGGAACTTCTCATTGTCCTCCTCTGCAGCTCTAATCAATCTATCTAGCAAAATTTTTTTCTCGTGATACCCAAGACTATCAATATCAACTTCCCTGTGCCCACCTTCAACTCCGGTCAATATCCCTTTTCTTATACGATCATATGTGGGCAGTTTCTCAAGTGCAGCCCATTTCAGAGCTTCTTCATCGTCTTCATCATGAGAAGATCTAGAGAAAACGTCACCTGCGTTGTTCCTCCATATTGAAGAACTGTTTCGCTGCATGCTACTACTGACCGCTTGGATTTGGATATCACCAGTCTCCATTAAACAACCCGAAACTTCAAAAAAGGGAAATCCCCCCCAAAAGAAAAAGGTTTCAGGACATGAAAATTGTAATCTAAAAATGACAAAAATACTATGGATTTCTTATCTACTATTTCGTTTTTCTTCCTTGAGAGAGAGAGAGAGAGAGAGAGAGAGAGAGAGAGAGAGAGAGAGAGAGAGAGCGCTGTCTCTGCTATAAGAACAAACTTCGAGTTTGAGAGAAGAGGTTAAATGGGTGTTGATGGATGCAACGGGGAGAGAGGTTTATATATAAAGAATATAAAGAGGTGGTTCTTTCATACCCCGAGTACTTCAAAATCCTTAAATTTGGAACAACATTATCAGTACCAGGCTCGTGCAAGTGACTTTGAGGTGACTTGTCAGCCACCTTACCCACCGTTGTTCTGGTGGGCCCACAACCTTACTGTATAGCGTGGTCGATCGTGATCGTGATCGTGTGCCAGGTGGGCCCCCAAGTAGACCAAAAACAAATCTCATTTCTGCATGGAGTGGAGGTTGAAATTTTTATTCCCATTTCCAACCTCTCTACCTTTTTAAAGATATCTTATTTCTTAAAGTGTGTTTCATGGATACGTGTTTATGGATTTTATAAGTCTATTCAAGTTTCCATTTCATGACAACGTGATTCTGGTTCATCATTTTCTTTCACGAAAAAACAAACATAACCTTTCACACCCTCCCACTTCCCTTCTCCTTTAGTACTCGAGCATAGCATCCCCCCTTAACGTTTTCTGTGAGAATGGTTCACTGCTTGAGGATAAATTCACCCCCTTTAACGTTTTTCTTCGCCTTTAAAACTTAACGGATAACGTTAAAGGGGGGATTTTATCCGTCAGAGGTGTGGGTTTTTTATTGTAAAGATAATCTGGCTTCTTTCCACAAAAACAACTTGAAATTGGTAAAAATTTATGCAAACTTCAGGCGTAAAACACCAAAACACACACCAAAGAAATTTGCGTTGGACATAAAAATTTATTTTAATGTCCATTTCACATTGAAACAAGCATACCTTAGGCTGGACTTATTGTCACTGTTCGGATCAATGGATGGACGGCGTACTCGGTCGAATACTAAAGAAGGCTCGATGGATCAAAGCCATAGGATCATCTGATCGAGGTGTTCTCAACAGCACTTGGCTGGAGTTATTGTAACTGTTCGGATCAACGGATCTCATCATATGCAAGAGGCATGAGCGATGGCCTATAATTGTCTGTTAGTAAGGAGCCTAACTTCACCTATAATTATTAGTACTTTTCTTAGATTTTCCGGAGGAAGTTAAAAGAGCTCATGCGAGCCAATGAGAGTCTAAAAGGGTGACATGGGAAGGGAGTTATCAAATTGCCGAGAGTGGAAATATCAGTTCATAATGATAGACTCGTTTAGTGAACGAATTGATTCATCACATATAGTTAGTAATCCATGTTAGCAATAAACCTCGTTCACCAGTTTTCGACTGCCAGAGTTTGCCTAGCCCTGCTTGGGCCCTGTTTGTTTTGGATTTTGAGAAACGATTGTGTGTCCAAAACTGATTATTGGACTTGAATTTTGTCTAATTTTGAGTTAAATAATCAGTTTTTGACTCACAATCAATTCTCAAAATCCAAAACAAACAGGGAATTTTTAGAAAAATAGTTAGTTTTAGACTCACAATCGAATCTCAAAATAAAAAACAAACATAGCCTTAGGTTCTTGTACAATAAATGTACGTAAATACAATGATGTCTGCCTAAAGGAGATTTTGAGTCAAATAATCAGTTTTAGACACAACCGATTCTAAAAATCCAAAACAAACAGTTAATGCACTAAATAGTTTGTTGTTTATCTAATATGAGTATAATCATTTTCATTTGGTAATGCATCAATTTATTCTCTTTGGACTAGTTATTAGTTAATGCACTAAAGAGTTTGTCATGCTTGAGTTTTTCTACTTCCATCAGTTGAGTTGCCTTGCCAAACAAGAGTTTTCCTTAAAAAATTGCGTTAATGTAAAAAAACCCGACCCAACCCAAGATTTATCATGGGTAGGGTCGGGTCTTGGAATCATGGGTTTTCCGGAAAAAAACCGGACCCGAGATATTTCTCGGGTAGGGTTGGGTTGTTCAAAACCCGAGCCGCCCGACCCGAGTTGCAGCCCTAGTTTTTGTACAAGGAATGTACCTAAATACAATGATATCTTCCAAAATGAGATTTTAAGCCAGATAATCAGTTTTGGACTCACAATCGGTTCTCAAAATAAAAAAACAAACAGAGCCTTAGGTTCTTGTACAACAAATGTACGGAAATACAATGATATCTGCCTAATGGAGATTTAGTCTCCTTATGTAACTGTAATTGTTATATTATAGAACAAATTTGTGTTTATTCCAAATTATGGGTTATGATTGGTGGGTCGAAATTTGTCTTAAGTGACAATCGTAACACACCTTGAAGCATCTCATTCTACATCTCCACCACTACTATCGACAAATCTCCCCCAGCAATGTATGTTGAGTCCCAACCTGAAGTGATCTGAACTGGCCACTAAATAGGCCTTGATTTATTTATTCTTTTGAACGGGAAACAATAATTTTATTAATTAAAGAAAATTCATGATAGGGACAAGATGTCCCCAGACGTAGGATAGCAATCCCAGTCATACATGTAAGCCCCAAGCCCAAAATCCCAATTTCCCGAATTACACCACCAGCTCCCCCATAACAATGGTCAACTCAGGTAGATTAGTGCAATTCTTAGCCAATCCATCCGCCATCTTGTTCACAGAGTGCCCTTTATGTTGTAGACGAGGCCGGATTAAGCGTACGAGGTCTCTAATCTCATCAATCACCGGTGCCATTCTCCATGTAAATAGGCCTTGATTTGGATCCCTATGGCCCAAAATCAAGTCATTCGTTCAATTTCCCCTGGAATTTATGTACTTTTATTTTCGTGTTTGTGCACTAGTTCATTCGTTCAATTTTCAGATTTGGATTCATGCAAAAAGTATGTACTTTTATTTACTAAGGCCATGTCTGGGAACCATGAAATCTTTTTTCCCTGGAATATTAGCTTACCTTCCATGTTTTTTGGGCAGTTCCCACCCTCTCCTCACTCATGATCTCTTTCCCTGTTTTTCGGACACCTCTCTCTCTCTCTCATTGTGGGACCTAGAGTAATGGATTAAATTCTAGTAATGGATTTGATTATGTACACATGACTCAAGGTGGCAATTGGGCCGTGCCGGCACGGCACGAATTGCTACAGTGACGTGGGCCGTGCCGGGCTGTGAGTTTAGGCAAGTGGCGCGAAACAGCACGACAAGTGGCCCGGCACGGCAAAATCAGTTAAAAAGTGAGCATATGTGGTTGTTGTCCCGGGCCGGCAAGACATGGGACGCGGGCTGTGGGCCGGGCCGGGCCATGTTTAACCTCAACCTTATTCATGCTGGCACGGCAAGTCCCGTGGCTAGACCTGGCAAAAAGTGACCCGGACCCGCGGGTCCACCCGGCCTGCCCCTTAAATTACGGGTCTGGGTCACCGATTGATGACCCGTTTGAAATTGACCCGCGGGTCCACCCGGCCCGTCAAAAGTGGGCCGGGTCGGGTGGACCCGCGGGTGCCCGCGGGTGCCCGTAGAAAAGTTAAAAGCGGTTTTTTTCTTGGTAATTGTCATATTTTACTACACCATTTTGGTATTTTTTAGGTAATTTTTCTACTTGTGTCCTTTTTACGGATTTTAATTCTGAGAATCTTGCAAAATCCGTAATGATTACTTCTCTTACAAAATCCGTAATGATTACTTCTCTTATTGCTAGCAACCTTTGCCCCAGACGGTACTTCACCCAATCTTTGCACCAAAGGAGAGGCTACAAGCCGAAAAATAGCCCAGGAGAAGGTGGCTAGCAAATCCCTAAATAAATAAAAAAAACTTCTAAAAATACGTAAAAAATCCGGGTGACCCGCGGGTCGACCCGGCCCGTACGGGCCGGGTGCGGGTCCAATGTCAATGACCCGTAATATTTTCCGGGTCACTTTGACCCGGCCCGTTTGACCCGGACCCGTACGGGCCGGGTCAAATCCGGCCCGACCCGCCCGTTTGCCAGGTCTACCCGTGGCCAAATCGTGTCGTGCTTGGCCCACAGCCCATTTTCCACCTTGACACATGTCATGCAAATATCTAGAGCCACCATTTTTGTGTGCGTGTGTATGGACAGAAGTCCTTGGATCTCGACAAATTTCTCTGAATATATAGCAAAGTGTTAGGTTTCTAATTTTTCTGTTTATACAGCCAAGTTTTAAATTTTTTAGGAGATATTAAACCATATTATAATATAGAATATAATCTATACTATGTATATTAGGGAAACTTGGGTGGCCGAGATTATTTAAAACCTTATAATTGTAAACTTTTATATAAGAATTAAGTACCTCATAAATATAAATTCCTTTTTACCTATTAAATATTTATACATGCAAATTTCTCGATAGCTACTAAATAATTTTTTATAGCTATTAAGTACCTTACATTTTTAAGTGCTTGATCTATTTTCACTTAATAAAACTTTAGTGCTTTGCGCCTGAATAATAGTCGCACATGAAGAAATATTTAAAACCTTCTAAATGTAAAGCTTATTTTAGCTATTAAATGCCTTCTAAATATAAATTTCATGTTACTTATACTATTAAATTTTCCTATGATTACAAGTTTAATGATGAATGCGCCCCTTTTCATCACCTAGGACAGTCTCCTGTAGAGGGGCTGTTGTACTTCACATCAGAAGGATTCAACAGATTTGATTGCCACATACACTGTAGTCCAAGGTATGATGTAGGAAATTGATCCACCATGCATCCCAATACACTTGCTAACCCCTCAAACTGGTTGGAAGGAATATGAGTGCCCATGATCTGAAACTAGCTAAAGTTTGACCATCTCGTAGCAGCTCAGGATTGCATTAAGGTTAACCACCTTCTTTTCTTCAAGCTTCATTGGATTCCCATCTACATTTCCTTTTTGAAATAATATGGCTTTCCTCCATAAAATTGGATTCCAAATTGGGACGAAAGAAGGATAATGTTCAGTAGGATTGACATGGAGGGTTAGAATATATTATATCTGGTGAGATATATGACTGTAGAATAAGTACGTAGATAAATTCCGGGTTAGAATAAGCAAGTAGGATAGATTAAGGTACTAATCTAGATCAGGATAATCTTTATTTATCTATTCTCATAATCTTATTCTCTTTTTATGCTTATCCCTTAAATGTTCTATATAAGCACCTATTAGGGTATAGTAGAATCTTTTAAGATTAGTGAATAAATCTCATCTTCTTTCTAATTTTTTCCTCTGATTAGAATATAACAATCTCCTTTGTCGGCAGACAAAAGATCTCCCTGTACCACCGCCCATTCTTACTGCTCCTTCAAATCCAACCAATACTCTAGTAGACCCAAAATAAAACTCCTTATTTGCAACACTAATCAAGAGAGGACACTGTCCATGGCCAAACCCCAAACTGAAGGCCTTTGAGGCTCTCCTCAAGAGCATCCTAACCTAGCTTAATTGTTGGAAGGCCATCGACAAGAGAGGTAGCATTTTTGTTGTTTATGTTACTTGATGCTCACTTGGGTTATTAACTTGTAAAATCCATAGTGTTGAGGTAAGCTAATTGACAGTCTAACTCCATGAATTTTTTCCATATCCTTTGCACCTTTCAACACATCTTTTATGGTATTTACTTAAAGGGATGTTTAGCTTATCTTAGAATGCTCGACAAAATTTATGTTAGCCGAATTGTGAAATCCTTATACCATGTTGTTTCAAGAGCATCTGATATGACAGATGGTTGAAAGCTGTGCTTTGCTTTATAAACCTTGAAGATTTTTCTTCTTCAGGTGCAATTGATACGAAACTTTCAAGTTTATAAGTCTCACAAAGTTAGTAAAGCTTACAAATTTCTTGGGTTCATGATAAGAGTGTAGGTCCTTGGAGATTAGCTAGGTTTTTGGATGAAATTTCTGCAATGTATGATGAAAGATTTATTTCTTTTGTCCATATTCCTAGAAGTGCCAACGATCTTGCAGATCGATTGGCCCAATCAGGGGCCTTGCGGGGTTCCTTGTATATTGGGCAATCTTTATCTTTGCCTGCACTTGCACTTGTAATCTTCTCTTTTTTAATATGGTTATCATTTTCTCAAAAAACAAAGTTAGTAACAGTTTCTAATGATTACTTTATAATAGAATCCTTCATAAGTTAATACAAAATAAACTACCACACGGATATTAAATTACAGAGGTCCTGCTACGCTACTGATACTCACACTACCATGTTTTGATAATTGAACTAGTTTTTTTTTTTTTTTTTTTGAAAATAAATAATTCTTCATCTTGTCTTTTATTATTTAAACATCTGTAAAAGGTTACTACAGTTCCCAAAAAGCACCCATATGTCAATTAAAATAGAAAAAACAAGCTCAGTTTGTGTAATTATTAAAACATGGTAGTGCCATTATCATTAGCCTTCTACTATACTAGAATTTTGGACTAAAGGAGAACTCTTGACTTCGTTGATTAAATAATGAAATAACCCCACAACCATTCAGAGTAAATCGTTACTGGACCAATGTTTGATACACATGCCGTGAACAAGTGCAAATCTTAGTACAAAAAATAACAATAAATTCCTTCACCAGTTTCTTCACTCACATCATACTAGAACCGCAATTTTTCGACAACTCCTCGATCAGTCTATATTGTGCGTGCCGGGGGGATTCGGATTAATAACTGGGTGTACCTCTGAGAAACATTGTCTATCTTCTCTGGAAGTTTAATACCATTATACCAAGACCGAAGACGAATGCAAAGAGAACGGTGAACCCAAATATCGCCACTGCAACCACTCCTAAGAAGTCATGTCTGAATCCAAAATAGCTCCTCAGGAATTGAGATACTGTCTCACCAGTCTCGAATGTCTCATGTATGTCTCCATATTGCGAAGCAATTAGCCCATACAGGGTCCAAGCCACAGGGCATGCCCAGTAATACCACCTCCACCACACAGGAATCCTCTGCAGTCAACCAAATGGTCATATCAATCTTCTGTGTTAGGAAACTCAATGTGTAGCGAACAGATGAATTAGAATTGGAACGTACCGGTCGCGGAATCATAAAACCTGAAAAGAGATTCCATAATGCATAGAATGCAATAGAAACTACGGAAGCGATGTGATGATTAGGAGTCAGAGCTACTGACATCATCCCATAGAAGGTGAAGTATAAGAAGGTGCAGTACATGAAGAAAAGATACCAAAAGAACTTGGAAGCCGTCCAATCAAATCCGACCATTGCATACACTATAAGCCCATATACTATAGTCTGGACAAATATATATGGGATCTCAATCACAACCTGCGAATGCATCGTAACAATGTGAGACATTGTTAAAAGGAGATCCATTAGGGACATTGGAAAAAATGACTACCTGACCGAATGCATATGGCAAAGCAGAATACATTCCTGCGGCTCTTTCTCTGTAGAAAACTGTTCGTTCTACAGACACGACTGGCTGCACAGATGAGGAATTTAGAAACCCAAGGAACAACACCGAACCATACATGGAACCCATTGTGTTAAATAAATCCTGTTGCGTACTCCTGCAGTTTTCAACATCAATTTAATTTGATATCTTTCTGTCTAAATTATATTTGAACTTAAGTGAAGAACTATGAGGATTTCTTACGTTTTGCCGCCCAGATCCCAGAATATCGTTCCTATCATCAAGGCAATAAATAGTGTGAAGAAATTCCTCACTGCAGTATAAGGTGGATTGCGCCAGTATGACCAATGTTGTTTCCATAGGCAAGCCATGCACTGTGTGAAGAAGGGTTGAGAATACTGAGTGGGGAAGTAAAGATCTTTAGAACCAGGAGGAGGAATACTCAGTTCTTTTATCAGAGCTTCATTTCTCCTGCGACAAATGCCAGAGACAAGTAAGAGCTTTCCAAAAAAATGGTTGTCATTTCAGACATGAGGGCCAAAAGAGTATATATCGTTTAATCACACCTAAAAAGTTCCGAGTTCTTGTATATTTCTGTAAAGTTAACCCCCAAAGATTCTTCTTGTGCTGGCGAGGTCACTTCCAGCATCCATGTTGCAGGATTATAACCATCAGTTATCTTACTGACTCCATCGACTCCCTTGACAAAATAAGCCCAATTCGGTTAGTACCAATTTGGGAGAATTTGATATAGAGGTTGGAGGAAAACATGAATTGAAGGTTTTTTATACCTCAAAGTACTTGATTAAGTGGAAAGAATTGCGCCCCAATGGACCTACATAGATTGCTTCACCTCCTCGCTTCATTAGGAAGAGCTTAAAGCAAAATGAAAAGCCGTCAATACTAATGAATTAACAACAAAACATGCCACATAACTCACAAATTTCACTTGCTCCGGTTGTTGTATTTTTACTATTATATTTGTCCCTTCTCTTTTTAAAACATTCTTAATTAGCAAAAAAATAATACAAAAAATCACAGGTTTCTCAATTTCAATATTCTCTCACCTCATCAAAAGCCTCGAATATGTCAATGCTGGGCTGGTGAATTGTGCACACTACTGTTCTTCCTGTGTCCACAGTGTTCCTCACTGTCCTCATCACAATAGCTGCTGCTCTGGCATCGAGCCCGGAGGTTGGCTCATCCATGAATATTATAGAGGGGTTGGCGACAAGCTCAACAGCAATGGTTAGCCTCTTACGCTGCTCTGTTGAAAGCCCACTAACACCAGGCAATCCAACCAATGCTTCCCTCAATGGTACCAACTCTACAAGCTCCATCACCTCTTCAATGAACATCTGCATGCCAACATTATATGCCTTTAGAAGCCAATTTTGAGTAGAGACTCTTTACTTCTTTTCTATGACAAAAGCAGAAAGTGTGTCTGAAATAGATATATTTACACCACCAACCATTCTTTTTGTGTAATCGACTTCAGTAGGTAATCGAAGCCATGCAGAGTAGATAAGAGACTCATAGACAGTGACGTGCGGAGAGTGAATATCAGTCTGTTCACAGTAACCCGATATGCGGGCAAATGTTTCCTGCTTCTTGGGATAACCAGATATGGTGATGTTTCCCTCTATATATCCACTGGTTTTCCTTCCAGCCAACACATCCATTAGAGTAGTCTTACCAGCCCCACTAACACCCATTAGTGCTGTAAGAACTCCTGGCCTGAACGCTCCACTGACACCCTTCAGGAGTAATAGTCTATCTTCTTGAACACCTTGAGCTTTCATCTCCTGTGAGTTCAAATATAACAAGGAGCTTTCAATTTTTGTGATCAATAGGCATGTGAACAAGTATTGAAGCTCCTAGACACTGATTTGCCATTATACCTGCGGCATATCTACAGAGTATCGTATGTTATCAAAAGTTATGGAAAGTGGTTCAAATGGAAGAACCATCCCTCTCGTCCGGATTTGATTGCCATCGGTTGCTGTTTCTACCTGTGCCGATGTAGAGCCTTCTTGACTACTGCTCCTAATTTCATCATCTCTTGCTGTTGTAACATAGATTGATTTAGATGATATGGATGAAGAATTCATTAGAAAATAGCAAACAGAATGATTGATTTTACCTTCCAGAATAGTACCACCAGCAGAGCTCTTTCCTCGTGATGACCCCGCCCTGCCAATGTCAATCTGTTTCTCCTCCAGGATCTCTTCAGTTACAATTGCCTGTGCTGACCCGATTGCTGCGACCATTTAATTCAATGATCAGATTATAAATTTGCTTCTAAAAGACTTAAACAGCGATAATGTGCGAGAACTTGGATTTGATTAAAGTTGCCCATCAAAGAAGAGAATACTCACGGTTGAGATAAGTAAGAGCCACAGTATAAAGGCCATTGAATACGAATATATATCCAAACAACGCACTTACTCCAATCCAATACCAGTATGCATGAGGAAAGATTCCACGAGATTCCAGAATTGTCACTCCCAATGTCTGTGTTGATCCAGGAGGGAACTGAAACAATTGCCAAAATAAAATCTGAGCTGATTTTCCAGTTTAAAGTTAGAGAATCCCAATTTGGTAGAAGGACTCTTACGTGTCTCCAGTGTTTCCCGAGGAATTCATTGACTGCAATTCCATTCTGCCCGTACATCAAGGGTGAGACCCAGTATCCCCATTTCCACCATTTTTTCACATCCACTGCATCATGAAGAGAATGGAAATAGAAGTTTTAGGGTCTCTTTGGATTCCACCAAAATTTGTCTTAATTTGTAAATTATTTTAATTTAACCTTATTTTCAAGTGAGATGCTATGACTGCTTTGAAAGCCGCTAACTATATAATTTCTAATATTATCATCACCGTTATTTACAAACGATCATATTTGAAATCAAAATTTTTTGCAAATATGATTATATGCAAATAATAATTAGACGTACCAAAAGAATCCCTTAGTCATTCATGTGGATATAAATAGCCAAACTTCCAATCTCATTAATGTGCTTAATTGTGATGAAGCCTCTGCGTTTCAGAAGTAGGAAAACATACAGCTTTGGTGTATATTTTACCTCGAGATATGACGAATCCACCCAAAACCAGGATCGCGAGCAATGCGAAAGATCCAAATGTATTTGCAATGATTATGTCCCTACCCAATGCAGCAATGAACCGGAAAAGTCCGGAGGCCATCTGGTTAAGTCCTAAAAGTAATAGAAATTGCTTAAACATCCTGCATCAATATCACTTTCTGGTTATTGCCACGAACCAATGAAACAGAAATACAATCCAAAACGTCTTGTAAATGATCTGGTATAATCTCGTTCCTCAGTCCTACCTCTTAACACTCGGATCGTAGCCAATAGCATAATAAGTCGAGAAAACCCAGGCAGAAACTTCTGCAAATGATATTGGAATTTTGAGAATCCAACTAGGTATAGCATATATCCATGGGGGAAAGAAAAGCAGATCTCTTTGCTTAAAGAAAACAGAAAGCTTATAAACTGTCATGCCAAGCTCTGTGAATCCATTAAACATCATCGCGAGCAGTGTAAAAAACAGAGAACCCATATAAATTCCTCCATCATTTACTGTATCACGGTGCATCTTGGTGCGCAAGAATACCGACATTGATGCGACTGCAAGAACTAAAAGCTGGAATTTTGAAAGAGAACATGATTAAGTGTTAAGTCTTGTATATTTCAAGTACAAAATTGCATTTTGGTGAACCACATTACTTACTTGGAACGTCCTGAAGATATACACGAATGAATTCCTCTTCATAAGCAAATATTCTCTTGCTAGGGTGGCCTTAAATAGTTCCCTCATATTTGCACCATATTTGGAAGTTGTCAGAGCAGCAGGATGGCTCTTGCTTTTGTCGAAAGGAATGGCGAGTTCGTCTCCTAACTTCTGACCAATGTGGAACGATTGGAATGCCTCTGAAAATTCTTTGACACGAATAAATCTGTAAGGCTCGTCTTTGTGTATCCAGTATTGCTGCTGATCTTTCTTTGATGTCACCTATCGGTTTATAAAGAGTTCACAACTAACTTTGCCATGAGGTAATAAATTAATTTTGATGATGGAAATAGTTCTCACTCGAGACACCTACATAAAGTGAGAATAGATGGAATGGTAAAGAAAATCGGTATGAGAAACTTACTTCCTGCAAGAAATCGGCGACGCCTTTTCTCTCCGGGCATTTGAATCCCATTGATTCAAAGAACTCAAGCACATGTTCTCGCGGGCCTTCATACACAATTTGCCCATCGGATAGAAGAATAATGTCATCGAAGAGGTTGTAAGTCTCCGGTGCGGGCTGGAGCAGAGAAATAAGAGCTGTCCCTTTGAGAATGTGATTGGATTGCCTAAGCGAATTCACAATTTGGAAAGTCGTGGAGCTGTCCAAACCAGTGGATATCTCATCCATGAACAATGCCCTCGCGGGTCCAACAAGCATTTCCCCTACATTTGTCAGAATCCCAAGTGATATAATCCAAAATCCACATAAAATTGTAAAACAGATCTACTTCAGTATAAGATTCAACTTTAAATACTAGTTTTTTTTTACCTGTTGTAACACGCTTCTTCTGTCCTCCTGATATTCCCCTCAACATTTCATCCCCTACGAAAATATCGGCACAGATTTCTAGTCCTAAAATCTGCAGATTTAAGAGGAGTGACAAAAGAATTTTATCTGTCATTGAGAAAACCTTCTCCATATAGAAAGGGCAAATTTCTCTATCAGCAGTATGTACCTTTAGAATATAATCTGTAACTACACTGCTCTCCTGCCCTCTTAGTGTTGCTGCCTGTAGGAGCAGATATAGAAAAAGAAGAAAACAAAATTTATCTAAATTTATATGGAGAGGGACCTTATATGGGGAAGCATCGGATTTCGTACACTATCTAGCATCAAAATCAAATATTCAACTACGAAGATAGGAACAAACACTGTGAAATAATGATTGAATAGAATTGGCAGACCCCTTAAAACTCATTCGGGCTTCACATTTTGGGATGGATCATCAAGGATAAAACAAAATCATCAACAGTTCGAGTCAATTGCAAGATAGAATATCGAAAGCCCATGACAATGGATGCTAAGCCTAACTCTGTATATAAGAAAGAGAACAGAAAGAGAAGACTCCAAACTGGAATTGCACTCTTGGCTCACCTTCATGAAGACATCGATATCAGGATCTGGCTTAATATTCGCTGCCTTCTCTCTTCTTGACAGTTCTAATAACATATCTGCACATTGTAATTTGAAAGGAATTCAAACTCTATGGAACTTCCCTTTTAAGTTCTCCATATCAGAAGTCATCATATTTAACTTACCATAACCTGCTCCGACTCCTTGACATCTTGCAGAGAAAGCTAGAGTTTCTCTCACTGTCATTTCCCCTATATGGAGATCATACTGACTTATGTAAGCAGATGTCCTCTGAGGCACAAACTCGTCCATTCCATGGCCATTGTAAGTTACTCTCCCAGAAACCTGATGTTTCAGAAAAAGAAAAATAGAAAAAACAAAAAGAGAGAGAACCAAGATAAGTTCATGAATATGTGTCTAATATGATTGTCGAAAGGAGTCAAAATTACAACAACTGTGAAACATAAAACAATACAGTATCTATACCTTGAGTTTTGTGTCAAGCTTCCCTGCCAAAGCTTTCAGTAAAGTAGTCTTCCCTGAGCTTGGGGGTCCCAAAAGCAAAGTCAATCTGCGAATTTTACAAAAAAAGCATGCGATCAAACCGACAATCGAGGTGGGAAAAGAGAAGGAAATTGAAACAAAATAAGATTCAATTTGTAATTTAGTCAGTGCCCTTCTTACCTGCAAGGCTTGATTATACCACTAACATCTTGAAGTATTGGTAATGTTTTCTTTCGGCTTGGAAGAATACGGAGATAGTTCAATATACCCTTCAAAAATAAAATATAAATTACCAGATTAGTACAATTTATGAGCAATAGCACATTGCAACACCAAAGTTCAATATGATTTTTTACATGTTAATGATATCTAAATATGAATTACCTCCCCAAAATTCATATAGTAGTTGATGAGTGTTGGTGCGGCTCTGCTACCCACATAGGCCTCTGCTTCGATGTTCAAATGTTCAAACCGGACTTCAATTGTCGGCGTATCAATTCCAACTCTGAACAAATCCAAAGAAATATGAGAAATATGCTATAAGAATCTACGAAAGTTGAGGAATATGAACACCCAGAACAATTCATAAAAGAAAAACAAGAGAAAAGAAGGAAGAGAAGAGAGGTTACTGATCCATTCGGTTTTTCAGTTTCAAAAGGAACTTCTCATTGTCCTCCTCTGCAACTCTAATCAATCTATCTAGCAAAATTTTCTTCTCTTGATACCCAAGACTATCAATATCCACTTCCCTGAGTCCACCTTCAAGTCCACTCAATATCCCTTTCCTTATACGATCATATGTGGGCAGTTTCTCAAGTGCAGCCCATTTCAGAGCTTCTTCATCATCTTCATCACGAGAAGATCTAGAGAAAACGTCACCTGTGTTGTTCCTCCATATTGAAGAACTGTTTCGGCGTATACTACTACCGACCCTATTACTGATTGCTTGGATATCAGTAGTCTCCATTAAACAGCCCAAACTTAAAACGAGGGATACACCCAAAAATAAAAATGTTACAAGTTTCAAGCCATGAAAATTGTAATCTCCACGCCTAGAAAAGATTACAGTTTTCTTTATATTCTATTTAGCTTTTCTTCCTTTATATATATATATATATATATATAGAGAGAGAGAGAGAGAGAGAGAGAGAGAGAGAGAGAGAGAGAGATACAGTGTTGTCTCTGCTATCAATGGGAGGTTGATGGGTAGTTCTATATGAACTTAAGAAGGAAACAGAGAAACCCAACGAAGTGGAAAATTTGAATTTATCGTCAAAGAAATTGACAGGAGGTTAAATGGATACTGATGGATGGAACAGGTAGAAGAACTTATATAGAGAACGTAAAAACGTGATTCTCGTGTATGAAAGCACTAAACAAAATTTGGGATATCGCTTGTCACAATCTGAAAAGGAGGAAACGAACAAGGCTTAAAAATCTTAAGGTTAGATCTTTTTCATATATATATTTTTTGTCTGTTGTTAACCTGGGCCAATCTGACCCCAATTCCTTCTTACAGGACCCAACCTGGCTTGATTTGAAAAATCAGGTTGCGTCAAGGTTGAGGGTTTGGGTCATCGGTTTGGGCTGGGGTTGGCCTTAGCCCCACCCAACCCGACTCGAGTTGCACCCGTACTTAGCAGTTAGAAGAAGTGTGCTAGGTGGGCCCGCAAGTAAACCAAAAACAAATCTCACTCGTGCTGAGTGGAGGTTGAAATTTCATTTCCATTTCCAACCAATGGCTTCATTTTAAGCTATCTTAATTCTCAAAATGTGTTTCATGGATATATCAACTCATTTGCCAAACATTTTTTTTTTTTTTATCACCTTTTATACACAGGCCAGGTTTTACAACCATAAATTTATTTTCCCATTAAATTAGTTTCTCTGGTGGTGAGAGACTGAGAGGGGAGAAGGAGAGAGGCTGGTCTGACAATTATGATTTAGATAAAAAGCTTAACTTTCTAAATTACATTTAAAAAAATATTTAAATTTTAATTTCGGAAAATCATTCCGCACGAAATTTTTAAAACGAGGAGCGGCATTTTTATTTAAAAAAAAAAAAAAAAACTAAGTAGTGTTTAAAATTTTGGTGTCAATTAAATGTCATTAGTTTCGTGCCGTACTATTTCATGATTTTTTAATCACCAGTTAGCATTTAAAAATAAATTGCATGTTGTTATCAATTCAATAATTTATTCAACTAAGTATATACTTCTTTTTTTTAATATGAGCAAGGATTGAACTTGCAACCTCAAGGTTGAAATACAATTGAGCTGTAAGCTCATTTTGAAAACCGATTGTGAGTCTAAAATTGATTATTGGACTTAAAATAAAAGTAAATTTGAGTTCAATAATCAGTATTGGACTCACAATCGTTTCTCAATATCCAACACAAACATATGCTGACGATTAATTAGCATATATTTCACAAACTAGAAACTTTATAGACTAATCAATGCAAATTGACCCAAAAAGGATCTTTATCCAACTGATGTAAATTGGCCAATTCCCATTGGTGGAAGTGATGGGACCCATGGCATGATGTGGTGCACCACCATCTGTTTGATCGTAGACATAGGTTGTATGTTTTGTCCATATCTTCCACACGTGAAATGCATGGAAACGTGATTCATCATTTTCTTTGAATAAATGTCATCTACCGAGTTTCATATTTCAATGTGGTTGCATTTATTAGTTGGCAAAAGAATCTTCTACAAGAAAAATGCAAGAAAACAAACAACCTTTCACACAAGCCTACTCTCTTCTTCCCTTTCGTCTAAAACACTTCAAAATTGACGAGAACTCAGCTAAGGTAAAACTGGGTCGACTCAGACGAGTTAGTGTTTGATGAGATTAATATTTTATTAACTCAAGTTGACCAATTTTAACCCAAACTGGCGAAACATATACTTGGCAAAAAAGCCTCTCTCCTTTCTCCAACAGCTTAAGCTTTTGGAGTAACTAGTAGTTTCACAAATTTAAGTGAGGTTGACTTGGAAAAATTTTAGCGTATGTTTTACTGTAAAGAGAATCCTTCCCTCTTTGCATGAAAACAACTTGAAATTGGTAAAATTGTACCCAATCTTCAATTTGTAAAATAGTGTTCGGCAACTATTCTTTTACGGGATTTTCCTCTTTTTTAGGGGTGGAGAATGAAAAAAGCCAAAAAAATCTCAAAAATCATGTTCGGCTGCGTGACCCGCTAAGGTCCGTTTCAAAACTTTCTGCCACTTTTTCGACTAAAAAATAGGATTCCTCGAAGCGATAAATAACCGTTTCTCAAATTTCTCGTCACTCCGTTTCCGCCCGATTCTTTAGCCGAGAATGAGAAGTGTTGCCCATTCTTTAGGCAATAATACTTATAGATTATTGCTCTCTAACTTTCTAAGGTTCTGTTTGTTCAGGCCCTGTTCGTTTTAGATTATTAAAACCAATTATGGGCCCATTGTCACAATCTATAACGAACAGGGCCCAAATGTAAGCGATGTTCGGCAGCCATGAACTTCTTTCATGGAACATTAGCTTACCAAGTATTGAGAGAGGAGTAGAGAGAGTGGAAGAGGGAGAGAATTGAGAGGGCATGAGTGAGAACATGAATATTCCAAACCACTTGTACACCAATTAAAATGAAAAGGGGAATCCCAGCAGAGTCTTCAAATTTCTATAGCGTCCCCGGGCGGTCCCCCCCACAGATTTGGCCCTTTGATCTCCTTGTTAATTTGAAATGATTTGAAATTCCAAAGTTTTGGGAAAACCTTTTTGAAATTGAATCAAGATCCTTATCAGAACCGAATCTGACAAGGACTGTAGACTGTAGAGTTACCACCTAGGATTGGGCCAAGGTCCCTTAATTGACTCCATGTAAGGCTTAGGCTTAACCAAAATTCTAGATTATACTAGGTTACGCAAGTGGAAGGTGTTAGGCACCACTCCCGCTGCCACACCCCCAAGCCACACACATACACACATATCCACAACGCAGGGCTTAAGGGTGGGACAACACCGTATACCTCCAAAGTAAGCTTCACAAGCATACAAGGCTAAGAAAGCAATATCAAAAACCCTCTGGCATAGTCTAAATAATCTGCATTAAAGGTCTTACATCAATCCAATAATTAAATCTCAATTATTTACCTGCCTCTCATCTAACCCAAAACCCATAATAATCAAATGACATAGTCTTAATAAATCCTAAACAATACTCACTTCCTAAAGAATATAAAAAAACTGAAACAATAATGATAATTGGAAGTCAGAGATCATGCCGGCGCCTCCTCGACGACTCCAGGAGATCAAACACTGAAAATGATAAACCACAGTCAACCGAAGCCCGGTACATAATAATGCACTACAAAAGTGGGATCATGCATGCTACAAAAGAGAGGTTCATAGCGGAATAAAAAGGATATAAGCCACAAATCAAATAATCAACACAAGTTCAATGTTGAGGAGTAAGGTCCATAAAGGTACAAGTCAAAGTGTTACAGCAAAAGGGTCACAATGTTCAAAGGATTACTGAAGGCAATGGGGGTCAACAGGTTTTGACCTTACTGTATCCATGAGTAGACATTGGCCCTTTGACCTCCATCTTAACCGTACTAATGGATCACCAATCAGTGTACATGTAGGGTTCATTGTTGTTTTTTTCTAACGTATAACTCAATAACGTACATTTGGCCGCCACCAACCATACTATTCATCTTCTTTTATAGATAACAAGCATCCAAACAGGAGAGATACTTTTCCAAGAGAAGTTGTCCTTTTCATATTTATTGAACCTAACAGTTACAACAGGTTTCTATGAAAGTAATCGAGGAGAAAGCTTTCCCAAGAAGATCTATGCTATGGAGACATAGTCATTGCTTTCTTCATTGTGCATCAATTCCTTTTCAATAAAACAAACTAAAATATTAGAGGAAGATGAGAGTCAACAACATGATATACATCTTACATATGTGCGTAAAATTTAGCTATTTATCGAAGAATGATCGGGATTTATATAGTTCATATATAACATCCAGAATCGATGTTACAGATTACAATAAAGCTTCAAAAGAGAAACGAAAACCACATACAATACACATGCGGTATTCCGCTCTGGTTAGCAACATCTGCATTCTCTTGAAAAACACGACATCCCTTGTCTCCTTTTTTTAGTTCTGCTTCTTCCCACCAGCTAGAATTTGTGAAATCTGCAGGCCACGACTGAACGCTCGATTGTACAGTAATCTGGTCTGGAACTCTGAAGCAAATGGGAACCACGAAAGAAAGGCTACTTTTTTTAGTTCTGCTTCTTCCCACCAGCTAGAATTCGTGAAATCTGCAGGGCACGACTGAACGCTTGATTGTACAGTAATCTGGTCTGGAACTCTGAAGCAAATGGGAACCACGAAAGAAAGGCTACTTTTTTTAGTTCTGCTTCTTCCCACCAGCTAGAATTCGTGAAATCTGCAGGCCACGACTGAACGCTTGATTGTACAGTAATCTGGTCTGGAACTCTGAAGCAAATGGGAACCACGAAAGAAAGGCTACTGGTACGAAAATCACGAGCGCCATCATGTATTCATATCCCCTTGCAAGAGCTTTGACAGAACCCCACAATCCTAGAGCCTTCATCACTGGCCTGCATGCCTGTGCTATCTGCTCACCAACATAATATGAATTTTCAAAATTTCTAGAAGAAATCGCTTGAATCGATAGAACCATGCATTGCACAATATCTTCCTACAATAAGCAATAAATAGACTAACTCTTAGATATGCTAAGATAATATCCGTGAGCTTCACCTAGAGTCCACTCAGGCGAATTTATGATTGACTTGGGGAGTTTTTAAATAATGCTTACAGCAAATGAATGTATGATCCTATTAATAATACCAATGTTGTTACCTTCTCAAAAAAAAAAAAAAAACCAATGTTGTTTCAACAATACACAAATAAGTGGTCAGAAAAGCCAAATAAATCAACTATCCTCCGGTTCTGATAATCATGTGCAATCTTTTTATAAGAGCCTCATAAAGAAGAAATTACCTGCAATAGTGCCCACCCTGTTGGCATGAAGGCCAGAAGGCTCGCGAAGATGTCACCGACTGTAAGATTAAGGAATGTGAAGAGGATGCCGAGAGTTCCCAAAGACCCAAGAAAGAGGAATAGCTTGAGAAGTCTGAACATCAGCTGAAAATCTGCACTGAACTTCTTCCTACCCATAGACACCACCTAAAGTAAAATGTCTCAAATCATATTTAGAACACTAGTAAAACTAATCATGTGAAACTAATATTATTCCAGAATTTTTAACATGGAATTCTAGTATTGAACTTTACGGTTTGCAGTTGAACAGAGAACAAACCTTTAAGATGAGCATGACAGCAACAATGACGAGCCAAGATAGACCGTAAACCTGTTTGTGGAATCAAATTTAATAGCTTGAGAAGTCCGTTAAGAGAAAGAACAATCATCGAGAAGTCGATGATAATTATGATGATGTTAATATATGCCATCTTTTATTACAATAATTAAGAAAAGAAAATAACATGGCAAGGGAAAAGACAGAATAACAGGGCTCAGTTACTTACAATGATACTTTTTTCACCGTTGGCCACATGAAGGTGGTACACAATTCCATACTGATAGAGAAAGAAACGAAGTGAAAGAACAATCTCCCAGAAGCGTCCTGAGAATCCAGTGTACTGCAAGTGCTCTTGTTCCTCTTCCCACCAAGACTCCCAGCTCTTGTTTGCAGGCACACCAATACCACCCCGGCTGCTTATCCACTTAGTCCAATCCTCCCAATCCTCCACTATCTTCTGCCACTCAAAGCCTGAAGGATTAAAAAGGAAGGGTGCAAACAACCAAGAAACCACCAAGAACCACATTGATAATGAAAGAAGCATATAAGCAGTTATGTCAGTTGCCGCGGCTCCATAGATCTCATACACTATTAGCAATATCATCAACTCCAGCCCTTTCACGAAATGGCTCCTTGAATACATCCTATAATTCTCTGCAAACTTTTCATGCCGAACCACAAAACCTCGCCCAGTGGCTCTGTACTTGGCCCCACCATGCAAGACTGTGCGACCAAAATAATGGATCTTTGTCCCAAGAGAAAATGTGAAAAAAACAGCACATAGTTGAAGCTGCATGATAATTATGTCACCCAGTGCACTTCTGAATCCTCTTTCCAGTCCAATCTCCATCACCATTGGTAAGGCCATCAATAAGCCTACCTGAACAAGGGACTGGGATGCCATAGCTGCCTGCAGAGGATCATTTCCTCTAGAACGTGCACTTTTAACGATTGCAAACTCTAATCCACTCAATGACAGGTAGAGTTTCCCATACAAGTAAACATAAACTGTAATGACAACCATCTGCACAGGACAGATGAGAAGATTAGGATGGTTTGATAGAATTAAAAAAAAAACACCAGTGATAAGATTGATGTTTCTGCCTTATAAACTAAATCACCCAGTAAATTGGCTGAAGAAGCCTATGATTCCCTTTTTATTCCATTTATGACGATTTTTCGTTAAAATAAGAAATATACATTTTCACATTTTTCCTAATCCACCTCATATCTAATACACAAAGCATTTTGGATGTTTTATTTGAGTTTATTTTTTATTCAGATTTAAAAAAAAAAAAATTGACTGGATTTCAATTCAACTGGTTCTGGTATCAACCCTTTTCTAGCAGATAATATCCTAACATAGTCATGTAATAAAGTACAATGAAGGTTACCATTGAGCTGATATAAAACCCGACTGTCGTAAAATAACACGACAGCATACGGAACATGTCAAACCGATGGCCTAAGCGATAGATATCTCTGCTGAGTATCTGCTCCCCATTACCACAAGCCACTTTTGCTTCAAAAAGTGAGATTTGGTTAAGCCCAACATCACGTCCTTTTCCAACCTGGATGTACTCATGGTGTGTGACATTCCCACGTCTTAGTGTGGAGTTGAAACCTACAGAAGGGAACATGTCAAAAAGAAAAATACATTTCATGCAACCTTTAAATATAATACTTTTTAGATTGCAACATTACCGGCAAAGATGTCCTCGCTTAGATTGATTCCACGAGAAGCCTTGCTGATACCTCCTCTAGTAATGTGAAAGATCCTATCAAAGACATCTGGATGACCATAGTGGAATCTGACCCTGTACCAATAAAAAAGAATAATATGCTGAGAGTTCTTATTCCTATTGTTTTTCAACAGTGTGGTGGCTATCCAACTCCTTTTGTAACAAATGCCGAAATTGTGTGTCAATCATCATTCCAAAGTAGTTGTAGAAAACAACCAAAGTATCACTGACAAATTTTAACGTAAACCTGGATGTACCAAATAAATATGGATCTAAATTGGAAAACAGCATATAAACATAGATGGCACACAATACCGTATGGTAAGTACCATGGAAACAGAAAACACAAGCATAGATAACTTCTAAATTTTTTAAAAAAATATCTAAAATAAAATAAAATGCCCATGTCCGCAATTGGATATTAACTGACATAGATGACACAGAATGCAGAATGTAAATCATTTTGGAATGCTTATCCATGTCAGGATGTAACAAAAATTCAATAGGCCAAAAGCTTATAGGAACCAAAAAACTAATTTTTTTTTTCATAGCTAGTGATAAATAATTGCCAATGAACTAGCACTTACAACATGAGGTTAATGGAAGCTATGTCCAGATTCAATTAAACTGGAATGTATCATAAACATTTAGGGAGTTTTAGGACAATAATTACAAATCAAGGAAAATTTAGATGGTATTCCATATATCATTTGGAACATTACTTGCACCTTCTCGAATATGTAATTGATGTAGAACCGGAAAGTGAAATAGAAGAAAGAGGAGAAAGAGAAGAAGAATAGGAGAAGAGAAGACAAGAATAGAAGAAGAATAGGGGAAGAAGAAGAATAGAAGAGAAGGAGAAGAATAGAAGCAGAAGAAGAGGAAATCTGTAGAGGGAGAAATCAATCAATCTTTATTCATCAAAAACTTAAAATCCCTAATACATGTGGTTTATATATAGGCAATTGACATAAAATTCCATGGAAAATAAATAAAAGCCCTAAATCTAAATAACATGGAAAATAAAATCCTGAAGCTAAATAACATGGAAATAAGAATACTAGAAACTAAATAATATGGAAAAAACTCATAATGGGCAAATATGCCACTTATTTGGGCTTACAATCCGCATCATTCTCCCCCTCTTGAAAAGAACTCACCCTCGAGTTCTAGTTCGCCTAGATCAAATATGTAGTCGATCCACTGAAGCAATAGGAGTCGTAATCCGTCGGAGGCACTTCTGATGTCTAATACTCAGGACAATCGTGAAAGTGATGAAATACCAACGGAACTATATGAAAGAAATAACCCATGTAGAATCAAAAGAACACAAACCACTCTGAAGAAGTAAACTGGCTGGGAAGATAACAATGTACTCCTAGATCGGTGGGATCAGCATAACAGCTATGGGCAGTACCAATCCATGACCAGCCTCAATAAGGATATCACCTGCTGGTATCAAATCTGACTCAATGGAATCAGCAACAAAACCATCTGTATCGGGCTTAGTGCTGCTATCCGATGTGCTAAACTCATCTGTCTGAATATCCACAATAGAGTCAACATTGTCACTATGCTCCTGTCCTGACGTGGAAAAGATATCCTCAGTGCAATGTTCAAGCTCTCCATACTCCGGTAATGCCTCATTAGTCACTTGACTCTCTGACTCTATATCTTTCATCTATGAATCTGTATCTGCCATCATGGACTCTGTACCTAACATAATCATGGCCTCAAAATTGACAATGGTCTTGTCAACACTAGCATCGGGCTCCGCAATAGTGTTAGCAACTACCTTCTCAGATTCGTTAGAACTAATATCATCAACAGGTGGTCGGGGAGAAGAAATAGCTAAACTGTTTGCAAATCCCACTCACGGCGAGCTGCGGCTTCCCATTTACGTCGAGCAGCTTCTTCACGTCGAGCAGCTTCTTCACGCATCAATCTTTGTTTATACACTGCTCTCTCACATAGTAACCTCTTCTGATACTGATATGCATAAATCCTCATAAACTCACAATGAACTTCTTCCCATAGATGGAACGGTGGCTTGCCCAAATAATGACACTCTAGCATAAACAATCTCCATTTCGACCTGGCGTTGTTGTACACTGTATCCTTAACTCCGCGAATGGTTATCCATCATAACCATAGTACGTATGGTATGAATTAAGAGCCTTGATCCATTCTAGACATGCATCCTCAAAATCTCCATAGGGATTGTAGTAGTCATCATAACCATAGAAATATGGAACATGTGGTGTAGCCATCATAGTAGGGAGAATCAACGTCGCATGGTCCAAGATGTAATCTGTGAAAATTAGCCGTTAAACGCATTTGTGATGTCGAATGGAACACAATACTTTTTGCGGATCTCAAATCAGACTCTCGGATGGCTCGGATCAGCAGTCGGACCAAAACGGACGGATGGCCAAAGTTGATCGTAGTAGTGCTTGCATTCAATTATGGCTGCTGAGAGTGGGCTCAATATACTCTTCAAGCTCCAAACAACTTTCGTGGTGATGACGAAACCAATTTCCGAGCAGAAATGGCCCGAGTGAGGAGAGAATAAACGAGATGGTGAGAGGAGAGAAAGAGTAGAGAGAGTGAGATGTGAGAAACTCTTTTTTTCTATTCTTTTTGTTCTTTTTTATATTTTTTCCTGATTTTTTCTCTCTAGTTACGTGCTCCGGTTTGCAACAGATTCGCATAACATAATAGAAGATAGAATCTGTTAAGTAAACGTAACATAAGAGGGGGGTGCCCAGGAAAAAAAAGTGGGGGTGGGATGTTTACCTTATAATATAAGGTAAATGCAATTAACACAAGGGGGGTTAAGTGAGGGGGTGTCCAAGAAGAAAGTAGGGGTGATAACTTGATATTGATTAATGGAAAGGGGGTGTGCAAGGGAAAAAGGGTGTTAAATAAAGATAAAAACTTTTGAAAAAGACTTAAAAGGAGGGTTGCCTGAGGAAAAAAAAGGTTTAATATAAAATGAATAGCTAATTGAAATAGGGGTGTCCGAAGGAGGCAAAAAGGGGGGTATACTTTTTTTTTGTATACCATCCGACCTTAATTAGAAACAAATGGATAACTTAAGTGGCAAGTTACCATCTCTCTGCAAGTAGCTAAAAGAAAGTAAAGTAACTCTGACTTTCTTACCCAAGTTACACAACGTAACTTAGGCACCAAGTAAGTGTTGCCTTTTATCTGTCACTCTTTAGAAATTAAGAAGGACACGTCTCTCTGGTGCCATCTCTCTCTTTTAGTCATTCTTTTTCTTTCTATAACTTGCCTCTAACTCGAGTGTGGCATGCGCACCCTCAGTGTGCCGTGCAAGAAGAGGGAACCCAATAAAGTCCAATAGAGCCTGTCTCTTTCGTGGGTTTCACTGGCAGGGATTTTAACAAGGGTTGTGGACTGAAGGTTCCGGGAAAGATGTGAGCTGCAAGGGGATTGGGTTTTAATGGAAAACCTAACTGGGAATAAAAACTAAGAGATTGGGTCGTTGGAAGGGCAGAAACAACACTTCGGTGGTACCTTTGGAAGATGTTGGAGAAGATGATACCAAAGTGATGGGGTTCTTTTCTTGGATCTTTGGCTTTGATACTAAATTGATGTAGAACCGGAAAGGGAAATAGAGGAAAGAGGAGAAAGAGAAGAAGAAGAGAAAAATAAGAGAAGAAGAAGAAGAAGAGGAGAAGAGAAGAGAAGAAGAAAAGAAGAAGAGTTAAACTAAAAGTAGGAGAAAAGAAGAATTAGAGGAGGGGAGAAACCTCTATCAATTTTTATTCATCCAAAACTTAAAATCCCTAATACATATGATCTATATATAGGCAACTGACATAAAATTCCATGGAAAATAAATAAAAGCCCTAAATCTAAATGACGTGGAAAATAAAATCCTAAAACTAAATAACATGGAAATAAGAATACTAGAAAATAAATAATATGGAAATAACTCCTAATGGGCAAATATGCCACTTATTTGGGCCTACAAACCGCATCAGTAATGCTATTCCCTGTAATAGGAAAATGTTATTACAGAGGCTGATATTAATTATGAACCCATTTATGCAAATAAAAGAGAACCAACTTACTTGAGTGGGCTAGCGAGAACCCTTTGACCAATAGTGACAAAACTGGTTTCTTGGTTTGACATAAACCAGGCTAAAGAAGAAACACTACAGGGAAGAATTATCCACATGTTAGGAAGAAAACGAGTGTATCAAGGTAATTTAAACAAGCAGTTCAATGCACAGAATGAGCGGATATCATACTCACCCTCCCGTAAAAATATGTTCACGAACACCCAAAATTGTAGCTGGGCGCACTCCATGGTCTTCGTTGAATTCCTCCAAAAGATTACGCATTTTAAAAGCTTCTTCCAGATAGTTGTCCTGTGATTTAAGCATAGACATCAGAACAGACAGTTAATACATCCAAAGCATGATTGCAGTGAATTCCACGCTCCTTCTGACTTACCTGGTTCATGTCAATGGTCTGAAGAGCTTCCCCTCGAGAAAAAATTATTGCATGGTTCTGATTTTCAGGCTTTCCTTCTCCTACCTTTGCTGACCCTGGAAGTTTTATACGATAGATTTCCTTTTTATATGAAAAGATGGAACATCAATTAGTACTCATAAAATATTACAAATAATGGAAATTAAATAAAGATTTAAATAATGACTACCTGGTCAAGATTATCAACAGCTTTAACCAATACAGAATAATACACCTTCTGTACTCTGCCACCTTCACTTTCTTCAACTTCATCAATATAAGCCACTCGGAGAGATGGATAACTGCACAGAAAGGACAGCTGTTAACCACTTGAAACAGAATGAATGTCCCCTCTGCAAATAACGCATTATACAACACTGTTTCTTTATTTTATTTTTAACTGAGAGCCTAACTTACACATTTTTTTAGAACGAGACTAACTTAAATATTCCGAAACATTTTAATCAAAAGGATGAAATATTCCATAAAACAGAAAGTCAGAACAAAAGCAAGAAAAGGTAAACATACTTCACCATCAAGTTCAATATATCAGTCGCACGGCGATCTCCGCATTGCTTTTGATTGCCATAATTTTGGCAAGTGGCAACATATGTGAATTTCATATCAGCCACAGCCTCGAGCTGAGAACATAGAGATCTTTGGCTCTTTTTCTCTTCCTCTGCTGGATCAGTTACTGCCTTGTAGCCTTCTAGAATCTCTGTAAATTTCAGAAAATAAACAATCAAAGTGTATTTCCAGCAATAATTAAATCCTCCATCAGAGACACTAACAAGAAGCTTTTATGGTCTTACCACTTTCGGTGGCCATATCAAGAAAAGCTTGAAGCTTCAAAGCCCGTCGGTAATACATCATCCCCCTAACTGCAGCACAAAAACACTTTTAGAGAATATACGAATAGCTATTAGAAGAAATTAACAGGAAATGGAAGGCAACAGCTACCTGTTCTGCAAAGTGTTTGTCCTCTCAAGGAAGCCCAATGACGAAGATGCAAGACATTCTCTTCATTTTCCCAAACCTCACTTCGTTGTTTACAATTGAGTCGCTCCATGAAATTGTTCCATTCATCTGGTACAGTTCATTAGCGTATAGGCACAAGATTAACCAACCATATTATATATACTAAAACAACTATGGGAGATGGGGTTTCAGAGCTCTAGCTCAGGCTGAGCTCGAGCTCAGAAACCTTTTCCTTATATATATATATATATATATAAAGGAAGTGTTGCAGGATATAGATTAGTAAAAAAACTCAAGAACCTGGGAAAATCTTTTGCAGGTAGAATATGATTGAGACACCATCTTCATTTTCCAGCTCAAGGTCACTTTTAGAATATACCGTCTCCTCACTATAGTAGGGGGTCATCACACTGCAAATCTCAAGTAAAATATTCCACTATAAGAAAATAATCTAATCATAGCCATTGCGGGGTCTGGGGAGGGCTAGATGTACGCAGCCTTACCCCTGCATTGCAGAGAGGCTGTTTCCGTGACTCAACCCATGACCACCAGGTCACAATGGGGCAAACTTACCGTTGCGCCAAGGCTCGGCCTTTAAGAAAATAATCTAATCATGATTTCTTAAAATTATGTGAGACGAATAGTTACAAGCAATTGAATAATTTAATTTTTTTCACTGAAGACTAGCTTATATGAAAAGCTGATGAGTAACAATTATTTTTTTCCTTGAAGAACATGTGTATAAGACTCTCTGGACCAAGATAAGAAATTTCAGACTCATATATACTGCATTTGTAGAGAAGACCTATTATCCTTCTTCGGTAGTACATTATTCCTTAATAAAAGAAGGGTCCTTGGCCCAAATGACTCATACAAGCACTGATGACGCTCACTTGGTCGTATTTTAACCAGGGTGCCACTTCCCCCCATGGTATCTTCTTCAGGCTCCTGTTCACACTTCCAACTATCCTACTGTGACCGTGTTTCCATTATGACGAGTTTTAACTCAATTAATATTGTTATTGTAGTATTGTACTATCATGTGCCATTTAATCAAACTTGATCTTATAAGTTCCTGCCAAGAAACCACTAAGCTAATTCCACAATACATACATACATATATGTATTTTCTTTATCATTATTTAAACAAATTATTGTATTTTCTTCATCATTATTTATACAACATTTCCTAGACACTTCCTTCCTAACTAATTTGAGAACTGACATTTATATTCTTTAACATTATTTATACAAACATCATCATCTTGCAACTAGTGATTAATTCATTAAAATATCTGTGGCTAATTTTTTTTTTTTTTTATGACATAGGGTATCCCCACCCCAATTTTTAGGGCGGGTTGATGACAGAGGGTATCCCCACCCCAATTTATCATTCTCTCACCAGTTACAAACTATACATCACGGTAGAGATTAATAGCAAGAACAGTCTCAAAGAACACTGCAAGCTAAAATCCAAAGGGTGCAAAGATTAAGCCAAACTGCACTAAATACAACTAGTGGTAGCCAGACCAAGTAACAAATCACAACACTTAATAATTATATCGACTATGGCTATTCCAAAAAAGAATAAATCAATGCTGAGTAGGTAAGTGCTTGTTAAGCCATTTTAAGGCATAGCAGACCTGAATGAGAGCATCTTTCGGACTTGGGGAGCACGGGGCATGTCCATAAATAAAGAGTTCGTAAAAAAGGCTATCCTTCTACGTGCTTCAAGGTTTGTTGGCACGTCAATGGCAGATTCCTTGACAGTCAAAAGGAGGTATAGCCGTTTTATCTACAATAAAATAAATTTACTTGAGTCAGTTATCAGTTCATCACGCTCAGGTTCAATATGGAGACGGATTTAGATAGTATATACCTGTTCTTCCCATTGTGCTGTTACAACATGTGGGAACGAAATAGCAGGTTTTGGATCAGTACCAGCGAACAGTTGTCTTCTAGGGACTGAGTCCTTGTTACCATGACCAAGCTCAACCAACTCTCTGAAAGTTAAAGTTAAGGGAAACAAACCGTTATTTGATAAATATAAAATAATTTTCAACAATGGAATGCCAAAGTCATTAATCACGAACCGAATCTCATTCACCATCATATCACGAGTAACTACTTCAAGCATGTCTTGCAACAGCAACACAACAGCATCTCGCTTTGATGGGTCACCGTCTTTCTGCAACAAGAAAAATGTAGTAATAATTCTCTTTTTTCTTAAAAGAATAGTAATAATTCTCTAAGGATCCGTTTCTTTCGACATAAAAATGGGCATAAAATTTGTTTGATGTTCATTCTTGCAACATAAACCAAAATTTACATCCATTTTTACGTCAAAAGAAACGGAGCCTTATCGTCAAAGATAGTGCACACATATTCCATCTCCTTGACAAAACGTCTTAACAGAAAAGAAAATTATTTTTTCTTATAGATGACTCACCAAGATCTGTACAAGGTCCACAAATTTCTTACATAGGGCAGGAAGAGGTCTCATTCTGAAATTAGCAAGAAATGTGTTCTTCGAAATGTTGCCTTCAATTTCTTTAATGATAATGCCAATTATCCTGTTACATTGAAAGTAAAATTAAGCATTTAACTACAGTGGCATTCACACATATAAATCACATCAGTTATTTGCAGTGATGGTATTGCAAAAAAAAATGACAGCATAAAAAAGTTTCCATGATTTTTAATATACTGGATTGGATCAAGAAAAGTCACTTAAAACTATAGCCTCCTTCAATATTAGAGTACAAGTTAAAAGATTCAATTCCACAAATTGGAGGGAGGCATAACTACATGCAGGAAAAAGAAAATACTTGTGATAACCATGAGCTTCTACAATGGGTATCATGATGCCACCTACTTGACATAGTGAAAACAATAATAGTTTTTTGACATAATGAAAACAATAATATTTTACCAAAACCTCAATCTCTGATTTTGCAAATAAAATCATTTATATTATCATTGGAGTAGTATGTACAAACACGGTCACAATGAGCGCCTGAATTTAAATAAGCAAAAAAATAAATCGGTCCTCCATGGAAAGAAGCTCCCCTTCCATCCAACAGGTGGGAGAGATGAGACTGGGACCTCCCTAATATTTTATTCAATACCCTTTGTGTTGTCATAGGTCCCCATCACTCGCAAGAATGAGAAGTAATGGGAAGGAGGTCCATTTCAGGATCTCCCCTCATTTAAATATTCATGAAATAATGGTTTATAGGCACCAAATTGTTAAAGAAACAAAGGAATGATAGAACAAACCTCTTCTCATTTTCCCCAACCACCAAAAGCTGTAAAACATTTTTGAAAGACTCGTAACATTCAAGCACAGAACATTTCATATACTCATCAGCACAGATGCGCTTCCAGAGATCAGAGTCCTTTGTTCGAAATTGGGCCGCCATATCTATTGCTACTGGGATCTGGAAAAGAAAATAATCAACAGTTATGTATATTAACAAAAATGACAAAGACTGTTGATAGATGATAATACAGACCTTGCTAGCCAGCAAGAAGGGTGGCCACTGTATTAGTTTCAGGCTAGGATCCGATGAATAAGGAACTAGTAATAGATCCATTTCCCTGGATTAAACGAAAAATACCAGTTTAATTCCAACTGAATCAAATTAAAGGAACAGAATAAGCAGAACAAAGCATTAATATAACTGAGGCCTTTCCTGTCACTTATGATGTCTTCTTCACGGAAACTACATATAACTTCATTCCATAACTGAGCAAACTTAGCTGCCTCAGTTCTCCTGCTTGGGGAAACCTGAAAGTTGTTGAGGTCAAAATACTACACATGCAAATGAACCAAAACATTGTGCTTTCACATTTCCACAGTACAAGATTACAACCTCAGCAAACCGCTTCTTGAAAGAAAATCCCCTATTTCGAGTCTTTTCAGTTGGTACCAAATATGCGTTGAAGGCTCCGGGTAAAGATTGGAATCGCGATCTTAGCATGCCCAGTGTCCGTATCTATGAGAAGTGAAGGAGAAGAATCAAATGCAATTACTAGCAAGCTATGAATTAAACTATGTTACAAACATGCATTCCATCCAATCACATCTTTTTCTCCCTTCTACCTTCTTTTCTGATCTCTCACACACACACAGTAATCCAGGCCCATGCTATGCATGGGTTTAAAGTGGTGAGACCCAAACTATCAAAACTGATGTGCAAAAGGTGGGCCCTATCCAATAAAAAAAGCCCATGTATCAAAAATGATGTGCAAAAGGTGGGCCCTATCCAATAAAAAAGCCCCTGTAAAATGCTAGGCCCTACCCCATTAAACATGACAGCCCCATCCCATCAATAACATGAAGTGTAAAATGGTGGATGCTACACTAATGCCCCATCGCATCAATACAGGCTAGCAATAATAATCATGGCGTAGGTCCTAAGTTTTGAAAAAAATTACGGAAATGGGCTACAAAGTAGAAAAACTACCCAAAAAAGTACCGAAAAATGTATCTTTATACGACAACTACGGAAAAACACTACACAGAAAATGCATCAAAACATGACAATTACTTGAACTCTGCCCCAAAAACGCACTACTTATAGCGTGAATTATGGGCAGACATCACGTCAAAGGGTCGCCAAGTTGATTTTTGGGGTGGAAAAACTTTTCCAAAATTGTTTCCCTTGGAAAAAGCGAATGACATTTTGGAAAGTGTTCAATAAACATGCACTCCTCTAAAATCCCTTAAAATACTACACGACAAACAAGTGGAGCGCTTCTTTATCGAAACACCTTGGAGCAGATATCATTTCCCTATATATATATATATATATATATATAGAGAGAGAGAGAGAGAGAGGGAGGA